>NC_089828.1:14933126-15558126 GCF_035046505.1 Tiliqua scincoides
GAAAACCCCCTTAACATTTTAGAGGCTATGGGGACATGATTTGGCTAAAAATGGGAGGGGAAATGAGAAAGTCAGTAGAGTTAATGGCTTTCATTTAATTTTTGGATTAAAAGAAGGGGCTCAGTGGTGGCTGAGCATCTCTTTGCCTGAAGAAGATGCCAGGTTCAATCCCTGCATCTCCAGGCAGAGCTAGGAAGACTCCACTCTCTCTGAAAACCTGAAGAGCTGCTGTTGACAATAGTGAGCTAGATGGGCGAATGATCTGACTCAGTGTAAGATAACTTCCTTATGTTCCATTAAGGAAACCCCCTATCCTTTGTCTCAAATCTGAGCACTAGAATTGATTATGATTCTTGTCATTTCTTCCTTATGCCTTCAGCAAACATTAACCCATTTTTGTCCAGCCCACAGGTGTACACATTTGGTCCCTGTTGCGAATATGCAATATTGGGCAGAAATGGCTTTAAGGCCACCAAACCTGTCCAATGTAGGTCTAGCCATCAGGCAGCAGATTATCAGGAGACCCTCACCCCTGTCCTCCACAGCTCTTCTCCCCCCCCCCCCTGTTTACTGAGTTTCTTCAAGAAAAGGGGAACAGACACTCTAGTGCAGTGGTTCTCAAACTCTCTGGGAGAGTTTGAGAGCCACTAAGTTCTTGCGTGGGTGGGAGGGGGGAGGCAGCAGGGGTGGGGGAAGGCAGCGGCATGATCCCCGCTCAGGGGGGCTGCAGGGGCTTGGGTACACATACCCAAGCCCCTGCAACCTCCTGGGGGTGCGGGGAGCCCGGCGCGACCTGTAGATGCGGAGCAATTGTGCCCCACCTCCGCTAAATGTCGCGCCGGGTTCAAGCCAGTGTACCCAAGCCCCTGCAGCCCCCCTGAGCAGCGCAATCCTGGGGATCGCACCGCTGCCTCCTCCCTGCTTCCAGGCTACCCCCGCCCCTTAAGGGGGCAGGGCCCACAGGCTGGGACATTGCAACGCCCCAGTTTGAAAAACCCTGGTCTAGTGGCTAATGGGCTATGGGCACTCTAGTGCAGTGATTTTTAACCTTTTTCACCTCACGGCACACTGAGAATGTCAAGGAACACCATCAGATTTTTGGCAATTAACAAGGCACATCACACTGCTGGTGGGGGGCTCACATCCATCAATGGCCCTACTAATTAATGACCCTCTCCCAAATTCTCACAGCACACCTGGGGACCATTCACAGCACACCAATGTGCCATCGCACAGTAGTTGAAAATGGTGACTTCCTCTGCCTTAATGGAGAGGAAGGGTGGGAGAGAAAGGAATAATGGACTAGCATTTAACCCATTACTCCCTTCTTTCCCACACTTCCTGTTCCTCTCTGTTCCCTTTTGAATCCAGCAGTGGCTGGTGTGCTGTCGGTTAGGTCCAAATCCTAACCAACTTTCCAGCACTGGCATAGCAGTGCCAATGGGGCATGTGCCACATCCTGCAGTTGGGTGGCACTCACAGAGGCCTCCTCAGAGTAAGGGAATGTTTGTTCCCTTACCTCGGAGCTGCATTGCCCCTATATCAGTGTTGGAAAGTGGGTTAGGATTGTACCCTTAGTGTGCTGCACTAGGTGTGAAGAGACCTTGGACCAGTCCTATCCATGGGCCTTCTCCACCCCCCCCCCATTAACCTCTTAGCCCTTTCCAGCCATTTTGGACTATTACCATATCACTCTTGAATCTAAAATAGCTTTGGATCCCATTAATTTAAATAGGGCCTAACATTCCAAATACCGCTCACTGAGAAGACTGTCCTACATTTGTATGTTCTGTCACTTGTTTTGCAAAGCCCCTCTTAGCCACGCATCTCCATATATTCAGAGACCAGCGGGAGATGATTTGCCCAGCATTTTCCAATAAGCTTTTGTCATTAGAAATCTTGGAACTTTGTGCCTGCTGCTATGCTGGCTGCCAGCTACAATGCAACAGAAGGAATTCCACGCTGCCACATGATGACATTCCAGCCTCGAGCACCTGCTCTCTCGATTCCTTTGCCAGAACCCAGGCCCCACCCCAAGAATCAGAGGTATGCAAGCTCCTGCTTCTCCCAGGCCCAAAACAAAATCAGTCAGCTAACATCTCTGGGGGTGTGGGGAGATATTATGGAGTGGCTTCCCTCAAAATGGGTGCACTTTATATATTATGCCAGTGTTTCTCAAACTGTGGGTGGGGAGCCAATTTCAGGTGGGTCCCCATTCACTTCAATATTTTATTTTTAATATATCAGACTTAATGCTACCATGGTATGTGTATTTGGGAAAATCTTTTAATGGAAACGTTTAACAGGCTACTATGTATATTCTTTTAACAATGACAGTCAATAGAGCTTAAGTGGGTAAGTGTGAGTAAGATTGCAGAATAGGATTGTTAAAAAATTTTCTGCGTAATGTTGTCACTTCTGGTCATGACATCACTTCTGGTGGGTCCTGACAGATTCTCATTCTAAAAAAAGGGTGCTAAACCACTGTATTATGCAAATAAGCTCATCCTCCATCAGCATGTTGCAAGGAAAGTGAATGGGATCAGTGGCATAGCCCTCCAAAAATCCTTTAGCATGAAAGATAGCATTTGTGAGGGGGAATGTTTTCTGCCTTGCTTTCAAGTGATACAGAGGTTCAAGGCCAGACAGGTCTCTAGAGGGAGGGAGTTCCCTGGAGGGATCCCCTGAGAACCTATCTTCTTGTCTGGACTTGGTGTATATATAGTAAATTCAAGAGAGTGCTTGATTGATCTCAGAGAGTGTTATGGGTCCTCCCTTCACTATAACCCTGGATGCACGGGCATGCCTAGCAAGTCCAGAATTTGACGCATCCCATTCTACTGTCTCCTGCCCAGTAGTTGCCTCGATCGGCTCAATTTTGATAATCCAGATTTTTGCTCACATTCTGTTACCTTTTGATCTCTCTGCCAATCATGCCAAGAGTGGCATTTTAAATGTGTTTATTACCAGTGCAGGCTTACCCTTATTAGAGGTGATGAAGCAGTAAGGAAAGAGGCCATCACTCCATAGCACAACATGTGGTTGGCACACACAGGGTCCAAAGTTCAGTCCCTGGCATCTCAAACCAGGGTCGGCCCATCCATGGTGCATTTAGAGATGTTCATCTCAGGCAGCAGTTTGGCAGGGGATGCCCACCTCTGGGAGTGGCAGCAGGGAGGCTGAACTCAGGGAGTGGTAGCAGAGGCTGACACATCACCAGGAAAGGGGGGGCAGCATTTGGCACACTGTCTCAGGTGTTAGGAGTTTCTGGTCCAGCCCTGTCTCCAATCAAAAAAGATCAGGTAGCAGGCACTGGGAAAGACCCCTGATGAGATCCTGGTGAGCCACTGCCAGTAGAGGCTAGATCAGTCATTGGTCTGATTTTGTATCAGGCAGTTTCATATGTTCATAACCACCTAGAACAGGGGTGCTCACACTTTTTTGACTCGAGAGCTACTTTGAAACCCAGCAAGGCCCGGAGATCTAACAGAGTTTTTTTTACAATGTTCGCGCCATCATAACATATAACATTTATTTGTACAATGTATGTTGGTGTACCTTGAGCCCCACTGAGTATAACAGGACTTACTCCTGAGTAGGCATGCCTAGTATTAGGCTGTGAGGCTGCAATCCTAGCCACACTTACCTGGGAGTAAGCCCCATTGAGTACAATGGGCCTTACTCCCGGTGTTTCCTCCCAGAGGCACCTGAAGGGGGGGGGTCGGCACTCCGCGATCTACTCATTTTGCCTCGCGATCCACCTATTGAGCACCCCTGACCTAGAAGTCTGTAGTGTGCACCATAAAGATCTGTAGTCTCTCATCTGTAGTCTGTGTCATAAAGACACTTTGGGCACAATCCTAACCCCTTATGTCAGTGCTTTCCAGCACTGACATAAGGGCAATGAAGCTCTGAGGTAAGGGAACAAACACTCCCCTACTTTGAGGAGGCCTCTGTGAGTGACACCCAACTGGAGTTTGCAGCACATGTCCCATTGGCACCACTATGCCAGTGATGGAAAGCACTGACATAAGGGGTTAGGATTGCGCCCTTTATTAAACTGTGCATGGGTCTGAACAGCTCAGGCTTCCTTACTTTAGCCAGTATTGTTTGCTCCACTAAGTGTGAGGGAAAACCACAGGTCCTCCAAAATCACATGTTCAGAAGAATTGTGGTTAGCAGGCCCTCACATAATCCAGTGATTGAGCTCTGGCACTGGAAACAGATTCCTCTCTTTTCCTGCTCAAATAAGGTTACAGTGCCACATGGACAGCAAGGGAGTTGGCATCCCTAAGTTATTAGGATGTGTAGGCGATGAGGAACGATCCTTCAGCAAAAGAAGCTAATTGATTTTATTTCTCCATGTTTTCATACCACCCTTCCTCCAAGGAGTTTGAGATGCAGTACTTGGTCCCTTCCTTCCTTGGTCCTCACAACATCCCTGTGAGGAAGGTGAGGCTGGGAGATAGTGACTGGCCCAAGGAAGCTTCATAGCTGAGTGGGGATTTGAACCTGGATAGTCCAACTCCCAAACCACTACACCATCCTGCCTCTTAGGATTTTCCACACTGTTCAGTGATTATCTGGGTATAATTACTGTACTTGGGTATGGAGCAGTGCTTGATTCATGGGATAAGGAGGCACTCTCTGTCCCAGCTCCCTTTGATATCAATTTCAAGAGACAATGATATGGTTACATTGCAAGGACTTGGTGTAGTGCTTGAGGGCTTCACTTAAGATTGCAATCCTGTGCACGCTTATGTGGGTGGAAAGCCCACTGACCTCAGTAGGATTTACTTCTAAGTAAACATGCACAGGTTTGTGAATGGGACACCTCCTCCAGCTAATCTTCCTTAATTCAAACATTGGATAGTGTTTTCAGTTGAAGTTCACAATTCAAGAGAACACTTTAATTATGTAGAATTTTTTAAGCTGTATCCTGTGCATACTTACCCATGGAGTTGAGGCCAGCTTCTTTTTTTTCCTGCTTTTAAACAAAAATTGGAAAAAAAAAATTCCTGAGGGCTTTTTAATACCACATGATGATTCTGATTTTGTGCTCTTGTTTCATGTGATTATTTTTAAGGTTAATACTGTTTTAAATTTTGCATGACTTTTTAAAATCATTTATAATTGTTGCATGTCACTTTGGGAATGTTGTGTTACTGAAAAGAGGGATACAAATACTAGAAATAGGCATATTAACTGTGCAACCCATGCACACTTTTGTGGGAGGCAGGTTGCAATCCTATACACACTTGTCTAGAAGTAAGTGTCATTGACCATAGTGCTTACTGCTGAGTAGAAGGGCATAGGCTTGTGCTGTAAGTCCCATTGACCACAGTAGGACATTGCTCAGTAACTCTGCATAGACTAGCTTGGTTAGACTGCAACCCTGTGAAGTCACTTCCCTGGGAGTAAATCCCATAGAACTCAGTTCCTACAGGATTGCATCATTACTCTCATAAATATGTTTGAGTAAGGCTGTTCAGACTTACTTGGGGGAATAAGTCCCCCTGAACATAGTGGGACTTACTTCTGAGTAGATATGCAAAGCTTACACTTATTGCACTGTTTATCAGACACAGGAAGGGCACAGGTGAGTTTGCATTGAGAGTTGAGCTGCAATCCTGTATACAAACTTTTCTCGGAGTAAGCCCCATTGGACACGTGTCCAATGGGGCCCTAATTCTGAGTAGCCCCTACTTCTGTGTAAACATGCATAGTCTACTGAGTAGTTAGTAGTAGTAAGCACCTACTAGTAGTAGGTAGTAGTAGCAAGTAGCCCCTACTAGTAGTAAGTAGTAGCAAGCCTCTGAGTAGCAAGCCCCTACTTCTGAGTATACAGCCATAGTCTACTGAGTAGTAATTAGTAGTAAACCCCTACTTAGCAGTAAGGTAGCAGTGGTAATAAGTCATCCCTACTAGTAGTAAGTGGGCCACTTGGATACAGGATGCTGGACTAGATGGGCCTTTGGCCTGATTCAGTGAGGCTCTTATGTTCTTAGTGATAGTAAGCCACTAAGTAGTAAACCCCTACTTCTGAGTAGACATGCCTAGTCTATTAAGTAGTAAGTAGTAATAGTAGTAAGCCCCTACTAGCAGTAAGTAGCAGTAGTAAATATCCCCTAGTAGTAGTAAGCCCCTTAGTAAGCCCCTACGTCTGAGTTGACATGCCTAGCCTGCTGAGTAGTACGTAGTAGTAGTAAATGTCCCCTACTAGTAATAAGAAGTAGTAGTAGTAAGTATCCTCTACCAGTTGTAAATAGTTGTAAAGCCCTACTTCAGAGTAGACACGCCTAGTCTGAGTAGCAAGTACTAGTAGTAAGCAGCCCCTACTAGTAGGAAGTAGGACAAAACCCCTGCTTCTGCGCAGACGTGGGTGGGTTGTCTCACGTCTGTGGGGGGCTGCCGGCATCTCCTTCCGCGTCCCAGCCGCAGCCCCTCAGCCCACCGGCCGCCTTTGTCCGGGCGCCGCTGCGCTCAAGGCGCACGCGCGCCCTTCCCCCACAGGGCGCCACGCGCCGCTTCCCGCCTCGACCTCAACCGCCACGTCCCTTTCGCGGGCGGGGGGAACCCCGCGCATGCGCGCGCCGCGCCCCGCCCCGGGGCGGAGCCGCCCGCCCCTTCCCGCTTTGTCCTCGCGGCGGGGTTAGATGGCAGGAGCCGCGGCCAGCCAACGGACGCGCGCGCTCGTGCCAGGCAGCAGCGGCGCCGGGACTGCGAGCGGCCGGAGCGACGCTGCGAGCGGTGCCGGAGGCTGCGCCGCCCTCTTCATGAGCCTAGGCAGCCCCGTGAGTGTGGGCCGGGGGCCGCCGGGTGGCGTCGCGCGCAGCCACCGCCACTGCACAAAGGCGCTTTGTTCCTGGCTGGCCGCCGCCGGGTGAGCCGGGCCGGGCCTTCCGCACTGCGGCGGCGGAGCGCGGCTCTGCCTGGGGCTCTCCTCACCCGGCCTGAGGGCGCCCCTCAAGGGAAGCCCCCCGACTGGCCGGCCTGGTGCTGGTGGGGGTGGCAGGCGGCACCGGGGGCGCCCCTCCGGGCCCCCCAGCCACCCTCCTTGCTCCTCCGCGGCGGGGTTGGGGGCAGGCTCAGTCCTGCCACGTGTGCCTCCTCGGGAGTAAGCCCCACTGCGTGTTTCTTCTCTGGGGGCTTCAAGCCCAACCCCGTACCTACGTACTTAGAAGTAAGCCCCATGATAGCCAGTGAAGCTTCCTTCTAGGTAAATGGGGATTGGGATTGCAGCAGCCTTACACTTCTATGCCTACTTACTTGGAAGTAAGCCCCATTGTAACCAATGGAACTTACTTCTAGGTAAATGTGGCTGGGATTGCAGCAGCCTTACATTACTATGCGTGCTTACTCGGAAGTAAGTCCCATGGTAGCCAGTGGAGTTTACATCAAGGTGTGTGTGTGTATAGGATTGCAGCAACCTTACACTCCTATGTGTGCTTACTCAGGGAAAGTCCCATGATATCCAATGGAGCTTACTTCCAGGTGAGTGTGGATGGGATTGCAACAGCTTTACACTCCTATGAGTGCCTACTCGGAAGTAAGCCCCATGATAGCCAGTGGAGCTTAGTTCCAGGTAAGTGGGGATGGGATTGCAGCAGCCTTACACTTCTATGTGTGCTTACTCGGTAGTAAATCCCATTATAACCAGTGGAGCTTACTTTTAGGTGAGTGTGGACAGGATTGCAGTCTACCTCCCTACCAAGCCTACTTTAGAACCTGGTGTTGGGGAGGGGGTAGGCAATGAATTGTGGGATGAGGGGGTTTACAGGCTGCACCCTGTAAATGAATGGGGTGAGGATGGTCTGGTTTTAACCCCAAGGGTTCAATGATATGTGTTGTTAGGTCTTGCTTTGTTTTAATGTTTCACTGTTCAATGTTAAAATTAATGCTTTTAGTGCTTTGCTTGATGTTTTTTCCTTAACTACCTGTTAACCTGTGGTTGCTGGGCCCACAAGTATGTACACATTTGGTCCCCTGTTGCGTATATGCAATGTTGAGCAGAAATGGCTTAACTGGGGCTGCTGCCAGTGTTCAGTCAGTTTCTAGTACAGTTCCCAAGCTTCCAATTTGCCTTAACCCATTTTTGCCTGGCCCGCAGGTGTACACATTTGGTCCCCGTTGGGTATATGCAACATTGGACAGAAGTGGCTTATTAATGATACTTCATACATTATGGAGCCTTTTAAGCTGCCTTGGCATCTACTTTGTATGGGAAAAGCAGGATATAGGTTTCTCAAAAAAAAATAATTAAAAGAGGAAGGGTGTAGTTGCCAAGGGCATACTTGGTCCAATCCTGTGCATGATTACTTGGAAGTAAGTCCTACTGTAGTCAGTGCTTACTCCAGGGAAAGAGATATTATTATTATTATTATTATTACATAGCACAACAAATCAATAAATGGTTCCTTGTCCCCAAAAGATTCCCAGACTAAAAGGAGGGGCAGAAAAGACACCAGAAACAACCACTAGAAAAGGTGACTGACATGCTGGAGTGAAAAGGGGCAATTGCTCTCCCCCTGCTAAATATAAGAGGGCACCACTTTGAAAAGCGCCTCTTTGTCCAGTGTATAGGGGTTAAGATGGCAACCTCTAATTACTAGTGTGTACTCTACATTTTTATTTTTGTTTCTTTTTTAAATGCATAGTGGGCGGAGTGGGGATTTCTAATTGCTTGGGAGTATGACTCTGAAAGGGCGACTCCTGTACCGATTTCTTAATCCCTTGTGAAAGGATGTGATGCAGTGTCTCTTGTGAAATAAAATCTTGCTGCCCATGTCCCTGTCTCCTTTCCCTCTTCCCCTCCCTGCCACACTTCATTGAGTTGGCATCAGGCACTGCGGCATTGGTGGCTTCCCTCTTGTCTTAGGAGGCTTCATTCATTTCCTGGCCTACATTCTCTTGTGCTGCACCCTTAAAAGCAGCTGCTGCAGTGTTTCATGTTGATTTACAAAGGGCTTGAAGGGGGAAAACTTGTGCTGCTTTTTCCTCTTGAAAGAACCCAGAGAAGGTTAGTCCCCCTTAACATAAACTCTACCACTGTTCAAGAACTAGCTTGGGTAACTGCTGCTTCTGGTGTGAAAGCAATTGCATTATAATAATAATCGAGGTTTAGGGCCCCTGTGGTTTAAGAGAGGTCGTGTGATTTTTTTAAAGAGCCTCTTCTATCTCCTTGTTCCTCCACTTCCCCCATCCTTTCAGTGTTTGCTGGCTGAAAGGCATCTTGCTGTGCGACCTTAAAAGTGGCACACAAAACCTCTTAAGAATATCAGGCCACTCTAGTGTGGAAAATGGCATCATAGTGGAGAGACTGCTGACTGTTATGCTTCCGGGGAAAGTTCCATCGTGGCAAAGAGCAAACATGATGGCAGAAGGATTATTAGGAATTGTTCCTTTCTGAGGCTGATAATAAGAGGGGTTTCTGAAAATGTGGCTTTATATCTTCTTTGAGGGGGAGGTTCCTGAAATTCTGGAGTGTGATGCTAGTTGTTTAATAGAACTTGAAGAATGACCAGTTTTTCTGGTGCCTCTGGGTAGGAAGGAAAACATTCATTAGTTCGTTAGCAAGACATTATCATTGCAACTAAAAATATACTATGTAGATGTTGCAACCAAGCTCTGTTAGCAGATTCATTTTCTTTTGTTTAATGGCTCTCCAGGCCTGTGTTTTGGTTCCCAGGCACTTGTTTTATACAGTGCCATCACGTTGCTTATTCTTGAGAGCGATCAGGAATATGTTATCTGTAATTCATTCAAACAAAGCCATACATAGTTTGTCTAGAAAAATCACTCTGATAGAGGCATGAAATAGATTTTTCAGAATGCTAAAGGAAATGAAAGAATCTTCCCTTTCTATAAATTATCCTTTAATTTTTAGATCCATGTTACAGAACAACACTAGCAGTTTTGGAGATCAGTAGGTCTTAAAAGCATGGATAGCATTGAATCTTTAGTGCAGTGTTTCTCAAGGTGTGCTTCCAGGAGCCCTGGAACTCTTGAGACCCTTTCAGGGGTTCCACAAGCACATCATAAATGTTTGCCCCACCATCTACCCCCTGCCCTTCACTCATCTGTTTCTCTTGCCTCTCCTGTTTGTGATTCTCCTTCCCCTCCTGTTCTGACTCTTCACCAGTATTCAGCATTGGGCTTTGCACTGCACTGTTCTGCATATGTGCTGACCCTGTGGGGCTCCCCAAGTCTTCTCTTAGGAGTGTATAGTGCTCCAGAGGATGAAAAGTTTGCAGGCTGCTACCTTAATATAAGAAAAGGAATTTAAGTTGGTTGATCTAAGTAATCAATCTGTTTAGAAATATGAATATTTAACTAGCAAAGCTTAGTAGTGGCAAGGCAACTACTTGTCTTGACCCAACTGATTTGCTGTCAGTTCAGGTTAATAATAAAAAAAAATTTTAATAGAGAAACAAATCTCTAGCAGAGATTGAGAATTCAGTCTTTTTAAAAACCATTTCTGCCCAACATTGCATATATGCAATAGGGACCAAATGTATACACCTGTGGGCTGGGCAAAATTGGATTAAATAGTGGTGATTCAAGCAAACAGTAGTTTCCATTATATGTGGAATACACTGCAGAGAGTTTTCTCAGGGTGGGGAACCTTACCATTCCACCCAGGAGAGCATTTTTGTGAAGAAAGCAAGTTCAGAAAACCAACTGTTGACAAGGAGTAAACAATGTGTACTGTAGAGAATAGAGAATGTTATTAAATAAAAACAGTTTTATTTTTTTGATAGTGGAGGGGAAGAAAGAACTTTCTTTACACAACTTCTAATTCTATTAGACATGCTTAACAATTTGCCTCCAGTATATGTGGGGACTAGGTGGGAGGTTTGAGAGCAAACTGCAGTTTCAGGAGTGATTGGGATGACTCACTACCTACTTGAGACGTGGCTGATATTAAAAAAACCACATAAGCACTATTAAAGTTACACAGATGGGGCTTAAGTTTATCAGGTTGTGTAACAGCTTTCTCTTAACTCTTGCATGGACTTATTTATAGTAAGTAGTTGCTGTTACCTGATTATCTAATGACTGGATTTAGCAGTTGTTACAAAATGGTAGTCTTACTGGAAGCTGTTATTCTGAAGTTGCCACAAAGTATACAATATTTCCTGTAAGGTATGCTAGACTAACCCTTTTCAAAACTGGCTGTTCAAAAGAACTATGTTGCAAAGTTCTCTGAGGTGGGTTTCCTGTGTCTTACACTTTCTAACAAGGAACTGTATTCAAACTTGTATAATTATGCAATGGCTTCTATGGTAGTCTTCAAGTACAAACTATTATCAGGCTTGGTAATCAGCATGTAGAACTCTCATTACTTAACTACCAAGCTGAAAGCTAAGGGGCTGCTATTAAAAAAGGATACTATGTTTGTTTCTGGTGAGTAAGATAAGTTTACAGCCTGAGTCTTAGTGAACATAATGGTCTTGCTTCTGAGTAAAATAAAATAACACTGTTTTCAAACACCTCTATAATACTGGCCAAAAAACTTGTCTTGCTGTATATCAAGGTTTCTTTTTTAATGCAATTATCCTTAAATGCCTACTTCATTTAATTGTAGTTGCAGATGTTCTAGGGAGTAAAATTTTGAACCAGTTTTAAAGATGAATAGCTGGGACTGATTTTAAAACTTGAGTCAGTGGCATGAGTTGACTGAGTCATAAGAAGCTCTTGGCGAGTTTGTTTATGGGTGGAACATCAGTCTTCATTGGAACTAACTTTTTTTAATTCTTTTTTGGTGGTGATAATATGATTCATCAAGTGTTTAATGAACAAGTGTTTAATAGTAGTCATTTTCTATTTGAAGCATGAAACAGTGACTCAGAAGTGATTTAATTTTATGCACTGTCATTTTCTGTCAAAGCACTATGTTTAGTAGCTTGAATTTAAAGCAAGACTTGAAAGATACAGGCTTTTGAGATTGTAGTGTTAACTGCTTTCCTGACCACTAAGGGGCCAATATGTAAGAAAAGCTGGGTGCCAGCTGGAGAACAGCTTAGAACCAGAGTTGTCTTGCTCTGCTGCTAGTCTGAGCTGCAGGAAAATATTAGAATGGAAAAACTAGTGCTGCAGTTTGTTTTTCAGATGGATAATCAGATAATGAGAATAAGAATAAAGGCAAGGGACTAAGCTTATTTTCTACTAATGTTGCTCTTGTTGGTTATGGGCAAGTTTGTAAGTTAAGGACACATTTCATTTTGGTAATGAAAAAAGATATTGAAGGGTTGCCACTTCCTCCACTGCCACTCCATCTTTAAGTATTAGTTGAACTAATTCTCATGCTGGAAACGTATGAAACTGCTTAGAGGTGGTTGATCTGTTACATAAATAAACTAGTTTCAGCCTTTGGCAATTGACTAACAAAACATTATCTCCCCCTCCCCTTTTGAGACTAGTACCCTTCAATATATTTCAAAGTAGTTATTCAGTAATCATGTAGACCTCAAAGAGACTGCAGTAGTTTCAGAACATGTAGTTTTGAGAGCTGTAGCTTGTTGTAACTAAAGCAGGAAGCTCTTGAAGTGAGAAGCTTCTAATCAGATTATACTTTAGTGTGACTTAGGACTTTCCAAAATAGTCATCCTGATGGGGAGAGGCAGTATAAATGAATACATTTCCATAGGAAGTGACTTTATCAGCTGAAGTCAAGTGGAGACTTTGGGGGGAAAGAGCAGCATTTGAGAATTTTGTGTGGGGCATTTTGCTGGTGTGTGTAGTCCCTTATGTGGTTAATATACTGGTGATCACAAATAGTCTGCATGTGTCTGTTCTGAGATTCCATTTAGGTTACTGTAACCCACTATTGAGGAGTTAACTTAGAATTTGAACCAAAGGAGTGAGTCCATGTTCATAAGAATATTTCTTTGACAGTGTTCCCAAAACATAGCTAAAACATCAAATGTATTTTTCTTTGCTCTTTTACCTTTTTGTCTGTAAGCTTGACTCTTAATGTAGGATCTTTGTGATAAATACCATAAACAGTATAGAAAGTTGCCACACACTGGGCTGAGAATACATTAATCAAAATCTAAGTCTGTTTGCAATATCTGGAGCAATATGAGGCATGCTACCAAAAACTTGTGTGGTCATGAACTTTATGGATGGATATGTAGACTTCACGAGTGTCAGATTGAATGATTTGAGATTTTTGTCATTGCAATTTTCTTATTTACAAATAGCATCTTCAAACTTAAGAAACTTTTCATTGAGTAGCAGGTTTCTTAAAGTGGGGGCTACTTACCTGCTTCACTCAAGTAACTTCAGTTCTAATTTCTCACCAGACTGCTGAATATTAAATTTTGACTTCTTTGTACAGATGGGAGCTTACTAGAGATAAATTTCAAAACCTGGACCCCTCCTTAAGTAATGGCTGCTTTGAATTTGTGGGTGGGGTGGGCAAATATCCAGCAGATCAAGATATTCTTAATACCCAGTTCTATGATTGTATATTTGAGATTCTAGTGTCTATCAGGCAATGCTAACAGCATCCTGTTAAGCACAGTTTAAAAACACATGTATGATAGTGAAGTGCTGATATGTGGCTTCTTTATTTTTTCAGGTTTTCACGGAATAAGATGGATGGCAGCTTTGATTGTGATTGTGGTGAGCTGGAGCCACCTGATCATTAACTAACGGGATCTTGTGTGAATCAAGAACAGCCACTTCCTTGATGAACTAAACTATAAACATACCAGAAAGGAAGAGGAAAAAGTGCTTTCTAATATCATAGAATGAAGCTGCTCAGGACCAGTCCAACACTGAATGTATCTGCACTGTGAGAAGGAGGGTGTTAATAGAAGCCTATTACGTGCATATTTATTCACATTTTTGTTAAATGTTAACCAGCTTAGCATAGTTGAGTGGAGTGCATAGTATGTCATTTCATTCCGTTCAATTTGTTTTTTGTGTAATGTCTGCAGATATGCTGCAACTTTGTTGAGCTATGAATGCTGCAACCTCTCTGTCTTTGCTCAACCTGATTTGTAGAGTGTGTAAGCTTTGAGTCTAAAAGGGACACAACAGGCCTGACTGGCTAACAATGCAATGAGAGTGTCAAACGATCGTGCAGTCAACCTGAAGTTTTTCTTCTCCTTTTCTGTAAGATCCTTCGTATACCAGTGGATGCATCTTTACATATTTGCAGAAGCTTAATAGCTTTAGAGGGAAAACAACGCTAAATTTCAAAAATGGCAGAGAAGTTTGAAAGCCTCATGAACATTCATGGTTTTGAACTAGGTTCTCGGTATATGGACTTAAAACCATTGGGCTGTGGTGGCAATGGCTTAGTTTTTTCTGCAGTCGATAATGACTGTGACAAAAGAGTGGCTGTCAAGAAAATTGTCCTTACTGATCCTCAGAGTGTTAAACATGCTCTTCGTGAGATCAAAATTATTAGAAGACTTGATCATGATAACATTGTCAAAGTGTTTGAAATCCTTGGTCCCAATGGGAGTCAGTTGACAGATGATGTAGGCTCTCTTACAGAACTGAACTGTGTTTACATTGTTCAAGAATACATGGAGACTGATCTGGCTAACCTGCTGGAGCAGGGTCCCTTTCTGGAAGAACATGCCAGGCTCTTCATGTACCAGCTGCTACGTGGGCTCAAATACATTCATTCTGCAAATGTTCTGCACAGAGATCTGAAACCAGCTAACCTGTTCATTAATACTGAAGACTTGGTGCTGAAAATTGGTGACTTTGGCCTTGCTCGGATCATGGACCCTCATTATTCCCATAAGGTATGTGAAGATGTGCACAGTATGAGGGAGGGTCATTCTGAATATTGTGCAGAAGCAAACAAGGTATAACAGTTCCTTGGCAAGTGTAACTACTATATTGGCAACCTTCAGTCTCGAAAGACTACGGTATCGCGCTCTGAAAGGTGGTTCTGGCACAGTGTCTAATGTGGCTGAAGAGGCCAATCCGGGAGTGACAATCCCTTCCACACCAGGAGCAAGTGCAGTCTGTCCCTGGTCTGTCTCCCTGGCTATGGGCCTTCCTTCTTTGCCTCTTTGCCTCAGACTGTTGGCCAAGTATCTCTTCAAACTGGGAAAGGCCATGCTGCACAGCCTGCCTCCAAGCAGGCCGCTCAGAGGCCAGGGTTTCCCACTTGTTGAGGTCCATCCCTAAGGCCTTCAGATCCCACTTGCAGATGTCCTTGTATCGCAGCTGTGGTCTACCTATAGGGTGCTTTCCTTGCACGAGTTCTCCATAGAGGAGATCCTTTGGGATCCGGCCATCATCCATCATCCAAGTGTAACTACTAACTTGCAGCTTTCATATTAGCACTCAATATTTTGGTGTACGCTTACACCTAAAATGTGAAATTTCTTTCCCCCACAAAAAATCCTTCCCCTTTTCAATCTACAAAATAGCGTAACTCTTTTTAAGTTCCTGCAGTTGTTAACTGAGTCTGTTTCACCCATGTGTACGCTGATACAGCTTTATCCTGACTTTAGTCATAAAACAGTGGTTAAAAGGGATTAAGGGGCACACCTATGGAAGACAAAAGATGATTTAAAAGATATTTTAAATCTACAGAAGCTGGAAGATTAAGCCATTTCTGCCCAACAGTGTATATATGCAACATGGATCAAATGTGTACACCTGTGGGCTGGGGAGAAATGGGTTAATTCCAACAATATGCTGGCACTGCAACTTAAAACCACTTCTAAGGTGTATGTGTACGCTGGAGAGCCCTTCTAGCAAGTTGTAGTGTGATCTTTCTGATAAAGCGATAAACACACTCTTAAATCATGCATTAGTAAATATAAAATGGCAGCTATGTCTGTCAGATGTCCTGGATTTGACTAATCTTTAAATAAAAAGATCAAAGTTTAATCTATATGGTTAGTAATTGCTAAAATATACATAGTATTAAAATATTAAGAATAATATTACTGGCCTAAAGAGAGCCACTATGGTGTAGTGGATAGAATATTGGACACAATTGAGGAGGTGGACTTAGGCTCAAATCCCCTCTCAGCCATGGAGCTCACTGGGTGATTTTGGGCTTAGTTGCTTTCAATGGTGCCTACCTCACAGGGTTGTGAGGGTGAAATTGGGTTAACTTCATAGATGCTGCCCTGAGCTTCTTGGAGGAAAGGCAGGATACAAATGTAATTACTCAAATGCAAGTAAAATTTCTGTCTCTGTAGGGCCATCTTTCTGAAGGATTGGTAACTAAATGGTACAGATCACCTCGCCTCTTGCTATCACCCAACAACTATACTAAAGCCATTGATATGTGGGCTGCAGGTTGCATCTTTGCTGAAATGCTGACAGGGAAAACTCTCTTTGCAGGTTGGTGGAGACTGACTGGTTAAAGTTGTCATTTTAAGTATGAAATACCTCAATACAATATGGCAGTGTTGCCAGTAAAGGAGTTTGCCATTCCAAAGAACTTTCGTATAGCTAATTGAAATGCAAGTGGCAAATGCTTTAATCTATTTCTGTACAAAAATGGTTGTGATTGACTTGGTTATTGGTAAACTAAGTGCCGCAAAGCTGCATGCTGACTTAGGAACAAATTCCACTGAACTTGGTATGCCTTACTTCTGATGCATGGGATCAGGTTGTGAAATTTACACCTATAGCACTGTTGACATTATAGTAATGCTTTTATTACAATTTACTTTTGTATTAAAATTACTGAGTTAGGTTAATTGGTGCCTTACAGGTTAAGGTGCAGATTTTTATAAGGGCTTCATATTTACTTGAATTAGTGAGTTGTCAGCAGGGAAATACTAAAACAAGATGGGATATTGTATAGTATACTGATGCCTTATTAGCCCTGGAATCAGTAACTGGCAGGACTGAGTAAATTCCAGTGTTGTAGCTACTTACAGAACTTTCATACAAAATATTGCATTGATTATTCTAAGTAGGAAACTTTATTCTCTAGAATTGTAAGAAATGTTTTAAGAACTAACAGACTTTGAAACAGAACCTGCTTGTATTTCATCTTACTACATAGGTGCACATGAACTTGAACAGATGCAGCTGATTCTAGAATCAATTCCTGTTGTGCATGAGGAAGATCGTCAGGAACTTCTTAACGTAATCCCTGTTTACATTAAAAGTGATATGACTGAGCCAGACAAACCTTTAACTCAACTCCTCCCAGGCATTAGCCCTGAAGGTAAAATGGTCCCTATCATTTGTGCTGCTTATTACTTATTGTCTGCCTACTTTGGGTTATGAATCTGTAGACAGATTTGTTTACTATTGGAATTTGACAGGACTTAGTTCTTTTAAACATTGCAGAAATATTTATGATTCTGAAAAAATGCAATGCTATGTTAAGGCAGATACAGCACACACTGTGTGCTTACCTTACACACTTGGATAAAGGAGAGAGCAAAACTGGTGATGTGCCATGTTTTGGTGCTTTCCAGCCCTGCTGCATTTAACATACACACGCTATATTCTCTGGGAATATCCTCTTTCCCCTCAGGCTGTGTGGTCTAAGGTACGACATAAATTAGTATTCTAGAGAGAATCTGTCCAGACAGCTCAGAAGTTGAGACCAGTCCCATAGGGAGCTGAATATAACAGTCAAGCCAGAAATATGCCTTGGTTGGCAAGAAACTTGTTTGCCATAAACCAGCAGCTCCAGTGGGTACACTGATTGCCATGTGTCCAGGAGTTTGGCTTGAGAAATGCTACATATATGCAGTGGGAATTCCCTAGTATTGGCATCAAATAGGGCAGGAAACAGAACTTTGGATTATTCTTAAATTTTTGGAGCTGTCTGTACAGGCTGTTTTCATTTAG
This sequence comes from Tiliqua scincoides, assembly GCF_035046505.1. Taxonomy (NCBI): domain Eukaryota; kingdom Metazoa; phylum Chordata; class Lepidosauria; order Squamata; family Scincidae; genus Tiliqua; species Tiliqua scincoides. Next base: position 14,950,932 of record NC_089828.1, read on the forward strand.
GCAGGAGAGGCAGAGTCCTTACAGTTAAACATGATGACTAGTAGTAATCAATGGTGACAGCTACAGCTATGCTTATTGCTTCATTGCAAACAAGTTTGCGAACGCGTTCACAAAAGTTCATGCACCACAAAGTTCTGCTTACTTGCCTACTGTGTTGATTATCTATAGCCTACAAGAAAAACAATTTCTGTGATTCCTCTGTGGAAGCAATTCTTTTATTGCCCCAAACAACCTTCTTGTAGCATCATGGCTAAAACCGAAGTGCAAATTGGTAGTTCTTCAGTATTCAGATCTTGCCTCTGCCATGAACTCATTAGGTGTGGCCTTAAGTAAGCTATTCCCCCAGTCCCCCCACAACTGCAATATCCTTCCCTTACAGGATTGTTATGAGGATAAGATGCATGCCAGTAAAGTGCTTGGTATTCTCAAAAGCACTACAGAAGTGTCTTTAAGCCTGGCATGTTACATTTTTGTTAAAACATTTAAGAAAATGCACTCAGTAGTCATGTATTCAATTGTTCTGCCCTTTCTATTGGTGTTCAGTACCTTACAACTTTCACATTACTCATTTTCATGATTTCCTGTGTTTCCATTGGATTCATTGCTGACAACAGCAATGAACTAAAATACAAAAATAACAAAAATGTCCTGTAGTTTGCCATAAGCAAAGAGGAGCAAATGAAATGTACTTTTAGTGGCAGGAGGGGAAAAGCAATTAAGTTTAACACTTTTCTGCATAGATCTGACACGCTAAAAATTCTGGCTCCTAAATATTGAGTTCTGGTGTTCAGCAACATTTTAAATATTTAAGTCTTTGCTCGCCCAAAGTTAAGTATTAGAGTTTCACTTAATATTTGATCCTCCTTAGAAATTATCTCTCAAACTGTTATCATTTTGCCTACTTCAGCACTGGACTTCTTGAAACAAATACTGACCTTTAGTCCCATGGATCGATTGACAGCAGAAGAAGCTTTGTCCCACCCTTATATGAGCATTTACTCTTTCCCAACTGATGAGCCCATTTCAAGCCATCCTTTTCACATTGAGGATGAGGTGGATGATATTCTGCTCATGGATGAAAGCCACAGTCACGTCTATAATTGGGACAGGTAAATGGCTTTGAATTTGTTTTGTGTACGTGCTAGTGAATTTGATTCCCTGGTAATGCTAAAAATATTCAGGCACTGTTTGAGATGCCTGCTAATGTCATGTTTTTACAATGCTGAAATTACATGAGGTGGGAGACACACTCCCATGAGGAACGGGATCTTTGTACATGGATGGAAATGGTCTTTCTCACTTTTCGTATGTTATCTTCAGTTTTAATTCCTTAACTAACTTTTATAACTAGTAAAACTCCAATTGTCTGGCATCCAGTAATCTGAAACTTCCAATAGCCTGGCATCAAAATAGTCCTGGCTCAGGAGTGGACTTACGATCTTATTGCTACCTGCATAAGCGCTGTCACCCCTGGCTCAGTGATGGTGTTGCCAAGATGAGCTATGGTACCTGTTAAGAAACAATCAACTAGCTTGGCAGAAATGAAAGCATGGTAGTGATCCTGTCACTATCACAACTGGAGCTGCCACATAAAGTATTTCTAAATTGGTGCATTCATTATTACTTTTGCCATTTTGGCTAACTTCAGTTCAGATGATTCTAGCTAAAGACACAACTCTGTGCAGTAGGTGTTTTGTAACCAACTGCACAGTCAAATGATAAGCATCTTCCTGTACTTTCTAGTGTTTAAACATGTATTGAAGAACATGCAGGGTTTGATAGAGTAGTGTCTGTCTGAAGTTAAGTTTTAATATGTGATGGGGATGTTTCGATGGAAGACTTAGAATCTTGCACTAATTTTAGTGAGTACTAACAAATCTTCACAAATTAGTCATAATAGTTTGCAGTTCCAAATTATGAAGGGCCACAGTAGTAGGTATTTGGAGGGTAATAACCATCATAATGTGTGCGTATTTTCTGTATCATTTGAAAACTGAATTTTGTATGTTAAAACTAAATTCAGTATCTTTAAAAAAAGTTCCTTGTGGGATTGTGTGTCTTGCCCAACTGTTAAGATTTCTCTTCTACCTTTCCTGTTGCTAAGAAATATGCTAGTGAAGATCTGAAAGTACATTAAATTTTCAGATTACTATAAATGAACTTTTAAAGTTTTGGAGCAATGGTTCTGTCATTGTAAAGTTCTTGAAGTATAGCCATTTGAAGAGTAGGGGGACCTCAAAGGCTATATTATTAAGCTAAAAACTGACACTATTCAGAATTCTTATCCATCTTGATTCTTCAGTTTGTAACATGTGAGCATGCCTATAATTCACTAATTCTGGCCATTAATTATTGCAGATACCATGAAAGTCAGTTTTCAGACCATGACTGGCCTATCCATAATAACTTCGAAACTGATGAAGTTCAGCGTGACCCAAGGGCTCTTTCTGATGGAACTGATGAGGAAGAAGTACAAGTAGATCCTCGCAAATATATGGATGGTGATCGTGAAAAGTATCTGGAGGATCCATCTTTTGATACCCACTTCTCTACTGAGCCTTGCTGGCAATATCCAGATCACCATGAAAACAAGTATTGTGATCTGGAGTGTAGCCACACTTGTAATTACAAAATGAGGTCCTCTTCATACTTGGATAACTTAGTCTGGAGAGAAAGTGAAGTGAACCATTACTATGAACCCAAGCTTATAATAGATCTTTCTAACTGGAAGGAGCAGAATAAAGAGAAGTCAGACAAAAAAGGCAAGTCAAAATGTGAAAGGAATGGATTGGTGAAAGCTCAGATAGCTCTTAAGGAAGCTTCACAGCAACTTGCAGAAAAGGAGAGGGAGAAGAATCAAGGGTTTGACTTTGATTCATTTATGGCAGGAACCACTCAGCTTAGTTCACAGAATGAGTCAACTGATATTGATAAATTAAATGGCTTGAATACTTCAGTGTCCCACCTAGAACTGAAAGGCATATCTAAGTCTGTAAGCAGAGAGAAACAGGAGAAAGGAATGGCTAACCTGGCCCAGCTGGAAGCTCTGTACTCATGGGATGGCCAACTTGTAAGTAGTGGGGAGGAGTGTTTCCTCATAGACCAGTTTTGTTGCGAAGTCAGGAAGGATGAGCAGATAGAGAAAGAGAATCCATACACCAGTTACCTGGACAGGTTTTTTAGCAAGAAGGAAGATACTGAAATGCTAGAAACTGAGCCAGCTGAAGATGGAAAGCTTGGGGAGAAGGAAAGAGAGGGAAGCTTCATAAGTAATAGTGGGGAATTTCTCTTTAACAAGCACCTCGAAGCGATAGGTATTCCGCCATTTCACAGCCCTGTTGGCTCGCCACTTAAATCAATACAGGCCACGCTAACGCCTTCTGCTATGAAGTCATCTCCTCAGATTCCCCATAAAGCATACAGCAGCATTCTGAAACACCTAAACTAAAAACAGCAGACATTTCTTTTTATACTCATGAAATGTGTGTTCTTTTTTTATTGTAAGTAATTTTTTTACTTGAAATCAGATGATGTAACTTTGGTATGGATTTCCTTAGTTTTCTGTTTACCATTGTTTTTACAATCCAGAATTACTTTTCTTTACATGACAATTCTTTTTTTAAACTGGCATGTCGTTTGCACACAAAAGGTAAAGAACAGAGCAAAACAATGCAAATTGCAGGAGGAAACAAGAAGAAAATGCACTAAACCAAGTAGAAACACTCTCTCATTTTAAACAGTTGTCCATGTTTTGCAGAAGAAAAAAACTTGCCTTGAAAATTACACAGCGAGACTATAACATTTGCATGAAAAGATCTATTTTTTCCCTGAAACATTTTTCATTCATATGTATTTTAGAATCTTTCATACTGTATACATTTCTTAGACACATGATACCAGCAGCAACTGAAAATGAATGCAGAATTTGGTACGCATGTGTTATCTACCTCAAGGTAACAGCAGTATGTGGCAAAACATTAACCACCCATAGTGCTTTTCATAATGCACTTCTATTTAGCCAGCATTATTGTAGTAGGTGGTATTGAGAAAAATCATTCAATATTTATAAATATTCTGGTATGCATTCTTTATAGTGGAAATGTTAATATGCAGCATTTTTATTTATTTTAGCAAATTATATTTTCTGTAATGATAGAGAGTCAACTTAAATTTTTTTGAACTTGCTTTACAGATAAAGGTCTTGTTAGCACTATGGTTTATTGGCTACATAGTTCAGCTAGAGATGAAATAACATCCCCTTATTGTGAGGTGATCCGTTTTGAGTTTTTTAAAGAGATTTCACTTCAAATAAGGCACTCACTGTGTATAGGAATTTGCAATTTGGAGGTGCTTGATCTATCTACAAAGAAATTAGGAATTGTTTTATTATAAAATGCTCCTAGAAGTCTTAATTGTGTGTTAATTTTTTAAGAAACAATTTTTGTAACATTAGTTGTGTGCATGGAAACAACTAAGGTACAATATTATTGTAGGTTAAAAGTTCTATATGGTCAGGCATTTGTTTTTACTGTATGTTTTTACTGAATGATGCCCACCCCTCAAGCAAGCATGAGTATAATTAGGTTAAATGTAGCATGTAGCATCTCGGTCTTCTGACAGTTTGTTTTGCCTTCTGGGTTTTTTATGGGAAACTATGTATCATTGGCTCCCCCGTTTAAAGAAAGAAACAAATAAAACATGGCCAGCAAAAAATGATTCTTGTGTCTCATCGGGAATTTCTCAGCCTTGAGCATTACAGAAGATCAGCAGTTCCAGGATAAGTTCCCTGCTTTTTCTTAGATCTCAAGCAACAGTTGCAGTGAGTTAAGAGAAGAAAATGGAAACAGTTTTCAATTTGTGTGGGGTGTTCTGCAGAACAAGCATTTGGCAAAGTTCTCAAAATTCTCTGAGCAGGGCTAGGCAGTTTAGGGGTCTGACCACTTCAGAACACCTTCCCAAACAGTGATATAGTCCATTTTTGCATAATTAAGTACCTTTAGGCTCTTTTTACAGTTCTGTTTGGGATATGGCTTATCACAGCTATGTAGAGCTACAGCAGGAGGTATTATCAGTTGATGTGTGGGTCCTCTTGCCCTGACCAACTAGCACTTAAACCTAAGGACATGATTATGAAACGGTAGTTTAGCAGGCCACATTAGGCAAAGGAGCTTTTTCACATTGTTATACTACCCTTCTTCCAAGGAGCTCAGGGTGGTGTACATAGTTTCTCCTTTTGTCCTCACAACAACCCTGTGAAGTAGGTGAGACAGAGAGACTGGCCCAAGGTCACCAGGAAGCTTCATGGCTGAGTGGAGATTTGAACCTGAATCTTTCAGACCCACTACATCACCCTGGCTATACGTGTCCTAAGCAAAGATTTGGAACTTGGCAGTATTTGATCACTATTTCCATCAGTGTGACAGAACTCTCTCATGTCCTCCATTCTTCTATAACCTACTAAGACTTGTGTTGCACCTATAGAATTTACTAACAGTTATTCCCATTCAATCTCGCCCCCTACTGTTCAGTTGAAATCTCACTACTTTCTACAGAAGGCAAATTTAAGTATTGCTTTCAAGTTACACAAGAACACAACCACTGCAGGGTTGATTGTTGATTACCTGCCAATTTTTGTGTCCTGCTTGATGCTAATTAAGTGATACATAAGCTCTTTCTTCAAGGGAAGTGCCAATCTTGGGGATCATCTAGAACAGGGGTGTCAGACATAAGGCCTGGGGGCCAGATGCAACCCCTGGAAGTTTTTTTATCCAGCTCTCAGGCTCTCAGCTGCTGAACAGTGCTGAGGTGTTACTGTTGAAACAAGCCCACATGAAAATTGGGTTTTTCCATACCTTGAAATGCAATCAAGATTTGCATATTTTCTGTCCTGCCATTTGCAGTTTATAAACTTTCATATGATAACAAAGTGCTGATTTCTGGCCATCAGCTGCTTAATGATGTCACTTCCGGTCCTCAGCAGGCACCCTGAATGCTAACTGGCCCTCTGCATGAAATGAGTTTGACACCCCGGATCTAGAATAGAACTGCTGATAGGACAGATTGCATCAATTGCAAAACAAATTCTTCTTCCAACTCTCCTAGAGTGGCTGAGAGAATGAACTTTAAAACAAAATAGCTATATTATACAGAAGCTAAACACTTATTACAAAGTTGGTCGAAGTGGAACGAAAGGTGCATCCTGAAAAAACTTATATGTAGGATTCCACGCAATTTAAAATTGACTTCCGATAATAGAACATCTGACATTTTTTTATTAAGTGGCTGCTGTGTCCTCTCACTCCAGTGTTTTGATCTGAAGAGCGTTTCTGGTAACTGCTAGTTCTTTATTCCCAACCTTGATTTGGTGGATTCTGAACTTCTTACCAGCCATTTCAAAGCCACGTGATACTGAGTGCTACACAGTAGCATATGAAGCATGGCCTCAGTTACCTTTATTTCCATTTAACGTATTGGATGTTTATGTCAGTGTTTCTCAAACTGGGTTGGAACAAATTTGGGGAAATGTGACAGACCTGTACTTTTAACAGGCTACTAAGTACGTATATGCTTTTAACAGTGATACTCAATGGGGCTTACTCCTGGGTAAGTGTGTTGCATCCTTTGAGCTGTTTGGGGAATTTCTTTAAAAAACATCAGCATCTGCTTGGGAGAGTTAGGAGGGTATTTTAAATAAATATTTAAGTGTATACTTGTTGTAAACACTTAATTTACTTACTTTGATTTTTGATTCCTTGCATGGTGCTTGATACGGGTCACTTTCTTATATTCCTGGCTTAATAGCTTGGAAAACTGCAGTTGATTATTACTGTTCTCTGTAAATAACAAGAACTTTATGTGGTAAATGCCAGATCATGGTATGTGGATTTGTGACCTCTTATAAACCAGGGCATGTTTGCATGAGGGGCTGAATTTTTTAGCCTTTTGCAAGGTATAACATCCCTGGTATTCGAAAAGAAACACCTACTTGCTTTCAAAATGTTTTAGACACACTGCAGTCCTATTCCCAGATTTGCTAATCATAAGAGTGAAAAACTTAGGCTATTACTGTTAGGATTTATGATGGTTTTGTGGACTCTCAAGAGTCTGAGCTAAACTGGCAGGTACAAGAAAGGCCTTTGACATGACCCCCAAACCTTGTAAAAGTTTACTGTGAAGCAGGTGTAAGAGTCTAGGTTGTTTCCTGGTATAAAGAGGATACCCTAAACTTTCCAGCTGAATGGGTATGCTACCTCACCATGGAGATCAAGACAAGTTACACAGTCACAATTCACAGGTTTAAAAAAGAGAAGAGATTCAAAACAATCCTTTTTCAACTAAAACCGGTTACAAGATAGCATTCCTGGTACGTGTCTAACATAAATCCATCTTTAGAGGGGATGAAAATGTTCTGCAGAAGATGAGAGTTGAGCCTGAAAACCTGCTTTGGCAGGTCACTTCTCCATGTGGATCCTGACCTATATCTCTTTGAAGTGCTTCTTTAGGGAAACACATTCCTGGCCCTATTGTGACCTGCCTTTGAAAGTTTCCTTGGTTTCAAAAGTGGCTTGTTCATCAACAAGCCCAGAACTACAGACTGTTTATAGAGTCCTGTACAATCTATTTAATAGAATTAAACTTCTAGTAGGTAGACTAGGCAAGAGTTTTTTATATGGCAATTTCATCAACTGAGGCTGCACTCCTAAACACACTTTCCTGGGAGTAAACCTATTTGAATACAATTGTACTTCTGCATAGATATGCACAGGATTGTGCTGTGAATGTTGTACCACTCCCATGAAAAGTCTGCAACTGCAGAGTGAACACTTAAAGAGATTGATATACAAATTCCATGAGCAGATAAAATGAGTTGTGCCACTTCATCATTTTTATTAGTAACTTTGATTTGTGTATCTCCGTCTCTAAAGCTCAGCCTTGATAACAGACTGCCATTCATGAAACCCATTACAATGATTAAAAGGTGCCTTATCTGTCCTGCTATCTCTAGCTACCAATAACTTATGAACCTTGTAAGTTGCAGTTCTAAACAGCAGGCAGTAACTCTTATTGTGTTAAGTAAGGCTTACTTTTTGAGTAGATGTTCTTAGGATTGCACTGTGGAAAAAATCTTTCACACTTCTGTTGGAACAGAACTCATTGCAGAAAATGACAGTTCTCAGTGCTTAGCTGAACACCAAAGGAAAGTGCTTCAGCTGTTTTTCCTTGCACCTCCCTAATTACAGTTTTGGTGTGACCAAAATCATATGAAAAGATGAACAGATTTATTATGACTCACATGTTGATGTGGGCAAAAGATTTATACAGGGCGTGCTTCCTCCCCCCCTTTTTTTTTCTCAATGGCTTTCTGAACTGGCACAGAAGCACTTCTCAAATTCAGAAGCAGATGGGTTTGTTTGCTCAAATTGTGCTGTCGGGCTGTCACTCTCATGAATAAGTACATGGTTTAGGTGAATTTAATCTTTTCGTAGCACCAGACTGCCTTGCAAATTTAATCACGTTTCTGCATGAAGGGTTTTGTATCTTGGTTTTTCTCATGTGCCATTTTGTCAAAAGCCAGAGAAGTCAACAGCGCAACTGCCATTTGTACCCCAGACTGAGTGAAATCTAGTAGTTTTATATAGGAACTAGTGCTCCTTAAACAAAATGACCTGAGACCAGGATAGTTTGTGTAGATCGAAGGGATTTGGGCACTGAAGGCAGCTACACAATGAGAAACTGGCCTTAACATCTGAAAATCTGTTGAAGTGTCTGCACAAGTCTGTATGCTAAAATGAAAACCCTAATTCTGCATTGTGCTTGGTGAATATTATGAACTATTGCTTCATAATATAACATTTAATATTATATTTAATATAATATATGTATATGTATATAATATGTATATCATAGAACTCGTGCAGGGAAAGTGCCCTACAGGTAGACCACAGCTGCAATACAAGGACATCTGCAAGAGGGATCTGAAGGCCTTAGGAGTGGACCTCAACAAGTGGGAAACCCTGGCCTCTGAGTGGCCCGCCTGGAGGCAGGTTGTGCAGCATGGCCTCTTCCAGTTTGAAGAGACACTTGGCCAACAGACTGAGGCAAAGAGGCAAAGAAGGAAGACCCATAGCCAGGGAGACAGACCAGGGACAGACTGCACTTGCTCCCAGTGTGGAAGGGATTGTCACTCCCGAATCGACCTTTTCAGCCACACTAGATGCTGTTCCAGAACCACCATTCAGAGCGCGATACCATAGTCTTTCGAGACTGAAGGTTGCCAACTAACTATATATATGATAATATAATATATATTATATTTAATATAATATAACTTCACAATTAACATTTGCCCTAGGCCAGCAGTTCTCAAATGTGGTCATGACCTAATTTTGGGTGGTTTGTAAAATGACAGACCAGATTAGGTTATGTGCATCAAGAGTTAAACAAGCTGCGGGGATGGGGGGGGAATGCTGCCCAATCACCATTATAGCCACACCCCTTGGCATTTATAAATCAAGCAGCAGCCCCCAGGGCCAGTAAAAGGTTGGAGAACCACTGCTTGGCAATTTAGAAATAATGATTCGTGGATGTAGAAAGAACAAAGGAAGGAAGACAGTGGGTATTTTACTCAGTGAATCGAATCAATTGGTTTTTCATTGGATTTTTTAAGTTTCTATCCATTCCCTGAAGTTTATCAAAGGGTAAAGCAAAGAATGCTAGACATTGAGGCACAAAACCTCTTTGAACTTGCTTCTAGAATTTGCTCCCCTCTTAATTTCTCTATTCCGCTAAAGTATGGGCAAATGGCTCCTTATCTGAGTATTCTGATCAACCCCTCTGAACGTCTTGCAATCTCTTTGGCAAGATTCAATGTGTTTCCATCCAAGGTCACAGAAGGCAGATATAGGCAAATACCATATAAAGAACGCCTCTGCCCTTGTAATTTGGGAAATGTTGAATCAATCATACACATTCTTTTTTATTGTCCTCGGCACACTAGATCCCGCCACACTTACATGACTCCACTTCTCAGCAAAATGAATGGGCTTTCAGATGAGGCAAAACTGAAGTGTCTCCTAAATGACTGCTCACCAGATGTGCTAGAGGGAATTTCTAAATTTTTACTTTTGGTGATTTCCAAGCCTTCTTAATGTAATTTGTCAAAAATGTTGATATTTTATGTTGAACTGTAAATGTTTTATTAGTAATTTAGTATCTTAACTCCATTTTTGATAAACGGGACTAGGACTAATTATGTTTGCTTTTATGATTTCTCTATCTATGCCTAATAAAGGTTTATTCATTCATTCATTCATACTCAGTGATAATTTCACAGGTCCCCGAGCAAACATTTGGGCCCTGCTGATTGAGTTTCTTCTCTTCTTGTTGCTCACATTTTGGATTTTCTCCCAGTTTGTGGGTTGGTCTAGAAGGTGGGCATGAGGAGAGAGTGGCATCTATTCAACAGATGCATCTACTGTGAAGCATCCATTCAACAGATGCAGCATCAACAGCTGGTCTTGGAATTACTGAAGAATTGATCCTTGGGATTTAGCATCCCTGGTTACTGCTAGCCTTGGGTTCTAGTCTGAGCTGCTACTTGGGCTTCGTTCACACAGGCACGTGTACCACTCACTGTCTCATGAGCTTAGCTTTGGCTGACTATGTAACAGCTGTCATAAGAACATAAGTACAGCCCTGCTGGATCAGGCCATAGGCCCATCTAGTCCAACTTCCTGTATCTCACAGTGGCCCAGGACTATTGGCAGAGGAGGGGACAAGCTTTAAAACAAGGAAGAGGGAAAAGTTAATGACAAAGGCATAACGTTTCACTGAATTGCATGCAAGAGAGTAAAGTAACTTTGAATGGAAGAGGAAATAAGTAGAATTCCATTTGGTTGCCAGGTGGTGACTCTGCACTCATCCTGTATTGCTTCCTTTTAATATGGAAGCAATAAAAGACAATTATCTAGCAACCAGGTGTGTGTGTGTGTGTGTATTTCAGAATTAAGTCATAGAGTCATCTGGTATTGTCACATCTATACTCTGGGACCAGCCAGTTGGTTACTGGCTGGTGCTCAGATTCTGGTAACAGACTGAGTTCTTGATCCCTAGAGAAGACACAACTTCACCTGACGTAGCTAAGGTTACCTGTCAGTTGACCACTGCACCTTTATAATCAAGATACTTAAATGGTGGCTGTCATCGGCCCCCCCCCCACTGGCCATTCAATATGCTGATAGAATAAAGTGGGGGTATTAATCTTGGCTTCCCTCTAAGGAACTCAAGGTGATGTGCGTGATTCTTTACAACAACCATGTGGGGCAGGCTAGGCTAGTCCAAAGTCACCCAGTGAGCACTGTTGATTGAGCATGGACTTGAACCCTGGTCCTCCTGCAGTGCCCTAACTATTACACCACACTGGCTCTTAAATGAAAATCAGGGAAAGATGGTCTGATTTGGTATAACTATACTTTCTGCCTCTGGGAATGGGAACTTGACTCATAAAGACTCAACTCAAATCACAAAGACACACATTTTTCGTGACTTGTGTTAACTCAAGCCACTTACTCTGACCCATGACTCAGAGTCAGTGACTCAAAAGAGTCATGATTGGAATAGACTTGAGTCCTGGCTAACTGTTGTGTGTGTTTGCAACTCTGGTGTGTGTGTGTGTGTGTGTGTGTGTGTGTGTGTGTGTGTGTACATGCTTGTTTAATTTTGGGGGGGACATGCATGGCTTGTGCCATGTAAAAATGACTCTATAGTGCAGTGATTTTCAACCTTTTCCATCTCATGGCACACTGACAAGGTACAAAAATTGTCAAGGCACACCATTTGTCTTTTGACAATTGACAAGGCACACCATGCTGTTGATGGGGGGCTTACTTCCCCCAATGGCCCTACTAATAAATGACCATCCCTCAAACTCCCATGGCACACCAGTGTGCCATGGCACAGTGGTTGAAAATGGCTGCTATAGTGGCTCAGAACAAGTTATGACATCGCCATTATGTCAACACAAATCAACTCAATTCAGCGGGTCAGAGACTTGCAACTCGACTTATGACTTTGCGCAGTGACTTCAGCATATCCGTGTCTGCTCCTCTTTTCCTTCCTTTTCTAGCTCCTAATCCTCCTGTCCTCAGGGCAACAGGAAAACTCTAGCAAATTCTGCCTGGTACATAGTTGTTTCTACAGCATAATTCAGCATACAGGAGCCATGGATATGTGGGGCTGGGATGGAGATGCTTTGTGCATTTGAGCTGATGCACATGGTAACAGGCTCTTGAACATGATGCATGAAATGTAGCTCCAGGATAGCACTTTCCCATAACAGCAAAGGGACACTTACATTTCCTCCTAATCTGGTTGAGTGAAAACATAGTCTTTTGGATTCAAATTACATTTTTCCCCCTTGGTATGTTATGACCTTTGCAAATTGCAGTTGAGTGGGCTTGCTATGAAACTGAATTTCTGAGTCAGACCTTGCAAACTCCAATGCTATCAGATGTCACTGCACATATCAATGAACCCATAGACTTATAATTGCCGGCTTTAAAACAAAACCACCCATGAAATGAAAAGGCACAGCAATTACCATTCATATTTTGAGTTCCCCACTGTTATTCAGTGTTGTACAGTGTTGTTCAAAAGAGAAAGTGTCACTTTTTATACTGTGAGAGTGATATGCGTCAATGCCCCCTTCCAGAGGCTGACCTTTCTGAGCAGTCCCTGAGGATTCTGCAAGTGTCACATCTACAGGTTGACTCATGCCGAGCAGTTGCTAAATATATTTTCTCCGTCAGAACAAGCGTTCAGCATTTGTGAATCTGTTGGCTGAACAAGCACCTGTGCAGCTGGTGCGTGAGGAAGAAATTGAAAAATTATGTGTTAAGTTGGGAAGGGAGGGACTGCAATTGCTGGGTTTAGATGCATCCTTAAACATGGCTCTTGCACAATTTTGAGTATGAACTAGCAGTGATGTAGTGATACGTTTTGAAGTGCAAACACGTATCACCCCCAGAGCCTGCTCCACTAAGGGCCCAATCCTATCCAATTTTCCGGTCCTGGTGCTGCTGTGCCAATGGGGTGTGCACTGCATCCTGTGGTGGGGAGGCAGTCACAGAGGACTCCTCAAGGCATGGGAACATTTGTTCCTTTACCTTGGGGCTGCATTGAGGCTGCACCGGTGCTGGAAAGTTGGATAGGATTGGGCTCTAAGACTGTACAACAACAAAAACTGACTTTACATTTCTTCACTAGGGTTTTTTCTTTAACTGCCACTTATTTTTCCTTTGAAACTTATTATATTTCATCTAAAGATCCAGCTCATTTCACCCCAAACTCTTGGAGTGGGTTGTCTGTTGACGTGAGAGCCTGTCAAGTCGGGTTGTCGATCTGCCCTCAGCTGATCCACTAGACTGATGTGATTTGGTGCAGCATTAGGAATTGACTTCTGAGGTTCATTTTAAACAACTGCAGGCATTCATTTGTATTAAAAAGTGAAGGCTGCCTTCACATTCCCATCAATATGCTTCTTTCAAAAATTCATGCAGGGCAACTAAGGGGTGTTTAAAGCATTGATGCCATTTCCCTTCAGGCATCCTTATAAGTACTGCTCAGTATCATTATATGGGCAACCAGTCCCATCTTGAAAAACCATTCATTTAATTGTGGAGGCTGCCTTCACATTCCCATCAATATGCTTCTTTCAAAAATTCATGCAGGGCAACTAAGGGGTGTTTAAAGCATTGATGCCATTTCCCTTCAGGCATCCTTATAAGTACTGCTCAGTATCATTATATGGGCAACCAGTCCCATCTTGAAAAACCATTCATTTAATTGTGGAAGAAGTAGACCTTTGACTTAGTAGCAAGTATAAAGTGTGCAGCATATAATTTGGTTCAGGTTTTTCTATTCCCCCCCCCCTTTAAAGTAGCTAGATAAACAGTCAAAGGGCTGCATAGGGAAAGCTAGCCCATCATGATCTCAAACAATTATTACCAAGAATGACTTATTAAAGCACAGAGAGGGTTTAATCAGCATTGGAACTGCCGCACATCCAATGCTGTTCAAGGATTTCAGTTTGGTGACTTCTTTTCATAAGACGATTGGCTCCGTGGACAGTCTCCGTGATGGGTCCACATCATGTCTTGCAACCACCTGCCTACGCAACACTTTCTTTGTTTAATCAATAAGGCTGGTGACTGACTACTCGGGTTTAAATGACAGGCTGTAGCTTTCTAGTCAAGTATCTGCTTTGTCCAGGAATAAGCACCTACCAGGTGCTTATCTCTGGTAGCTCCAGATGGGACAGACTCGATCTGAAACCTTGGAGAGCATGGCCAGTCAGTGCAGATCATACGAAGCTCTGTGGATCAAGAGTATGACTTGGGAGGAGGTGGCTTGCTGTGTTCTGAAGCGCTTCAAAGCGCGCCCTTTCTACAGCCTTCTCGGCTCATGTGACACCCCAAGCAAGTCCATTGTATGTCTTTTGTCGTGCATACCAGGCTCAAACCTCAGCTGGGTCTTCTGATATGTCCCAGCATTCTCAGCTGTTGCTGCCACTGGATAGGCTGGGAACATGAGGTAACAGGTTAAAGGTCACATTTGCCTTTGAAGCATCTTGCTAAGGCCTGCTAGTTCTACTTGCTAAATTAAGCACACATCCTTAACTAGTCTGCTGGCAAAGAACTGGGGTTGCTGCCTGATGATTACATAGGTGTTTGACACATTAGAGAGCATGACACATCCTGCAATAGCCCGATTATTTTTTTTATTCAGGAAAGCCTTCGAGGCACTATAAGGGCTGTTTTTAATTTATAACTTACGTCTTTTACTGCATGCTTTCAGTCTGCTGCTATGTATTTTATCTTGTTTTAATTGTTTTTAAGTGTTTTGTATTTTTAATGTTTATCTGCCTTGTATTTTTTAACTTGATTGTTAGCCGCCTTGGGTGCCCTTCGGGGAGAAAGATGGATTACAAATCCAATAAATAAATAAATAAATAAATAAATAAATAAATAAATAAATAAATGACACAGACATGACTGGGGTGGAATTCACTTCCACACTTATTTTAAAACCAAAAAATACCATATGCGAACAAATGGTTCTTAATGCACAGAAATGGGAAGGCTCATCATGCTCCTGAGCTGTTTGCTCAGGGTCTTTTCCAGGTTTGTTTTTTTTAACTGTTGGATTTCTTAGTCTTGGAAATTGTGTTTTGCCAAGAGTGAGTAGAAAGGCAAAACACGGCCTAAGAGGAGCAAGACATGTGAACTAAGCAATCAACCCAGAATTTCCTACACCCAGCAAGGTGCTTGAGCATTGACTCCATGACCTTTGTTGGATGATGACACTATTCCGCTTCATTGGTCAAGTCATGACCACCTGGGCAGCCTTACCAATCTGGGCTCATGGTAGTTCCAGTGGGATGGACACATTAGAGTGATGCCTTCTGGGCCAAAGGAACTTAAACAATAGACCAGCTGCTGGCTCTTAATGGAGGCCATCTTTAAGACTTCAATACTTGACTGGGGACAGAGGGGTGAGAAAACAGGGACTTTTCACCTTATTCATGCAATAAAATTAATGCATATTGGTTTGGATTCAAAGATGCATTTCCATTTGGCATCATGGCATCAAGATGGCATCATGGAAAAGATGCTATCTGCCTCACAGCAGTGCACCAAAAGTGAAAAAGTTGGCACATATCCCAGCATAGTGCCTCTAACTAATAAAGGGCACACTTTTTATTTATTTACTTAATTAAATTTGATTTGTCTTGGAGAGGGGGCTACAAAAATCTTCTTTGACCCCAGGTAGCAGATAGATGTCTTATAATGCCACCTGCTGGGGAGGGCTGAAAATAGTTCACAGGTGTACTGTGGGAATTTGGGGGAGGGTCATTTATTAGTCGGGGTATTGGGGATGTAAGCCCCCCTTCAGCCATATGGTGTGCTTTGTAAGTTGTCGCAAAACTGATGGTGTGCATTGACAATTTTAGCTCCTTGTCGTGCCATGAGATGAAAAAGGTTGAAAATTGCTGCCCCAAACATTTGGCCATCATAACCAGAAGATGATTGCTTTCATGGTCTTCATAAAGGAACCTGCATTGTGTGAAGGGAGAAGGGCACAGCTGAACTCCGAAGAGGACAGACAGGGTCACAGATTGCATGCACACTGCCAAAAAAATAAAAAGACACCATGTTCCCAGGTAAAATGCTGAATGTGGCTGTGAGCTCAGCTGCAAGTGCTGCAGTTTTACCATCAAGAGGCAGCAAAGTAGATTAATAGATGCCTTGACCCAGTTTAGCCCTGGTCCAGGAATAAACTGAATTACTTTTTGCAGTGTTCATTGAAAAGGGCTGACAGAGCGGAGGGAGAGAGATGGCAATGAGACACATTGCAGGACTGCAGTGCGGTTCTCACAATACCATTCTGTGTCACTCAGTCTCAGCTTCTGGGGATCAACAAAACGTACCTCCGTATTAACTCATCTCAAACCACAGACTGCAAAGCAAAAACAGAACAATGACAGTACCAAATCATGATCCTTTACTGACTCTTAGATGTGCATTATGGAAAAATGCATTTCCAAACCACCTTCAAAGGCAGCCCAGGATGGAGCCTGTTACAGTACACATATGCAGAGGTTACCAAGACATGTATGTCAGTGACCAGTAATAGTGCAGGATCTACCTTTGCTTGCTTCCGGATGGCTCTCTCTGAATCTAGCCAATTGTAGGCAATACACTGATTCTTGGGTGTGTCATCACTTCTTGTCTCCACTCCTTCCTGGCTCCTCTTTCAGATGCTGCTATGCCCTGGCAGCCAGATTCCAAACTTTAAACCCCTGGGGTCATGTTTTCCCATTTCCTCTCCTGCTTAGAATGCCTGCTATTCACATTCTAAGCTATTTGCTATGCATGCAGCTGGCCTGAGCCAGCAGTTCAGAAGCCTGTAAAAAAAGGAAAAAAAAGAAATAGAATAAAATGCAGAGATGTGCAAAAATGACCATTCTCCACAAGCCAGTTTCCCAAATCCTGTTTCAAGGGGCTTCCTGGGATAGCATCCAGAGGAATTCATGTGTCAGTGGAAACTGCTTCACTGGCAACTCAGTACAATCATGGCAGCAAGAATAAAGGCGCATCTGGATGTCTGCTGTATGAATACAGCATACCAGTGTTTCTCAAACTGTGAGTCATGAGCCAGTTTCAGATGGGTCCCCATTCATTTCAATGTGTATTTTATTTTTAATATTTCAGACTTGATGCTACTATGGTATGTGACTGCATTTGCTTGGGAGGCTTAGGAGGGTTCTTCTTTATTTAAAAAAAAATTTAAACTTACTGTGAACCTTTAATTTACTTGATTGATTTGGTTTTGACATTTGGGGGTGTTAATTTTCCTGCTTGATGATGTCCCTTCCAGCCATGACATCACTACCAGGTTATTAATGACATCACTTCCAGTGGGTTCCAACAGACTATCATTCTAAAAAGTGGGACCTGGTGCTAAAAGGCTTGAGAACCACTGGCATAGAGCATATGGGTCATCTTTCTGCTCTCCCAGAAGCCACCTTTTACACAGTAAAGAAGTGTGACTCATTTGGAATCTGGCCCATTAAGATTGTTGCTGACCCAAACAGTGAATTGCAAATGGTGAATTAATCCTGCACATTTTTTTTTAAGTAATGTCGTCATCACTAGACCTGATTGAATGGGTGTGATTAAACAAGCTGAATGACTTCCTCCATGATGAAAATTAGATCACCAGTAAATGACACAGGTTATCTGGGCTCTGACCACTGCATTTGCTGCTTGCTTTCTTGTGCCTAATTGCTAATTAAATAGATGTGCTGTGATTGCCTTCCTGAACGCTGCAAGGTGTGTGATGAGGTCCAGGAAGTGCTGCATGAAGGAAGGAGACCCGAAAGTGCCATGCTAACTTCAGCTGTGCTCTTGCACAGAGAAGCAGAACAGAGAGTTCCTGCTTTGCATGCAGAAAGTCCCAAGTTCAGTCCTTGACAGTTCCAGGAAGGACTGAGACTCAGTGGCTCTGGAGCCCTGGAGAGCCATTGCCAGTCAGTGTAAATAGACAATACTGAACCAGGTGGACCAGAGGTCTAACTCAGCAGCTTCACATACATATAGTTAAGGAGCAAAGTTCCCTGAAGGTGGAATGTCAGGTCACCAAATCCTGGCTGATCATCTCAGGGAGTGTGCATGCAATGAATTATCCCAGTCTTAGAGAGTGACCTGTTGGGATGGAGACTCTCCAACACTCTGCTTTTTCATCTAGCCATCTCATTAAGAAAGTCACATCCTCCTGAATCTGTATTGCCTTTACTTTTTAAGTCTGTAAGCCTGTGGCCTCTTTAATTTTTCACTTTTATGCAGTCCCTTGCAAATTTTCAGTGGTAAATTATGACAATAAATACATGCACAGGTCACTCTCACCCTTCAACTGATGGCAAGCAACTAATCCCCCTCTCCAAAATAGTATGAAACCACCCACCCACAGGATTGATTCATATGTTGGGGGGTGGGTGCGTAGTGGGCGGGGCAGCTGTTCTGCGTGGTTGGATTTCATTCTTCCTGGAGGCAACGGAAATGGATTCGTCCCACACCAGTGCAGTGCCTCTCCTGGGGGCCGGAGTTGAGAGTAGCCATGTTGATTACCCTTGTATGACTGCCTGGTCAAGGAAATATCACACAAGGCAGTCTTGTATCAGCAGGGACTTGAACTGGGATGTATATTTAAACAGAGGAATTTTGCAAGGTGCCAAGAAATGACGATGGGAAGGGAATGTTTGTCTTTTCCCAGCAAGATTAGGTTCTAAGTTCCTTGTTCAAATGTTTTCTCTCATTCTTTTGCCCCATACTAAAGAGCTGAAATCACCCACTCCAGTTCTGTCTCTGAAATGGAGTAGGTTTGGGCCTTCTTGTGTTGAGAGACCAAGTGGGAATCAAACCCTTGCATGTTTTTGTTTGCCCTGTGCAGGCTAGTAAGTAGAATGGTTACACAGGCCTACAAAATTTGAGGGTCAGGAAAGTTTTTCCCTAACTTTATGGTGGTTTGATATGAATTTGGGGTGCCAATTCCAAAAATGGCATCCGCTTTGAACTACCACATCTAGTTTTGCATATATAGTATAGCCTCATTAGTGAATGGTTCAAGCAGCTTCCTCATGAGGAACCCATGGTGTAGGCTTCCTCATGAGGAAGCTACTTGAACCATTCACTAAAGAGGCTATGCCGTGTCTCCAAAACTAGACGTGATAGGGTAAAACGGATGCCATTTTTTGAATCAGCACCCCAAATATACCAAGGAATTGGTGTAACGTTTAAGGAAGCAAAATGTGTGTTGGCCTGTGTTACCTAATCACCCATTGATGCAACCACCATCATTTCCATTCACGCTCTCACCATGTGTCAAAGTTGACCCTTTGCTCTCAGGACCAAAATTGACATCCCAGAAAGGCTCATCATCAATATGGATCTTGAGGTCTAGTCTAACTTGGTCCTTGCTCTATACTTCTTTCCAGGCAATAATGGAAAGATTCTCGAAAAACTATTGCAACAGCGACACCTGCTGGTCTCTAGTCGGCAACCTTCAGTCTTGAAAGACTATGGTATCGCGCTCTGAAAGGTGGTTCTGGAACAGCGTCTAGTGTGGCTGAAAAGGCCGATTCGGGAGTGACAATCCCTTCCACACTGGGAGCAAGTGCAGTCTCACTAAGTGCCCCAAGCAAATCACGAATTCCCCTGCTGTATGTTTGCAGTGCACATATTTGGGGAATAACGTGTTAGCCTTGAAACATATGACATGAGAAATATTATAAGCAGGCATAATTCCAGCCAGAGTTAGGCACTTTACAATGATTAAGGGCGCAATCCTAACCAACTTTCCAGTACTGACTTAGTTGCAATGCAGCCCCCAAGGTAAGGCAACAAACATGTCCTTAGCTTGAGGAAGCCCCCTTTGACTATCTCCCCACTGCACGATGCAGTGCACACCACATTGGCACAGCTATGTCAGTGCTGGAAAGGTGGTTAGGATTGCACCCTAAGGCACCTTAAAGTATTGTGGTGGTCCTTTTGGGACAGAAGGGCAGGATAAAGTTTATTAATTTATTTAATAATCAATAATAAAGTTTATTAATTTATTTAAAGATTAATTGGTTTCAAGGGCGGCACTTAACTGTGACCAAACCTCACCTTTATATGAATTTTTATTTTTTGTTTTTGTGCGTGTGTGTTTTTTGGTGAAAGCATTGATCAAATCTGGGAACATCCAGGTTCAAATCCCCCCTCAGCCACCCCATTTATTGGGTGATGTTGGATCAGTGATTTATTCCTCAGAGCAGTGGCATGAAAGTAATGTGTGGTATGCCTCCTTGAAGGAAGGATAATAATGTACATAATATTTACTGAGCCAGAATCCACATAAATTACATGATCACATACATTTTCCTTGTTTATGCCTGAAAAATCATACACTTTTTTTGCCCTGTTTTTTGCCATCCTTATTGTGTTGCTCATATGAATGTTAGATTGTGAGCCCTTTGGGGTCAGAATCTGTCTTATTCTATATAAAGTACCACAATAACAGCACCGCAGAGAAATTATCAGCCAGACAGGAAATATAGCTCTAGAGAGCACAGAATTGCTTATATAAGCAACATTTTTTCCATTGAGTCTCTGTATTCTGATATTTTATGTAAATTTCAAATAGAACCGTAACTGAACATTAAGCAGTTAAAAATGTTGGACCAATGGTTCTCAAATGTAGCACTGGGTCCCACTTTTAAGAATGACAATCTGTCAGGTGAGTGCTGCTGATACTTTCCCCAGTCCTGTTCCTCTACTCCCCTGTTCCACACTCCCTGCCTCACTCCATCCCTGCCACTGTAGCATCTATCTTTTAGGTCCACCAGCAGCCTCCAGCGCTGCTACCCAGTGTGGCGGCTCACCTAAAATGGCTGCCACTGGAGGCCATTTTATGACACCAGAACGGTGTTCCTCTGTCAAAAAGCCCTCCACATGCCACCCCAATCCATTATTGGATTGGGCCATAAGAACTGTGGTTGGGTATACAGGCTAAGACCATTAAGTCAAAGACCTTGTGAAAAAGGTGGAGTTGGAAGGAAGAATCACATAGACCAGTGTTTCTAAAACTGTGGGTCGGGACCCACTAGGTGGGTCACGAGCCAGTTCCAGGTGGGTCCTCATTCATTACAATATTTTATTTTTAATCTATTAGACTTGATGCTCCCATGGTATGTGACTGCATTTGGGAAAATGTTACAGATCTGTACTTTTAATAAGCTACTATGTATATTCTTTTAACAGTGATAGTCAATGGAACTTACTCCTGGGTAAATGTGGTAGGATTGCAGCCTAGGATTGTTAAAAATGTCCTGCTTGATGATGTCACTTCTGTCATGACATCACTTCCAGTAGGTCCTGACAGATTCTCATTCTAAAAAGTGGGTCCCAGTGCTTAATGTGTGAAAACCACTGACAAAGACATTCTAGGAGGGCATTTCAAGCATAAGGGGCAGCAAGTGAGAATATGCTGAGTCACTGAGTAGAAGAGGAGGCTGAGCTCCTGTGGTGGAGATGGAGAGGCAAAGCTCACAGGAAGTTATATAATGAATAAGATGTAAGTGCAGAACGAACATTGCAGCAGCATGAGAAGTTGTAGGTAGACACCCTGCAAGCATTTCCTCCAGGTGGTTGCATGAAGATACCCAGTGACCCTTGGACAATGTGTATGCTCCAGGTCAGCCATTTTCAACCACTGTGCCATGGCACACTGGTGTGCCGCGAGTGGTCCACAGGTTTGCCACAGGAATTTGGGGGAAGATCATTTATTAGTAGGGCCAATGGGATTGTGAGCCCCCCACTGGCAGCACCGTGTACCTTGTCAATTGGCAAAAACCTGATGCTGTGCCTTGACAACTTTAGTGCCTTGTCAGTGTGCCATGAGATTAAAATGGTTGAAAATCACTGCTCCAGCGATTTTCCCTTGAACAACCCTTCAAGAATAACCATTGTCAAACCCTTCAAGAATAACCATTGTCAAAGAGGAGTGGCAACCCCTCCTTCATGTTTAATATGCATCACTGTGAAATTGCAACTGTTTCCTGGTGAAGGATAAAAGTTTAACAGGACTTGGGGGGGGGGGGTTAATCAGAAAAATGTAGGAATAGGGAAGATGTAATAATTTCATTACTAAAGCCCATATTATATTTGCATTAGAGGTCTCCTAATGAGTTCTTTAAGTGGTAGGCTTCTGTGATGGTGTTGTGGTGCTTTCTTGTCTGAACACAAGAGGGCAAACATAGATAGTAAATAAGGCCTTTGAAAATTTGTCACCTGCAGACTGTCTGATCTTTAATGTAATGCAAGAGTAACTAGGCAAGTATCCAAAAGGTTCAGCCCTGGGAGTGGAGGGTTTGAATAACTTAGTTCCCATTTATCAGAGGAACATAGATAAATTCATTCCCATGATAAATCACAGAGTCCCCAAAAGAGGAACACAAAATCACATGTTCATCACAGGAAAGTCAAAGGAAATTTGCTCAAGGAAGTAATCTGTTCACATAATTTAAAAAAAATTTAGCTTGCAATCATATGCACACTTTCCTAGGAGTAAGGCCCACTGGTCACACTGGGACTTACTTCTGAGTAAACATACATAGGATTGTGTTCTTAGGATCAGTTTGTACATACACAATTGCCTAAATCAGAAGATGGAGTGCCCAGCTAAAACTACTATCTACTATCAATGAATAAATAACTCTCATTCATAATTACAATAACCCGTTTTTATGTAGTGCCTTCTTTTTGCATGAGCTTTATTAAGTAAGTTTTATTTTTCCAAAAGGCAGATCATGATGATGATGATGAAGAATACTTATATTCCACTTTTCAAAAAGCGTAATCATAAAGTGGTTTACATAGTAAAATAAATCAATACATGATTTATAAAGATTATAAAGAAAGACCGCAAAGAAAGTTAAAAGAAAGATAAAGATCATAATTAAAGAAAAAAAACATACAGTTAGAAAATTAGATACTCATCTAAGCATCAGAGAATGGTGAAAGAGAACCAAACCCATGATTGTAGATGTCATAAGATTAGATAGGATGATCAGTCAAATGATGCTTCACTATTTTCTATTTCAAGGAAATCATATGCTCCTTTGTGTTGCATTTTGCCACAACAGAGAGAAAAGCACATCTTGGATGTAAAGGTTGTCTCATAGAACCTCATTGCTGGTAGACGTGTGACAGGCATTCCATAATAGGACCACTGATGAGTATCTACTCTTCACCTATAAATATGTGTTGGAAGAGAGTGCATGGGGAAGAAAAGGGACAGCCATAATTATTTTTCTCCTCTGATGGTGTAAAATAATGGCTGATGGGTGTGTTAAACATAACCAAGAGCAGCCCATCCATGAGATCAAAGCCACCCTAAGAGGCAGTTCAGAGGTGATGGCAAACAGGTGAGCAGTGCTCCAAGAGTGGTGTCCACCCCCCACTGCCCCTTACCCACTACTTGTCCAACAGCTCCATCCAACACTGCCTCATCCTTTTCTTCTGTGCTCAGAGAGCATGTGAGATGACAAGAATGGTGGGGGGGGGAGTACATTTTCCAGTTTTGCCCTTGTGATCCTCTTCCCACGCACTTGGGGAAAGGTTGCTGCTTTTCATTCCCGGCCATTTACTGCAAAGCAACTATATTTTCAGTCAATAAAATATTTTTTTACTCAGCGTGTAATTGGTCAGTGGAACTCCTTGCCGCAGGATGTGGTGATGGCATCTGGCCTAGATGCCTTTAAAAGGATATTGGACAAATTTCTAGAGAAGAAGTCCATCATGGGTTACAAGACATAATGTGTAATGTGCAGCCACCTGATTTTAGGTTTTAGAACTTAGAATGCCAGATTCCATGGAGGGCACCAGGATGCAGGTCTCTTTTTGTCTTGTGTGCTCCCTGGGGCATCTGGTGGGCCACTGTGAGACACAGGAAGCTGGACTAGATGGGCCTATGGCCTGATCCAGTGGGGCTCTTCTTATGTTCTTAGCTGGCTGGGTGGTTGGGATGCTAAAAACAGAGATGCCTTTCCGAAGATCCTGTTGGCTTGGTACATTGCAATAAACCACAGCTGCCAAGGAGGAGGTGGTGGTAGAGGACAGTGGTGAAGTGCATGCTGCTATGTGCGTTGACTGGCAGGTGATGCTGGTGCTCCTGAGCTTGCAAGAAGGCTGAGTGGTGGAATTGGGGGGGGGCAACAGGGCCGTACAATTGCACCCCTCTTGATCACCACTTGTGCCTCTTGCAAAAAGTGCTGGCGAAAAATGGCACTCTTTTCAAGAGGGGCAGTGGGGATTGCAGTTTGTGGCTGTTTGCTCCCCTTACTCCATAAATTTTTCAATTTTTTTTTTTAAAGTGTGGTATTGACATCACTTCTGGGTGTGACATGAAGCAGCTGTTACCCTGCACATGCCCGATCTCATCTGATCTCGGAAGCTAAGCAGACTCAGGCCTGGTTAGTGCTTGGATGGGAGACCGCCTGGGAATACTGGGTGCTGTAGGCTTATACCATAGTCTTTCGAGACTGAAGGTTGCCAACCATGGGAGCATCATTTTGAACTTTGCCCCAGGCTCCAGGGTGGCGAGCTATGCCACTGTCCCTCAATATAACTAGTCTGTGTTAGAATATCCTGGGTATGTGCCCTGTGCAATCTGAGGTCCTGAGTCGAGGTATTTAAAAGCACATGATTCAACCAGTGCACTCTCAAGAGTTATATGTGAATGCATGACCAATGAGCATGGTGGTTGCAAGGCTGCAATATGCCTTGCTTTAATCCATGCAAAGCCTGTCCCTGGGAAAGCAATCTAAGCCACCCTTTGAAGTAAATGTACTGATCTTTTCATGGGCCTCCAACTTAAACAGATAAGCACCATGAAATGCCCTAATGATGGGAACACAGTTAGACTTGTTTTAGTTCCATAATTATGGTTGATTCTGGAGCAGGGGGAGTGTTTACATTGCGTGTAATGTATGTATCCGCACGTCTAGCCCCGGAGTTCAAACACTTGGGCTATTGAAAACAAACTTTCAGACAGCAACGGGGAAGAGCTGCTTTAAGCAAGATCAGCATCAAAGAGGGCTTACTACCAAAGGCCTCTGTGGGAGAAATGAAATCACAGCGCCCAAACTTGCAAAATATGGAGCCAGTGGCAGGCATGGAAGCTTTTGAAAGTCCTGTAATGTGGATCCTTGAAGAAATGGAGGCAAGCAGGTGACCAGCCCTAATTGCGGACTTCATGGGTGTCTGTCCGAAAGGCCTTTCCTAAACATGCTGCCTGAGGTCCTGTTAACTGGGGATGTCAGGGCCTGAGCATGAATGCAAGGCACATGTCCTAATATTGCATTCTGAACCCGCTTCACACTTGATATCTGCATCAAAGGCGTCACTAGGTTTGGCGTCACCCCGTGCAAGAACTCATGGTGTCACCCCCATGGACAAAAGGAAATATTTCTACACCCGGCATGTCATTTATCTGTGGAACTCCTTGCCACAAGATGTGGTGATGGCACCTGGCCTGGATGTCTTTAAAAGGGGGTTGGACAGATTTATGGAGAGAAAGTCCATCACAGGTTACAAGCCACCTACATCTTGTCTGGCCCAAGCACAAGACTGGCTGTAGCCTCTTTCCCCAAAGTCACTTCTGTTTACAAGGACACACATGCATCTGGCATCCAAGGGGCAAGAAACCCAGTAGGAGGCCATTAGCAGTTATGAAGTGGGGGCTCACAGAAAGAGTTAAGCACTCCTTCCCCCACTGCCTCTCTGCTTGAAATGGCACCCCCCAAAGCAGTGGGTTTTTTTTCTTTTAAGAAAGCAGCCGTCAGCATTTAATTGCAGACATCTGCGTGTTGCATTTAGTCAGACAGAGAGAGAGGGAGAGCATGAACAGTGGGAAATTATTCTCATTCTCTCTTTCTGAAAACAGTTGAAAGTGTCGGCCAATTAAATCAATTGGCAGCCCGTTGAAGGCAGACAAAAAGGAAGGATGTCTTCGTGAGGCATTCACTTTGTTTCCACAAGCTGTTGTGACACAGCCTTTCATTGGGGGGCTTTTAAAAAATGGCCAGTTCATGGTGGATATTTGTATTTTTGGCTATTCGGCATGATTGCTAAGAGTCGGTGTTGGCGTGTTCATTCATGAGGGTGGAGGCCTCTCATTGTCAAATTCTGGAGGCCATAAAAACCTGGGTGATGGTGATCTACATCGTGCCCTGTCCATGCGCATCTCAGAGACATTTGGATTGCCACTGTTAGAGATGCAGTGCTAGCTTAGAAGAGCACCTGGTCTGATCTCTCCAAACTCATCCTCATGGTCTTGTGCACGAGGCCCAGACCTCCATCTCTGCACCTATACTATACCTTCACCCTTGAAGCGGGCGGTGGTTCGCCCCCTCCTGAAAAAGCCCTCCCTAGATTCCACTGTGTTGAATAACTACCGGCCAGTCTCCAACATCCCGTTTCTGGGCAAGGTAATTGAGCAGGTGGTGGCGGCCCAACTCCAGAGGGTCTTGGATGAAGCGGATTATCTGGATCCTTTTCAATCTGGTTTCAGGCCGGGCTTTGGGACGGAAACTGCCTTGGTCGCCTTGGTGGATGACCTACGCCGGGGACTGGACAAGGGGAGTGCGTCCCTGTTGATCCTGCTGGACCTCTCGGCGGCTTTCGATACCATCGACCATGGTATCCTTCTGGGCCGATTGGCCCAGTTGGGAGTTGGAGGCACTGTTTTGCAGTGGTTCCGCTCCTACTTGGAGGGTTGGTCCCAGATGGTGGTGCAGGGGGATGCCTGTTCGACACCCTAGCCTTTGAGGTGCGGGGTGTCGCAGGGTTCAATTCTGTCCCCCATGCTATTTAATATCTACATGAAACCACTGGGAAAGGTCATCCGGGGGTTTGGAGTGAGGTGCCATCAATATGCTGATGACACCCAGCTCTATCTCTCCTTTCCTCCAGACTCCAGGGTGGCGGTTGAGGGCCTGGAGCGCTGTCTGGAAGCAATGAGGAACTGGATGGGGACTAACAAGCTGAAATTAAATCCGGATAAGACAGAGGCTCTCCTGGTTCGGAAATCCTCGATGCAGGTGCTGGATTATCGGCTTGCTCTGAATGGGGTTGCACTCCCTCTGAAGGAGCAGGTTCGCAGCTTGGAGGTCCTCTAGGACTCGCAGCTGCTCCTGGATTTCCAGGTGGCGGCTGTGGCTAGGGGGGCCTTCGCTCAGCTTCGGCTGGTGCGCCAGCTGCGGCCGTACCTGGATCGTGCAGACCTGGCCACAGTGATCCATGCCACGGTGACATCGAGGTTAGATTACTGTAACGCGCTCTATGTGGGGCTGCCCCTGAAGACAGTTCGGAAACTACAATTAGTACAGAATGCGGCGGCCCGTGTGGTCACCAGAGCCAGGCGGTTTGACTCTGTCAGTCCGCTTCTCTGGGGGCTACATTGGCTGCCCATTTGTTTCCGGGCCCAATTCAAGGTGCTGGTTTTGACCTTTAAAGCCCTATACTGCTCTGGGCCAGGATATCTTAGAGACCGCCTACTCCCGTACAATCCGGCTTGCCCTCTCAGGTCATCAGAGAAGGCCTTTTTACAAGTGCCGCCGCCCAAGGAGGTCCGGGAGGCGGCTGCAAGAAATAGGGCCTTCTCGGTAGTGGCACCAACGTTATGAAACTCCCTTCCTCTTGATTTGAGAATGGCTCCCTCTCTTGAGAGTTTTCGGCGAGGCCTGAAAATGTTGTTTATACAAGTCTTCTGATTTCTGGCCTTCTTAACATTTTTATACATCTTTTAGCTTTTTACAGGCTTGATTCCTCTGTGACTTGCTCTTTTATTCTGTCTTTTAATCTGACTACTGTTTTTATGGCCTCTGTTAATGTTTTTTTAAATGTTTTTATCTGTTATGTGTTAATGTTTTTTAAAATCTGTTTTTTTTACATGTTGTTAGCTGCCCTGGGTCCCTTTAGGGAGAAGGGCGGGATATAAATAAAGTTGTTTATTATTATTATTATTATTATTATTATTATTATTATTATTATTATTATTATTATTATTATTATTCACCCTCCACCCTGGCTTCTGCCTCTCTATCCTGGCCCTGACCTTTTGTCTCAAACGAAATCCTTTGCAAAGTCTAGTGGAGGTTCTTCAACTCTTGCAGGATTGCATGAATTATCCTCAGCATCGTTCAAAGATCACCATATTTACCAATAGCAACGGCACTAGGAGAACACCTGTGCCCAAAAGATCCTTTACAGTCATATGGACAATTCTCAAAATGAGTATGACTGTGGTGATAAAGGGGGACATCAGGGACTTCAATGGACTCAGCATTATTATAGAATCCCAAATGTTCCATTTCTAGTGTCACATCCCTCTTATCATCAATAAGTTTTTTTCCTGATTTTCAGCTGAAGCCTCTTGCATCTTCAGCCTTTAGACCTACTAAGATAGTTCTGCAGTCCTCCATTCTTTTGCAAGTAACAGCCAAGCATATCATCCACCATCACTTGGTGTTCCTTCCTCACATATCTTGGCAGATGTCCCAGAAGGACAGACCTCGGGTATTCTGCAAAATTAGGTAGACAAGGTACCCCCTATGCAAGCATATGGAATTTCCACATTTACAACACATGAACCAACTTTAGAGGCAGTACCAGTCCTTTTCACAAACAGGGCCAGCCCATCTATGAGGCTGCCTGAGGCAGTGAGGCTTTCACCTCCCCCTACCCATTTCTACAGCTTCCTGGATGCAAAAAGGAAGAGGGGAACAGAGCAGAAGAGGACATGGTAGAGAAGAGAGTAGTAGGCCAAACCATTGGATCTCTCTCCTCCACTCAAGGGGCAGCATGGCCCAGAATGCTGCCTGATGCCATCTAGGGGCTGCCACCTCTGTGCTACTGAAAAGCCCTAAAATTCTTCCACAGTGGCATAGCTAAAGGGGAGCTAAGAGGGTCAATTGCCCCAGGTACCACAGCTTGAGGGGGTGTCAAGGGAATGCCTTTCAGAGGCCTCCAGATGCAGGGGGTGTATGGGTAGATTTTTAAAATTTATGGGTCCTGGGTCCCAGATACCCTAGCTACATTGCTGTCCTTACCATGTTCTTTGTGTGCTGCCAGGAAACCTGGAATCCTGTAATTCCAGGTTTCACAGCAGCACACAAGGAGCATGGTACAGAGAAGAATGATCTGGTTCTTGCACAAACAAGCAGGAAACAGATAGTTGCGGCTTGCATTTGTGGCAGGTTGGAGGGAGGCCAAGGTAGCAGCAGAATCAGGGTGAAGGGCACCCCAAATCCATGATGCAGCCTCCCACTGATACAACCCATGTCTGTTGGCTGCACGGATGTGTCAGTTGCCTCTCCACACCTCCTTTTTTAAACTCAATTTCCCTCCACCTTTTTGAAACCAGAGAGCAGGGGAAGCAGCCACAGATGCCCAGGACAGGGGAGGGATGGAATTTGGTGTGCCACCATAGATGCTGAGAAGTCCTGGGCTGACACTGCCCCTGAAGCACACATTGTGTGGCTGCAAGAAAGGCTCATTTCAGCTGCGTGTTTATATTGCGATGCTTTGCATTGTCTTCTTTTAAAGGGTAAACAGAGCTGTTCTTCAGCTCTGCGCAAAATCCGGTCATGTGCATTGGTTAAACATGGGTTGGCCTCACAGCCAACTCCCTTCTTCCGAAACAGCCTGGCTAATATTCTGGCGGCAGCCATCAACAGCTTGGTCTCCTAAGCAAAGCCGGCCTGCCGCTGCTTTGTCATTCTTGGACAAAATGCAAGATTTTTCCAAGTGTACAGCCATGAATGAGTTGCCCTAGGCGATTGCAAGGGTGAGCCAGAGGTTCTGGCCATTTACCACTCCGGTGATTGCTTAAGAATGCAGCCGAGGTTAAAGAGTGAGCAAGGCTGACATTAATAATTCACAGCACCTTTTCGAGAGATGCCAAAGTCCTGGAGTGGCCAAGGGCAGGCGGCCGGGAATGAATGGTCAGCGAAGCTTGTCAATTTCCAGGAAGAAAACAAGGCGACTCCCCATAGGACTCTCTTTTTAACAGGCTATAATTGATAATAACAGTAACTGCAGATGATGATGGACAACTAACCTCACCTCTACTTATGCAACATCTGTTGGCTGGTATACTCATCATTTTGCAATGGCATGTCCTTTGGCTTCCACGTGGAGGTGGCACCTTGACAGTTATGTGACTGGGTTTTCTTTAAGTCCACCCATGGAAGTCAGAACAACCTCAGTTTCTGTTTTCTCTTAACACACACACGCACCGAAGGGTTCAATCCAATGCATGCAGTGGGCCTTTGGTATTCGCAGGAGGTCCATTCCAGCCCACCACAGATACCAAATTCCAAAGATAATGGAATTCATGGGGGAACCGCACCAGCAAAGGGTGCCTTTTTGGAACACCTGGGAAGCCTTCTGGAAGGCACTTCTGGTCGTGTCCAGGAGGCCCTCTTGAGGCCCTCCAGCCATGGGCTCGGCAGCCCACAGATGAGAAGGGCCCACTGTAATAACCTAGGAAGTCCTACTGAACACAATAGGACTTCTGAGTAAACATGGATAGGATTGTGCTGTAATTTTATTTTCCTTTGGCCCAATGCAAATGTGATTTCAGCACATACTAAAACAGCCAGTTCATTCGTGCATCTGTCATATGTCAGAGGCACCATAGCTCAGTGTGTGTTTTGCCTGCAGAGGGTCCCAGCCCTGACCCCTGCCATCTCTGGTTAAAGAATCTCAAGGAACAGGTCTAGGAAAGGTTTCTGCCCAGACACCAAGACAGCTACTCCCAATCACAATGTATAATATTGGACTAGGAGAATTGACTGGTTGTCTCAATACTTACTTTGGTAAACCTTTATTGGCATATAGAAAATCCATCGATAACAATAAATATAACAAGGCAAAGAGATACAACTTTGTCAGTTATTAACTTCTGGCCTTTGCCATAGAAACTACCGCCAAAAATTCCGCCACCAAAATGGTGATGGAAGGGGAATAATCACTGAGCAGGATTGGGAAAGGATCAACAAGGGAAACGGAAAGAGGAGAGAGAAAAGGGCCAAGTAGGTGGGACCTGAGATTATGATGGGCAGTACACCGAAGAAGGATATGATCCAAAGTATCTGGTTCAGCTGAACAAGACAGACATGATCTATTTGAACGAGGGATTTTAGAAAATCTCCCTTGGTGTATTGCAGATGGAAATATGTTCAATCTCGCTAATATGAAAGCCCTTCTTTTGGCTGGATTAATAAATTGGACAAAATAATTTGCAGGACAGCCAAGGGAGGGGTTGTCTCAATATAAGG
Organism: Tiliqua scincoides; assembly: GCF_035046505.1. NCBI lineage: Eukaryota > Metazoa > Chordata > Lepidosauria > Squamata > Scincidae > Tiliqua > Tiliqua scincoides. The sequence goes on from NC_089828.1 coordinate 14,982,373, forward strand.
AGCATCATACATGCAAACCTACATTTTAAAAAGTATAACTGTAAGCCAACAGCCTGGTTGTCTGGAGCGAACTGGTAATAATGCTTGCACAATCTGAATTTATGGTCTGTCGGTTTTCTGTAAAACAACCGGAGAAGGACTTATTTCATGGGACGGGTGACAGTATTTGTGAAACCCAGTAACTTGCTCCCCATTTCACCTTAGCACTACTGAGGCTGCCTACTTCTTGACGGTGAACTCTGCTAGCATTCATGCTGAATCATATTCAGGAGCCCATATGACCATTCTTGAAGAACTGCTGATTTGACCTGTGGGTAAGTTGAGACATATATTGCCTCATGTCTTATGAAAAACAGCCTTGCTGGCACTGCACCATTGACCTGTGAGCCTAAATGGCATCTTGATCCTTTAGGTCAGAGTTAAATCTTGCTATCCTAAAGGCAGGGCTTTCCTCTGTTGCAAGAAGCACCAAGTATTAGAGAAAGGGTCAGTCAGTAGAACTGGATCTGACCAAGTAGTCACAAATCCCTGTTGCACAAATCGATGGTAAGGCCACACCTGGAGTATTGTGTCTAGTTCTGGTTGCCACATCTCAAAAAGCACATAGTGGAAATGGAAAAAGTGCAAAAGAGAGCGACTAAGATGATTACTGGGCTGGGGCACCTTCCTTATGAGGAAAGGCTATGGCGTTTGGGCCTCTTCAGCCTAGAAAAGAGACGCCTGAGGGGGGACATGATTGAGACATACAAAATTACGAATGGGAAGGATAAAGTGGATAGAGAGATGCTCTTTACACTCTCACATAACACCAGAACCAGGGGACATCCACTAAAATTGAGTGTTGGGAGGATTAGGACAGACCAAAGAAAATATTTCTTTACTCAGCGTGTGGTCAGTCTGTGGAACTCCTTGCCGCAGGATGTGGTGACAGCATCTGGCCTGGATTGCCTTTAAAAGGGGATTGGACAAGTTTCTGGAGGAAAAATCCATTATGGGTTACAAGACATGATGTGTATGTACAACCTCCTGATTTTAGAAATGGGCTGTGTCAGAATGTTGATGCAAGGGAGGGCACCAGGATGCAGGTCTCTTGTTATCTGGTGTGCTCCCTGGGGCATTTGGTGGGCCGCTGTGAGATACAGGAAGCTGAACTAGATGGGCCTATGGCTTGATCCAGTGGGGCTGTTCTTATGTTCTTATGACATGCTCCTTGTAGTCAGAGATGAAAACATTGGCTGCTGTATGCATTACTTTCTTCTAGAGATTCTATCCAGGTTTCCAGCAGGGTAGCCCTGTATGTTGCACTGAAAACAACCGAGGCTTATGATACATTTCAGTGGAGAACATTCAGTGCAGCTCAGTGGAATGTTGTGTAATGCAGTCCTGTTCAAAAAAATGCCTGATGAATTCTACTGCATTTGATGAAGTGGACTCTAGAGAGAGCTGGGCTTCCTGATAAGTAAAGGTGCCTGAGGGGGGACAGGATTGAGACATACAAAATTATGCATGGGATGAACAGAAGGATATTTTTTCCCCTCTCACACCAGAACCAGGGGACATCTACTAAAATTGAATGCCAGGAAAGTTAGAACAGACAAAAGAAAATATTTCTTTAGCCACCGTGTAATTAGTCTGTGGAACTCCTTGCCACAGCATGAGGTGATGGCATCTGGCCTAGATGCCTTTAAAAGGGGATTGGACCGCTTTCTAGAAGTCCATCACAGGTTACAAGCCTTGACAGGTATGTGCAACCTCCTGGTTTTAGAAGCAGCCTATCTCAGAATGCCAGATGCAAGCGAGTGGCGCCAGGATACAGATCTCTTGTTGTCTTGTGTGCTCCCTGAGGAATATGGTGGACCACTGTGAGATACAGAAAGCTACAGGAAGATACAGGAAGCACTAGATGGGCCTTTGACCTGATCCAGTGGGGCTCTTCTTATATAATGAGTAATCACATGGGGCATGAAATATGGGAGAAACTGCCTTTTCTGAGTCTGTGATAAGCTGGACATACTGAAATTCCCTCTACACCAGGGATGCCCAAACCCCGGCCCTGGGGCCACTTGCGGCCCTCGAGGCCTCTCAATGTGGCCCTCAGGGAGCCCCCTGGTCGCCAATGAGCTTCTGGCCCTCCAGAGATTTGTTGGAGACCACACTGGCTGCTGCTCACAGCAAAGTCCAGCAGACTGCCAGGAGATGTGCTAACGACTACTGGCTCCAGCTCTGTTCCCAGATACAGATAGCAGCTGACACGGGCAACATCAAGGGGATGTATGATGGTATCAAGCAGGCCCTAGGTCCAACACAGAAGAAAATTGCCCCTCTGAGGTCTGCCGTAGGCGAGGTCATCCAGGATCGGGCGCAGCAGATGGAACGCTGGGTGCAGCACTACTCTGAGCTATATTCCAGAGAAAATGTAGTCACCGAAGAAGCACTGAACAACATTGAGTGCCTGCCTGTGCTGGAGGAGCTTGACAGTGAACCAACCCTAGAAGAACTTCACATGGCCCTGGACTCCCTTGCCTTTGGCAAGGCACCTGGAAAAGACAGCATCCCTGCTGAAGTCCTAAAGTGCTGCAAAGAGATCATCGTCACTGAGCTGCATGAAATCCTCTGTCTCTGCTGGAGAGAAGGTGGAGTATCTCAAGACATGAGGGATGCAAACAAAGGCGACAGGGGTGACTGCAACAACTACCGTGGCATCTCTCTCCTTAGTGTTGTAGGAAAGCTGTTTGCCTGAGTTGCACTAAAGAGGCTCCAGGTACTTGCAGAGAGCGTCTATCCAGAATCGCAGTGCGGATTCCGAGCCAACAGGTCCACCACTGATATGGTATTCTCCCTTAGACAACTGCAGGAGAAATGCAGGGAACAACGACAGCCACTCTTTATAGCCTTCATAGATCTCACAAAGGCTTTCAACCTGGTCAGCAGGGACAGCCTCTTCAAGATTCTCCCCAAGATTGGATGTCCACCCAGGCTCTTCAGCATCATCAGATCTTTCCACAAGGACATGAAGGGCACTGTTGTCTTCGATGGCTCCACATCAGACCCCTTTGACATCCGAAGTGGAGTGAAGCAGGGCTGTGTTCTTGCGCCAACCTTATTTGGGATTTTCTTCGCTGTCCTGCTGAAGCAGGCCTTTGGAACTGCAACAGAAGGCATCTATCTCCGGACCAGATCAGACAGAAAGCTCTTCAACCTCTCCAGACTGAGAGCAAAGTCCAAAGTCCAGCTGAAATGTCTGCGTGACTTCCTCTTTGCCGACGATGCAGCTATCACTACCCACTCTGCCAAAGATCTCCAGCAGCTCATGGATCATTTTAGCAAGGCCTGCCAAGATTTTGGACTGACGATCAGCCTTAAGAAAACACAGGTCATGGTTCAGGATGTGGACTCACCTCCCTGCATTACAATCTCTGCGCATGAACTGGAGGTTGTCCATGACTTTGTGTACCTTGGCTCAACTATCTCCGACACTCTTTCTCTCAATACCGAGCTAAACAAACGCATTGGTAAAGCAGCTACCACATTTTCCAGACTCACAAAGAGAGTCTGGTCCAACAAGAAGCTGACGGAACATACCAAGATCCAGGTCTACAGAGCTTGCGTCCTGAGTACACTTCTGTACTGCAGCGAGTCATGGACTCTTCACTCAGGAGAGGAAACCGAACACTTTCCACATTTGCTGCCTCCAGCGCATCCTCAGCATCACCTGGCAGGACAAAGTTCCAAACAACACAGTCCTGGAACGAGCTGGAATCCCTAGCATGTATGCACTGCTGAAACAGAGACGCCTGCGTTGGCTTGGTCATGTCGTGAGAATGGATGTTGGCTGGATCCCAAAGGATCTCCTCTATGGAGAACTTGTGCAAGGAAAGCGCCCTACAGGTAGACCACAGCTGCAATACAAGGACATCTGCAAGAGGGATCTGAAGGCCTTAGGAATGGACCTCAACAGGTGGGAAACCCTGGTCTCTGAGCGGCCCGCTTGGAGACAGGCTGTGCAGCATGGCCTCTCCCAGTTTGAAGAGACACTTGGCCAACAGACTGAGGCAAAGAGGCAAAGAAGGAAGGCCCATAGCCAGGGAGACAGACCAGGGACAGACTGCACTTGCTCCCAGTGTGCAAGGGATTGTCACTCCCGAATCGGCCTTTTCAGCCACACTAGATGCTGTTCTAGAACCACCATTCAGAGCGCGATACCATAGTCTTTCGAGATTGAAGGTTGCCAACTACTGGATAAGCTGGACATGCTGAAATTCCCTCTACACCAGCGGTGCCCAAACCCCGGCCCTGGGGCCACTTGCGGCCCTCGAGGCCTCTCAATGCAGCCCTCAGGGAGCTCCCAGTTGCCAATGAGCTTCTGGCCCTCCAGAGATTTGTTGGAGCCCACACTGGCCCGATGCAACTGCTCTCAGCGTGAGGGCGACTGACTTCTCGTGGGAGCTGTGGGATGAGGGCTCCCTCCACTGTTTGTTGATTCACATCTGTGATGCAGCAACGGCAGCAAAGGAAAGGCCAGCCTTGCTTTGTGCAAGGCCTTTTATAGGCCTCGAGCTATTGCAAGACCTTCATTCATTCATATAAGTTCACCTTTAATATATTCATTTATGTAAACTTATGTAAATTTATTCAAATTTTAAATGTAAATTAATTCTTCCCCCCCGCCCCTGACACAGTGTCAGAGAGCTGATTTGGCCCTCCTGCCAAAAACTTTGGACACACCTGCTCTACACAATTGTTAAAGATACAAGAGCCCTAAAGTTGAAAGACTGGCCACCCCTGGGCTGCTCAGTCACAAACCCCATGAGCAAATTTTCAACCCTGTTTTCACAAGTCATATCCTTTCAAAAAGTAAATAACAACAGTGATCCTAGTTCTGTTCCCAGCAGTGTGCACTATGGGATCCAGAATTCTGCGCACACTGGATTGGAGAAGATGAACAGATTTCCCTTGAAATTATGAGTTGCCAGCCTACAGAGGTGGTGTCAGATGTACTGTACTCTGCAAACCCACAGCATCTGAGGCACCCAACAGATGCTGATGCTGCATTAGCAGCTTGGGGGCGGCGGAAAGGCTCTACCGGTTGATAAGCTGCTCTCCTCCTCCGCTGCATTAAGTGGAATGCATTGTAAATCTTTTGCTTCTTTGGACAAGAATCCAAAACAAAAACAGGCTCTGATTACAACCCATCCTGTCAGTCGCTCCTCACATGATATGAACTCCAGTTGCATATTCCTGCAGTTTGGGTGGGTGAGTTAATAGTCACATGCCTACGAGGGATTGGAAGCCAGTTACTAGTTGGGAATTATTATTATTGACTTTGTATGGTGTCATTGGAAAAGAAAACATCTGCCCTGTGTGTTTTTTCCTCCCATCCCACGCAGCAGAACTCACACTGAGCATCTGTTTCACACACACATATGGATAACTATTCACCAGCTCCAGCGTTCCTTGCCCAGGACACAGACAGTCCAGTGCTGAGCTCAGGTGCACAAGTGTCAAACTGCTCTGCATTCCCAAAGGATCAGGTGGCTTCCGAGATCAGGCGAGGTTGGCCTGTGCAGCCAGGTGGGCCTGAATGCAGACATACATCCTCCCCCAGCCACCCATTTTTTGTGCCGGGTTCCCATGCTTTGATCAGGCTGGGATGAAGTCAGAACAAATGGCAAGGTTGCAACTTGAGCAAAGCATGTAAGCTGCAGCTTGCCAACTGTGTTGCTCCATTATCTCATCCCAATGCCAGACTGTTCACCAAGCCAAGGCCGTGTGTGCTCGTTCCCTTCCTTCCACAAATCTCCCTTGTCATCTTTGTCCTGTAGTAACCTCCAGCTTGAACTTTGGCTCTCACCATAGAACAAAGGATCAGGGATGGTCAAGAGCTGTTTCCCACACTGCATTCTTGTGGATGCTGAATGGAGACTCCCCGAACTTCATTCATTTGTGGGGGTGGGGGAGAAACCTCTTGTAAAACATAAGGGAATTTACAAGGAATGCCTTTACCAGATGAAACATGGAAATGGAACACATTCTGTTTTGCCTGGACAAGAAAAAGGTACTTGAAATGGCTGTTGTTCCTATAGCCCAGGGGTGCCCAAACCCCGGCCCTGGGGCCACTTGCGGCCCTCGAGGATTCCCCATCTGGCCCTCAGGAGCCCTCAGTCTCCAGTGAGCCTCTGGCCTGCCAGAGACTTGCTGGAGCCCACACTGGCCTGATGCAACTGCTTTCAGCATGATGGCCAACTGTTCGACCTCTCACATGAGCTGCTTGCTTTTTCACATCTGTGATGTAGCAGTGGCAGCAAAGACTGGCCTTGCTTTGTGCAAGGACTTTTATAGGCCTTGAGCTATTGCAAGACCTTCATTCACTCATATGTTCCATCTCTAATATATTCATTTACGTAAATTTATTCAAACTTGAAATTTAAATTAATTCTTTTTTTTCCCCTGCCCCCGACACAGTGTCAGAGAGATGATGTGGCCCTCCTGCCAAAAACTTTGGACACCCCTGCTATAGCCCCTCAGGTGTCCAGGGTGCTGGTGCCCAGAGTGCAGCCTGGTATCCAGGCTGCCATCCTTTCTGCAATATTGACAATGACTCTAGCCACGCCTGCCACACTGTTCCTCCGAGACACAGCTGCCATGATGGCATTTAGATTTAAGTATGTAAATAAATGTAAGGAACAGTGCAATCCTAAGTACCATTGCATGTGCATGGAATACAGCCATAGGTAAATGTGTACAGACCTGTGTAATTTGAGCAGGGACACCGCCCCACCCCCAATGGAAGCACGCACACTATATTTTGGACAGATGCACAACCTTCTCCCCTTGATGGAGCTCAGGGGAAACCCACTGGGGAAACCAAGAGACTGCCTGCACTCTGTGCTGCTGAATGGGCAGGCCTTTGTGTCCCTTAGGAAGCCACATCTCCCCCTTTCCATGAAGCATTTTTTAAAATGTTTAAACAAGTGGGCCCTTTTAAACATTTGACCAGAATAACATGCAAAGTGTTTGGAAAAAACAGCCACGAAGGAGATAGTCCACAGGAGGTGCAGTGGAGGGAGGGGGAACATAAGAAGAGCCCACTGGATCAAACCAAAAACCCATCTAGTTCAACAGCTTGCTTCCCACAGCCATATCCCTCTTTCACTCTCCCCCCCCCCGCCCCCCACAACTGGTGCAGAATGTCTCCATCAAACCCATAGAGAAGGTGCCGTCATAGCATAGCTGGCCCCTCTGGCACCCAGGACACTGGCACCCCGGACACTGGTGCCTGACCTGGAAGTAATTGCAGTGACGTGATGATGTCATCATCAATTACAGCCACGCTCAGAGTGGTTGTGTGGTGCTCTCAGCAGCCAACTGCTTCCTTTTCCACTTGGAAAAAAAGCAGTCGGCTACTCAGAGCAGCCAGCAACCACTTCAAATGGCTGTGAGTGGATGTGCAGGAGCAGGTACTGTGGCGACCAGGTCTCCTCGCACTGTGAAGTACTTGGTCACCTTTAGTGACCAAAAATATTAATACATGTTCCAACAAGAAATGATGTTGCACATAATTAAATTTTAGTCAATTTAAAGCAACTTCCATTTGCCTTGGAAGAGCAGAAAATATACTTATGGAGTAACACCTAGCTCACTGGTTGCCAAACTGTGGGTCCATGGTCCATCAGTGGGTCATGGCCCAATTTTTGGCGGTTCATGAAACTGACAGGGCAGATTAGGCTATGTGCATCAAGGGTTAAACAACCTGCTACATGGGAGGAATACTGCTGCCCAGTCAGCATTACAGCCACAGAGGTTTGCATAGCTGGTAAAGTGAAAGTTTTTTTAGGTGGGTCCCAATGCTAAAAAGTTTAGGAGCCGATGATAGCTCATGGCCAAAACAGCAAAAGAATCCAGCAAAGAGAGAAATGAATTAAGAAGAATCAAACAACAGTCCCAGCACGTGTCATGAGAAAATATTGACATATACAATGATATTCTAACAAAAACTAGATACAAAAGAAGCCACATAACCTCCAGCAAGGACAGATTACCCTTGACACAGGTTGGCATTGTTGCTGAACAGTTCTTGATGAACTTCTCTCCTGCACCCATTGGCTTCTGCTGCTGTTTTTGGTTTATAGTGCTGCCCTCTTGGGATTGCTTCATCTGAACCTTTGTCACCTGACACCTGCCTCTAGGAACCTGTCAACCAAGGAAATGTCAGCTGACTGCTGACCTCTGCCTAAAGCACATTCTTTGGTAAGGCCTAATTAAAATACATGGCATTCTTTTTCTGGAGCAGGTTTCGGCTCCAGAAAATATAGAAACTGCATGTCAGATCTGAGACACTGAGGGTCAAGCTCTGGATTTTGAAGCAGAAAGCATCTCCCCATTGACAGGCCTAGGTCTTTTTCCATATAATCCTCCAGTGTTTGCTCCAGCCACATATATTTACAAAAGTGCCTTTATTATGAATGACAGTAGCATGATATTCTTTGCACACACAAAAGAAGGTTAGGGGGATAGCTGTGTTACAAGGGATGGTTAAAAGGCCAAAGAGTCCCTGTTCAAAAAATGTAATTGGCACTTGTGCTCCCCAGGGGCAGAACTATGGAGTGCATACCCACAATGTAAAGAGAAAAAGTAATCAAAATGGTGCAGCCTTGCTGGGGGGAATGGGAATGGAGCCATTGTTCATTACATCACAATACATATCCGATTACAATATTAGTTTTCATATACCTCTGATTTTATGGTGGTCTGTGATCGTAATAAAGAGATTGATTGATTGATTGATTGATTGATTGATTGATTGATTGATTGATTGATTGATTGATCATTTACTTCTTTTATTTGAGTGATTTGCCCAAGCTTTTCAAGTTGAGACCTCTCCATGTGGTTCACTTACAGTTAAAAACAGACCATAATCAAGGCTGTTGTTGCTGGTTCTTCAAGCAGTGACAATAAACAGCTCCAGTGAAAATGACATTAGGCAAACCAGGCCACAGGTGAAAGTTGTTTCCACTTAGTGCTTTGAAATGTTCAACTCAGAAAGTGTCACAATAGCCCATGTCGCATCCTTATTGTGAACAGGAAGGCTGAGTCAGAGAGGTAGTGGCTGACCAAAAAGTCAAGCTACATGTTAAATCAAGCCCATGATTCAGAGACAGGCTTAAAACCCCTGCAGACTAGGAAAGAGGTGGATCTCCTATATTTAGCAGAGGGACAGCCACTGTCCTAATCATCTGTGCACAGCATCCCAGCGTCTGTTGCTGGTGTTTCCCACTTATTTCTTTGCAGAGCATAAGCCCCTTTGGGAAAGTGAGCCATCTTCTGTTTCCTTCTGATATGTAAACTGCTTTGAAATTTTTTAAAATTGAAAATTGATATATATATTTTTAAGTATTTTATATTAATGATAAGAAAGTAATAAGAAGAAAGGACCTGATCCTGTGCTGGGGCAGTGCTGGTGGCTGGCGTGCTGCCCAGCGACCACTGTCATGCGAGTTTCATAAGGCAAGTCACCACCAGCGGTAAGTTCGCAACACCAGACAGAGTCCAGTGCTAGTTGGCACTGGGCCTTATCGCTAGGAAGACATGCCACTGGAGCTCTGGCCGGTAAGTGTTCCTGCTGGCCGGTGGTGAGGCTTTTCAGGGTGGGGGGAAGGCAGGGAGGGTGGAACTATGTGGAAGGAGGGCGGACCTAAGGGAGGATCGGACCCAGGAGGGGGACAGGATGGAAGCAGAGTCTGCTGCTGAATCCTATGGCCCCTTCAAAGCCTGAAAGGACAACATGGGCTTCCTCAATTTTGCCCCACTATATAATGGGTACAGCTCCGAGGAGATCCATTGCAGACTGCAGAGCTCAACAAAGGGTAAGGCAACAACCGCTCCCTTACCCCAAGGAGACATCAGCAGCTGCCTCAGAGGATACTGCAGTGGCCATTTCAGTGTGCCTGTACCGCTGGGCACAGCCAGGGCATAGGACTGGGTTGTAAATCTCAGCACAGGAGGTTGAAAACTTCCATTCTAGCAAATCCACCAAATCAGCTTCATGCACTAGTCCCTGGCTTTCTGATGGCTCCAGATAAGTTTACAGATAATTGGAAGGACATGAAATAATTCACTTTTAAATACCTACCAGTAAGCTAAAACAAACAGAAATGCACAGTCTGTCTTCACTGGCATCCCAAAATAGTCTGGTATCATCTTGATCTTGTGAAAAACAAAAGGTGAAGAGGCCTGTTCTCTGGAATGGAAAAAATCTCCCTTGAGATGCTGGTCCCTGTTGATGGTACTTCTGTTTAGCGTATAATTATTACCCCTAGAATTCTGGGTGAGCTTTTCAGTCTATCCTGTACATGCTTCTGGGAACACAGCCATATCACCAACTTAAAGTGGTAACAATCACTGACAGTTTGCAGTATCATTCAGCAAAAAGGCAATAGAGAATTTTAATCAAAGGGTTTTGTGGCATCTTTAAGGCTAATAAATTCACTGCAGCACCAGCTGAAACCCCCAAGTTCCTAGGATCCCTGCAGTTAAAAGCAAGGAGTTGAACTATTGCAAATTGGGATTCAGTTGGAGTCCAGATCCATTGCCATTTTTTTTACATCTCTCCATTTGAATTCTAATTCAGACATAAGTTGTAAAAAGTGGTTCAGTAACCAGCTTGGACATTTTGAACTGGTTCAGATACATTTCATGCAGAGTAATATCAGACCCTTTTACTTGCAGTGTAACTCTATGAAATGAATACAGTGAATGAAATGGATACAGTGGTCTTCTAATGAGAAAATTATTTTATTATTTATAAATTGTCCATTTTTCAATTCAAAGAATTTTTCCCAAATAAAATACATACACCAAGAGGTAAACACAACATTAATCATACAACTTAAAGTTGTGTGTCTGATAAGTGAACAAGTTCCCACTTTTAGTGTTTAGGGGTTCAGTTCCAGTTCAAGGCAATGAAGAGGTGCTATGTTCTGGTTCTGCTTAAGTTCCCTGAAAGAAAGAAAGAAAGAAAGAAAGAAAGAAAGAAAGAAAGAAAGAAAGAAAGAAAGAAAGAAAGAAAGAAAGAAAGAAAGAAAGAAAGAAAGAAAGAAAGAAAGAAAGAAAGACCTCTCTGAACTGGTTTTGGAGTTTAAGTTTTGACTCCCTGATTTAAAAGTTCCAGTGGAGATCCCTGTTCAAACCTTTCCAGAGAAAGGTCCATTTTCTTATAAAAACTTTCCAATTAATATAGCCCTCTGCAGACAATACGAAACCATGGTGAGCTACTGGCCCCATCAACCCCTGTAGCTTCTCTTCCCACTACTCAGAGAGAGCATTTTTCTGCAGCAACAAACACTGCCAATGGGGAAGAGATTCACCCCATGGTTAATTAAGGACACAAGGAATCCAGCCTCGCTGTCCATGGGGAGTCTCTCCCCCCTTGGACAGCATTTGTCACTGCAGAGAAATACTCTCCATTGGGAGAGCAGGGACATAAATTAACCATCCAGTAGGAGTGAGGGCTCACTATCTCACTCACAAGTGTTGTGAAACCGTGGCGACTCTCCACCGGTTCACAATATCTACACATAGCAACTATGTTTATGACGACTGTGGATGTCTCTTTGGAATTAAAGATTACAAGGTGATCTTCACAGCACGCATATACTGTTGGAGAGTTTTGCCCCAGTGGTTGGTAATCATGGCTGAGCTGTGATGATTCCAAGGCCAACACTTTAGAATGCACTTAGAAGCTAAAAACAGCACATGGAGGCATCAAGTCATCAAGTGCATCTAAACTGGTTGAGGGTGTTCCCTCCTCCATCATCATGTTAATGCCACCCTGGAATTGAATATCAGTTTTAAAAGGCCAGAGGCTACAACACGAGACTGACCCAGTTTATCTTGGTGCTTCATTTGATTTGATGCTGACCTTTTCTGTTCACCTGTTCAAGGCAGCAACAGAGGAGCAGATACACGATAACAACTCTGCAAACCAGCAACCCCATGTTTGTATGTATGTTTGGTCAGTATAAGAGGTCTTGCTGCAAGTATGATACAATGTGCAGCTAGATTTTCTGTGATGCCCTTGGCGCCACCCCTTAATCCTCTCCCCGTACTGAAACTAAGCTTAAGCACATGTAATGAAACAGTCGCATATTCTTCTCCTGTTTCCTCCTGCCTTTATCCTGCCTCTGTTGTCTCCTTTATATCACTCTAGATCAGCAGGCTGGATCTGGCGTTCAGAAAAAGGTGTCCCCATGCAGTGCAGTGATTTCTGTTACATACTGCTCAGAAACTCACCCTAGGCACCCGCTTCTGCCCAAAAAGTTGGGGTGCTGAGCCTGCTGGGGCTATGGGCAGTGGAAGTGGTTGCCTGGTGCAATTGTCTGAGCAGATCAGCCGGTAAAATAAGAGGGTGCAGTGTGGAGCAGAAAGCACTGCACGGGAACGCCTTTTTCTGAATGCAGTGGTCCACGGTTTGGAGACTGCTGATCTAGATTGTAAGCCCCTCAAGGCAAGGAGCTGTCTTCTTGCTCTATTAAAAGCACTAGGCACATTGATGATGCTGTATATAATCAATAATGCAATAAAGAAGCACATAATTACAGCTAATGAATAAAATTAAAATTAAAATTTTTTTTAAAAGATTTGCTAGGGACTGCTTCTGGATGTAGCAATTGGACTAAATTGATTCCCATCAGTCACTCCTACAAAAACTGCAACTTGAGAAGGATTTCCTTAGGCTTTACATCCATACCTGAGCATGAACTTGTCCATCAACACCAGTTAAGTGACAAGATCTTGCAAAGCAACTGGTTTTTATAACCCTGTGGGTTTTGTCCCAGCAAAACAACCCAAGCCATCTCCAGCCCTGATTGATACTATATGGTAGCCCAGAGAGAAATATACCTTAGCTTTGAAATAGGAGCTGGTATTAAAAATAACCCCTCATCAGTTGTAAACAGAGCGTCAGCTAAGAGGGGTCTTGATGCTTTCTGCCAAAACTCTAGCGAGTGTTTGGTTACGCGAGCATGCCTTGCTACATCTTGAGAGAATTTTCTGTTTCAGCAAAAGACTGTAAAAAACTGATGTGCATGCAACAAAAAATCTTGAGCCCAGCAAAAATCACGTCATACATTTAGTCAGAGTCACAAGATCAAAAAGAAAAAAGCACATCAGGAGAAGTAGCCAAAATTCCTTAATAGGAAGAAATTTGGCAGATCTCATTTCTAATCCAATCCAAACTGGTTGTTCAAAAATGCTGTTTTCTCCTGAAAATCAGCCCAACTCCTTTCCTTCTTTCTTTCTTCCTTTTAGTGCATTACATGCACTCCAGAGCAGGATTATTCAGGGAAGGATATTTATCTATCAAGAGTAGAGCTGGCACCCAATGAAAGACATTTTGTTGACAAATTGTATGGATTTTAACTGATCAGTGCCAAGACTTCTTGAAAATGGAGTCCAAGGCAGGCCCTTCCACCAGGAGACTGAAGTGGGTTGGTGGAGATACCACTACCATCTTCCTCCACCTTGGCCATCTCCTTGGCCACCTCCTCCATCACTCCATTATCCCCCCTCCCATTCTTCCTGGATGCAAAAAGGAAGAGGGGAATGGAGCAGAAAAGGAAATGTGGGAGAGAGGAAACCAGTGGTGCAGAGGGTCTCCTGGGACTCAAAACAGGAGGACAAGGGTACAGATATAGGCAGCAGCTCTTTGTGCCTACTGGAGTGCTAGTAGCAGAGCACCTGCTTTGTATGCAGAAGGATCATGGTTCAATCCTTGGCATCTCCAAGCTGGGCTGGGCTGAAACCTTGGTGATCTGCTGCCAGGCAGTGCTGACCTAGATAGATCAGTTGACTGCTATTATGAGTATTTATGCACTCAAGTTGGTTCACAAGGCAATTGAAACATATAGCAGCATTTCTCAAACTGTGGGTCACGAACCCACTTGGTGAGTTGCAGCCTAAGACCTAGTGGGTCACGAGTTGGGCCCACTCATCCGTCCTTGCCTTCATCTGGCTACAAATTGGAGCCAGGTGGATGCAAAAGGAGGTCATTCCAGTTTGTGACCCACCTCCAGAAGCCACTCTTGTGTCACACAAGGCCTTGGACAACCTCCAGAGGCTTTCACGGGCCTCAGAACACCTCTGAAAGTGACTTCTGTGTCACTTCAGGTTTTGCGTCCAGAGACATTTCTGAGGCCCATTTTGGGGAAGGCCCAGGGGAAGACGCTGTCTCCTTTCTGTTATTACATCACATTTAGAAGCGCTTCTGTGTGCTTAGGATATCTCAAGAGCAAGACTGGCTCTCCATTCCTCAGGGACAAAAAGGTAAACGACACCTTCAAAAGCAAACAAGCAAATTCTTAACCCCACCCCATGCAGCCATTAGTTGTTCTATCACAGTCACCATCAACAAGGCATGCAACAGATATCACAAAGTGCTTTGGGGACTTGTACCAATTTGACAGTCACCGTTTCCAAAGCATTTTTGGAATTGTTTGATGAGTACTGAGAATTTTGTGCTAGAGATCCTCTCACTTCCCTTGTAGAACTACATTTCCCTCTCCCAGACATCCCCAGGGAGAAGAAATGACAGTTAAAACAGTAAATGTCTGTGGTGTAAATATGCTCACATGTCACTCTAGGTGTCCTTAACCTGTGCTGTTCCTCCATAAATCAACAGTAGTTGCTGCAAATCAGGGCCTAGGGGAAGGGGGTAATTTGTACCCAGGCCCAGGGTCCAAAGGGGGGCCCAGGAGCCAAAGAAGGGGGCCCAGAAATTTCCTGGGATTTTATGTTTTCCTATCTACTCACACTTGTTGCCCGCACAGGATGCTGGGGACACTACTGATGCCCCATGAGTTGGTAGATCTGGGCTCCAAAGACTTTTCCAGCTGTCTTTACTCTCCCTTTACCCTGTTTCACCCCTCCCTGCCCCTATTCTGCTTGCCCGTCACCACCCTCCCTGGCTCTGTTTCACCCCTCCCTCTTTGCAAAGCGGTCCAAAAGAAACGTTGTACCCCCTGATAAAATTCCTCTCAGAGGCCCTGCTGCAAATCACTCTCTGTACTTGTCACATGTGAAACCTGCATCTTTTGTATATGAACCAGACCATTAGGCTGCCCTTGTACACACTTCGCAAATCTAAATCCTGTTTGACAATGAGCTATGGTGCTGACACTATAAATCAGGGGTTCCCAAAGTTTTTGGCAGGAGGGCCACAGCATCTCTCTGACACTGTGTCAGGGGCCGGGGGGGGGGGGAAGAATTAATTTACATTTCAAATTTGAATAAATTTACATAAGTTTTCATAAATGAGTATATTAAAGATGAACTTATATGAATGAATGAAGGTCTTGCAATAGCTCAATGCCTATAAAAGGCCTTGCACAAAGCAAGGCTGACCTTTCCTTTGCTGCCGCTACTGCATCACAGACGTGAAACAACAAACAGTGGAGGGAGCCCTCATCCCACAGCTCACGTGAGAGGTCAAACAGTCGCCCTCATGCTGACAGCAGTTGCATTGTTCCAGTGTGGGCTCCAACAAATCTCCGGAGGGCCAGAGGCTCATTGGAGACTGGGGGCTCCCTGAGAGCTGCATTGAGAGGCCTCGAGGGCCGCAAGTGGCCCCAGGGCCAGGGTTTGGGCACCCCTGCTATAAAGTAAAAGACACATCATATAAAAGTCCATGAATTAAAGCTAAGTTTCATTATGCATCTACCTGACTGGTAGCTAAGAGCATGCAGAAAGTGGATTGTTCACCACCTTACCATGCTCCTTGGATGGTATCTTCAAATGCGGAAGTGCAGGACTTCCAATATGATTTGCAAGGACTGCACAAACAAAGGCATCCCTTCATTCTCATGATCCCTTTAAATCAAATGTGGAAGTCTTGCATTCCACAATGCCACTGGGAGGCATTCTGGGTCATGCCACTGCTACACTAACCTACATCAGGGATTCAAGTATTCATATATTAATTTATCCTAAGCAGAAGCACATTGGTTTAGCTTCAATAATAAAATAAAAGTAATGCCTTTTTTAAAACACACTGAGTGTCATCGTAGTCCCTCCCCCCCCCCTCCAATTTTGCTTTTTTAGAAAACCTGGTTGTGGTATACAGCTCATGTGCTGGTACTTCCATTAAAGCACATGGTGCAGAATACCCTAGTCAAAGCTTAAATAGATACATCTGTACTTCCCGAGGCACAAATGTAAATCTAGATTTATGGCTTGCTTTGGCTGCAGGCCTCAGCACTGGGGTGTTTTTTGAGCCTCATCCCCCCTCTCTCTTTCATCTGGAGAGAAGCTCTTAAAGTACTTTATAGTCCCTCATGGAGGTGCATACCAGGAAGGTCATATCAACTGGCTTGTTGAGCAGAAACACACTTGGGCTTTTATGAAGTATCAAAAACTAGAAAGATACAAATTCCAGGCATCTCCATTTGACTGGGCAACTCCAAGAAGCCATGCATCACCTAACCAAGAACTCATCCAGACAGCTTTTGTAGCAGGAATGGGGGGGCCTAGTTTAGTTTTGGTCCCATCCTTGAAAGCTCTGAACAGCTGAGGACCACCAGTTCCCATGTGAACCTACCCCCCTACTAAAATCTGTCTCAGAGGTAAGTCCCTAGCATCTTCAGTGGCAAACAGGTTACAAGCCCTGATGTGCATGTGCAATCTCCTGATTTTAGAAATGGGCTATGTCAGATGCAAGGGAGGGCACCAGGATGCAGGTCTCTTGTTATCAGGTGTGCTCCCTGGGGCATTTGGTGGGGCTGCTGTGAGATACAGGAAGCTGGACTAGATGGGCCTATGGCCTGATCCAGTGGGGCTGTTCTTATGTTCTTAATCCAGGATAGGATCTTCACAGCTGTAACACTTCAGCTCAGAAATATGTTGCTCAAGAACCCTTGCATGATGCCAGCCAGCTCATCATAAAGGTTGAAGACATTTTTTGTTCCAGAAGGTTTTTAGCTGTGTGCAAAACTGATCTGATTTCTAACTGTACAAAGAGGCACCTGCAAATTATGTTTAGCAAAGGGAGCAACCGACCCTATTCACCCCATAGCCGGGTTTCCAGTGCTAGTTGCTGGTGCCTCCTTATGTCTACTTGTTAGATTGTGATTCCCTTTGGGACAGAGAACCACCGTCTCATTCTTTAAGCTATGAAAACCACTTTGAGAACTTTTTCCATTGAAAAATGGTATACAGGCATCCCCCAGTATCTGTGGGGAATACATTCCAGCCCTTCCACAGATACAGGAAACTGCAGTTTTGAGGGAAGCCTATATATATATATAAGCAAGTAATCCCTCCTCCACGTGTGTGTGGAGGGCCAGGGAAAAAAAAGTTTAAATATAAAATTTAAATAAATAAATTAGAGCTGGAACTTAGATGAGTGAATAAATGAATGAATAAATGAATGGGCTCATTCATTCAACCTCTCTGGCCCTCATAACACCCTCCAGGCACAGTTCTGGTCATGTTCAGTTGAGTGGGCCAGAGGCTTTCAGGGGACAAGAGGTTGGCCGCGGGCCGGAAAGAAGCTTGTTGTGGGCCGCATCTGGCCCCGGGCCAGGGTTTGGAGACCCCTGCTCTAGCGTGATGCTGCCTGCCTGTCATGTCCCTGTTCTAGAGTCTGTACTGTAAAAACAAGAAATATGCCTGCTTGGTAATGAAGAAAATGGAAGGAAATGGGCACAGTAGAGCAGGGGGATGCAGAGAACTGTGGATAATTGAATAAGTGGATACAGGATTCATGAATACGAGGTGAAGCCTGTATAAATAGACTATCATAATAAATAATTTATCTCTGCCTTATCCACTCTGAAGATTCTGTGGCTGCTGGTTTGTTTGTTTTTTAATTGTGTACTGAAATTATTTTGATTGTAAGTTTATAGTTTTTTGGGTAAGAGCCTTTGGGATCTTTAAATCAAATATGATTTGATTTAGATATGGTTTTAGAGTTATAAAACCAGATACACATCTACATACATACCTCCTGTGGCTGCTGCTGTTATTGTTTTATACTGTTTTTCCATGACTCTGATTATTTTGTTTTGTTTTGCTTTTTAATTTATTTTGGCAACTCAGACAGGCAGCCACCAGAAGAGTGGGATATAAATCCTCTTGATAAATAAAAATCGACAAATAAGAAAAATTTTTAAAGGGGCAAATGTAGAACCAGAGGACAAGCTATGCAGTTTGCACAGCTGGCTTCCTGCGCAGCCATTGTGGGCTCATCTCTGAATTACCATAAAATTATGCTGGCTGTGGCTGCTATTGATCTAGGATTGAAAGCTCTGGCGAGCCCTGCTGTCCCATTTCCGCAAATGAATTCTTTTTTCCTGGGCATGCATAAAAACTGGGCCCCAACAACAATCCAATAAAACCTCATTTACCCCAGACCTCCCATGAGTCGTTACTCTTTTCTAAATAAACATACGCCTTGGCCTTAAGGCTGAGCTGCAGATCAATGGCAATTACTATCGACCATATTAGCATCCAGGCTGTGTTCCTAACCGACTCACATCTATTTATTTTTTCTTTTCTTAGCAAAACATTTACCAGGGAAACTCACTCCCAAGAAAAATATGAAACTTCATATTTCAAAACTGAATCAGTCTTTTTAGGGGAAATGAAAATGGACAAACAGGTTTGTGGAAAATATTTTTAAGTGCCTGAGAACATTGGAGTGTTGTAAGACAGGTATGTTTGTTTGCAACACCTACTGCTACTGACTTATGGGCTGATGAGCCATCCAGTCTTCGGTGTCTTCTGCGCCATTTTCTTGGAAAGGAACAACAAGCTATGCTTTGGTGATCCTGAACATTCTTGGTCTTCTGATCCTGAGAAACAACCAAGGATCTATAACCAGAGATCAAAGACAAATCACTCTTACTGCTTTACATATATCAACTGCCTTGTCCCTACTGACTTTCAAGTGGTTGTAATGCTTTTTTGAATTGTTGCCATGATTTACCCTCTACTGTTTGTCCTCCAAGGAGTTCAGTATGGTTCTTCCTTTTTCCTTACATTTTTATGAGATAGGTTTGCCTAAGCAATGTTTCTTAACCAGTGGCATGGATACCACCAGTGGTACTTGAGGTGGTGTCTGGTGGTACTCACAGGACTCCTGGACTTCTGCCACCCAGCAGCAAGACCAGGAACACGACACAACAAACAGCAGTAGGAGGCTTGGCTTGGCAGGCAGAGCTCCAAAGCATGCTTTCTGCATTCTGGTAAAAGCTCTCCCATCCACCTTGAGCCTCTCACTGGTGTGTGTCACAATGCATCTGGCCTCCCAGCCCAAAGTAACTGGTGATGACGTCATCAGCAGTTACTTCTGACAGTACTTCTAATAGGTGGATCATGCAAAGTGGTACAGTGGAGTACACACATTGAGAAATGCTGGCCTAAGGGATAATGACTGACCCAAGTCATCAAATGAATTTTCATGACCGAGCAAGGATTTGTATCTGAGCCCACTTGGTCCTAGTCTAATGCTTTAACCACTATTCCACAATTGCAGACTAGCATGCAAATAAGAACATAAAAGGTGCAGGAAAGAGCAACCAAAGGATTGCTCAGTGGATTGCAGCACCTTCTTTACAAGAAAAGGCTACAATATCTGGGGTTTTCTAGCTTAGGAAAGGCAAGGCAACTTTTTTAGCAACTTTTTTTTAGCAGGGGGAGAGTAACTGGCCCACTTCACCCCAGCACTGTCAGTTCTAGTGGCTGTCTGCTGGTATTCATTTGCATCTTTTTAGATTGTGAGCCCTTTTAGGACAGGGAACCATTAGTTATTTGATTTTTCTCTGTAAACCGCTTTGTGAACTTTTAGTTGAAAAGCGGTATATAAATACTGTTAATAATAATTAATAATAATAACTAACCAGGAACATGACAGAGGTTTGTAAAATCACACAGGCATGAAGAAAGTGGACAATGAGAAGTTTTTCTCATATTACTAGAAATTAGGGTCGTCCATCAAGAGTAATTAACAGGAGATTTTGGAAAAGACAAAAAAAGTACTGGTTAACCCAAGACCTTCTAGAGCCAGGGGTGGTGGGTAAATGCTGCCCTCCATTACCTGGTGATGTTGAAAAAGGAAATAGAGTTAGAGAGAAAGAAGGGCAAAGGAGTGTGGTGGGCTAGAGCAGGGATCTCCAAACTTTTTGGCCAGACGGCAGCATCAAATATCTGGTGTGGTGTGGAGGGCTGGAAAAACAATTTAAATATAAAATTTAAATAAATAAATTAGAGATGGAACTTAGATGAGCGAATAATGAATAAATGGGCTCATTCATTCATTCAAACTCTCTGGCCCTCAGAACACCCTCCAGACATAATCAGAGCACAGTTCTGGTCATGTTCAGGTGAGTGGGCCAGAGGCTTTCAGGGGACAAGAGGTTGGCCACGGGCCAGAAAGAGGCTTGCTGCGGGCCGCATCTGGCCCCCAGGCCAGGGTTTGGAGACCCCTGGGCTAGAGCATCTCTGAACTCTAGCCAACCACTCTACTCCACATTTCCTCTTTCTTTCCATCTCCCAGTTGTTTTTGCAAGGAGTGGAAGCAGTGGAGATGAGTGGTTGAAGGTGGGTGGGAAAGGAACATTGAATTCATGTGCTCCTTATGGGCTTACCAGAGAATCCAATTGGCCAGCATGGAAAAGAAGATGCTGGACTTGATTGGCCTTTTAGTCCAATCTAGCAAGGCTCTTCTTACCTGATTATGAGCCCTGCTAGACCAGACCAAGCATTCATTGACTCCAGCATCCTTTTTCAACATTGGCCACCAGTGAGATGATTCCAGGAATGCAGCCATGAATGCCATAGCTCTTCTCTGCAGTTCACCCCCAGCATTTGGCATTCAGTATCATGCTGCCTCCGGATGCGGAAATTCCACTTGATTATAAGGGCCAATAGCTGTTGATAGACTCATCCTCCATGCATTTGCCTAATCCTTTTTTAAAGCCATGATATCATACCAAAAACTGTATCAGATTCCCATGCAATTGTGGGTGGTGCAGGGGGCAAAGAGAAGAAAGGTAAAAGGTATGCTATTAGCGAGAGCAATTGTGGAATCTATTATAGACTCAAGTCTATTAGCTTCCTTGGCTGGTATCTCCCTGCAGCCCCCCCCTTTGGGGTGAACTGGGTGGTAGAGCCTAGGATGACTCCCTGCTTGGCATCCTTCAGGTGACCAGTTGAAGACCCTTGTATTGGGTTGAGACCTGATTTCCTGAAAGCTAAATGTCAGCTGTACTGGTCCCAACACTGCTCTCTGTTTCTCCAAAGGATTCAGCAGGATCCACATCTGCTGAAGGGCAACTGTGCTCCAAACCATCCCTGCAGTCTCTGTTTTTGTTGCACTCCAGGGCTTTCAACAGTCATCATTGTGAAGTAAAGCATTAGGCAAGGAATTTTTTAAGTGGGGGAGGGTTTTTAAAAATGTGATTCCCCCTGCAGCTTGGTGGTGCAATGGCCTAGGTAAGAGCCTAGGCAAATTTCTCAGTTTGCCTCCTGCTAAGCCTGACGCTTCTTCTTGGCCAAGGTCTTTTTGGGAAAAAAAAAAAAAAGTATCAAAGGCAGCACTTGAGCACTCCTGCTGATGACAGCACCACTCTTGTTTGTAGGAGACATCCCAGAGTGATGCTCCCTCCCTATCTACCCAGCTCCCTCTTGACTACACCCCTGGAGCTGGCTGGAGAGGTGTAACGCATTGCCCCAGTGCCTTGGGCAAAGATGTTACAATGTGACATTATGACGTCATGGCACCATGTGATGCCGTGATGTCACTTCCAGGTCCTCCCCAAGGGTGGGGTGCTACTGGCTTTGCATGCCTCGTGCCGGCTTCGGTGGAGGCCATGAGACTTTGCAGAAGCCAGAATGGGGCATGTGAAGCCAGCCCCATTGGGGAGAACCATCTTCCATCCTTGGGGAGAAGCTGGAGGTGACTGGGCAGAGCCTGGGGGCAATCATGCCCTCTATGTAGTGCTCAGGTCATGTGTCCCTCAGGCTCCACCCAAGTTATGCCTCTGGCTGGTTACTTGTGCTAAAAGAACTAAAGTTCAGAATAAACCAGGTCTTGGTTTATTATATTATTATTATTATTATATTTTTATTTATTTATTATATTATTATAACCAGGTCTCACACCTCACTTTGCAGCATGTGGTAAAATGCAGGTTTTCCTGACTCAGAATGAAAAGTGGCCTGCTTATATTGATCGTGGCGCACCTTGAAGCACTGCAAACTACCACAGTTCTGGTGCCCTGAAAGGTCCTGCGTCAAAACCTGGAGGATGTTTGCAAAGAGCGATAATTGAAGGGTGTGCAGTGTGGCATTTTCTTACTCATATCCTCCTATTTACTGAGAAAGAGAAAGCCACATGTATTTAAAGCTAATCTAGCACTGCATGCTTAATTCAGCACAACCTAGGGGTGGTGCTCCTGTGTTAACATTTATTTTTATTTCTTAATTACGTGAGTTTTACTGCACCTGTCTCAGAGGAAGAGGGGGATCAAATTGTGCTCTGTGGTCAATTGCAATGCAAAATTGCATGTATGGCTTTCCAGCTTTGCATGTGAGAATTTATACATTTAAATGCACACCCACATATATTTGGAAGTGCTGGTCATATGGACATATTCCCAGAATGTCAGACTTATGTGGGGGAGACCTGGTTTTAATTGTAGTGTGGTTCTTGGGGCAGGAATGCACTTCCTATATCAAAGACTAAACTGGTCCTGTAGGCTTTCAGACATCTACAGTGCCTACCCCACACACCAGCAAAACAAGTAGACATTAAATACAAAAATCTCCAAGAAGTAAAGTTCAAGCCATAGTTAGAGGTGATTCACCCACCACAACCCTACAATTGTCAAACACAAACAGCACCTGACATTTCCAAGCCAACTGATTTCCCCAGAAATCAGTATTGTTCTGAACAATATTGCAGTATTGTTCGATAAATACATTCCCATTTCAAAATTTAAAGTCAATTTCGGCAATCAAGGATGGTCTGATTGCAGAGCAAATGGTTAAAATAATCAACTCCTGAGCATGCGGTTACAGTAGCTATCCAATGTCTCCCATTAGCGTTTTACCTAGTCTGGTGAAAACGAACCATGTGGGTGCAACATCAGCACATATGCTAATAATGTATGATTGAATGGAGTAAGAATTTCAGGGCAAAGGAGCTCATCTCACAATAAAATGGAGTGTTACAAGCTGGAAAAATGTATATTTCAAGACTGTCATTTTCTAACTTCAGCAGCCTCTCCATTAAGAAACAGAAAACCTACCTAGAATTTGTCAAGTTTTCATTTTGTAAAATTGGGTGCCTTAAAACCTCGTCAATCAGTGCTGCCGTCAGTTTCAAACACACATGGGGGCTGTATCTGGAAGCAGCAAAGTACTTAGAACAGTGGTTCTCAAGTGTTTAGCTTTGGGACCCACTTTTTAGAATGAGAATCTGTCAGGACCCACCAGAAGTGATGTCATGACCAGAAGTGACCTCATCAAGCAGGAAAATTTTTAACAATCCTAGGCTGTAGTCCTACCCACACTTACCCAGGAATAAGTTCCATTTACTAACATTGTTAAAAACATATACAGAGTACCCTGTTAAAAGTACAGATCTGTAACAGTTCCCCAAATGCAGTCATATACCATGGTCTACCATCAAGTCTAATATATTAAAAATAAAATATTGAAATGAATGGAGACCCACCTGAAATTGGCTCGCGACCCACCTAGTGGGTCCCGACCCACAGTTTGAGAAACACTGACTTAAAAAATATGTGTTTTTAAAAGAAGAAAGCAAATGGTCCAAGTTGTTTTGTAGCAATATAGTATGTAGCAATGGTATTTCATTCGTCATGCTCACTCTGAAACCTGGAATTGCTATGCAGGATAATAAAGGAGCTATTATGACCATTCCCCATTAGCAACCTGTTTTTCAACCTTCATTAAAGTAATTAAAGCAAAACGACGAGACACCTGGTGTTTATACTGTGGCCATGATGCACCCCATGCTGTCCTACTTGTTTTGCCCCATTGGTGCGGTGAACGGTGGGCCTGTCCATAATTGGCCACATTAAGAGGTTTTGGAAGCAATTTTTAGACATGGGAATGTCATGTGAGAATCACCCTAACAATTCTTTCATCTGAGTCAATGTCATGCAACCAGTTAATAGGGGAAGCAGCACTCCCAAAGACATTGCCCTTCCCCTAACGCTTTGTCACTCACAGCTATCTCAGATCATTTGCTTCAGAAAAAGGAAGCTTAGCTTAGTGTTAAGAAGCCAATTTCCATCCCAGCCTCACTTCATTACATTCTGCATAGCTTCAATCTCCCTGTAAATTCACTGGCTGCCATTTCCATCTCCGCTTCCCACTGTTGTATACTGATGCTACTATTCAGCTGTTGACAGCTCTTAGAAGATGACAGATATATTTCAGCATTGCATAAAATGATCCCTCTGTGTCCCTTTTTTTCAATCCTACAGGCACATTGTTGAGGTTTTGAGTTATTTGGGGCTATAGTGCCTCTGTCATGGGAAATCCGGTAAGAGCTCATCAAGACATGAGAAGGGCCGTCTTAGATGGAGACAAATGTAACTTTATAGAAGAAATGGAGGGCCAAATTCATACAAAACATGAGCCCTCTTCATGCATGATGGAGGAGTGCGCATAGACCAGGGCACAGGATCACACCCACTATTCTCACTCCTGCCCCTTATGCACGCTCAGCATAACTTTTTAAAGTGACTACATGCATGCACATTGCATATGTGTACCCCAGTCTGTGCAACTGGGAAAAGCAGATTCCCTGATTGTAAGCTCAGAGACTGCACAGATACAGGTTCCATGCATGTAGGCTTAATGCATGTAAAAACTCAAAGGCAAGATGACTACTAGTCATGATGGTTCTATGCGCCCTCCAAGTTCACATCCAATATGGCTCAATACCAGTTGCTAGGAAAAAATAGCAGAAGAGGATTACTTTGCTTCCATTTTGGGGCTTTCAAGAGGCAGCTGGTTGGCCCCTGTGTGAAACAGGATGTTGGAGTAGATGGATCTTTGGTCTGATCCAGTAGGACTTTTCTTCTGTTCTCCTGATATTGTGTAGATAGTCCCTCTGTTACCCTGCACATGCCTGATCTTGTCTGATCTTAGAAGCTAAGCAGGGTCAGGCCTGGTTAGGTACTTGGATGGGAGACCACCTGGGAATACCGGTTGCTGTAGGCTTATACCATAGTCTTTCGAGACTGAAGGTTGCTAACCAAGGATACACACAAGGGCATCTTTTAAAAGTCTTGGAAACAGGTGTTGTAAAGTGGCTTCAACTGCATTGCTATATGCCTTGAGGAAAATCCAGTTCCATGGCTCTTTCACTAGGCAAGAGTGGTTTGCAAGTGGGGCAGCATACGACTTTTGAAGAAAACCCCCCACTCAGGACTTTCCTGCCAGTTTCTTTTCTACAAGTTTGGGAGCTCTAGATCTCTCCTACAGATCCTGGAAACAGGACATTACCTGCCTTACTGTCTCATCTTTTCACGTTCTCCTGGCCAATGCACTGTCAGTCAAGCACTTTAGTCAGAGTTGGTCATGAAGGTTCAGAGCTATCAAAGCACACGTCTAAGCTGGCAGGCGTGAATTAAGCAAAGGTCTGAAAACAAATGAAAAAATGATGCCTCCTGCTGGCTCTCCTCACTCTCTCCGCATTCATGCATTCAGCCAAACCTCTGAACAATATCTATGCACTATTTGGAACCTGTCAAAACACAGGTCCCAGACAATCCAGAGAGAGCATGAGCATATGCAGATTGTACATTTGTGGGCTCTGTTCAGAGGTTTGGATGAACATACAGAGGTCAATGTGGCAGGACTAGAGGGTACAGTCTCATAGCTCCCTCAATGTGTTTAAATAACACAGATTCATCATCTGATGAACATGCTTTGCCTGTCGCCTCTTTCACATGCTTTGCCTCAGTGGTATCCATGTGATAAAGTGTCTTTTGCAACACTGAAACATAACAAGATTGCTCCCCACTTGCACCAACAAAACATAATGTAGATGCATGTCAGCTAGACTGTCCATGCTGCTTGAATCAAATCTTGCCATCACTGCACATTTGCTTTGCAGTAGGACATTTCCTTTGTGCTCAGAAATAGCTGTGGCAATGACTGCCATGGACTTGTCAAAGCATGCTGGATGGCTTCCTTCCCTATCGCTGACTTCTGTGAAACAGCCCACATCCATAGAAACCACTGGCGCACTCTTCTTGTTTTTGTTAAACTGCAATGACAATTAGTAGTTGTTACATTTCTAATCCTCTCCATCATAGCTGCTCAGAGCAGATAAAGAACACACTCCATTAAAATGCCCATCTTAAGTTTTGAGGGTCATCTTTGTCTTCTTCCAGTTCTTGGATTCTAGACCAGGGGAGAGAAGGCCAGCAGGGAGGACATTTCGCAAGAAGAGGCATTTATATGCCTGATACCAAGTCAGAACTTTGGATCAGCTGGTTCAGTATTGTCAGTGAGGAGTTCTCAGGGATTGAACCTAGAATTGCCATAGCAATTGAGTAGCCCCATTGCGGAGCTACTCGCCTTACCCAAGGGAAGGGGACAAAAGTCCCCTTCTTCCAAGGTGCTGTTGGCACTGCCCGGTTAGTGCTTAGGATGCCACAGCAGACATTTTTGGTGCCATGGCAGCCCCACACAAAGGCAGCTTAGGACTGGGCTCCCCGGCTGCAATCCTATCCACATTTACCTATGAGTAAGTCCCACTGCCTATAATGGAACTTACTTCTGAGTAGACATGCATAGGATTGGGCTCTAAGTTAGTACCTGCCAAGGAGGCAACTGCATTGTAGCTCCTGTCACCAATGACACAGTGGATGGTGAAAAAAGTAAAAGTAAGATTTTTAAAAAATTTAAAAAATGCAAAAATTAATCTGGAGCCTCCATATAGGTTCCAAATGGGCCCACAATGAAGCACAGTGGCGTGCTGAACCAAGCATGTTTTATGTGCACATCTCTGTTGCTTATTTGCTGTTTAAAATATTTTTGTCAACCAACAACATTTAAACTGTTTTGCAAAAGGCTTCTCTGTGACACCCACTGTTGTTTATGCTCCTGGTGAAAGCTGTATTTTTCCAGATAAATTAAGGGAGATATTTTTAGCTGGTCCCTATTTTTACAAAACCGTATTTTGTGCAAGATACACCGCAAAGTTATTCAATTTCCTGTCTGCTGCACCTTTTAGCCACAGAGTCTACCCGAATCAACCAAGGATATGATGGGTGACAAGGTGGAGGAGCAGACTTCACATTTGTTTCCTTAACACCACCAATGCATGACTTGGGACCGTGAACAAACTGGAGCCAAGACAGAGCTCTCCTTTCAAGACATTCCACAGTAAACAGCTGATGGACCAATTGTAAGGGGACAAGCTTGGTAGAAAAAGGCAATAGTAGAAACAGGAATAGGAACAAATGTGATTACACACAAATGCAACAGGCTGACAACATAAATGCTGTCAATTTCCACTGTTGTCTTTTCCTTGAAGGGAATTTTTTTTTTTTTTTTTGTAATCTTGTAAGGATATTTTTAATTAAGGGCGCAATCCAGACAACAACATGGGCCAGCACAAGTCCCTTCCACTGGCCCAGGAGGGTTGCAAATGTGCCATAAAGCAAGTTTGTGCCTCCTCTGGAGTAAACTGTGCTGGTGCATGGAGGTGTGCCAGCACAAAGAGGCCTCCATGGCAGCTTCTGCGGCATGCCTTGGATCGGCCCAGCTGGGCCAACATAAGGCTCTGGGAAGGGGGGGAGGAGGAGGGGAGGAGGTGGGAGGAGGTGTTCCTGGGCAGGAGAGGGCAGGTGGCAGGTGGCAGGTGGCCCTGGGGGCGGGCAGGGAGCGGGAGGCAGGGCTGGGATCTAGCAGTTATGCCAGATCCCAACTCCTGTTCCTGGGGAGTTCGGAGCGACTTGAAGCATAACCCAACCTCCAGACACCACCCCCTTCCCTTGATCTAGGGCAGGGGTGCCCAAACCCTGGTCCAGGGGCCACTTGCAGCCCTCAGGGGCTCCCAATCTTGCCCGCAGG
The DNA here is from genome assembly GCF_035046505.1 of Tiliqua scincoides. Lineage (NCBI taxonomy): Eukaryota > Metazoa > Chordata > Lepidosauria > Squamata > Scincidae > Tiliqua > Tiliqua scincoides. The sequence goes on from NC_089828.1 coordinate 15,010,486, forward strand.
GAGCACCCAGTCTCCAATGAACCTCTGACCCTCCAGAAACTTGCTGGAGCCCGTACTGGCCTGACACAACTGCTCTCAGTGTGAGGATGACTATTCAACCTCTCACCTGAGCTGTGGGATGAGGGCTCCCTCCACTACTTTCTATTTCATGTCTGTGATGCAGCAGTGGCAGTGAAGGAAAGGCTGGCCTTGCTTTGTGCAAGGTCTTTTATAGGCCTTGAGCTACTGCAAGACCCTCATTCATTCATTCATTCATTCATTCATTCATTCATTCATATAAGTCCCATCTCAAATATATAATTAAAATTAGTCAAATTTTAAATGTAAATTAATTCTTTTTTTCCCCCCGGCCCCAAACGCAGTGTCAGAGAGATGATGTGGCCCTCCTGCCAAAATGTTTGGACACCCCTGATCTAGGGGGAAACTCGGTTGCTGACCTGTGGTAAGAGCCCTCCTGGAGCAGGGGTGTCAAACCCATTTCATACAGTGGGCCAAAGTTAGCATTCAGGGTGCCTGCTGAGGGCTGGAAGCGACATCATTAAGCAGATGATGACCAGAAATAAGCACTTTGTTCTCACACAGAAACTCATTAGCTGCAAATGACAGAAGAGAAAATGTGCAAATCTTGTTCATATTTTCAAAATATGAGAGAGCCCAATTACCAAGCTGGGGGGAGCCCAATTATAATGGGGACCAGATAAATTGCTTCCAGGAGCCGTATTCAGTTTGTGGGCCTTATGTTTGACACCTCTGCCCTAGAGATTTGCCTTCGTTTAATAAGCCTAAGGAAGATAGTACCCACCAAGGAGGCAACTGCATTGCACTGAGGAACCGAATACAGTAACGTTCAACAGACAACATACTAAATTTTCAAGCCATGTGCAGAATAGATTCAAAGGATGAGTGGCCCCCACTGACCACTTTGAATGCAAACTATATGAAAGGAGGTCCAAAAAGGGAGCAGCTAAACCCAGAAGCTCATCGTGCAGGTCTTCCACTGCTCATCATGAATCTACCAATCATCTCTCCTGTATGTTTGTGATGGTAACTTGTTCACTGCAGAAAACCTGTTAGACATTATAAGGCTTTCCTGAACGTTAAAACATCTGAATGCCACTGCCTTAAGCAAACATTACTCACGCATACAATGCACATTTTTCACCTGGTGCAATATCCAGGCGTGCATCATTTTCCCTCTGAATTGCATATGTATTTGCTACACTTGTTTTATGGCTCTAAATTATAAAAGACACAGGTGAAAGATAAGATATATGTAGGCCAACTATTCATAACATCGTCTGCTAATCAAAGTGCAAGGTTGTTGGCTGATAAGTATGCCAATTCCAGAGGAAGCAGTCTTCTGCAGAAAAAAAGCAACATATAAGTTTTGTGGTATCTTAGATACTGACCGATTTGTTGCAGCATGAACTTTTGTTGACTTGCCCCACCTGTGCTGGCATTCAGAGTCCCCAGTTGCCCGCACAGGTAAGTAAGGCACCAGGGTCGCACAGGGGCATGGGGAGGGTGGCAAGGAAGCAGGGAGCTGGCATTTTCTGGGTGGGAGGTGAGTGGAATGTATCAGGCCGGGGGGGGGGCAGGATCAACAGAGGTTTCCTTCGCCACATCCCAATTCTCTTCCAAGGCCAAGCAGGATTGTAGCAGGCTGTTCAGACTTCAGCCAGCTAAATAACTGGCAGATATCCTAGTAGCTTCACCGGGCAGGCTGGGGCATTACTCGGGGTTAGGGGGGAAAATCCCCTTACCCAGAAGAGAGCTCCAGCTGGCTCCCAACTAGTGCTGGATACAGCACGGGCCATGCAGCCTGACTGCGCCAGTGCTAGTTAGAATTGGGCTACCCCTTGGTTAATTGATTAGATTAAAAGCTAGGAATTGTAAGAGGCCATTAGAGATGTCAGATTTTCATTCTGAGACTCAGGTTCCGGAGGGTCATCTCATGTTCATCAGCCAGAAGCCCAGGTCTTTGGCATTCAGAGGACCACGTCCACTGCCCCCTCCCTTTCTCTTTCATTCAAAAATTTTGGTGTGCCACTCCACCTCCTCCAATTGACTGGGAGGACAAGTGGAAGAACTGGCGGAGCTCCACAGCAGCAAAAGTTTTGCAGAGATAATTGAAGAGTATTTCACTCAAACTATAAAAAGAAAAAAGAAAATTTTGCCTTCATTGATTGATTGTGCCATTTATATTTAACTAAAAAAATGAGAGAGAGAGAGAGAGAGAGAGAGAGAGAGAGAGAGAGAGAGAGAGAGAGCTATTTTCCCACTGAAATAATTCCTTATAAACATTAGAATTTTCCCCCATTTTTTTTCCCATCCCTTTGCTGTGGAGCTCCTGCCAAGTACCAGATTTTTATTGGTCATCGATAGTAAACAACTCCCAACTCCCAGCCACACCAGATCCTGCCTTCTGGATCTAAGTTTAGGGGTGCCCCCAAACTGGCCACCCTAAAGGCAATAGCAGGTTCGCAGAGCCCAAGCAATGATGTCAGAAATTGTTGCTGTGATTGCTGACTTCATTCTGTAAGCTCCCTTAATAGTCCCTTGAATGAGACCAAAAGGCAGCACAGGCATTTTTAAATAAACAACAACAAAAGTGCCCGGTTCATATAACAGCAGCAGTTGGTGAGAATGCTGTCTTCCTAGCTCAGCAATGCTAATTTTGCAACTGCAGCATGAAAGAAGCTCATGTTCCAATTGCAACTGAATTGAATCAGATTTGGAAATCAATACTAGTTTGGCAATTTTATACTAGACCTTGACATTGAAATCTCATTGCTGAAGTATTGTTACTTGGAGGTCAGCAGTGGGAGTCAGAAATGTTCCACTGGCTTTTGAATGTTACCAGGGGTGTGCTGGAGTCATTGTGCAGAATCAGGTCATAAGTCTCTACCCCTTGATTCAAGTCGACTCGTGGGTCTTAGCAGGCGGCCATCACGACTCGTCCTGAGCTGCTGTAGAGTCATTTTTTACTCAAGCTTGAGTCAGTACAAGAAACAAGTCACAAGTGAAAAGAAGAAACAAGTGAAAGTCAGGCATGCCCCCCCCCAATTTAGGTAAACAAGCACACACAAGTCACAAGCACACACAAAAGCAAGTCGGGACTCGAGTCTATTCCAATCATGATTCTTTTTTGAGTCACTGGTCCCAAGTTGCAAGTTGGGTCCGAGCCAGTGCTGTTCATGACTTGAGTTAACCCAAGTCATGAAAAATGTGTCACTTTGCAACTTGAGTCGAGTCTTTACAAGTTGATTCCTGAATGTTACTGTATTTTATGTTAGATGTTAGGGCAGGAGGTCTAGAGGGTAGAGACTCCGTTAGCCCAAAGATAACATCAGAAGGTCGCCAGTTCGAGGACACCGGCAGCTCCCTGAACGGCTGAGAATGGCGAGACCTTGAAGCAGCTGACAAGCCCAGCTGAGTGATTCCACCTGCTCTTGGTGTGAGCAAGAAGCGTCTTGGCTGCCCTCCATGTGAGAGATGGAGCTGCTTGTCAGCCTGCATGGGAGAACTGGAGGCCAGAAGTGAGACCAAACCAGGAAGATCCATTCTGAAATGTTGTTGGTTCTTGAAAGAGAGAACCTCTATGATTGTAAAAATCCTCTTGAGGGATTTAGAAATGCCTGTCTATGTAAACCGCCTTGAATAAAGTCAGAGGAGTAATCCGATGACCAGAAAGGCGGTATATAAATACCTAGTTATTAGTTAGTTCATTATTTGTGTCAATTTATTTCCTTGAGTTGATACTGACCTATGTAGACAGCAAACTGGCATTACTGGCTGGTGATGACACTAGTCTGTACACACTGCCCCCTGCATGAGATAATGGTGGGCAGTTGAGGGGGACAAGAACTCTCAAGCTGTGCCCTGATAATCCCCTACCTCAGCTGACCACTTCAAGCTGGATCACCATGAAGCCAGCCCTGCCCATATTATTTCTTCAGCATTTCAACAAACCATGTCACTCCTATTGCCTTCAGAGAGCCTTCCTATGTCATCACCCCATTGAAAAAGAATACTTTCCCCACCAAGATTAAGAAGATGCTGCACAGTAGACTTTTGTCTCTGTGTTTTTCACTCTCTGTCTTTGAAGCTCCACAAGATAAATACTAGATTATCCTTTGCATCGCATGATCAGATCACAAGCCTATATGTGATCCTTGTATACACACTCATGCACAATTTACCTGCAAAGCTCAAGGATAGCTTTAGGTTTGCTAACCAAAGAAACAGCCAGACAGCCTCTCCCTTCTCTTGTGCTGCATTCCATCTTTAATACATAATTTAATGCTGGAACAAACTTGTTTATGTTTAAAGTACTTTTCCTCTGTGTAATAAAAGTGCATTACATATATTTTCTCCATAATCCTTAACATCAACACTATAAAGTAGTCTTGCATTATTGTCTCCATAGGACCAGTACTGTACTATGAGGCATAATAGTTTGCCTACTGGAAACCGTGAGTTCCACCAGGGAAGTAAAGTGAGATATGAATGCAGTAGAATGCACTTGGTTCCCTGCTGATGCAAGCTTTGGACCAAGGACTTTGCAATTCACTGTTCATTATATTAACCCGCTACACTACAGCTAGCTATCATGACATTTCCGTTTTCAGACAAATGAAATCATCCACTAATATCCGGCTTTCTCATGATGACTCAGTGTAAACACCATCACCACAATTGTAGCCACAATTGCATTCATCTCCAGTGCTGGCCACCTGTGTGTCATTGTTCCCACACTCATAAGAGGGTCCATGCAGCCAGGCAGACCCCTGAACCCACAGTACCGGCAGCAGTAGTAGCATTCCATGCATCATAGGGGGCAGACTGGGGTTGCCATATGGGGTGACGTTCAAGGCTTTGTCCCATGCAACCTGACTTTTGCACTGTCTACAAGCATCCCAGGATTTTATCCAACATAGATCATGACAATTAAACTTCCAATAAGTTTAAAAATTAATCTAAAATTAACCTACAGGTTCATATTAGTGAAGATATGTCCACAAAAGGAAAAGAGGGGGGGGCATTAATTCAGTTTTCAATTCATCCTTTGTTTACCCTGAACATTTCCCTGGTGAAAACATGCTTTTTTTCTATTGTGCATATTGTATAGGAGGACTGTATGTAAGTGGGAGCTTTTAGTTCTTCCAGTGGTCAGGGACCTTTAACAATTGGGCTTGATATTTTTAAACTCTCTTCATTTTTTCCAGGCAGGATCAAGTTGAATAGGCTCCTCAGAGAACACCATGCCTGTACGTCTTGTCCGGCGTAAGGCTCATTGTGATGGAAAAGGTTAACATGTTCCAAATAAAAGTGAAATCCTAAACAAATTCCTGAGATTAAAATAGCATGCTCCTTTGCAACGCTGACGTTAATCGGAAGGTGGACAGGAAGTCTACAAACACATCCCTCCACACAATGGATAAGTGGCCAGCTAGCAAACTCCAAGGAGCTGAGTGACATTTGTACTTGGGAGAGATAAAAATAAATTGGGCAGGCTAGCAAGCACAGCATCAACATGAAATAAAATACTATACACATAGCAGAGCTAAGGCTTTAGGATTTTAGTTGGAAATGAACTAAAACAGTGGGAATTACTGTAGTGGAAAAATGCAGGGTCCCTTGAGGAAATAGGATGTGATGTCAACAGTGACACCTTGCTTTGGCAGGCAAGGATGGGATTAACTATGGGGCATAGCACTTTCCATAGGCTTTGGAAAGATAGGGCATGTCTTAGAATATTATAATGTTACAGTCACATTACTGTGTAGAATATATTTCCCTGCAGGAAAAGGGGAAATCAAAGTGTATTATATCTGTGTTATGTGACTGCAGGGTTGGGAGGGCACAATCTCCTACTTTTTGTATAGCAAGTTTCTGAAAAAGGTGCTGACAGCATGGGCAAACTGAAAATAATAAAAGCCATCATGTCAGCCAAAATGCCAAAATGAAAGGCTAGTTAAAAGGGGCTGTGGTGGAAAATGCTAGAGTTCCACAATGCATTTTAAAAATGAACTGCAGAGTAATTAAATTCTATGCCAGGAAGGATGCTAGAAGCCACCCATCCCTAGGTGTGGTGTGGCAAAGATGTCAGCTTGCCAGATGTTTTGACCTAGAGGGCTTGCATGTAGCCTGTTACTTCCCACCATGAAAGCCTATGGGTGTAATCTCGTTCTGCAGTTACTGGGGAGTGGAGGAGTAGAGCTGTAGGTCAATGGCAGAGCACATGCCTTGCATGCTGAAGGTCCCAGGTTCAGTCTCTGGAATCTCTAGGCAAGTCTGGGAAATTTCCCTGCCCGGAATCCTGTAGAGCAGTGGTTCTCAAACTTTTAGCACTGGGACCCACTTTTTAGAATGAGAATCTGTCAGGACCCACCAGAAGTGATGTCATGACCAGAAGCGCCATCATCAAGCAGAAAATTTTTTAACAATCCTAGGCTGCAATCCTACCCACACTTACCCAGGAGTAAGTCCCATTTACTATTATTGTTAAAAGCATATATATATATAGTAGCCTGTTAAAAGTACAGCTCTGTAACATTTCCCCAAATGCAGTCACATACCATAGAAGCATCATGTCTAATATATTAAAAATAAAATATTGAAATGAATGGGGACCCACCTGGAATTGACTTGCGACCCACCTAGTGGGTCCCGACCCACAGTTTGAGAAACACTGCTATAGAGCAACTGCCTGTCAGCACAGAAAATACTAAGATGGATCAATGGTCTGACTCATGGTCTTAGGCTGCAGTCCTAACCATACTTTCCTGAGAGTAAGCCCCATTGAACAAAATAGGACTTACTTCTGAGTACACCTGGTTAGGATTGTGCCCTCAGAATCATAAAATACTACAGTTAGAAGGGGTCTTGGAGGTCATCTAGTCCAACCCCCTGTTCAGCACAGGCACAGAATCATAGAATGCTGTAGTTGAAGGGAGCTTCATACAACGTAATTGTAGCTTCATACAGGTAATCAGACTAAGCTTGAAAGGGTATGCTTGCGAATCCCTGTTGCAGAATATAAGCTCGCTGGGTGCATGTGCATTTGGGGAAAAATGAATATGGCACAGTTCAAGCCCTTTTTGCACAACTAAGAGGACAGTCACACTGTTTCTGCCTTCCCCCCTCCCCCATACAGACACCACAAACTGAGCTTTTCCAATGTTGTGATTTTAAAAATAATCCCCATGGATCCTAGTCTTTGCATAATCCAGCATGTGAGATTGGCTTGACCCCAGACAGCGCACGTTTATTCATTCATTCTAGAGCCACATAACACTATTCATAATAATAAGGCAGAAGAAACCACTTTATTCTAAGTCACACTGTTGGTCCAGCTAGCAATACAGTAGCTCTCCAGAGTTTTCACGTGGGGGGGGGGGGCGGGGGGGTCTTTCCCAGCCCAGCCTGGAGATGCCAGGGATTAAACCTGCATGCAAAGCATTGTGCCCTTCCATTGAGCTACAGTCCCATTCCCAAGTCCCCCAAAGCCCTTCTGCTGTAATTAGGCTTGGCACTATCAGCAGCCAGTCCTGCCTGTCCTCTTGCCTTTCCTCCGCATCCACTTTGCACACACTCCTTGCCTGCCGCCTGTGGAGCAAAACTAAAGCCCTGCCGCTATAGCAGGTGGAGCAAGAGAGTGGGCAAAAGAGTCACAGGAGGATCAGAGCGGGAGGCACAGCAGCTGCATCCTCTCTCACGGCTTTGGAACTTTCCAAGGAATGGCAGGAGCTCCCCATGGACAGCTGGCAACCTTGGCTTCAATCACCCATTGTCTGCATCCTTCACCGGCTGTAGCAAGCAGATACTTTGCTACATACACGCAAGATAGTAGGATAGGTGAATGGACCCCTGCCAAGTAGGGGTGGGAGTCATTGCTCCTAAATAAAGTCTCATGGTCCTAGAGTTCTCAAAACAGTATGCACTCAAGGCACACAGTTACACTCAGCAAACCAAGGCAGAAATCAATACTTGCTGATTGACCTGTCATCAACAGGCCACCCCCTGACCCATTCACAAGATCACAGAGATCTCCAGCATGCAGAAACTGCAAAAGGTCACCTTGCAACAGAGAGCATCCACTGCAACTGTTTCTCTTTCCTAGTGACAGTACTATGCCTATTTTTCCAAACCTGCCTCTGGCAAATTGCTCTCTTTATTTGGTCTCAATTTTTCCCTTTTCGGGTTAACAGTTTGTTAGTGTGAGTTTGCTAGTTTGCTGGTGTGAGTTCAAGAAACTCAGGCTGGCATGCTCAGTCCTTTTCTTTCTACCCATTTTATCCTCACAATAACTCTGCAGTTAGCTTAAAATACAGCAACTGGCCCAAAATCACCAAAGGAGCACCAGAACAGAGGGGAATTTAACTGAACTCTCCCTGCTCCTAACCTGACATACTAACCTTGACTAAGGGCCCAAACCTACCCAACTTTCCAGCACTGATGCAACCGTGCCAACAAGGTGTGCACTTTATCTGTGGTTGTGGGGGGCAGCCATAGAGGCCTCCTCAAGGTAAGGGAACATTTGTTGCTATATGTTGGAACTGCATTGTGGCTGCATCAGTGCTGAAAAGTTGGATAGGACTGGGCCCAATGAGTTGTTAGTCAGGGTTTAGCTCCCTTCTCTAACAGGGAAAGGTTATGCATGCCTACTCAGAAATAAATCGCATTTATTTCACTTGGACTTACTCCCCAGTAAGTGCATAAAGGAGTGCAGCCTAAATCTTAAACCTCTCCATGAGAAATGGATGCATCTTGTCCCTAGCATCCATCCATGTAAATGAATGTGTGCTAACTCTAAGGCACCCTACAGTGCATAGAGTGATTTCACATAATGCAACTGCCCTGCTGCTGGTGAGATGCCTTGATTTGATTTGACTTGCTGGTGATTTAACTTACTGGTGATGGTCATGTTTTTCTAGGATATCTTCATCCAAAAGAATAAACACCTTCTTTGCTTTTCAATCACTGAAGAGTGTATGAAGATAGCTTAAGTAGAATCTTCAGCATTGGGGGGAGGGTAGCAGACACTGAACAGATGAAGCTGCATTTTACTGAGTCAGATAATTGATCTGTACTGTTGGCACCAAGTGACAGCATGCCTTGATGTTTCCACAGAGGATTTGTGTTTTGTTTTGTTTTTGCTATTGCAAAAAAATGCTAATGCAATGCTATGCTGCTTCAACAGAAACACGGAGTTCAGATCAAGGGAATCTGTAGTTCCACTCTATTCTGGACTAGTCACATGGAAAAGTACATTACATTTTGGGCCCCACATTTTAAGAAGGACATTGATAAGCTGGAACAGGTTCAGAGGAGGGCCACAAAAATAATGAGGGGTCTGGAAACCAAGTCCTGTGGGGAGTAATTCAAAGAGTTTTGTAGATACGATAGCTGTCTTCAAGTATCTGAAGGGATGTCCTGCAGGAGGAGGGAAGGTCTTACTCTCCATCGTTCTTTAATCTTGAGGGCAGGACTAGAACCAATGGGTTCTACAGAAAAGAACCCAGATAAATTACTACTACTCCTGTAGAAAAACTAGAGAAGTAGATTTATAGCCCAATCCTAACCAACTTTCTAGGGCTGATACAGCCGTGCCAATGGGGCATGCACTGCGTCTTGTGGTAGGGGGGCAGTCACAGAGTCTTCCTCAATGTAAGGAAATATTTTGTTCCCTAATATGTTGAGGCTGTGTGACAGCTGTATAGGCACTAGACATTTGGTTAGGATAGGGCTGTTAGGCTAACTATTTGGCACTGCAACAGCCCGCCTTGCACCATACTGGTCTCTCCCTTTCTGGAGGTTTTCAAGTTGAGACTGAATGACCACCTGTCAGGGATGCTGTAGTAGTTACTGTACTGAGCAGAGGGTTGGGCTAGATAACCTCCAATGCTCCTGTCCAACTCTAATATTTTATGAAAAGAGTCTTTCCTAGCCCTACCTGGAAATGCTAGGAAATGAACCTGAAACTTTCTACACATAAAGTAGGTACACTATTACTTAGTTTCAGGCTCATTCTCTAAGCAGTTGGGGTATTGCAATATGGCCCTACTTTCATCTCTGAGCTACTGGAGGACCTGGGAGAAGCAGTTGCACAATTTCTTCCTGAGCTACACCTTCCCTTGTTCTTAAAGAGGTGCAGATGCATTTAGTGGTTAGCAAAGTGAACAGACTCCTCTAAGAAGACATCACAGCGAGTGGCTGAGTGGAAGTAGCCCCAAGTATCTGTTAAGAAGGTAGCTGTGTGGTCCTCTGTGGTCAAACACCCCTTCCCAGCTTGGGAAACAGAACTGATATTTGAAGCTAAACTAAGGTTCTAAGGCTGGGAAGAAAGTCAACCCTACTAAATTCCTCCCACACTTCAATGGAATGTATTACCTCCCACAGCTGTTAAACGCCCTTCTCAAAACAAGCTGAGATTTCTGCTTCATTTCAGGTTGCTCACTGAGAAAGCTTTCAACCTCTTCGAAGTTTGGATTTCAGTAATGAGCTAATAGGACAAATACCTCCAGCAGCCAACAGCTGTGTGTCTTCACTTAATTATGTTCACAAGTCTTTTCCCAGGGAGGTGTACTTCAGGGTGAGCCTGGACCTGACTTTCCAAAGTAATTTAAGCTTAAAAGGGAGCGATGTAAGCTTTCCATAGGGCAGCTCATGCTGGGTGATGCAAAACAAGCAAGTCAGGAAATTAAAAAGCCATCACTCTGTCCACTGTTAAATGATTTTTTTTTCCTTTTAGGAACAGCCCCACAGGGATGTTGGCCTCCTATAAGAGTTTCCTGACTTTGTTGAGCAGCAAGTTGAGCTGCTAAAACACATTTTTTGGCACACAGGACTTTTCTTCACCTAAATGTCAGCTTAAGTTCAAATGGCCATAGCAGAACCGTAAGCATGGCGGAATAAAGTGACAAATACATGTTACACTCTTGAGGTACTACTAGTATATCACTATGATGGCGTACCGTAGATACTCAGGTATAGTAGTGAAATTTTTGCCGAGTAATCAAGCTCCGGTTATCACTTTGCCTTATCTCCGGGTCAATCAGAGGGCAGAGCCTTTCAACTCTGAACAGTTTCCTTTCTCTGGTCAGCTCAGCTCAGCAAAGCTAAGGTTAGTTGCTATTTCTTGTTAGTTAGTTGCTATGCCAGTGATTTTCCTGGGACATTCCAACCAAAGTTAACCTTTTATTCTCCTTCTTTCTGCTGCAGCCTGGTTCCGCTTTGCAAATACTTGCAAAGCAGGTCTGTTTTTTGAAACACCAGGATGGGATCCTCCTTTCCAGGCTACAGTTCAGTGCACCATTACTTAAGAATAACACCCATGGAAAGCAGTGGGTCTGCTTCTGAGTAAAAAGGGTTGTAAATAGCTCATCTCTCTGCTGTAAATTGAATTGCACACTCCCAGTTATGTGTTGTGGGTTGTATGTAGAGCCAGACACCTTTAAGGTGGATTTGATTCATGGTGGTTCCCAGCCTTTTTCACTTACATATCCCTTGGCAGCCCATTTCCATAAATTGTACCCTTCATATTAGCAAAATGTTTGTAATTAATAATACAAGCCTCTATCTCCTCTCTGACTTCATGTATTCATCACATATTTTCTCTTTTCATCTGTTTGAAGAACAGAAGACTCTGCCTTTGCACTGTTTTGCACCAGAAGTGTGCTGAGAAATTCTGGGTGATTGATCACTTTCCATATTATGTTTCAGCTTTTTTTACTGTGCTGGTTTTCAATCACTGGTTCATAGATGAATTGATGACCAAAAACTAGCTATTGGTGGGGCTTTCACAGCCAACTAGCTACCTCCCTTCCTGCCTTGCAAGGCATTCTGGAGAATGGCCTGCCTCTTTCTGCCATTATTCAATTCTTTTTCAAGTACCCCCTAAAGGTCCTGTTGAGTTCCCCTGGGGAAGTACATGAATACCAGGTTGGGAACCACTGTTTTACTGGTATGTTGTTTACAGTGCACTTACTCTGATAGTGTTTACAAAAGGTGGTGAAGACCAGAATTTAAAAAGAATAAAAACGTATCTTATGATCATTTACCATGTTTTTAATAAATTAGAGACTAGAGTTCTTAGGTAACAATTAGTGGTAGGTTACTTTTCAGGATCTGGCCTGGGGTAAAATCAGACAAAACTATAGACAGACACCCTCCTAAGTTTAACCCCAGACTTATCCGAGGGTCATAGAAAATTCCATGATTGTTGGCTCAAAACCTCCCCCCCCCCCCCCCCGCTTATCTATGGAGTCAACTTATAGGCGAGTATCTGTGGTATGTCACTTTTGGTGAAATATTTACAAAGTGTGTTTGGCTCAGACAGGATGTTGCATACAAATGATTATGTAATTTTTTAAAACTCACTGAAAATTCAATGAAAATCAGCCTTGGGAGGCTGTAATAGAGAGGGCAAAAGGAAGATTAGGAGAAGAAAAGTGTTTAATCTTTTCTCTGTTGATGGTTTTTTCATTCAAAATTCCGCCACCAGCCCCAACTGCTTTCTCACCTACTGCTCTTCCATCAGGGTCCATGAGAGGGAAGTGCAGGGGTAAATTGTTCCCAGGCTGAGGGTCAAAAAGGGGTCCAGGAGCCAAAGGAGGAGGCCCAAAAATGTCCTGGGCTCTAACTTTTTCCATTCTCAGCAGGGCCCATGAAAGAGGGTGCAGGGGATACATTGTACCTGAGCGTGGGGTCAAAAAGGGGCCCAAGAACCAAAGAAACACAGCCTGAAATTTCCTGGAACCTCAGAAAGTGTCTGCACATATTGTGTGAAGATTAGCATTCACATTTTGTGTAAGCCTACATAGTTTTATATATAGAAGAAGATGGCATCCTAACCTACCTACCTACCTGGGTTGTAAACCAGTAGGAACTGTAGTTTGTGTTAAAGAGCTTGTCTTTTAATTGCTGAGACTAGCAGTCAAGTCTGACCTGGACACTTTTTCTATGTGTCAGGGAGTTTGAGGAGGAAGAGAACATTCTGTCTGATAGGCGTGCATGCTTGTTCCCTCTACCTGATGCTCAGCTTGTATGTTCCTAAATAAAGCAAATATTACTAAGACCATAAGCCTCCAGTCATCTCTGTTCCAAAGGAATCGAAAACCTGAATAATGCTGCTCCTTGAACTTCTCTAAGAGAGATGAGGAGTACATGCTACACACTAATAAATGTATATTTGCTGCTTCTCTGTGCGTGAAAGGAAGCAGAGGCAGAGAAGGAAAGTCAGCACACTACAAATGGGCTGTCTACACAAATGTAGTCAGAGAGTCTCAAAGGTAATTTTGCCACAAATAATCCAGCATTGCTAAAGGGACAGAGAACATGTGCAGACTAACTTGCCTCCGGGAGACCTACAGACTTTGAAGTATCAAAGCTTTCTCAACAACTGTTGTATGTGCCTATATATTTCTAACAATACACCACTGTATGTGACCTAGAGGAAAAGTTCAGCCGAGGGGGGTGGATTTGAACAGCCTACTAATAGATGAGAGACTACCCTCAGGAAGATGGAAAACAGTTGCTCCTCTCTTTGCTGCCCTGAAGGTTAAAGACTGTTTTCCACATTATGTTTTTACAACTCCCACATTTCACTCTGGTGTCTGAAATGTCACCTGAGAGTGGCTAATGTACACATGACTACCTCCAGTTAGATGAAAGCTCCACAAACCATGCTGTTGAATATGAAACTTCAAGAGGGTATTCAGGTTTCCAGAATCTGGAGATAGTTCCCCCTCAAAACTCCCAAACATTTGGAAACTTTTCATATTTCAACTGATAGTAACTGAAATGCACATGGATGGGGATCCAGCCAAACCCAGCAGCCACATTCTGAATAAGCATTCACAATAACTCTATTCCAGTGGTTCTCAAACTGGTGGGTCATGACTCACCAGTTCATGTAATGCTTCCCCTATCCCTTTAAGGGGCAGGGGAAGGAGGCAGCGATGTGATCCCCAGGATCGCGTTGCTAAGGGGGGGGCAAGGGGGGTGCTTTGCACTTACTTTAAGAAGGCAGGACCGCAGCAGGCTGCAGGAGGTGCGGGGAGCCCTGTGCAGCCCTCTGCAGCGCTCCCCAAGGCTTGGAACGTTCACTAAAAGCAGGCCCAAAGCACTTCCATTTTGCAGGAGGTGCTTTGCGCCTGCTATTACACAAGGTTCCAAGCCTCGGGGAGTGCTGTGCAGGCTGCGCAGGGCTCCCCGCGCCTCCTGCAGCCTGCTGCGGCCCAGCCAGTGCAAAGCACCCCCTTAGCGACGCGATCCTCAGGATCGCGTCGCTGCCGTAGCCCCTCCCCCTCAAGAACTTACTGAGGGAGTAAAGCTTCCTCAAGGTTTGAGAACCTCTGCTCTATTCAGTCAAGAGTCTGAGAGATTTAACCCCTTGAATCACACTAGGCCTAGAAGCCTGCTTTCCTAAGGCGATGCTGGAGACACCATTGCAGCCAAAGGGCGTTGGTCATCAGTCAGGGCACAATGGTTTATGTACACTCTGATTCAGGAAGGTGTCAATCACAGGCTCAGTTCATAAGTTACATGCTGTGGCACGACTCCTGTCAAGTGCCAGAAAGCCTCTTCCACGTGGTTGAGGCTCACATTGCAGCAGTAACATGTGCAACCACAGTTACACACCCAGATTCCAAGAGCCCATCACGCATTTCCCTTGTCTCACTAGGCCTTTTGTGGTAGCAGCCTTCCAACCTTATCAATTTTAGCAGGAAAGCAATCTCGCCTCCCTTCCGCCATTTCTACAATAGGTCAAGCCTTATAATAACCTAGGCTCAGTGTCAGGATCTGCCCTTGAGCAAAATTCTGAGCTGGGTTCTCACATGGTGTGCTCTACCCTCAGTGTGCACTACCCTTGCAAATATACACTAGTTGTCTCCCTTCCACTGGGGAGTGGGGGAATGCTTTCTTTCTTCAGCATTGTTGAGCATCTACCCAGTCCCTTCCTTGACTGCCAAGGTTTGGGGCAAGGTGAACACTCTCCTCTGTGCTGCTGAGGGAATAAAGCAACCATCCACCCAACCCCCTTTCTTGGTGGCTGAAAAAGGGGGCAGGGAGGAAGCCTACTTCCCTCAGTTGCACCAAGGGAGGAGAATGTCCTACAGGCCGCTCTCAAAGAAAGCAGGGTGGCTGCTGCTTCTTCCCTCAGTGCAACTGTGGGAATAAAGTGTCAACCTGCTTCCTAGTGAAGTGACAGAACATCTTCTGTCTTTCACAGCTGCAAATTGGCTTTCTGATAGACTCTGCATCCTCCCAAGAGCCTCTGAGGAGGTCTGTTTGTAGATACAAAGGGCCAAAGGCAGAAGCATCAAAGGAACGTGCTTGGCCAAAGTGAGTTCTCTGCCACTATCCCTCATAAAAGTGAGTTCTGAGGGGCTTCAGGAGTTCATGGACCTTGGTCATGGTTGACCTCTAGCACCACCCATAGAACTGCCTGCCTGAAGGTTACACAAGTGTTCAAACATTATTTCGGTTGTCCTTTCAAAACTTTTCCCTCAAGACGGAAACAAGATTACTGCTATTAAGAATAATAGATAAGAATAATGCAAACTGGTACAAATAATAGATAAGGAAAAGAATAAAGTGCCGGCAGTTTCAGCACAAAGGACTGGATAAAACACAACTTCTAGCTAGTTCACAGTAATACAGTTTTGTTTAGGGGGCATGTGAGAGAGATCACACCAGGCATGTGGGGCCCATACCAGGCTTACAACTGGCAACTCCATTTGTGGGAATTGCTACTTCATTTTTTTAATACAACTGCCCCAGTTTCTATAATGGCTGTGTGTCCCCTGGCCCCCCCCCCCCAAGCTGCTATCATAATGGAAGTTGAGACCATGTATGCACCACCATGTATTTTTATGGAACTGAGTTCATATGAGATTAAGCAAATTCATAAACAAAAAAGTATACTAAATGCTTCACGGTTTAATCCCCTATGGCTCCACACAGGGTAGTTTCAAACTGCTTGGTCTATTTAGTTCAGTGTTGTCTGCACTGACACGAGCAGCTCTGCAGGACTTCTGAGACAGTCATCTTTCCCAGGTCTTCCTGGAGATATCACAGATTGAATCTGGGTTCCTCTGCTAGCGAAACAGGCACCTCTACAACAGCTACAAGGCCATCCTACCGGACAGACAATTGGCTCATCCCATTCATTTTTGCAACAAACCCAGTGCCATTAAATTCTTAATGTTAAAGGTGCAGAAGTATAGAGTGTAGAGGATATAAAGTCAACCAGCAAACTGAGATTTCTTTGAACCTAGAGCCACTCAATCTCAAACCTCCTATTTATATCTACACTAAAACCTCAAATCTAGTGGACTTACATGCCCACTAAACCTACCTCTGGGTTCTTTACCTTGGTTCTGCGCCATCAGATTGTTATAGGAAAACTGCTGCCAAGAATGACCTTGTTTGAGGGACTAACAGGCACATGACCACACAAACAGGTCAACAATAGAAACACTGTCTCCCTGTCTGTTGTTTCATAATAACCACATGGTCCTCCTTCCAGAGGGTAGCTGTATTTGTGGCAGCAAAAACAGAACCTTAAAAGGCTAACAGATTTGTAAGCATATTCCATAATAAATGTTAGTCTTTAATGTTCCGCAGGAGTCTGTGTTGTTTTCACACAGGACCTTGAGGACAAATCCACCTGAAATTCACAAGAAACACAAAATAACTCCCCCCTCTTCCTCAGCTTCAAGACAACTGTTATTTAAAAGCTGAAACCAGTATTGTGTACAGTGTAAGACGAAGTAAGCCTTGTAAAGCTTATAAGAGTTAGTTTTTACAATGAAAAGAAAGCCATCCAGTTTGCTGATCAGGTGCAACAGGTAAGAACATGTTTCTGCACATTCTTTCATTTAACTGCTACCTGCCTTCTTTAGGAACACCTGCTGTTGTTCACAACCACCTTGTATTTGGAATTAGCTCACCTGGTGCCTTTCCAGTCAGCTGTATCATGGTCAAACATACTGCTTAACTTAAAAAAAGATAGCCTCTTCCATCTAGTTGGGGGTTACCTACTATTTTCTGATTCCTAATCAGCAAACTTTGTTCCTTTTGGCCAGGTGTCTCCAAACTTTTTGGTCAGAGGGCCACATGAAATATCTGGCGCAGTGCTGAGGGCCAGAAACAAATTAAAATATAAAATTTAAATAAATAAATTAGAGATGGAACTTAGATGAATTAATAAATGAATGAGTGGGCTCATTCACTCAGCCTCTCCGGCCCGCAGAACACACTCCAGATGCAATCAGAGCACAGCTCTGGTCATGTTCAGTCAAATGGGCCAGAGGCTTTCAGGGGACAAGAGGCTGGCCGTGGGCTGGATAGAGGCTTGCTGTGGGCCGCATATGGCCCCAGGCCAGGGTTTGGAGACGCCTGCTTTTTGCCATCATCACACCTACCTGATCTTCCAACTGCTCACCTAGGCTTCAATACTATGCACATTTTCTTGGGAGTAAGCCTCATTGAACACATAGGGACTTACTTCTAAGTAGAAATACATAGCATTGTACTACTAGTCACTGTCAACCTGATTTCTGTTTTTAACCCATTTTTGCCCAGCCCACAGGTGTATACATTTGGTCCCTGTTAATAATAACTAAATAATAATAATAACTAGGTATTTATATATCGCCTTTCTGGTCATCGGATTACTCCTCTGACTTTATTCAAGGCAGTTTACATAGGCAGGCGTTTCTAAATCCCTCAAGCGGATTTTTACAGAGGTTCTCTCTTTCAAGAACCAACAACATTTCAGAATGGATCTTCCTAGTTTGGTCTCACTTCTGGCCTCCAGTTCTCCCATGCAGGCTGACAAGCAGCTCCATCTCTCACATAGAGTGCAGCCAAGACGCTTCTTGCTCACACCAAGGGCAGGTGGAATCACTCAGCTGGGCTTGTCAGCTGCTTCAAGGTCTCGCCATTCTCAGCCGTTCAGGGAGCTGCCGGTGTCCTCGAACTGGTGACCTTCTGATGTTATCTTTGGGCTAACAGAGTTTCTACCCTCTAGACCAGACCTCCTGCCCATGCATGTATGCAATGTTGAGCAGAAATGGCTTTTAATTCTGCCTCATGGCTTCTTTGTACCATTTCTCACCTTGGTAACTGCAATCGTCTGTACAATTTTTTATATTGGCTGTGGAGTCCACCCCACATTTAACACAAGCTTCTTTCTAAGTTTAAATCATGACATTCTCTTGCCAAGCCTCTGACTTTCTCCCTTGATCTCTTCTTATTCTTATTCTGGCTCAATTCCTTCAATCTTCTGATCCTCTTCTACTAGGGTGGCAAAGGTTAGCCAATTAATCAATTTTTAGAAACCCTTTTGATCAAGTAAAAAGCTGCCCTGAGTTAACTCAGCAACAGATTTTTAGTTTTTAAAGAAAATATTTTAATGAAAACACAATTGTATTTCTATATTGATCTTAATAGTGACGTCTTAGAAGAGGCATTCCCCTTTCTCTCAAATGCAGGAGAGAATGTCTCTTCTAAAAGGATGCTGTCCTTGACAGACACATGCATCATCTAAATTGGAAACATCCATTTTATCTTCAGAACTGTTGTTCCTTGGTGCAGACCCAGAACTCAAGTACTGCTTGATGCTTGATTAGCTTGATGCTAATTCCACTGCTGCTGCTTCACCCCATTGGCCCCCCAACAACAACAAAACCATGTGGAAGGTGGTAATCCAGCTACCTTACCTTGTCCTTTCCCTTGCATGGTCCCTTTAAACAAAACAGGAAGTGCAAGGTGGCAGCAGACTTGGTGTGAGAGGTATCTGTTTGCCTCTCCTTACAACCGACCTCTGAACATGAGCTGCATCGCTCACTTCATGTATGGACCAGCCATATCTGGAAGTAAGCACCATAGAACAGAGTGAGACTTTCTTCTGAAAATATTTGCATAGGATTGAGCTGCACAGGAGCTAACTGGGGAGTGAATGGCATTAACTGCAACGGGGCTTACTCCTGAGCAAATATGCATAGAATTGCATTGTATGGTTTCTTTACTTGGATGACAGGCCTATAAATATTTTGTGTACGTTCATCCTGCTGGAAAGAGGATTGGCAGAGAATATGATTGACCATTTTCACGTAGTTCACAGAATTTTTGAAATGAAAGATCGGAAAAGATTGTTCACCATGTCCACTAGGAAAAAGATTCAAACCAAAGCTTGAACATTACAGGATGATATGTTTAGATTGGCTTTATGGCACACAGATAGGTATTCTTCAGTGTCTGGATATGTTTCAATAGGAACATTGCTCTGGGGAAGGGGCCACAGCTCATTAGTAGAGCACACACTTTGCATGCTGAGCCTTCCATGGCATCAGCAGGTAGGGTTGGGAAAGAACCCTCTCCAGAATGCCACAGAGCCATTGCCAACTGGGTTGGAAAACGTTGACTTCAATTACCCAGGCCTGAGAAATTGAGGGTCAGAAAAACCTCTCTTTCAAAATTTATGGTGGTTATATATGAATTTGGAGGGCTGATTCAAAAAATGGCATCAGTTTTGCCCTATCACATCTAGTTTCGGGGATACAGCATAGCCTCATTAGTGGGTGGTTCTAGCAGCTTCCTATGAGGAATTCTATGCCTTCCTTACAAGGAAGCTGCTTGAACCATTCACTAACAAGGCTATTCCATATCTCCAAAACTAGATGTGACAAGGAAAAACTGATACCATTTTTTGAATCAGCACCCCAAATATACCTAGGAATAGGTCTAACTTTTAAGACAGTAAAATGTGGGTTGGTCCGTGTCTTATCTGACAGTATAAAGCAGCTTCCTTTTTTTTTTTTAATTAAAGTTTCTGTCCTGGCTGCCCAGGGTACACAGCATGGTACATAACATCCTATTAAAAATAAAAC
Source organism: Tiliqua scincoides (assembly GCF_035046505.1). Taxonomy (NCBI): domain Eukaryota; kingdom Metazoa; phylum Chordata; class Lepidosauria; order Squamata; family Scincidae; genus Tiliqua; species Tiliqua scincoides. The sequence goes on from NC_089828.1 coordinate 15,030,390, forward strand.
AAAGTAAATGAATACTCACTTGCTCCAGCAACTGTTACCCTGCACATGCCTAATCTTGGAAGCTAAGCAGGTTCAGGCCTGGTTAGTACTTGGATGGGAGACCGCCTGGGAATACCAGGTGCTGTAGGCTTACACCATAGTCTTTAGAGACTGAAAGTTGCCAACCACAACTCACTTGCTCCATTCTCTCACCAAAAAGAAAAGTCTTACCCCCATTCCAAAACATGCTCCAGGTAAGCCTCTGGCAAGTTTCCATTGCAAAAGTTATTCCTTGTGAACAAGCTTCACTGAAATGAAAAGGTGACTGTGCAACATCAATGATTGGTGGGCTGCATTCTGTACCCCTTGGAGTTAGCTGCTCTGTAGCAGAACTGGAAGGGAAAAGCCACATGAATCCCAAAAAAGAAAGGCCTCGGAGTGAGAAATCCAAATAAAACGAGTCTAAAGAAAAAAGAATTAATACAGTCTGGATCCATAACAGCGCCAAAAGCTTGGAGCTAGTTTTCTCTGGTGGTTTGGTGGGTTTGGAACTCTGTTCAGATCTTCATAGCAACTTACAGCCTTCCCAGCACTGATGGGCACAAGTTCTAAGACTTTCAGAGCAGCCTTCATTCATAACATGTAATTACTACCATGCCTTCCATGAAATGCATACCCTCTAACATTTCTCAGATGAAAAAACGAACATGGTTTTATGTATGCCTCTTTGCACATCAAGTGTCACTCTCTTAGCCTGAAGGCAGGTTAGTGTTCATAAGATGCAACTGTCTCCTACTCAACTGGCGAACCCTCAGAGGAGAGGAAGTTCATGCATGAAGAATGGCAATGGTAGTGCTCACATTAGTGCTTTTTTTTTCCAAGGCCATTCCTTCAAAGGCAAAAATAAATACAAAACAGGTACAATCATTTACCAGGTACAAGTTCCAGAAAATATGGAGCATCATTGGTAAATAGAGACAATTGGCCTACATAGAAATGTGTGCCATTGTCAAATGTTCCTGATTATTGTTTTGGAAGGAACCTATGAGTTTCAAGTTAGCATTGGAAACTAGAGTGTATGTCTAGAGTATGTTTCCAGCCCTGTATGTGCATTAAAATTGCCTCCCACTGGTCTGACGAAGGGTCCTGGAGAATTCAAAGGGTATTTTTTGGTTGGTCCTAATCAGGGCCAGCAGCAAGTTTGTAGGAGGTGCCCATCTCTTGTCTGCCTAAATGCCTTCACTGTTCCTCCATCCTTTTGCACTCCCCCTGGACTGGAAAAGGAAGAGGTGACAGCAAGGGAGAAGTAATGTGGAGGGGAGGAGAATGCTGAGATAGAGCATTGGAGAGTGAGTGGAGCAGAGGCTGGCAAATCATCGAGCAAGGAGGAGCAACATTTGGCATGCCACTTCAGGCATCAGGCTGGCCCTGGTCCTAATAAAAGTATTACCAGGTTTTGTTGTCTTTTTTTTTTTTTAATTTAAAGAGGCTGATTCAAGTCTGCAAGAAATCTCCTAAACTCCAACTGTAGGATGGAGCTCTTCCAACATGCTGCACTATCCTTTAGCTTTGTCGTCTCACCTGATAAAGAATTTGGTAGCGTCTGAAAGCGTGCTGCTTTATACTTTTGGTGGGTCTCAAAAAATGCATTGCCTAACCTTGGATTGTGGACTTTTCTTCTCATGAACCAACAGGGCCACATACATCATTACCAAGTTGTTTTCTTATGCAAAACTCCCAAGAAAGGAGAAACAGATGTGTGAAGGATCTCATTTACAAGTTCTTCTTAGAATTTCGGGGTGTTTACTCAAAGAGCTTCCATTGCCACAATAAGATCTCCAGTTATCTGGTAGGAGCTTGGTGTTCAGTCTAATCTAATTTCTGACAACATATTTAAACTTCAGACTTCCAAACTTCCCCTCCAAACTTCCAAAGAGAACTAATATTAACCCATATTTGCCTGGCCCACAGGTGTACACATTTGGTCCCTGTTGCAATGATTTTGAGATACTGGCTAACTACTACTGTTCTAGAATATCCTTTACAAATGTAGTATCCCACATACCCTCTCAGACAATGAATGAGAAGTCACTCCCACTTGAAGACTTGAAGACTTGAAGCTATTAGGCAAGCAAACAGACCAGAAAGAGTGGAAATTACATGGAAGCCCACACAGATGCAATCACACTGAAGTCAGGAGAAGAAAGTAAAATCTTTCCTTTGCCCTTGCTTTCAGAGATAAATTCGAAGAAGTGTACTGAAAGGTCAGAAACCAAAGAGGAAATACCAAACTCATTATGTTTCCTCAAATTTCATGATTTCATAATTTCTAAGCTCTTTCGCCCCCCTTGAGAAGGCTAAATTGATGGTTTCCACATCTGTGGTCAACCAACACCAGCACAATAATGTCACAGCATGTATCACATTTATCTGAACTCAGATTATAAAGGAAAAGTACATAGGATGCTGCCTTATACAGAATCAGACCATTGATCCACATAGCTCAGCTGTGTCCACACTGACTGGCATTAGCTCTCCAGAGTTTCAAACAAGAATCTTTTCCAACCTGGCCTGTAGATGCTAGGTCCTGGGCCTTTGTTTAGGGGCAATTAAAGCAATTAACAGGCAACACCACTGGCTTCCTCCAGTTTTAGCCATATTTTTGACCCTCCCACCCCCCATTAGCCTTCTAAAAACAATAGCTAAGGGATCAGGAAAAAAAAGGGGGGGTCTGGTCCCTTCTGCAATTCTGAATGAACTGGTGTTTATGCAAAAGGAAAATGAATTGTCTCATTAGATATGTAAATTAGTTTCTACCCTCCCACTTGAGTTACAGTATATTTTCTTTATGGCTCCACAATGGATACATTCCCTTTTACCTGTGGCAATTAGCCTCTTTTCCTTGTCTGATGTAGCAATATACACAGCTCTTCCACTAGGCCCCTAGATTCATTCCAGAATAAATGCATTTCTTTCGACGATTAAACTCCCAGAAAATGGCAGGCTGGTAGCGGTATTGTTTTGTCTGCACATAACCTAGAGGGAAAGGGCACATTCCAGAGCAAAAAAAAAAAAAAAAAAAGCGACACTCTGGTGGTTGAGGGAGAGCAGACGTGGAGCACATAATTGAAGGCAGCAGAAATCAAATATGGGTAAGCGGTGGGGGGAGGTTTCATTTGTGTTCAGGCAAGGAATTCACTGCTGGAATGCACAGTATTCAGTGGCTTTTGACTTACTCCCACAGTGGCCAGTGTTAAAGCAAGCAGTAGATCACTGATGCTCAGCTATGCTGGACTCAATCGCATGCTGATTACACCTCAGCATAGGGTCCCAGCCAGAGCAAAGGCCATGCTTACCCCTTGCTTGTGGATGGACAGGAAACAGCATGCCTTCAAGCTCTCAGCAATAAAGGGTAAGGTGGGAGAATGAGGGCCCAAATCCATGGGATGCAGGAGACTTTTGATCAGACCTCTCAAATACTTTTTCCTTTATTAAAGCAGTCAAGGCCAACCCAAGACCTCCTAACATCTGAGGCAGCTTTCCAAATGCTGCCCACACTTACACTATGATGTACCAGCCTCTGCTCTTCCCAGGCTCCAATGATCTAGCTCAGCACAGTCTTCTCCACATTTCCTCTTCTCTGTTTCTCCCTCTTCCTTTTCCAATGGAGGCAGATGCCCCTCACCAAACTGCTGTCTTAAGTGACCACTTCAGTTGGTCTCAGGTCTCCTCAGACCTGAAGGAGGGCTTTGGTTTTGATTGAAGCAGTGGCACTGGGTCAGAAGTTTTTTAAACCCTTTCCTGATCTAAATTGACCCCACCACCAAAGTGGTGCTACTAAGCCTTCTGGGGAAAGAGAAGCACAATACAAGTACCTATATTTTTCCCCACAATAGCATTATGAGCAATTTGGTAGGGAATTTAGGTTGGGAAAATGGCACAAGGCAAAGGATTAAACACACCCTACTTATCCATCATGACTAGTAATGGCCATTTCCATTGATAAGCTTGTCCTCCTCCATGAAATTGTCTAATCTTTTAAAGCCATCACGTTTAGTGGTCAGCACTGCATCCTACAGTAGCAAATTCCACATTAACACAGTATGCCATGTGAAGATTAACCTTTTTTATTTTTGGTCTGCCCTGTATCTCTGTTCATCGATTTCATTAGGTGGTCCCAAGTTTGCAGGAAACACAATTCCAGGCTGGATTCTAGGATTTTGAAACACGTTTCTTGCCCTCACAGTAAAACAAAACTGCAGATGTTACACGGAAACTCTAGACAGAGCAGACAATGAAAGGTTACTCGTATGTTGTAAACTGGGCAAACCAAAACGGCACAAAATATAATTAGGCAGTCCTCCTGGGCAGACATGGCCTAACCTCAAGATGATTAAGCAATCTGGGACTTCCCATGTGCCACACTCCTGATGGTCCAACCCCGTAACCTACCCAATCAGATTTGCTGTGACAGGGCATCATGTGAGTAGCAAGCTAGTTCTATGCCTTTCTGCTTCTGCTTCTCACACATAGGTCCAGTTTGAGCAGAATTGTGGTCAAACTTTTCTCAGAATCTACCACTTCAGGTGGAGCTTCTCATAGTGGAAAAAAAAGCTCTTACTATCTGTAAAACTCATAAGAGAGGGACCACAGAGACATGGTAGGCATCCAGGATGTCCTAGGTCAGTGGTCTTCAACCTTTTTTGCACCATTACCCCAATCAATCGGTAAATAAAGAAACTGGGACCCTACTATTAATCCTGCACCCCTCCCCGTCCTGCTATGCTGTCCCAGCACTATTCACTGTAACCAAATATTCTTATTTGAGAGAGCAGAAAAGGTTACCGTGAAGCCCAGCGCTAACAAAAGCTATTTTAGTTCAATTGCAAAGAAACTGAGCAGGACTGGGACACGATCTCCTGGTACCTGAAGGGGTACACCAGATGTTCCCCCTTTACCTAGTGGTGCTCTAGTCCAGTACTATTCAACCTTTTTAATTTCTGTATGTTGCTGCGAGCCCACAACTGAGACTTCATGACCTCATTGGGGTCCTAACCCCAAAGTTGAAGAACACTCTTAGGTTGGATCTGTGATATCTTCAGGTATGCTTAGGACAGGCCCTGCCAGTCAGCACAGTGTGGTGCCAGAAAGCTAGGGGCCCTGGGGTAAAGCCCTACCTGGCCCACCCTCCCTGATGATTCATCAGGCATTGTCAGTGGTGCTGAGGATTCAGTATTGGCCTGATTATGTGGCCATTGGTTAGTACCCAACTTCTGACAGCATCCCTGCATATGCAATGCAGAGCTAGTGGTGTTCTGATGCTGTGTATAAAGTTACTTTCTATGCCAATGGTTCCCAAAGTGTGGGTTGAAACCCACTGGTGGGTCACAACCTGATTTTTGGTAGGTTGCCAAAGGGTGATGGAAATATCAGATAACTGCCTCAAGCCCTGAGGTTACTGAAAAATCAAATACTGTAGCTGCTGAGTAACTGAGTTCCTGCAGTTTGCAAGATAGCTGCTAACTGCTCTGCAAGGAGCTGAGCTCCTGCAGTCTGCTAGCATGTGCAAACAGAAAGCTAAAGTTTGAGGATCTTTTTCTGGTCATTATTACTTATAAATAAACAAATAAAGCTCCTGCAGTCTGCTAGCATGTGCAAACAGAAAGCTAAAGTTTGAGGATCTTTTTCTATTATTTCTTTCTAGATCTCCGTTTTTAAAAAGTCTGGTAAATCTAGGTGGGTCCCGATATAGTATTGTTTTAAAAAGTGGGTCCTGATGCTGAAAAGTTTGGGACCCACTTTTTAAAACATTCTGTTCTATGCCAAGTTTTAAAAATACAAGAAAACTGGAGATAAAGCAAATCTAAGCCTTTCTCCTTGATAGCCTAATTTTCTACATGCAGGGAAATTTTTCCCCCATGAGCCTTCAAACTTAAAATCCTCCCCCTCCCCCCCATTTGCAGCTAGAAGTGGTCCAATTAAAAAAGATACTATTTGATTCTGCTTCAGATATAAACTAGTCCTTCCTCTGATTGATCAGGTTCTGGAGGGTCTCCCTGGCATGGGGGGAGGGTCATAGCTGAGGTGCAACAGTCCCCCAGCAGTCCCAGATCTGTGGAATGCAACCCTTGTTTGTGGCACCAGCTGGTATGAGTTAGAACAGTCCTTGGCAGCTGTTGTACTCATTAGAAATGTAATAATGATCAAGTCTCCACCATTTTCCAAAGAGGCTCAAATGGGTTTTTGGCTACTATTACATTTCACTGACTGACAGCTGAGAAACTGAAAGCTGAGAGATACCCTCTCAGCTGCTAAGCCGAGGCTATGTTAAGAGCTTCAGAAGGGCAGTTCCTGTTACTGAGAAGTAATGCAAATCCAGCCCAGCTCTCCAGTGGCAGTTTGTGCCAGTTCAAAGCACCCCAACAATGCGTGTTGCAACAATAGGACATCAATGATTACTGGAAGCCACATTGGACACTGGATCAAGTTTTCGCCAGATGGTAGAGTGCTTGGCGGAGGGTTTCTCATTTCACATAGTCTTTTGACCTATCCAACCACACAGTTAACCGATTCCTCCCACAGAAACACATCATAGGAAAGCAAAACATTCCAGAAACTTTGATAGCCCGTTTGTCGCGGACACAGGCATGGCAATTTCACCAAATACATGAGCCCGGAGTGATGCCATGTAACAGGCCAGTGTGTGTGTTTTTCAGCCTAGTAGACATGACATTGTGGAAAATATTTTTCTCCCTTCAAAATCACTTGTGAAAACTGGGAAGAAGGCGGGGGAAGGCATCCCAACATGCAGATATCTTTGCTTTTATGGATGAAAAATAGGAAAGGCATGAAAACAACAGTATAAAAATAGCTTGCAAGACTCAGGCATTGCACTAATTTGTTCATGCCAGAATATTAGGAATATGGAAGACTCGTGGCAGAGTTTGTTGCAACAATGAGCCATTTATTGGAGAGCTGGTGTCGCACAGTGGCTCAAAGACTAAGCAGTGAAGCAGGAGCTCCCCACAGTTTGAATCTCACCTCTGCCACAGACTCTCTCGTGGTCTTAGGCAAGTCACTCCCTCTCAGCCTTGGCTCCCCCACCGTAAATGAGGATAACAACATGTAGTTACCTTACAGGGTTGTTGAAAGAATAACATCAAGTTAGATCACGTGAAGCACTTCTGACACTCAGACAACACTATATAAATACTTATCATTAACATTTCCAACCTGCCCATCTTCTAAGGCAGTGGTTTTCAAACTTTTGAGCACCAGGACCTACATTTTAGAATGACAATCAGTCAGGACCCACTGGAAGTGATGTAATTAACCTGGAAGTTACGTCATGGCTGGAAGTGGCATCCATCAATTTGGGCCAGCAAACCTAAGCCATGATCAGTCTAGGGTCCCCTGACACAGCACGCTCATACTATTATTTTGCATAGTTCAGAATTCAAACATTCCCGCTCAGAAGTCAAAGCAGGATGCAGACTTGGATCCTTCTCCAATGACACAGCCCTCCTGCCTTTCCAGTGTCCCATCTTCCCACCCAATCAGGACAAAGCACCATGCCTGTCTCCCACTGAGAGCCCACCCTGCCCAGCAGCTCTGTACCCTGTATTTTTAATGGTGGCTGAGGTAGGTGCTACACGACTCACCTGAAACTGGCTGGCAACCCACCTAGTGGGTCCCGACCCACAGTTTGTGAAATGCTGTTCTAAGGAGCCTGGGGTTGTATACATGCGAATTAAACCTCTTGCAGGTTCACAACAAGCCTGCAAGGTAGGCTAGGCTGAGAGTCACCAGTCAGCTCATACAACTGGAGACTCACACTGGGCAGCCCAATCCTGAGCTGCCCTGTGCGTGGGACTGCAGGGGCGCTGAAATTGGCTGCCACTGCATCTAGCATACCCGAGGCAGCTGCCGCCGCTGCCTCCTCCGGAGAAGAGGACTTGCTTCTACAATGACCTGAGGGTTGGTGTAGAATTTAGCGCCTCTGTGTTGGGTGGACAGCCTGACATGGAGGCTCAGGATCCAGTGAAGTGAAGCTCCACTGATTCTGCCTCCCTCCAGCCCCGCTCACTCCCCCGGCATGCCTTCTCCCTGCCCGGACCCCGCCCGCCCTCCATCTCCCCCAATCCCCATGCCCCCACCTAACACTCCGCTGCCCGGCAGTCTGTGCAACCGCTGAGTAGTGGGGCTCTGGTACTTCACCTGCACTAGCCAGCATTGGCACGCCACCAATGCTAGGCCCCGGAAATGTTTGCGACAGTGTGTGCCAGCACTAAGCCAGCACACCCTCTTTAGGATTGGGCCCAGCGTCTCCCTGGGTCAAAGCCAATACTTTAACTACTATACCACATTGGCTCTCATAGTATGTATGGCCAAATCATCCTGGCTTTATAATTAGTATCTTGAACTGACTTTTTCAGTCCAGTACTGTAGAGTTCAGACTGCATGTGGAGCTGTTAACTCAGAATACTGTCTCATGAAAAATACTCCTTGCATACTGGGGGGGGGGGGGGAGAGAGAGAGAGAATTCTCCCTGACACTCTCATTTTCTACATACAAATTTTCTACATTTCCTGGAATTTAGCAGCATGGAGTTGAATAGAACTGAACAGAAGTTATTTTGGCCAAGAAGTTGATTTCCTGCCTCCATGACTGACAGGGACATTCTTACACCCTTTCAGTCTGTACCACTGGCTTTTCACTTCTAGTATATGGTGAGAGGGAAGGGTGTCCTAGAAGGCATTTTTATTATACTGTGTCACTTTTCTACAGGAAACAAATAAAGGAGAATTTTAATTTAAAAACTACACATTAACACAATTTGTTTCAAAAAAATATTTTCAACTAGACTTAAAATAACAACTAAAAACAAGTTAATTAAATCAGAATTATGGCATATCACCTTGAAAGAAGTGGTTGGTCCTTACCTGTTGGTAGAGGGAAAACAAAGATGTCTCTTAGCAGGTTTCTCTGGACAAAGCCTTCCATAAGGGTATGTACCACTGCAGGAAAGCACCTGCTCTGTGTTTCCATCAGTCTCACTTCAGAACAAGGTCAGGTTGCCCTTTTGCCCAAATGACCATTTTTTCAGTTTTTTTTTTGCATTTTTTCCCCAGACAGATGAGTGGTAAAGGTTAATCACAGGCCATTTTTGGACTACCACTGGGCTTTGCCCTAGAACCAGATTTTCAGTCCCATTTTTTTTTCCAAGTATTGGCAGTCTTATGACGCCACCAGGTCCCAGCTCAGAGATCTTAAATTTTGGAGTGTTTCTGACTTGGTAGATCTACTACAGAAAGGAACATGGAGTAAGGCAACCTCACGAGAACAGGGAAGACCATAAGAAGTACCCTAAAAAGAAGCCATAAAAAATCCCCCCCACTGTGTATTCCAGCACTGAATTAGTAGCTTTCCCTGTGACCATGTGCTTTACCCAGAAAGGACACAAAGAACAATGGATGATTTGAGAGCTTTACTTTGTTAGTAACTAATTCTCGCAATTACAAAACACAAGAGCCCCAGTTAGTCATCCTTAAGTATTGTTAACATCAATGGGACTAGTTAGTCATACATGGGTTGATTGATTTCAGCAGAATTTAGGCACAATTAAGGGGCAAAGCACACATTTAGAAATATCACATCACCCAACCCTCTTGGGATGTACTGTACATTCACTGCATGCGAGCCTGCAGGTGCAAGAGTCATATGTTTGTCTATTTAATTGCAAAGCCAACAGGCTATTGTTATTTTTTAAATCTCTGTACAGCACATAGAAGATCTGAGGCATCGAAGGGCCAGCTCAAGACCTTCCAATGCTTGTAAGAGGCACTTTTTCAAGTGGGTGCTCCTTTTTTTTTTTTTAGCAGGGGGAGAGTAACTGGCCCACCTCACCCCAGCACTGTCTGTTCTAGTGGCTGTCTGCTGGTATTCCTTTGCATCTTTTTAGATTGTGAGCCCTTTTGGGACAGGGAGCCATTTAGTTATTTGATTTTTCTCTGTAAACCGCTTTGTGAACTTTTAGTTGAAAAGCGGTATATAAATACTGTTAATAATAATACATCTGCCACTCCTCCATCAAAAGAAAGAAGAGGAAGATGGAGGCAAAGAGTAGTGGGCTAGAATATCAGGCACTCTAGCATACCATTCTACTCTCTTCCACACTTCCTCTTCTGCTCTTTTTTTGAATTGAGGGACGAACAGAGAAGGGCCTTGCTCAGCCAAACCGTCATCATAAATAGTGGGGAAGTTATTCATTGAAGGATCATGTGCTGGTCTACAATCACAGCACGCCCATAGCAGTGATGTGTAGCTATGCACTAATGCAAAGAGACCCCCTCCCCCAATTATTGTTGCACATGAGCCAAGAGACTTGTAAGGATGGCATATTTATATAGGCAAGTGTAGGAGGGGAAAGTGTAAGAATTTTGACATGCCAGTATCTCATCCAAGAGGACAGTAAAGACCAAATGAAATTTGGAAAATGATCTTGTTTAAGGAGCTTGTGCCCACTTCAGCCCTGCCATGAACAAAGACAAGTGCCAAACCTATGTCAAGCTCAAAGATCAAGACTGTGCCTCTCCAGTGCCCCTGATGATACGTATGAAGCCCCCAACCTTTGAAGCAATTTTTCATTTCATCTGCCAGCCTGAGGGAGTAGGTAAATGGTCTGGATGACCATTACTCTGAGAATTAACATCTTCCAATGAACCCCTACTCACAGCACCTTCAATTTTAGACCCCAGAATATCATCTACAAGGGACACAGCTTTTACGTGTTGGTGGTTCCTATGTCTGGAACCCACATCCACTGCAGGGGTTCAGCAAACACTATTCATCCTCTTTTCAGTGCCATTAGACAAGCATAATCTTTTCTCTGTGCCATCAGCAATCAAATTAAGCACACAATACTAGCTGCTGCTTTATTTCTGACATTGCTTTAGCTGTCTGGCTGTCAGTTTTAGCCTTTTTTTCCCATTAAAGATTTGAATTGTACCTGCAAGTAATTTTAATTGGTATTTATTGTAAACTACCCTGGGAACTACTAGGGCTGAAAGGCCATCTATAAATATAGCAAACAAACAGTACAGTCAAGGGGTATGTGAGCAGGCTGAACTCTTTGCCACAGCCAGGCTGGCAGATCTTCCTGCTTGAGTTCACAGGGCTGCAAAAACTGTGCTGTTTGATCCAGCCAGGAGGCACTTGGCCACCAAACTAAATACCTTCAGATGAACACTCTGAAACAGAGACAGTGTTTAAAGAAGAAAAAAAAAGAGAGGAAAAGATGGGTGTGGAGTTCCGTTCATTATTCCTTGTACATCTCAGTTTACAATAGGAGGAGGCTCCTCTGTTCAAAAATAAATACAAGGACATGCTAAATTAAACACAGTATCTGCCCTAAGTGAGATACTATCACAGGTCAGAGCCCTTAAAAAGATGAACAGTGGGGTGGATGAAGAAGTTCTGCAGCATGTGCTTTCATATACAGCTTTGAAAAAAAATCCTGAAACAAGGAGGTCCCAATCCCCACAGCAGGCACTGGATCGTTCACCACTCATAATTCAACAGGGTCAGCAGCAGGAGTTGATAACCTGACAACAGCCAAGGGCCTCATACCATCCCTTGATGTACCCTGCACCGGCAGACAGATATGTACAGGCTACACCATCCACAAGTGGAAACTCTCCCCCAGAGGCCCTTATGCCTTTTGAGAGCTCTATGGAGACAAGCTCTCACTTGTGACCACATTGGCAAGGTGTCAAATGCAGTCTCTTCTCCCCCTCTGCAGTGGAACAGGTTTCCAAGGGAGGTGGTGGATTCTCCCTTGCTGGAGATCTTCAAGCTGAGACATAAAAGGCAGCTGCTAGAGGTGCTCTTGGAGAATTTTCGCATGTATAGGAAGCTGGACTAGAAGATGACCTTGAGAGCCAGGGTGGTGTAGTGGTTTGGGAGGTGGACTTAGACCTGGATGATCCAGGTTCAAATCCCCCCTCAGCCACAAAGCTTCCTGGGTGACCTTGGGCCAATCACTTCCTCTCAGCCTCACCTACCTCACAGGGTTGTTGTGAGGACAAGAAAGAGGGGAGGAGCAGCTGTGTAAACCACCCTGAGCTCTTTGGAGGAAGGGCAGTATAAAAATGTGAAAAATAAATAATAAAAATAAATAAATTATTGTGCATCACTTCCAGTTCTGATTCTATGAGAGCCAAAGTCCACCAAATAAAACCCCACTGTGATAGGCCTTGGAAGGAGGGGGGAAATTGTCCGCAAGTGCTCTGCCAAGGGCCCCCTAGATCTGGAGCCAGGCCAGGCTGCTGTGCAAACTCCATTCATTTTAATGGGTCTTATCTGCTATGCTAATCCTAGTTAGCCATACTACCCAAGGCCAATACCCCTTTCAAGATATAATTTTTATAAATAGTTCAGTCTGCAATTTAAAAAAAAGAAACCAAAACTTAACTCTTCCTTCCAAACAAAATCCAACTTCCCTTAATTGTACCTTGCCCTGCAACTTTCTGGTTCTTGTTCATAACCAGAAAGTAAAAACCCAGAACAAAAGTGAAACAAATAGCATAGGATTTCAAGGATAAAAAGAAAACCAGAAAGTAAGAGTTACTGAGCTAGGCTCCTACACTTCTCACTTCCTGGTTCCATTTCATTTATCTTGGGCAACCTGTGATTATTTATTTTACAAACCTCAACCACCACTGAAGATGATCATTATTATCTGAATAGGCAAGGGTTCTGATCTGAAAAACTTGACTATTCCTTGATAAAAATCATTGATGGTGGCAATAACCTGCCACAGCTCCCGTCTTGGAGTTTCTATATTCCAAATATTGATCTACTTGACCCATAATGAAATTCATAACAGACCAGGATATTCAGAATTAATGTCCCCGAAAGCCTCTGTATTTTACTGAAGTTTTGAAAGAGGGCTGAAAAGGAGGAAGCATGCTACTGCACTTTTAACATGCTCCAAATTCTTCAGTAACCAGTGAAAAACTGAGGTATGATCAATTTTCGAAGAATCGAAGTGGTTGTTATTTTATTCATGCTTGCAACTTTAAACATGCTTCCTATTTTGAAACTACCTTCTAGGTAAAGCTACCAATTTCAAGAGAGAAATGGAGACACCTTTAACAAGATGCATCAAATTCAAGGTGGCAGGCAATTTGAGCCAATCAAGGTTACATTTGTTTTTTCCCAGGGTAACCGTCTGTTATAAGGTCACAACTGGGCTAAATTAAACTTCCAACTCTGCTCAGAGGCAGGAGGCTCCTAGGCTACAATCCCTCAAAGTGGAGCGGATACACACAAGGGAAAACAGCAGGTGCAGCAAGAGATAACAGGAGTTCCTGCTTAAAAACTGGTGTGGCAGAATGGAGGATGCAATCAGGAGTAGTGGTACCAAGTAAGCTGGTATAGATTTTGCTGAGCTGTGAATCAGGAGATCCCCTTTCAAATCTCACCTCTTTCACCAAGGCCTTTGGCAAACCACTTCTTCCTCAGCCCAAACACTCCATCAATAACACTGGAGTAATACCAAACTACCCTACAAAGGTTACAACAAGCCAGTGTATTTCAAATCCTTTGACCACTCACAGCACGCTGCCTTCCAAGTCAGTCCACTGGTTAAGCTAGCTCAGTCTTGTCTACAATGACTAGTAGCATCTCTCCAGGGTTTCAGGCAGGCATCTTTTCTAGCTCTATCTGGAAATCCAGAGTTTGAACCTGGGAACTTCTGTATGCAAAGATATGCTCTAACACTGGGTTACAGCTTCTATTCAGAAGTACAGCCACCCTAACCCCTTGGGCAAGGCTCGTCTTGAAACACAGGGATTGTCTGTACACCACCTCTAGAACTCCCGATAACTTGGCAGAGACACTTTTCCTTATATTTACCAAGAGAGGAGCTATTGCTCTTCACCCCAGCATGGCATCTTTTTCAAGGGCGCTTACGTCTTCTGCACCTTTTTTTTTTTAAAGTTTGTGAGCCCTTTGGGGACAGGGAACCAGTTAATGAATTATTTTTGCTATGTAAATCACTTTGTGAACTACATTTTGTGGAAAAAGTGGTATATAAATACTAAAAGGATAATTGCACTTGTTGGGCCCTCTGAAAAGCACCATGGAATCTGGGTCAAAGAAAGCATGCTCATTTTAAAATAAAAATATTCAGTTATATTTATTCACATATTAAAACTGTACAAGCTAAAAGGAAAATTATGACATTGAACACATCCAAAGACTATTTTTACAATGCACAGTATAACAATATCTAAAGAATTGTTAAACAAGATAGGAGACAGCCACAGAGTCTGCTTTTCAAACAAATGGAATTCAACAAAAATAGATGTTAAACCAGCTACCAGTATTATATAATGATAAATACTTCAAAAATATATTAAGTTATATGGAGTTTCTGGATTGGATAGGAAATCCACAGAAATCCCAGCCTTCAATGGACTTCCAAATAGACCAATTTTTTAAAAGGTTTCTTAATAGTTAAGTTCACTTCAGTCAAGAACTGGTTCTGCAGCCTTTACTGTTTTGGTATCAACATTCTTGTCCTCTACTGTACTTGTAGTGTAGTTTATACTAATGCCATTATAACAAAAACACATAAACTATAATGCTCTGTGCAATATGGACCTTGCAGCAGTACATTGATGAGTGGGCTTGGCACCATTTACACTGTACTATGGATGGGAGTTGAGCGCATCATTCTGTTATTAATACTGGCTCACATTTCACAAGGCATCATTCCCCCCCATCCCTGTCCCCCAACACACACACTCTTGCACACGGAGAAAACCCAGACACACAGCTTCACTTGAGTTCCATTGCAAGCCCACCATTAACATTTTAGCGTGACATCAAGCACTCAGCAGTTACCAGAACATGAGCCGCAACAGTGACAATTCTCAAAGTCCAGAAGATGCCCAAGCTCAGAACTAGCATTCAGAGGCACTGGTTTCCCATGTGTACGGCCAGGATGCAATGTGCTTTTAATGTCCAAGTTCTCATCAAGACTATTCCTCCACACCAGTTAAAAAATATAAGCTTCTGTCTTCCAACTGCCCTATAGAAATATAGAATGGACTCTTCGCCGGTTTGCTGGTGTGTTGCTGAAGAGTTTCTCCCCTTCCCCCCCCCCCCCACAGTCAATGGTAGTCTTATCGCACGGCTAAAAGGAAGGCCAAGCCTGCCAAACCAAATCCTGCTGCCGCCATGATAGCGTTGCTTATGGTACTGTTCTGGTCAGCTGGGTCAGAGCCGTGTTTATTGAAGAAGTGGTAGAAACCATCCTAGAAAAACAGAGAGCAAGAGCTTGAGTTAAACCTCTTAGGTCAGTCTTCAACCTTTTTCATGCCACAAGCCCAATAAATAAAGCATGAGACTGAGACCCCAGTATCAATCCTGCACCCCTCCCAGGACCATATCCACCCACCCCACTCTTGTAATGCCCTCCCAGCAGTGTTCACTAACTAAATATTCTTATGAGAGAGAGAGAGAGAACAGAAAAAGTTACCATGAAGCCTGGCACTAATGAAAGCTATTTTACATAATAATTGAGCACGACCAAGTAGCAGGACTACTGAGCATATCCTGGTACCTGAGGGTGATCACCAAATGCCTTTCCCTCTACCTGGTGTTCTAATCCAGTGGTCTTCAACCTAAATTATTCCTGTAAATTGCTGCAAACCTACAACAGAGGCTTTGCAATCCCATTGTGGTCCCAATTCCAAGGTTGAAGAACACTATATTAGGCAGTTAATCACTTTTTTCCATACATCTTCATACTTTAATATTCCATAAAAATGTAATTTAACATTTTTGGTTGTGGAGCCCTGTAAGACACCCCAATATCCTATGAAACCCTAACTTATCCCTCCTATATAAAGCCAAAACAATAAATTACCAGTTACAAGGTTCGAAGACAAAAATGTATGTTAATGATAACTTTGAATAATTTAATAACACCAGATAACTGAAAAAAGAACTTCTGGTATGTGCACCTGTGAGACTCCCATTAATTTTTCAATGCAATACTTGACTTTTACAACTTCAGTATATTTGCATTTGATGGTGGGAAGATGGGCTTTGGGCCACTAGGCTTGGTCATGTGTTTCTCATGAACATACCCACTCATTAACTGGGCAGGTGCAAGAGGGGGAAAAACAGAATTTTGTGGACGCCTTGGGGAGGGCTTGAGGAATACGAGGGTTCCATGGAACCCTGGCTAAGAAGATACACCCTGTGCTAGGGAGTTCCCATCCTAAATTCCTAAGCACCAAGGCATGCTTATGGCCATTAACAGCCAAGCACTGGCAGCTTCTCCTATCAGTGCAATACATCGCACTTAAGCATGGCAATTCACAGATACTAAGCAGGAAGTTATTCATTTGATGTGTCCTCTAGCAATACAGGCCAGCCCCTCTATTCCATGGAAAATTCACAACTGTGAGTTATGACTGCCTTCAAAAGGTACACTGGCAAATTTCCAACTGGGTGTGGAGCTGGACCCAAGTCCACTCTGAAAGTATGTGACGATTTGAAACATCACACCTACTGCCGTTTAGTACAGTTCAAAGAGTTGTTATATTGCACCCTCTTCGTGCATGGCACTTCACAAAGACATAAGAACGCTACCCCAAGGAGCATGCAATAAAAGTCAATACAATAATATAATGTGGGGACAAACCAAGAAAGGATTTCATTGCTTTAGGTACAGGTACTTAGGCTTCGTCACAACAGAGGATGAGGGCCTGAGGACTCGCAGAAGCAGGTTTTAGTAGGAATTGAAAGGAAATGAGAAGTGGTGTCATGGAGGTATTTGGGAAGGCAGTTCCAGGCATAAGGGGCAGAAAGGAAGAAAGCAGAGCTACCTGAATGAGCAGGTTTGTATAGCTGAGAATGGGGGAGTTTGGACAAGTGAAAGTCACAGGCAAGACCACACCCACCTAGTAAAGCAGAGTCATAAGCAAGGGACAACACAGAGGGTCATGGAGAACGCTCTAGGAGGATTTCCTGCTACAGGCATGGGGTTGGCCTAAATGACCTGTTAGGTCCCTTCCAACTCTATGATTCTATGAAATTAAACACCACAGATTTTGACATGAAACAAAATACAAACTGTAAGGGCACACTACACAACCACTCCATCAGCTACAAAAAAGTAGAAATAGCCAAACAGTACTGCAGATCAAAATGGTTTAGCACAGTGTTTCCCTAACTGTGGGTCAAGACCCACCAGCAGGTTGCAACCTGATTGCTGGTGGGTTGTGAAACAAACTGACAACCTGAGAGTCAACTTAGGAAAATGCACTGAGCCCTATGGAAAGTGACGCTGAGCCACACACATGCATTTACTTACAAGAAGGTGAACATGCCTCAGTCCACTTTGAAGGACAGCCAGAGAGGAATGCAACACTACTAAAATGGTCCTGATCTGATGAACATAGGCCCCAAAAAGCACTCCAGAGAGTGTTTCCCCCCAAACTGACAAAGAAAACATATCGAGTCCTATGGGAACTGAAACAGAGAAGCACATGCATGTTTACTCATGAGTAGATAATCATGCCTCAACTTATTTTGAAGGCCAAGTGAAGGGGAATGCAAGGCAACTATAATAGTTCTGATCTGATGAACGTAGAGCTCACAAAAGCTCTAAAAGGCAGCCCCACCACTATAGTTAAAAGGATAAAAACTGAGGCTTGAGCAGCTGTTTTTTATTTTTTTTTAAAGTCTCATAAAGCTAGGTGGGTCCTGATAAGAGTGTAATTTTACAAAGTGGGTCCAAGTTCTAAAATGTTTGGGAACCACTGGTTTAGCACATATTTCATTTGGGAACAGACATGTGCAGCATTGATCCTTTCCATCCTCCCCCAATTACCACCACCACTGTATGTGCACATGTTCCATAGGCCTGTCAGCAATTCAACTCAGAGCTGACCTATGGCAGAAAGAAAGGGGCAGCTGCCTTAACAGATCTTTATACAGGATAATCAAGAATGGCAGTAATAAGACTCCAGATGGCCATGTTTGAACTTATTTGGCAGCTGTCTATGTAAACGAGTTATGCTCTTAATTTCTTCCGGAACTTTGTTCTTTACACTTTAATTTGCGCAAACAATGGGTGCATTTTTTGCTGAATGTCAGTTTACACTCTCAGCAGCAGCTGCTATGTGGTCATTAGCATTCAGGTGGGCCCATTACAGAAAAGAATCACCACCACCACCCCATTCACAGCCCCCTTTCCACAACTGCTTTGTAGAATATGTGCTAGTGCCACCAAAGTAAGATGAGATTTGGAATGAAATCTAGGATCCCTCTTCCTACCACCCACCCACCTTTATTAACATTAAAAAAGCTAGCGAAGAACTGTTCAAAGGTTAATAGCAGTGTTTATAGTTTGCCATTTTTTCTTACAACTATAGCTGCACAATTAAGAGCTTTATAATTAGAAGGGGGCGCGGAAAGCTCCCAATGAAGTTAAGGGAGACAGCAGATCCTACACTCTAGCAGAACTGTATTTAAAATTCCATCTGCTTCTTCCTGCTGTGAGAATTGCTGCCAAGTTTTCAAAAGAAAAATCTGGTTTGTACTTTTTTTTGTATTTGCAAGTATTTAGATTTCAGTCTTCAGCCCTGCACTGTAGCAAGAATTTTAATAGGCCCAGGATCTGACAAGTTTGACCATAAAAGTATGCATTTTTGTGCACTTCCAATTGCACCCTCAAGCTGAGCTACTACTGCAATCCGTTAGGTTGACTGCCATGCAGTAGCCACAATCCAGCATGCACATCAGGATCCCATAGCCTTCCACAGATACTGCTGCTGCTGCAGAGGGATGCACTTACAGAGCTTTGCCTTTTGACAGCCAACACTGGGAACCCCATTCACATGCAGTCTTCTGGGCGATAAACAACAAATGTTAAAGAAAAGCTATAGTGGGAATTCTATTGAAGTCTCATATATTATGTCTGCAATCCTATCCACACTTTCCTGGAAGTGAGCCCCACTGACTACAATGGAACTTACTTCTGAGTAGACATGCATAGGATTAGGCTCTAAAGCACGTAAAACTCAAGGATACTACATAAATTTTTTTCCCTTAAACATGCACCCACCATGTGCAAAAGCCACATCACTGTCACAGTCACCTGGCACATAAGGGGGAGCTGCTGAACACAGGTGTTTTACAGTGCCTAGATATGGCTATGCATGTGGTTTTTCCCTCCCTATATCTAAACAAGAAAAAGCATCTCACATTCAAATGGTCCTTTAATGATCATCTGCCTCAGACTGGTTTGCCAACTTCAAAGCGGGTTCTTGTATATTAGCAGGAGAGGGTGGCATCTTATTACATCTTTCAGAGGCTTAAAAAAATGAGCTTTTGTCCAATAAAATCTTTTATGTGTTTTTTGTGTAGGTACTCTGGGACATTTGTCAACTACAGAATGTGACTACAAAGATGCTAGGGGGGGTGGAAGGGGCCAGAATTCCCATCCAGGGAAGAGGTAGGGCTGAATAGACTTACTTTCCCTCCAATGGGCTGTTTGAAAATCGAGACCTGAATGCAAGTTTCTATGTATTCTTTACCCCAGGACTGTGGGAAATAGTTTCTCTGAGTTGATTATTCACATTCCTGGCAGGAGTTTAAACCTGCACCCAATTCAACAATGGCTACTACCAGATACTTCAGAAAGACAAGAAACCCTACACTGGGAGGTGGGTGGGTAAGAGACTTAGAGTTAATATAAACAGAAGGAAATTCCTGTAGCCTTTAACTACTACACTGCTTGGGCATGAAGCATAAAGGTCATACTAGACTAATGCCATTGGCACACTTGCTTTTTCTTATGCAAATAGCAATCAGAATTAGAGGGGTGACTTTGTCTATTACCCCCTTCCTGTGAATTGGTTTTCCATTCCCTCCCCCAGGGTAAACTGCATGCACTAGAGGTATATAGTACAGATTGAAAGTCCCCCCTCATCAGCCATGAGCCAAACTGCTCCCGCAAGTGCCATCCACTTTAGAAAAAGCCAGCCAATAACACAATTAAAGTCACATCTAGTTTGAGCCTCACACAATAATGAAATATTTGCTGGCCTACAAAATCAAACATTTCCTATGTTTGTCTATAGGTAGAGATATTTGAAAAGCGTGTTATTTATTTATTTAACTACTCATAATGGAAGTAGGTCTATTATGAGGCTGTAATCCTATCTTACTCACCAGAAACACCTTTACTTATATGCCCTCTTGTAACAATCTCAATTACTCTCAACCTTCTGAATCAAAAGGGATCTTTTGTTCTGGGCTACCAAACATAAGCCATTTTAACTCAAGGATTTCTAAAACTAGCTGCATGAAATATCCTCTATCAAGAAAAAAATGGACTGAACTTCTCAAGTTATAACAAGGGCTGGAATGATTCAAGCACATAAGAATCCAAAATATTTTTCCCCAGCCCCATTACATCCAAGACAAAATAAAGGCTTTTGTTGGCTGAGCCCCCTCATTCCAGGTACATTCACAGAGAAGGAGGGGGAAAGAGGATGACAGAGGTTCACAAAAGCTCAAGACAGCAAGCAAGCTATATTATTAGGAGGGCTTAAAGAGATGGAAATTCAGTCACTAGCAGCTGCTTGTGGCTTTAGGGAGCTCATCACCTCACACTTTAGTCAACTTTGCCCTATATTAGAATGCAGTGGGATGTCATTCTGTGTGGCAATAGAGGCATGAATCTAACAGGGGATGCCCTGTGAGCTCTTTAATAGCTATAAGCTTAGCCCACTGCTTTGCCGAAATGTGGCAGAACGTCTCACAAGAAAAAAGTGTCTGAGCTTCTGCATCAGGGAAGATACAATACAATATATAAGTGGTTCCCAAGCTGTGACTCCCCAGGGAGTCACAGAAATCAGTTAGGGGAGCCATGGAATTCTTGCAAAAAAAAAACTCATAGCCCTATAAAATGTATATAATTGTAGCCCTAATGGAGAGCTGCAGCCAATGGCCCAGTAGGCCAAGGGAGTTGTCAGTTATTTGGGAACCACTGCAGTACGTGCTAGAAGTCAAGAGAAAGAGGCATCACCAGAGGCCCATGTATTCATGGAAGCTTCTCATATTGCCCCTGTGCTTTAGTGTGCGCTAGAAGTACAAGAGATTTCGCCAACACCAACAACGCAAGCATGAAGTGGCATGGAAAAATCCTCACTCATCCTGCTCAGATGACAGCCTTGATTTAGGGCCTTCTCAGTAGTGGCACCAACGCTATGGAATTCCTTTCCCCCTGACTTAAGGGCTCCCTCTCTTGTAACTTTCCAGCGAGGCCTGAAGACCCTTCTGTTTAGAAAGGCCTTCTGAGTTCCTGGCCTTTTAAACATCTTTTTAACATCTCTTAACATTATTTAACATCTGCTCACAGGCCTGATCCTTCTCTAATTTGCTGCCCTATGCTCTTACCTGATTAGTTTTTATCTGACTACTGTTTTTATGATATGTTTTTAGCTGCTTTTAAATTATGTTTTTAACTTGTTTTAACCTTGTTTGTAAGCCGCCTTGAGTCCCTTTGGGAAGAAAGGCGGGGTAAAAATAAAGTATAATAATAATAATAATAATAATAATATCCTCATCCCACCACTCTGTGTGGAGGGGTTGGGGGCCACCATAGCTAAACTCAGATAGAACTGAATGACTACATTCAAGTCCCAGTCCCTGCTCTATGGAACCACCCTCTAAGTCATGGTGAAGAAACCAAGAGCTGCACAGGGCATGGAACATCCAACCCATTATAGAATAACAGGCACCTACTTACTTGGGGGTAGCTTCTCCCCCTCCTTTTTAAATGGAAGTCTCAAATGTTTTGCAAGTCCAATCTTGTAGCATATATTCACTCCTGATGCATACAAAATACCTGTAGACCTGCACATCATTCCACTAGCCACTAGATTGCCAAAGCTTGTTGGTGGTGGTTAAAGTGTGTACGTGTACGTGTACACACACACCATTCCACATTTAGCAATAATTACAAAGCACTTTGTACAAGCCATCACTTTGGGGCAATGCTTCCTTCATAAAGACCCCCCCAAAATAGCACTTCAACACACCAAAATCACATTTGAACTACTGCAGTTCATGGGGCCTGCTTCTGAAGAATGTTTGGAAAGGACAGGTAGTGCCAAAGACCTGCACCTTTATTAATAACTAGAACTGTGCAACTAGAACAATGCCCATTTTAGACTACACTGACCCCTGTTCCATTATGGAGTACAATTAAAGTGCTTGTTTTAACCTTAATGGCCCAAATGACCCGAAATCGGGATAAAGGATCACCATATTCCACATTAACCAGCCTAGATTTTAAGACCATTCTTGAAGGCCCAGCTCTGAACCTCCCTGCCATTCAGGAGAGGTGGGTGGTGAACAGAAATGGAAGCTTCTCCATTGTAGCACTCCCATCTGTGAAACTGTCTCTCAAAAAGAAGCACACCTGGGTAGGTCAGATAACGTTCCCCCAAAATATAAACATATGAGATAAATTGGCTAGTTCAGCAAACCAGATAGCAATATTCTCATCAGTACTCAAGAATTCCTTTTGTAACATTAAAGGCTATCAGAGGATACAATTTCAGATGGGGTGGGAGGGTAGCAAGCAGAGTGGACTCTACTAATAAAGCTCCCAGCAATCTGCAGTAGATCAGCAAGGGTTTCAACTCCCAGGTTAACATCGGATCAGATTGCAAGCTCTCTGCCACAGCTGGTCTTGTGCTCATAACTCCTGATTCAGCCCCAGCAGGTGCTAGACCAGGGGTGCCCAAACCCCGGCCCTGGGGCCACTTGCGGCCCTCAAGGCCTCTCAATGTGGCCCTCAGGGAACCCCCAGTCTCCAATGAGCCTCTGGCCCTCCAGAGATTTGTTGGAGCCCACACTGGCCAGATGCAACTGCTCTCAGTGTGAGGGCGATTGTTTGATCTCTCATGTGAGCTGTGGAATGAGGGCTCCCTCCATTGCTTGTTGTTTCACGTCTGTGATGCAGTAGCAGCAGCAAAGGAAAGGCCAGCCTTGCTTTGTGCAAGGCCTTTTATAGGCCTTGAGCTATTGTAAGACCTTCATTCATTCATATAAATTCATCTTTAATATATTCATTTATGTAAATTTATTCAAATTTTAAATGTAAATTAATTCTTTTTCCCCTGGCCCCCAACACAGTGCCAGAGAGATGTAGCCCTCCTGCCAAAAACTTTGGACACCCCTGCGCTAGACCACCAAACCTACAAATATTAATTGGCTGTCTTTGACCAATCTTCCTGCAGTACTGCTGGCCAGATATAACAGCCTGTCAGCATGTGCAATCCATAGCAATTCAGATGTAAATTTTTACTTGAACATCACAGGCCATCACAACTCTCTGGGGTGTAGCTCATAATTTCACTTCCATTTTGCATCTGGATCTGCCGTCTGCCACTGTTTAGCACCTGGCTCCAGTTTCGGAACCCAGAAGTTCCAACAGAAGCAGACCTAGTAGATGCAACAAGTCCATCAGCCCTGTTCTACAGGATGAAGACCACTGGCAGTACATTTGATGCACCAGTCACCCTTACAACTTCAGCCACCAAATTGTGCTGGGGAAAAGAAATTTAGAAATCTGCCAGCCACTAATGAGACACATAGAACAGCATCCAGCTATACAATCCAGAAGCCTCTAGTTTAAATGCATTGACTGATGCTATGCAACAAAGTTATCTTTATTCAGTCACTAGCCTTGGGAACAGCTTAAGCCCAACAAGGGACCTTATTTGGATCTAGTCATAATGACATGGTCAGAACCACTGGTGATTCATCACATGCATGCCTTGGGCAAGAGACACAATGTGGCATTCCCATTGCTCAATGCTCCACAAGACCTACAACTAATCTTCCATGGAATTTTTGTATCCTTTGACCCAGGACACTATGTACACTGAGACTTCCCCACAGCACATAGCTGACTGCAAACGCAACTAATTCTAAGTCCCTATCCAGTCACATCTAAAAGTTACTATTTTAAAGACAAGCAGTTCTGAATACCCAGATACCCACTCAAGGGGGAGTGTTGCCAACCCTTCACTCTCAGGGTGGCAAGGGACTGCCTGTATCTTATGTTTATGCAAACCAGCCATCAGCAGTACAGGTAGGTAAGATCACTGTTTTGGTGTTGCCAATTCCATTTGCAGGGGCAGCAGCAGTTGAACACAACTGTCCCAAGGAACAATGTTTGGGGGAAAGAGGTGGTATGATTAAAGTTAGATGAATTGTACAAAGAACATAGTACATCCTAGCACAGAGGCAACTGGAAACCCAGAGAGCCCTGGAACGCATGACTAAGAGGACCATCAACTGGGGGCTGTCAATTATTTGAACCATAAAGGGTTTTGCATATAAAAGACTGTTTCTCAAAAAAAAAAAAAAATCAAGCCCTCCACACTGAATACTCTAAATAATTGAGTTTATTAGGCACAACACAGCAAATCCATTGCTTGCTGTATTCCACGCATCAATGCATTATCATGACCTAGGGGTAAGCTGGTCTCTAGATCTCAAGTATTTTTTTTTCCTTCAAAGCATGTTTCAAGTCCTCATGGTTTCAGGGCTTGCAAAGCTCAACAGGCAGTGCACATCCATGGCTCGGAACTCCTTAGATCTTGACCCCATCTGCTGCTCAACTTCCTTGCCTTCTGTCACTCAAGCTGCAATCTTATGCACACTTCTCTGAGAGTAAGCCCCACTGAAAACAATGGGACTTACTGCTGAGTAGACAAGCATAGGCTTGGGCTCTCACTCTGCTCCTTTCCAAAATATTTCAGACCCTGCAAGACACCCAAGCCAGTGTTGTGAGAACCAGGCAAATGCTCTCCTTGCACAATGAATCCCAGGCTCTTTTAACATAGTACACTGCCAGCCAGACTGGCATTCCACTTGGCCCACAAGCACAGATACCCCCCCCCCCACTATAACAAGGGTTAACAGCAGCATTTGGGCAATGCATAATCTGGCCCTTGATGGCTGCAGAGATGTCCCCACCAGTGTTATTTTGAGGGACAAAAAACTATACCATGGAGGGGGGGGTGCAGAGAAGAGGAAGGCCAGACTGAGCAAGGATCTTTCTAAGGCAACTTCGCACGGTTTGTCACAGCATTTGCTTCCCTTATATGGGAAAAAAATTATCCAGGCCTCCCTGATGTAACTAGCAGGCATGCCTCCTCCCCCCCCTACTCTTCTCTAGGCTGCTCCCCTTGTGGTCTGCTTTGGGGTTCTGGGAGAGGAAGGGAAGGGGGGGGAGACTGGGCTGCCCAGAAAAGGTCTTGGATTGAACCTCACAGTGCAAGGGGGGATGCATTCAGCACAGGGGGAGGGGAACTCAGCCGGAAAAGTGCTTTGGCCAAGGTCATGCACAGGAGGAACCAGCAAACCAGCATCGGAAGCATGGGAAGGAAGAGAGAGGGAAGCAGAGATCGCTGGTCCTCCATCAGAGGATTGGGACCGCAGGAGGGCCTCGCCTTGAGGAAGGGAGCATTGGGCACAATCAGGGACATGCAGCTCCCCAAAGATCAGCCAGGCAGAAGAGATCCCACATTCAAGAAGTGGGAGATGGGGAGCAGAGGATATTGGGGGCATTGGGCACAATCAGGGACATGTAGTCCCCCCAGCCAGGCAGAAGTGACCCTGCAGTGCACAAGGGTTGGACAGACGTCCTCTTGGGGAAGGGAACCAGAGGGGTCTCTGGCTCTCACCCCCAACCCACTGAATCAAGGGGGGAGTCCCAAGGCCAGAAGGAACCCTACAGCGGACAAGGGCTGGATGGGGAAGGGGAGCTGAGGGGTACCTGGCTCTCTCGCTCCCCACCCCAGTGCATCAGGGGGGCAAGTCTGGGGGCTAAGCGGGAGCCCTCAGGTCAGAAGGAACCCTGCAGTGGACAAGGGCTGGAAAGGGGTCTTCGTGGGGGAGGGGAGCTGAGGAGTCTGAGGAGCTGAGGGGGGCTCTTTGGCCCCCCTCCCCATTGCATCAAGGTGGTGGGGTGGGGATCCCCAAGGCCAGAAGGAACACTGCAATGGACAAGGGTTGAATAGGGGTTCTCTTGGGGAAGGGGAGCTGAGAGGTCTCTCTTGCCTCCCCCCCAATTGCATAAAGGGGGAAGGGCTGGAGACTGGAGGGGAGCCCCAAGGCAGAAGGAACCTGGCAGTGGACAAGGGCTGGATAGGGAGCAGGGTGTCTCTGACTCCCTCACCTCCCAGCTCACTGAATCAAGGGGGGAGGTCTGGGGGCAAAGGAGGAGCCCCCAGGCCAGAAGGAACCCTGCAACAGACAAGGGCTGGATAGGGGTTCTCTTGGGAAAGGGGAGCCGAAAGGTCTCTGGCTCTCCTGCCCCTCCATTGCATAGGGGGGAAAGTATGGAGACTGGTGGGGAGCCCCCAGGCCAGAAGGAACCCTGCAGTGGACAAGGGCTGGAAAGGGGTCTTCCTGGCGGAAGGGAGCTGAGGAGTCTCTGGCTCTTTATCCCCCCTCCACACTGCACCAAGGGGGGCTGGTGGGCAGCCCCCATGCCACATGAAACACTGCAGGGACAAGGGTTGATTAGGGGTTCACTTGGGGAAGGGGAGCTGAGGGGTCTCTGGCTCTTTTGTTCCCCCAACTGCATCAAGGGGGGAAAGCTGGGGGGAACCCCTAGGCAGAAGGAACCCTGCAATGGACAAGAGCTGGAAAAGGGTCTTCATGGGGATGGGGAGCAGGGTATCTCTGGCTCCCTCACCCCTAACCCCACTGCATAAAGGGGGGGAGGTCTGGGGCAAAGGGGGAGTCCCCAGGCCAAAAGGCACTCTGCAGTGGACAAGGGCTGGATGGAGAAGGGGGGTCTCTGGCTCTCTTGCCCCCCACCCCATTGCACGAGTGGGGAGGTCTGGGGGCTAATGGGGAACCCCCAGGCCAGAAGGCGCTCTGCAGTGGACAAGGGCTGGATGGAGAAGGGGGGGCTCTGGCTCTCTTGCCCCCCACCCCACTGCATGAGTGGAGAGGTCTGCAGGCTAATGGGGAACCCCCAGGCCAGAAGGGACACTGCAGGGAACAAGGGCTGGATGGGGTAGGGGGTCTTTGGCTCTCCTACTCCCCACCCTGCTGCATCAAGGGGGAGGTCTGGGGCAAAGGGGGCCCAAGGGAGCAGCCCCCCGGGGAAGAGGACCGGGGCGCGCCCCGCGAGCCCCCGCTTACCCATCCGCCGTGCGCCTCCAGCCACTCGCGCCGGTCCCCGGCCAGGTAGGCGGCGAGCGCGTCGGCCAGGGCGGCCGCCTCCTCGCGGGAGCCGCGCTCGGCCAGCGCCGCGGCCAGGTTCCCGGCGAACGCGACCAGCGCCACCACCCGGCCCCAGTTGAGGCCGCCCTCCGCCTCCATCTGCGCCGCCACCCGGCTCAGGAAGGCGGCCGCCCGGCCGGGCTCCGGGAGCGCGTCGGCGCCGCAGGCGAGCCGGAAGAAGGCGCGCTCGCGGCTCTCCAGCTCGCCCGCCACCCGCGCCAGCGTCTCCGCCGCCCGGCCCGGGCTGGGGCCGCCCGCGCCGCCCAGCCGCCGTTCCAGGTAGAAGGACAGCAGCCGCGCCGTCTCCTCGCGCAGCGCGCCCGGCATCTCGCTGGCTGGCTGGCTGGCCGGCCGCGCTCGCCGCCGCCTAAGAAGCGCCTCCGCCCGCTGCCCACGTGGCCGGCCGGCTCCGCTCGCTCCTCCCGCCGCCCCGCCCCGCTCGCTGCCGAGCAGGAGCCGGCCCTGGGCGCGTCTACTCGGGAGCAAAGCCCCTGCTCGCCCGCGCTGCAGCCTCAGCTCCTTCCCAGCGTGCACACTTACTCCCGAGTAAGAGCCCACTCCTAGGCGTGTCTACTCAGGAGTAAAGCCCGTGCTAGTCAACGGGGTTGCTTCCAGGCAAGCGTGGATAGTGTTGCAGCCTCAGCTCCTTCCCAAGGTGTACCCTTACTCCTGAGTAAGAGCCCACTCCTAGGTGTGTCGACTCAAAGGTAAAGCCCATAGTAGCCAACGGGGTTGCTCCTGGGTAAATGCGGGTAGGATTGCAGCCTCAGCTCCTTGCTAGGCGCAGTCCAAGGTGCACACCTGGGCTACAATCTTATCCACACTTTCCTGGGAGTAATTCCCATTGAGTATAATGGGTCTTACTTCTGAGTAGACATGCTTAGGCTTGCTCTGGAGTAAGAGCCCAAGGCTAGGCGTGTCTACTCAGGAGTAAAGCCCACTAGTCAATGGGGATGACTCCCAGGTAAATGAGGATAAGACTGCAGTCTCAGCTCCTTCCCAGGGTGTAGTCTAAGGTGCACACTTACTCCCGTGTAAGAGCCCAAGCCTAGGCATGTGTATACTCAGAAGTAAATCCTATTGGAGCCAAAGGGGTTGCTCCTAGGTAAATGTGGATAGCATTGCAGCCTAAGATCCTTTCTAGGGCACAATCTGAGGCACACCATTACTTCCGAGTAGGCTCCTTGCTAGGATGCAGTCCAAAGAGCACACTTATGTCTGAGTCAGAACCCAAGCCTAGGCTTGTCTATTCAGAAGTAAATTCCATTATAGCCAATGGGGATTACTCCCAGGTAAATGTAGCTAGGACTGCAGCCTAAGCTCCTTGCTAGGGTGCAATCCGAGGCACACAGTTACTTCTGGAGTAACTGTTACTGGAGTAAACCAGTCCCATTCCATAAAGCTTGGGTTACATGATATATTAATGTTCAGCACCCCCCCCCCCATCAGAGAGGTAGTAGTAATCGACAGGACAAGATTATGCAGGTTTACTCAGAAGTAAATATCATTTCTTTAAATGGAATGCGCTCCCAGGTAAACATATACTTAGAATTGCAGCCTTAGGTAGCCTGCAGTCCTCTTCTTCACACTTACCAGAGAGTAAGCCCCATTAAATATAATGGATCTATTATGCATGCATGTCTACTCAGTATAGTATGCACTTGTGCTACCAGTACAGTAGGCATAGTGTGCTGGGTGTGTACATGTGCTGCCAGGGCACAATCCTATCCAACTTTCCAGTACCCAGTGTAGCCACAAATGTTCCTGTACCTTGAGGAGGCCTCTGTGACTGCCTCCCCACTGCAGGATGGAGCACATGCCCCTTTGGCACAGCTGCACCAGCACTGGAAAATTGGATAGGATTTGGCCCTCTGAAAACATTGCGCTTGACTCAGTTGTGATCAATTCGATTTGGATATGAGTATTTATAAAAGCTGGAAGGGACAAACCACATCTTAGAAGAGGCCTTCCTCCTCTTTCACACAAGAAGGAAGGTACATATACAACCTGTGCATTGTATGTATTGCAATTATCTAAAAACATTATCTAAAAACAAAGCAGGTTTTCCCCCCTTTAGGAGTGTTGTTTTTCCCTTAGGCAAATTAGTGCAGTTTAAATCAATCAATCAATGGTCTGAAATTAAGGTTGACTTCATCAGTTGAGTGCAAGCCTGACCCTGCAATCTTATGCGCATTTAATCAGAAGTTTCACTGTATTCATCAGGACTTACTCCCAAGTAAGTATGTAAAGTTGCAGTCTTGACTCATTTTTGCCTGGCCCACAGGTATCTGGTCCCTGTTGCGTATATGCATCGTTGGGCAGAAATGGTTTAACTGTTATATTCCTATTTTCTTTTATTTTCCTTTAACTTGCTGCCTGTTTGCATACTACATTTCTTGTCCAAGGTGCTTGTGAATACAGATTAATGTACGTATAAGCTGTCCACACAGTGGCTGGCAGCCAGGTGAGTGTTCAGCAGATAGAAAAAGTAGCCCACAAACAGTAACCAAAGCTGCTACAAGTCAGTAATGTCAGTTGCCTGGTTTGTATGAAGATGACTAACAGCCCAATCCTATCCACACTTTTGTGGGAGTAAGCCCCACAGACTCTAATGGGACTTACTTCTGAGTAGACATGCATAGGATTGGGCTCTAACTGCACCATCCTATGCATGTCTACTCAGAAGTAAACCTTATTGATTTAAATGGGATGTACTCCCAGATAAGTGTGCTTAGAGACCTATGATTACAGTCATAGTTCCACATCTTGGCTTCCAAATTGACTGTGATTTTTTAAAACCATCTCATGGTGTGTCACAGTTGCGAGATTGTGCAGACAGTGAAGCGGACCTGTTTAACAAAACCTGATTCTCATTTATAAGATTTGTTTCATTAAAAAAAAAGAGCTTTGCTGCCCTTGTCAGTTTTCCTAAAGTCAGCATTTTCAGCTAGTCACTCTGCCACAGTCAGGGTGACCAGATACAATGGAGGACAAAGTGCCTATACTTTTAACCATTGTGTAGAAAAGGGAATTTTGGCAGGTGCAGATCAACATGGAAGGGTTGAAAAAGCTACACCTGTCAAAATTCCCTATTCTATACAATGGCTAAAGGTATAGGCATTCTGTCCTCCATTGTATCTGGTCACACTGGCCACAGTAGACCAGACTTCCCCACCTGGCTTAACAATATTATAAACATGCTTTGGAAGCAAAAGGTGAGGGCCTTGGCCTTCAGTTCATTGTTGGAGTTTCTAGGCTTTTTGGAAAGCTGGGTTTTGCTCTCCTAAGAAATTGCTTACATTTGATGCTGGCTGAAAGTCAAGCAGACGCAAAAAGGCAAGTATAGAAAACGGTTACATTGTACCCACCAGTCTTTATCTAACTAACCTTGAGGAATTATCCATCACCCAAAGACTTGTCCTTCTCTGTGGGGGGAAAAAAACCTAATAGCTTCACCAAGGGCATACAAGGATCACCACTGAGCCAAAGATTGTCAATATGCAAAATACAATTTATTATATGAGGCCATTCATAAGTATCAACACAATGTATTCCATTCAAAACAGCAAAATATCTCATCAATAAATACTGCCGAATCAGACAAGTGCAGTGTTTCAACTTAGTACAGTATTGCACAATGAGCTAACACATTTACAGTTTTGTTTATAGTGCATTCAGTTTGCTACAGGCAGAAAATGCCACCAACATTGCAAAGCACAGAAGTCCATTTTCCAAGCCAAAAATGCGGGAACTGATTTTGTCAAGGACTCTCAAAGACTGAGATGTTTCCCTGTAACAACAGTGTGTAACAGTTGATAAGTTCTTGGCTTCCGCAGCTAGGCATTTTCATAAACAAAAGAACTAAGTATTTACACTTTTTTTTTTCTTTTTGTGAAAAAAATAAATAAATATTAAAATCTATTCGGTTAAGTGAATTCAATTTGTTGGCTGAACAACCATTATGAAAAGGCTAATTATTTAAATCTGGATTGAAGCAAATACAAGATAAGCTTTCTTCATTCTTAGAAAGTATCCCTTATGCAGACGTAACACTTTTAAGCAGTGTGGCTGGTTTGGAAATGCCCTCACTATACTCAATGCAAACATTCTGTTTTCTCTCCCAGTGTGAGCTGCTGAATAAAGTTTCTGCAAGTTTGCAACATGGTTCCATTTGAACTGGGAAGAAGTCAGACCCCAGTTTTACATAGATTTTTTTAAACATTTGTACAATATTTTTGTAATAAGGAGTAAGATGGAACGATACATCAGCAGTCTCTAAACTCCGGCCTGTGGGCCAGATCCAGTCTGCCAGAATAATCATTCTGGATATGGCAGTGGCAAAGCCTTACCACTGTGCTCTGCAGCCTCCATCTATTGCACCAGATTGTTGCAGAAAATCCTCACCCCAAGGAGCCGCTTCCGCAGGAAATTGGGGAGCAGAGCCTTCTGGGCTCATAATATCCAGCAGAAGCAGCTCCCTGGCGCGAGTCTCTGCAACTATCCAGCGCAGGGGTGTCCAAACTTTTCGGCAGGAGGGCCACATCATCTCTCTGACGCTGTCTTGGGGGCCGGGAAACAAATGAATTAATTTACATTTCAAATTTGAATAAATTAAGATAAATGAATATATTAGAGAAGAAACTTGTATGAATGAATGAATGAATGGACTTGCAATAGCTCAGGACCTATAAAAGGCCTTGAACAAAGCAAGGCCAGCCTTTCCTTCGCTGCCGCTGCTGCATCACAGACATGAAACAGCAAGCAGTGGAGGGAGCCCTCGTTCCAAAGCTCATGCAAGAGGTCGAATAGTTGCCCTCATGCTGAGAACAGTTGCATTGGGCCAGTGCGGGCTCCAGCAAGTCTCTGTGGCCTCTGGAATAATCATTCATATATATATATATATATATATATATATATATATATATATATATATATATATATATATATATATTACACACACACACACACACACACACACACACACACACACACACAGCCTACCTGAAGCGTGGGAGGAGACAAGGCTGATAGGTAAACCTGTTGGTATATATATGTGTCATGAAACTGCAGAGGTTGCCTCTCATGGATCTGTCTTTATCCTTACAGGCCTAACTACACTAATGATGGAAGCTGTTGACCTGCATTCCGCCCCCCGCCCCCCGTGTGATTTCCCAATAAAGTCTGGTAAAAGAAACTTGTGGCATGACATTCTTCTAGCCAGCATTTCCCCACTCCACTTGTAGGAGGCAGGGAAACACTGAATACAATTACATTTCTATTTTGGAAAAGACCCATGGAAGGACATGGATTGGCAGCAGCCAAGCTTCCTTTGTAATATATCTTTGAATCCAAAACTCTGATGCAGAAGGTAGGATTCCTTTATCATAAGGAGACCCTCTTCAGCTCAAAACTGGTGACAATGCCTTGCATCTAATAGGGATACATGTGGTAAGCAACCACCCATATCAAAGAGAATAGGAACTTCTTCTCATAGGAGAGCCCCGCATGAGGCTCCACGTATGAGGGACCACTGAAATCAGACCTCAGTATGTCTATTATCTGAACTTATTCCGCAATCCCAGACATTTCTGGACAACTATTCATTGGAGATCCATATCCTGTCTTCCAATCAAGGAAGTCAGACCAACATACAGTACATGGGGCTTTTAATCCTCACATCCACTGTGTGACGTAGGTTAAGCTGAGTGATGGAGATTTGTTACTACTTAGATTTTGTTTCGCCAGTTGATCATTCATATCCATTTGTCATCCAAAATCTTACATGACTACATTAATCCAGAGCAGGCAATTCCAGTGTGGTTGACTCATAAAATGGGTTTGTTATTACCCTCTAGCATCCCTGCAATTCAAATAAAATCACTCAAAAAGATATAATTTACGCTGTCCAAGACCTAACAACTATCTCACAACACATACATTAAAACCACTCTTCCATTTCCATTTTGCTTTATGTTTAAGAGTTATTTTCAAAACACATAGATTAAATTGCTGAATCTAAAAACAGTTTTAAAAAGAGACTTAAAGAATTCTTCTTACAAAAAATTACACCTTTATATAACAGCTATTATCTTCAACAAGAAATGTGTTGGCTTGATAAGACCTGATACTGAAAATACTTACATAAATGCTAACTTTATTAAAGTGATTGAAAGCAGTCAGGGCCGGTGGTAATGTCACACTTTCCAATCTGTTAACCATGGTTAGGAAATTGGGAAGTGTTAATTCTGTGCTGAGGAAGGGTTTGAAGGATCTGCCCCTGGCTTCTAATCCCCGAGCTGAATTTTTTTCAAACTCAGTGAAGTTATATAACAACCAGCTGATTTTGGGGGCAATCCACATCCAATAGAAATGAATGGGAAAAAGAGTCCCATTTTTAATATCTTGGGGACCCTAGCCTATCCAGCTTTCTAGTACTGATGCAGCCACAAGGGGAAAAAATTCCCTTACCATGAGGAGATCTCCACAACTGCCCACCCCATTGCAGGATGCAGTGCACACCACATTGGCCTGGAAATTTGGCATGCATGCATCAGTGCTGGAAAGTTGGGCTCTGAACTGCAGTCATTTGTTAATTTTTTTTTTTGAAGTTTTACATTCAGTGCTCAGCTAAGGAATGTCTCAAGAATCAGAGCTGCTTTGCATGTTCCACAGACACAGGAAGGAAATGAGAGTAATTCACACTTCCACTTCCCCACATTTTGGAGTCCTATTTTGGATGCAAGATGTATGTCACTGCTGCCACATCCAGTCTCATTCAAGGGGAGGGGGGGGAAGAATGTGCTCATCTCTCCTCAGGGCTGGTCAAAGACTTCCTGATGACTTGAGGTGCATCAAATGCCCTCCCTTCCCTGGTGGTGCATCGCTGTCCACTGCCCCTTCTCTTCCTGCTCCCTGCATTCAAAAAGGAACAGGGAACAGAGCAGAATAGGGAGTGTGGAGAAGGGGCAAGTGGTGGGCTCTGATGCTCTAGCTAGTCCACTTCTCTTCTTTGTGCCCTCCTTTTTTTGCATCATTTTCCCAGGATTCAAGAAGGAAGAGAAGGGGTAATGGAAGTTGCAGGGTCACCCCTCCGACCAAACTACCACCCAAGGCAACTGCCTCAGTCAGCTTCATAGACAGACTGGCCCTATATCTTCCATGAGAATTTGTGCAGTCTCCCCTCAGATCAGGAGAATGCTGTTTTTTTCCCCTGCTGTAGGAGGCCCAGAAGCATAAATCACCCACACTGTCTGTCATGCTACTTCTGTGGAATTTGCAAGGTACTCCTCAGATACCCTGACAAAAGCAGGAATCTGTTTTATCATTTCCAAGTGGACTTTAGGAAGGAAATTAAGTCATGCGAATATAAAGTATATTTTGTGCACCAAAATACTAAATTTTGTGTTACAGCTTATTTCAGTAGACGTCTGGCTTTAAAATTATTAAATTATATCCAAGAAACAAAAAGTAGTTTCAAAAACAGAATTAAAAACATCTTATTGTACCACATATAGATTGTTCCACTCTATGATAATAGTAATTACCTTTACCTAACTAGTAGTGTTTGTGTTTGGGCAACAGTATGAGAACACTGACAACAGAGCATTCAAGCTTTTGACTGTCATGTTGTTGCATTTTGTTTCTTTGTTGCAGCTTTGTTGTATTTGTGAAGTCAGCTTTTTTTAATCCCGCGATGTCAATTTCAACATTGTTTGAAACACTGCTGAAGATTAAGCCCAGATCTGTGGACAGAAAATTCAGAACATAATTAGGAAATACAAGGGCATTTAGTTTTCCTAAGATGATTCTTCTCTTAAGCTCACATGCTGTTGAGAACCAGCTATGCCTGAGCCCTATTCCCAAGGATATCCCCTCTGGAGAGGAAGAGGGGCTGGACTCTGCCATAGCATCCAGCACAGATGGGGACCCCATGGAGGCACCTCTTCTGTAGAAGTGGAGATACAGGGAATACTCTACCCTATTTGGATCATGCCCTAGTTCCAGCCCCCCTCCATTACTCTCACAATGCCAGGAATAACAGTGAGAATGGGTAGGTGAGGCTGAAACTCAGAGCTGTTGATAAACCACCTCTTTGATCGCCTGAAGCTTCCCTTTCCTTAGTCCTACTCAAGATGAAAAACCAAGGACAGACACATTCGCTGATTAACATCCCAGTTAAAGATCCAGGGAGGGACAGATCATACAGCCAATGTCACTGGGGCAAAAGCCCCTCTTTGAAAGTTCCTCATTAAGCCAGCTATACTCTAGCTCCAGCCCATTGCTTTCTATTTCCATTTCCCACTCTTCTCCTTCAGTTCCAGTTCTTTGCCTCTATACCCATTTTCAGCTTAGAGACTCTGGCTCTAGCTTTTGGTGTCCAGCCTGCACATTGTTTTAGTGACCTCCTTTAGTTTTCCAGGGTAGGTGGACATATGCTCATTTAAGAATGTGTTCAATCAATGGGTCGATTCATAACTTGCCTAGAATAGGAGGGCTAGCTCACATACCCAGGGGCTGAAGATACTGCATATGAGATGAGAGAGCAATGAAATGTGCTCTGTGCCACTTGTATGAATTAACACAAGATACACTGATTCATATGATTTGTGGAGGAGTGGGTTGAGATTGTGCAAATCATAACATCCACACAGGCTGTGGAAGGCATGGAATGTGCTCCCTACTGTGCATAAAATACAGAAACATGCAAATTACACCCAAGTGTCTTTGTGGCAGTGTTTGCAGTAATTTAGCATTAATAATTCTTCCAGCAAATTTTTCTTCCCTTTGATGCCTGCCCTAGTGTATCAACTCATGACAAGTGTCAGGAAGACAGCAATGTAAATCACTGATCTTCAGCTGGGTTGTGAATTGCAGTAGATTGTGAACTGCAAGTGGGTTGCCCTGGGTCATAGCAGTGACATCACCACAGATTTCTTCTTTTTTATTTTAATTTTTCTTGTAAGAGAGCGATGCAAGTAAAGACACAGAGAGAAAAGAAGGACAACCATAAATGGTAAAGGCAACATTACACATTGGTCTCATGTTGTAGGTTAGGGTTATTGGTGGGTCCCAGGTCACTCAAGTTGAAGTTCATTGACAGGTGGCATAATTTTTGCATGCACCATTGGAAAATTATGCACCAAAGTCCCATAGAAAAATGAAAATAAAATGAATGGGGGGGGGAAGGTTTTCTTACTCTTAGAGTATGATCCCATGATCCTGAGCAGAATGCCGTCCCATCAGGCGAAACCCTCAAAGTGCTGACACGATTCTCATGTCCGAACAAAATAGACACACGGGACCCTTTCAGGACATCCCACACGTTTATGGTGTAGTCGTTGTAACCAGCAAAGAGCAAGCGACCTGCAAGAGACAGGTCATTTGTAAAGAATAATTATTAATTGTATGATCCTTATCATTAATCACATATTTATTTAAAACAATTATAACCCACCTTTCCTCCCATAAAAGGCAGTTAACAATGATTAAAATACAAAAATTACAGTAAAATACTACAAAAGAGCCACAGTAGCTAACACTAGTAAGTAGTAATAAAAGCAATAAAAACTACAATTACGAAAAAAAGCTTCTTCTCAAGGAAAAATGCATCAGAATTTAAGTCTCACCACTAAGAGAGAAATCCACACTGGATGCCCCAAAGATGATGCTCTCTTTGGAATAAATGGCCACTTCTCGGTCTGCTCGGAGGTCATATAAACGGCACTGGAAGGAAAGGAAAAGTAACATTCACATAGTGAGAGGTTCATTTCCCAGTTTCATTGTAATGTTTCACCAAGAAACACTAAAGCACAATAATACTGTTGCATGGAACAAACTAGGTTCACAACACAGTTTGATATCCTTGTTTGTTAACCAAAGTTAGAACAAACCACAGTTCTGAGCTCAGATGCAACAGGTAACCAGGGTTAATTTAAACATGGAAGCTTTTGATCCTCTCTGGTGTGTGATGGGAATCTTGAAAAAAGGCAGACATATTTGCTATCATCTATACCTTATAGATAGTATAGATATACACCTTATAAAGTTGCCTTATACTGTGTCAGGTCCATGCAGCAAAGTAATGTCTACAGTGACTTGCAGCAGGCCTCCAGGGTTTCAGAGCTTCCCCAGCCCTAATTAGAGATGACAAGAACTGAAACCAGAACCTTCTGCATGCAAAAGCAGGCTTTCTGCCTTTCTACCACTGAACTACAGCCCCATCCCCTAGAGCAGACACAATTGTCTGAACTGGACCAGAGTAACAAAAGTGCAATAAACACTGCAGGCACAACTAACTATATAGTGCTAACTCTATAGCAGAAACGTTGCCATAGTTGAAACTGAATGTTGTTCTGGCATGTGGGAAAATCAAACTCTTGCTCTCTGGGTGGTCTTGAGGAGATAGATTGCTCTGCGTCTCTGTCTCTCTCATTCACACGCACACGCACCCCCTTGACATAACAGGGTTGTGGTGAGTTACAATGAGATGCTGATGTATTTGTAATTGTAACCCACACTGAGCTCTTAAAATAGGACCTGAAAGAAGTCTAAATAAATTCAGAAGCCATGCCAAACTTGCCCACCTCCTTGTTACCCTCCTTCCAAATGCGATAAGAAATGCTGTTGTGTTGTGGAAAAGAAGCTTTCACGACTGCCAAGTGGGTGGGTGGGCAGAACACGTCTGCAATTATAGCTATTAATTCACATGACATGCAGAACTTGGGAAAGCCCTGAAATTGTGAGCCCCTTTTTGGAACTGAATTTGAGCAATAAAAGCCCAAAAATGCTTAATGTGAACAAACAAAATCTACTGGGTTCCGTTGCCAGACCTTACAGATGAAAGGGGTTGATAAAGGGAGGGTCTGTAGCTCAGAGGTGGAACACCTGCTTTGCATGCAGAAGGTCCCAGGTTCAGTCCCTGGCATCTCCAGGGAGGGGTGGGAAACACACTGTCTGAAACCCCAGAGAGGTCCTGCATGTCATTCCGAACAGAAGGTGCTTGATGCAGGCCTGGTCTATAAATGCTGTGGGAGGAGGCAGCAAAATGGACCCTAAGTGGGGGGATACCAACCCCCAAAAGCAGAAAACTAGCACCTCAGGAAGAAAGGGTCTAGCCCAGGAGTGCTCAATAGGTGGATCGCAATCTACCGGTAGATCGCGAGGCAAAATGAGTAGATTGCGGAGTGCCGACCCCCCCCCTTCAGGTGCCTCTGGGAGGAAACGCCGGGAGTAAGGCCCATTGTACTCAATGGGGCTTACTCCCAGGTAAGTGTGGCTAGGATTGCAGCCTCACAGCCTAATCCTAGGCATGTCTACACAGGAGTAAGTCCTGTTATACTCAGTGGGGCTCAAGGTACACCAACATACATTGTACACATAAATGTTATATGTTATGATGGCGCGAACATTGTAAAAAAAACTCTGGTAGATCTCCGGGCCTTGCTGGGTTTCAAAGTAGCTCTCGAGCCAAAAACGTGTGAGCACCCCTGGTCTAGCCCCAGTATTTCTCACTGTGCTAGCTTTCCACCTGCACCAACTGAGGAGCATTCATATGTAAAAAATTCAATTCAATTCAAAAACTGCCATTTCCCCAGCCTAAAGCACTCTACCATTTTTTGATTCTGACAGCTTCGTTTTCATTTCACTCTGCTGCATTTTCAGAGCAGACGGTAGCCTTTTAAAATAAACAGACTGACATCCTGCTTTTCTCCCAAAAAAAGAATCCAAAATGGCTAAGAAAAGCAATGTCAAATAAACACCAAAACAACCAAATGCAGGAAAGGAAGAACAAAAACAGCAGAGATGAATCAAAATACTGTAAAAACCAGCGAAATGAGCTGAAGCCAAGCAAACTAAGCCTTTAGCCCTCCCTGACATCCCTCAGTAACAGCAACGTTTTGACATAGTATCAGGAAGCCAGAAGTAAGATCCCCACATGAACATCACAAGCATGGAGTTACAGCCTCAAAGGACACATCCCAAGTTATTAACTGCTGGACCGCTGAAGTGGGGTGGGTTGCAAAGCAGTAGCTCAGCTGAGGAGTTAAAATAGCAGACAAATCCATCTGGATTCTCCTACTTCAGCTAAGCAGGTCTGATCCTGTAAGCAGCACAGATGGGAAAACACCTTGGAAACCACCTGGAAACTGCTCTGAGCTTCGTGCAAGAGGAATGGGGTATAACAA
Source organism: Tiliqua scincoides (assembly GCF_035046505.1). NCBI lineage: Eukaryota > Metazoa > Chordata > Lepidosauria > Squamata > Scincidae > Tiliqua > Tiliqua scincoides. Next base: position 15,069,899 of record NC_089828.1, read on the forward strand.
ATAAAGAATTCTATGTATAAAGGCATGCAAATGATCTCTAGGCCTGATATTAACACATGAAGCAACACCTGATTTTACTGAATCAGACCCTAAGGGCTATCCAACTTTCCAGTGCTGATGCAGCTGTGCGAATGGGGTTTGTGCTGCATCCTGTGATGGGGGGGGGCAGTCATGGAGGCCTCAGGGCTGTATTATGACTTCATCAGCACTGGAAAGTTGGACAGGATTAGGTCCTTAGTCTATCTAGGTCCATAGAGTTTCCAAGTGGAATCTGTCTCAGTCCTACCTAGAGCTGCCAGGGATTGAACCTGGTTCTTTCTACATGCAAAGCAAGTGCTTTTCTACCAAGCTCAGATCTTAGGTGCCTGCTATTAAGGAATTCCTTGAAAAGTGTTGTGTGTTGTATATAGGATGCATTCAGAGGCAAACTCTGATTCTGTAACCAGGATTTCCAGGCCAAATTCAGAACTTAAAGCAACTTGGAACCTCTGCTCCAGTATGCTGCAAAGACATCCATATTCTATATTCCAGATAAACTTTACAAATCAGCATTTGGAAGAGAAGCAAGCTCAAACACCCATTTTAACTGAGGGCAAACCATTCCTGTTTCTTGATACTCACCACTCCAGCTCTTCTAATATTTCCATCTAAGAAGATTTCTCATGCACAATGTATTTATAATACACAACAGACGCTTTTAAGCATCTAAAAATGGCAAGCAATCTTTTCAGTAGGTATGCAGCCAAACTGATTAATTGCCCACTGAAATAAATGGGAATTTGTATCCAATGTCAACTGACTGGCAGTTCTAGATGCTGCTTCAGCTACTACAATGGCGAGAGTAGCGAAAGGCAAGATCGGGTGGTTGGCAAGATTCTGTACTTGGTAAGTGATGCAGAAATGCCCCCATCCCTGATCCCACTGACTACATCCCTTTGTACTTGAGTTCAGCAATCAGTGGTGTCACTATGGGAGTGTGGCCGGTGTGGTCTGCACCAGGTGCAAACCTCGGTGGGGGGCAACACCACACCTGCTGAACCTCTGTTTGGTGATCTTCGGCCCTCTCCACACCCAGCCACCTTGTGCTTTCTACAACGATCATGTTTTTGCTGCCCACTGGCAAGAACACAAAGTGACTGTATTGCATACCACTGAGTCACCCCTACTCCCCCACATGCATTCAGTGAACAAAACTCAATGAAGTCAATATGCAAACAGGGCTGATTTTCTGTCTCCAGCTCTAGCTTGGAGAACAAGACTTTTCAAAAGAAAATCGAGCAACATACCGTAGCATCATCTGACCCAGAGGCAAAGGCATCTCCACTTGGATAGTACCTACGCAGCACACAAAAAGTGTTAATATGTCAGTCGAGGAGGACTTATAAATAGCAATCATGAATTGCCAGTTCTAAGCAAATACCATACAGATGGCTTCTCCCAGAAGGTATGTTTTTTCAATTCCAGTCACAGATATATAATATAATTTCAACAATGAAAGCAGAAAATTTTTTGAGTACAGTGATGAAAGATGAGATGAGAAATGAAGAAACTGAGGAAGAGGAACTGAGAAGAAAAGAACTAGAAATTGTAGAAATGGAGCTGGAAGAAAAGAAATCAGATGATTCAGAGATAACAGAGGAATCAGAAAAGGAAGAAACTAGAGGGCCAAAGAGGCATTCACCACTAGCAACAAGAAGAAGAGAAAAAGAGAAGGTGAATAGTAAAAAGAAACATGATGGTTAAGGGAGGATGGTGTATTAACTCTGTCAAAATAAATGGTTTAAATTCGCCTCAAAAGCAAAATAAAGTCTTCCTTCAATTGTAAAAGTTAAATATGAATAGGTCATAATATTATATTAGAACAATGGGAATAGATTTGGAAATATAATATAAAATTTATTAGAGCAACAAATTTTAAAGAAAATGTATATAAAATGTTTTATAGATGGTACATGACACCAGTAAAACTGGTAAAAATGAATCAGAACATATCAAAAAATTGTTGGAAGTGTAAATGTGTAGAAGGGACGTTTTATCATATGAGGTGGACATGGGAAAAAAATGCAAGTATATTGGAAAATGGTAAGGAATCCAATACGAGATCGTTCAATTTACGATATCGCTGAAACCAGGGTTAATTTTGCTTAATATTACCTTAGATATTATAGATAGAGAAAATGTGTATTTAGTTACTATGATATTAACGGCTGCAAGGATTTTATATGTTAGATACTGGAAAGATATTAAAATTCCAATGAAAGATGAATTAACAGAGAAAATAATCAATGTGGCGGAAATGGATAGGCTTACAGAGATTTTGGATCATTAGCGCAAACCGACACAGATAGAGCAATGGAGACCATTTTATGCTTGGTTGATGTATGAAGTTACAGATGTATAAGATAGGGCATTTAGATGAATATATTGTATACATGATATATTACACAGGATATGATATGATAGAGAAATGATATTAAGAGGCTAAACTAGAAGAGGAACAAGATTAGAAGATATGTATTGATTGATTAGATATATTGATACGTGATTGCTTGCACCCTCCAACGGTGTGTTTCTGTGTTTGTTTTTTTGTGTTGTGTATTGAGTTTGTGTTTGTTAATATTTGTTGTTTGTTTTTATTTTGGAAAATAAAAATTTTTAAAAAAAATGAATTGCCAGTTCTTATAAAGCCCTTTAGATATTTAAGAAATATTTTAGGTACAGATGGGAGAAAACATCTTTTTTTTTGGTAAATTTTGGTGTTTTCCAAATTAGAAGTGCAGAAAGTGGTGTGATGTGTTTTTATTTAAAATATACATTATAATTATACATTATAATCGCTTTAAAAGTGTACTGGGAGGTGATATAGGTGGTATAGCATCAGCAGATGCAGCCACACTCATGTATGTCCCCATTAAATAATAAATAAAAACCAAATAAATAAAACAGTTTTATTTATTTGCAGATTTGGTTTTTTTTTCCCCTTACAACAATGAGAAGTGCCGAAAGCAGTGTTATGTCTTTTTATTTCATTATCACTGTTTTCTCCCACCTCTATCTAAAGGTTTAGAAAATAAAAACACACAAAAGCTACTTGCTGAACTGCTGCTTCGTCACCCTGGTGTGTGACCAAGACATAGGAAAGGTACCCTTCCACACAGAGTCTCTGGAATGAAGGCTCTGCCCTCACTCTCCCATCTGCCACTCAGGATGACACCACTGTTTGGCAAGCAAAGACAAGTGAGGCCCTACTTATGCAGACCTAGGCTTGCTCCTCATATTATGGTGGCAGCTTAGGTGACAGGCAGCAGGGAAAGCCCTTCTCCTACCCCCACTCTCACCATCCAGAAAGGCATTTTGCTATATCTGTGCACTACTGCTATATTTTATAATGCAGTAGTGTGAGCATATACACAGTAGTAGTCAACTGACCTGACACTATTAATATCCGATTCATGGGTTTCAAATGATTGAATGCACTGGCCAGTCCGCATGTCCCAGACCATTGCTTTTTTATCACACCCCTAAAAAACAAGAACAAGAATTCCAGTCAGATCCTCAGTGGATAGACCCAAACCCTGTTGGTAGTTCCAATTCATTGGTATACCTGCCCACCCTCGACCTGAGCACCTTAACTTTAAAAGTGAACCTTTCTGGGTATAAGGGTGACAAGCCTGCTATCAATTTTGATTTCAAAAATAGCAATGTTTCACCAATCAAAAGTCTGGGAAAGTCTAATCCTGGACTGGGTTGTTTACACTATTTTGTTGCAACTCTCTGCCACAAAAGACCCGGATTAATGGGTTGACACTGTCAGCACACCTGCGAGTACAAGAGCAACGCCAACTGACAGGACAAGGGTATGGAGAGTCACATCTGTGAATATTCTCCGTTACTGGAACACCCATTTTATTGGGCCACTATCTGCCCTTCCTCCTCAGCCCCTCCACACAATTGTTTTCCCTCATTCTGCATAAATATACGTCTACCTCACCCCTGACACAAATGTGTTCCCTGTTTCCGAAGGAGCAAGATCCAAGCACAGGACGTCAGCCCCATGGCCATGGAAACTCTGCAGGAGCTGCCCACTTTCCACATCCCAGAGGGCACAAGTGCCATCTCCACTGGCAGTCAAGATCTGTGGGGAGAGAAAGAGAACCAAGGTTATAAAGAAGACATATGGCTAGAGGTGAGAGAAAACGGTTTTATTTTTTTTGCAGATTTGGAATACTTCCAAAGGTAGAAGTGCAGAAAGCAGCGCTGTGTGTTTTTATTTTGTTATCACTGTTTTCTCCCACTCTACATATGGTCTATTAAAAGATGGGGGACAGTAAACAGTGGACAACGTCACAAAGTCAACAAAAACCTTTGAAATCCAGGCTAGCTACCATTCCTTGATTGCAAATTTTGGTAATTTCTGGTAAAACCAGAGAATTAGGTATTTGCGGCAAATGTAGGCACACACATTAACATAATCACTGTACTGTGGGTGCTTTTTGTTAAAGACTGCGATTATTGTTACATTGTTCCGTCATTGTTTGATGTGCTGTTATTATTTGTTGCTATTACATTGTTATTGTTTGATGTGTAATTAATTCTCCATGTAACTATTTAGTAGGTCCTGAACATTTTTAAAAATACATTTCATATAAATAGAACAAACTCAACACACTCAAAGGTGTCTCACTGTATATCAATGTCAGAACCAGTGGAATCACTAGGGTTTGTGTTACCCGGAGTGGGAGGCCAGCACCTCCCCACGATGGACCTCCTCCCATGCAGCGGGCGAGGCAATACCCTAGGGGGCAAGAGTGGGGATGCTCCATCACCCTGCCCCCTGCTGGTTTATTGGCTATAACCTTTGATAGAATAGAGATATTTCAACACGATTTATTCCTTTGCATTCTGCATGAAAATATGCAATGAATGATATAATGGTTGGCAAACCTTCAGTCTTGAAAGACTATGGTATAAGCCTACAGTACCCGGTATTCCCAGGCGGTCTCCCATCCAAGTACTAAGCAGGCCTGACCCTGCTTAGCTTCCGAGATCAGACAAGATCGGGCATGTGCAGGATAACAGTTGCTGCGGAATGATATATAACATGATGGTATTATTCAAAAATACTGAGATTTAAAAATTTTTGGCCAGTAGTGGTGTCACTCCCTCCCCCACCATGCGCATCACCCGGTGCGACGCCACTGGTTAGAACTGCTCAAAGAACCAACTAGTCTCACATTTTGTCTTGAAGCATAACTAGCCAACTGCCCCTGGAAGGAGTTCACAGACAGGACATTTGGGAGGTAGCCAGTGCTGTTTGCAAGGATGGGTTATACTTGGATAGCCACAAGAAGAATATGGAGGTTCTAAGCAGATACGACCACAAGTGCAACTGAACATATGTTGACATGTGAGCTTATGTGGACCTTCTTCCACAGAATAATCACATCTGCAGTTGGGGGTAAGGTAAAACAGAAGAGTTTGACTTCCGGGTGATTGTCATACCCCCTTTTAAGAAAGGGAGGTCCAGCAACCTAAGACAATACATGAGATGGTTGGTTGGCAACCTTCGGTCTCGAAAGACTATGGTATAAGCCTACAGCACCTGGTATTCCCAGGCGGTCTCCCATCCAAGTACTAACCAGGCCTGACCCTGCTTAGCTTCCAAGATCAGACAAGATCGGGCACGTGCAGGGTAACAGAACACACGAGAGAGAATACTCCTAACTAATTATTCCTAACTAGATCTTGGAATTCCTAGCAATCATTCTTTGCATAACAAGAAATATTTACATGGTCAAAAGGTGACACTGAGATTGGAAGCTGCAGATTTTTCTCTCTTCTTAAACTGCAGCCTGCAAATAATGCATTCTTTATGGATTATCATGTGCGTCAGACTTGACATTGTCAGAGGATGATCCATTTTTAGCACAGATCACTCCCCCCTTAATCTGGGGGGGGGGATGGTGATGCAGATCTAGTAGGCTTTCAGGTTTTTATCTATGCCCCATCAGCAGCTCTGAAAAACACTTGATTGTTAGACTGGATGACTAATTGCCCCCTTGTGGGTAAATGTTAAACAGTTTCTCTAGTAAAAGACTGACATCATTTTTCTACTGTCCAAATGGACAACCAATAGCCCTAAGACATCAGGATACTTGGGGGTTTAAGTGAAAATCTCTTATTTTTCCTCCCTTTCTGCCCAGGCACTGCAAATGTTTAAACAGATGCTTTGCAACAATCTAGGAAGATTCAATCAAGGAAGATCAGTTAAAATGCAAGACTTGAAAAAGACTGTTTAACCCTCTTGGTTTCTTGGTTTCGGTTGGAATCAAGACGCAGTCACTTAAACCACCGTGCTAACAATTAATAATGAACAATAAATCACAGACCACAAAATTGAGGGTCAAAAAACTTTTTTTTCAAAATTGATGGTGGTTTTATATGAATTTGGGTCATTGATTCCAAAAATGGCATCGGTTTTGTCCAGTCACTTCTAGTTTTAGAGATACGACAGCCATGGCATAGGCTTCCTCACGAGGAAGCGGCTGCAACCATTTACTAACGAGGCTATGCCGTATCTCTGAAACTAAATGTGATCGGGCAGAACCGATGCCATTTTTTTGAATCAGCACCTAAAATATACCCAGGAATAGGTCTAACTTTTAAGATAGAGGGCAGCAACTCACACTCCACCACAATATCACAAACTCTGGCCGCAGACCTTTGAAGTTTCGTCAGCACTCAAGATCCCACCCCAAAAAGCAGCAGGCATGCCCTAACTCTTCATGAAAATTATAACTGTGTGTTAAAAGAAATGCAGATGAAGCTGACTTCTACTGAGTCAGGACCTTCTAGCTCAGTAGCATCAGCACTGATTGGCAATAGCTCTCCAGGGCCTTAGACAGGGATCTTTCCAAGCTTTACCAGGAGATATCAGGGATCCAACCTGAGCCCATTTGCATGATATCAGGTGCTCTGCCACTGAGCAAATGCAAATATAATTTTACCAAAGTGGAATGAAACTTCATAGAAGCATGGGGCCTGGAGGAAATCTACTCCCCCACTGAAGATATTCTAGGCTAGAGTAAAAAAAAAAAATTCTTATTTTAAAAGAGTTTCTAATTCTTTTACTTGTGGAAACAGGCTCAGGTAATATTTTGGTTATAGAAGTAATATTCTACAAACCGCAGAATATGAAGGAAAGCTATTGTGTTTCAGCCAACGAGACAATATAAGAGTCCAACTGGATCAGTCCTCAGGCCCGCCTAGTTCAGCTTTCTGTATCCTGCAGTGGCCCACCAGATGTCTCAGGGAGCACACAAGACAACAAGATACTAGTATCCTGTTGCCACTCCCTTCATCTGACATTCTGAGGTAGCCTACTTCTAAAATCAGAAGGTTGCATATACCCATCATGGCTGTGATTCACAAACCTGTGATGAACTTTTCCTCTAGAAATCTACCCAATCCCAGACACCATCACCATATCCTGTGGTAAGGAGTTCCGCAGATTAATCACACAAAAAGCAAAGTCACTGGAAAAGAATAAGGCACACTACTAATTTCATTTAAAACATTTCATAAAGGGCACAGTGAATGGGATGGGGATGCCACTGTGACTAAACTAAGCAGATTGATCAGATTCACATCTGCTTAGTTTAGTCACAATGGCATCCCCACCCCATTCACTGCGCCCTTTATGAAATGTTTTAAATGAAATTGAGTAATAGTTAGACTCGGAATGCAGCAGGTTCCTGTAGAGTCCTTCTCCAAATGACTGACCAGTCATCAGTATCCAAGTTCAGTATTGTCAACACGGACTGGCACTATTGTCTCCAGGTGAGAAGATTTTTGCATGCAAAAGAAGTTACCACTCTCACTGAGCTATGGTCCCTCCCCACAGGGGGAGAGACCACTGGAAGCCCCAATTAGGTGCAGGATACATGCTTAATAATCTTTTGAAATAAATCAGTGGTTCTCAAGCTTTTTCACACCGGGACCCACTTTTTAGCATGACTATCAGTCAGGACCCACTGGAAATGATGTCATTAACCAGAAGGTGATGTCATGACCAGAAGTGATATCATCAATTTAGGCTTCAAATCTAAGCTGCGATCGGCCAAAGGTCCCATCACACAGAGCACTTGTGTTGTTATTTTGCATGGGATTCAACTATTTCAGCTCGGAAGTCAATGCAGACACAGATCCTTCTCCAACCACATGGTCCTCCCCCCTTTCCAATGTCCTATCTTCCCATCTCTTCAGGATAAAGCACCATACCTCTCTCCCACTGGAAGCCTACCCTGCCCAGCAGCTCTATATCCTGTATTTTCAGCTCTGTACTTTCAATGGCAGCTGAGATAGTTGCTACACGACCCATTTGCAACTGGTTCGCAACTCAGCTAGTGGGTCCACCACTTGAGAAATGCTGAGGTAGATTTATTTAATCCATTGAATAACTTTAATCCAATCACAAATCACGTATTTACGATATCCTTCTGCAGGTTTTCCCAATGACAAATTTCCCCGCTCCTTGGTATGCCCTCAAGCACAAGTGTCACATAAAAACCAGGATTTGGGCTTCATATTTCTTTACTGCCAGCTCAGCTGCCATTCTGCCAGATCCCAGACTTCTGAGGCCACAATTTAGCTCACCCAAGCCCTGCAGGTAGATCTTTGACATCTGTTGCCATGGCAATAGACTCAAATCATCATCTCGAGTTCATTACTGGAAACCAAATGGCTTCCGCTGGAGCCTCTCTCAAGTCCCAAAATAGAATCAGCCAGAGCTGATGCTCCATTAAAACAAGCTCATATGCCTGGCAAAGCAACAGACACGAACCTGCCCTGGATTTTGCTCCTCACATCCCTGTGTACTGTGAGGGAGAATCGAAAATTAGGCAGGCACTCGTTATCCTTCATTAGTACTTCTACTCACTTTTATGTTCTACTTTTCTTTCAAGAAGCTCAAGGTGGTTTGCATGGGACCACCCCACAATATCCTCACAACAAACCTATGAGGTGAAATTGTGAAAACAGTAACTGACCCAAGGCTACACAGTAAGCTTTGTGGCTGAACAAGGAATTTTAACCCAGGTCTCCCCAGCCTGGGTCCCTAACCATTCTAAAAACAGATAGACCATTATTTCACAAATGAGAGGTGGACCCTTCATGACTGGAGTTCAGTTCCGTCTCTGCCACTGTATAATCATGTCTGGATTAGTCAAGTCACTTATTGACTTGACCAATGGTTTTGAAGTACAGAACCTTGTCGTGACACGTCCCTATAGCCACATCTCACTAAGGGCGCAATCCTAACCCACTTTCCAGCACCGACATAAGGGTAATGCAACTTCAAGGTAAGGGAACAAACATTGCCATACCTTCTGTGTCTACCCCCCAACTGCAGGATGCAGCACATGCCCCACTAGCACAGCTATGTGCTGGAAAATTGGTTAGGATTGTGCTGGAAAGTTGGTTAGGATTGTGCCCTAAGACTATATAGGTGGGCCATCGGTGTCTGTGTGGGTTTTGTTCCTGGAAACCCCAGGGATGCCGAAATTGGCAGATGATGACATCTATAGATTTAGGCAGCTGAAAACTTCTGAACACAACCAGAACTCTGTTCTGGTCACATCAAGAGGACCTTCTAAGGGCCAGGGATGCCTTCCCAGCCCTGAGAAGGCTGAAAATTTGAAACTTCTGGACTCCTTGAGGCCGCAAAAACCCTCAAAATGTCCACTGGGCACACCTAGAGCATAGCACACAGGTTTGGATCATAGGCACATGCCATTACCCAGATAGAAGGCATTGTCACCACTAGTTCATGAAACATAAAATGTTCCATATATGTTTGAAGAATATATAAATAATAACAAAGAAAGCACCGCAGCAGTTTATGCTTTGTTTGATTTCTTTGCTACTCCTTTCACAGCATGCCCCCAAGTTTCTAATGCTGCAATGGGACTTTTTGTGTGCCACTTAGACAGTGTCTGCATGCCACAGGTTGGCCACCCCTGTTCTAGATTATCCTTATACCAGCATTCATACTTGCCTGCATGTCCGAGTTAGTGAAGCTGCAAGCCGACAGGTAATTTGTGTGCATGGCAACCGATTTCTTCTTTGCAGCCATATTCTCATTTTTTTCAAATGTCAGTGGATACACAGAACATTTATTGTCCAGACCACTAGCGTTAAAAACAATAACAGGAAAGAAACCATTGAAGCATTGGTTGTACAATGCAACTACAGCACTAACCACAATGCAGTTCACCATCACTCCCCGCAAAGATAGATTTCCTAATTGCTGTAATGTTTCATCCTGCAGTTCACTTGGAAAATTCATATTGATGGAGACCGTTCCTACTTTTATGCTGTGCATTAAAAAAAATCACAGGGATTGGGAAAACAAAGCTTACGATGTCTAGCCTTTATGATTGAGACTGAGACTGCAAAAAGTGGGGCCATGATGTAAAAAAATTGATATACAGGTCATGCCTCATTATCCACAGATTTGGTATCCACTTATTTGACTCACCACTGATTCTGGGGTCCACCATTAAATGCCTTGCAGCAAGGAAAAAAAGCAACAAAATCCCATTTCTACCTTCACACTGTTAAATAATTATAATTTCATTCCAAAATATTCCATTATTCATCCCATTTAGTGGATTAACGCAGTATAGCATCTATACCAATGCTTTCTGGGGTGACAATGGAAGAGCAAGAAAGGAAGTGGGTCTTTAAAGCTATTTTTCCACTGATTTGGTATCCACTGATATTTTTTTATCCACAGAGATTTCCAGAATGGAACCCCAGTAGAGAACGAGGCACGACCTGTAACCATTTGACAACAAAATCATGCTCTGTGAAATGTGCCTCTCAATTTAACTGATAATTAAGGGCTCCTGAGAAGCAGGACAAAATTTTTCCCATTCAGAGTGAGGGCCAGATCCATTGCCCTCACTCTCAATTGGCTTCATGAAGTCATCATTTGGTCAGTTCCAAGTGGCTACTGGAACCATTATACTGAATGCAAAATATATCTCTATAAAGTGCCAAAGCACCTGCTAAGAGAGGCTGTGAACAAGAGTGAAATGAAAACACACTATAAATTTATATAAAAGCTGAGAAAATAACTACTATTATGTGAAAAAATTTCCTGCCTGTCACTAACAGACATGAACGTTTCATTTACTAGGTCCAAATTTCATTACTTACCCACAAGCAATGGCACATCCTGATGGAGCATAGGCACATGCCATCACCCAGGTACAAGGCATTGTCACCGCATGTTCCTGAAACATAAAATGTTCCTTGGATCTCAGAATCCAAATGGCAAGTCTCCAACATATTGCAAAAAGTACTGAGACAGCAGAAACTACTTCCATCTGCTTTTATTGCATAAAAATAAGTAACAACCATAATTCATGGGGCATAGACATTTATAATTCAAGAGGCAGATCACAAGCTTCCTTACACTGAATCAGTCCCATTTTCCAGGCAGAGAAAGAGATCTTCCCTAGCTCTCTTCCCTGAGATTCTCTCAACTGGGGACTGACCCTAGGACCTTCTGCATGCAAGGCCTGTGCTCTGTCACCAAGGTACAGCTTCTGACACTTCTCAGAGGGTGGAGCTATCACTCAATGGTAGAGCACCTGCCTTGCACATGCCAGGTCCTAGGTTCATTTCTTGGCATCTCCAGGTAAGGGATAAAAAGGTTGTCTCAGTGTCTTATTTAATAATGTGTGGATCTCCTCTATGGAGAACTCGTGCAAGGAAAGCGCCCTACAGGTAGACCACAGCTGCAATACAAGGACATCTGCAAGAGGGATCTGAAGGCCTTAGGAGTGGACCTCAACAGGTGGGAAACCCTGGCCTCTGAGTGGCCCGCTTGGAGGCAGGCTCTGCAGCATGGTCTTTCCCAGTTTGAAGAGACACTTGGCCAACAGTCTGAGGCTAAGAGGCAAAGAAGGAAGGCCCATAGCCAGGGAGACAGACCAGGGACAGATTGCACTTGCTCCCAGTGTGGAAGGGATTGTCACTCCCGAATCGGCCTTTTCAGCCACACTAGACGCTGTTCCAGAACCACCATTCAGAGCGCGATACCACAGTCTTTCGAGACTGAAGGTTGCCAACAGACAATTTTATTGTGTCATTTTGCATTTGGTGAGGCATCTTGTAAACATTTTAATTTTAAAAAGGAAGTGTATAAAACTATTCAAGAACTAATAAGGAACTCACCTTGTTGGTCGTGAAGGCATCCCAAACAATCACTTTCCCATCCTACAACAAGACAAAGAATCTTCTAAATGCAAGAACCTCTTTTAAAGCCTGACTGCACTTAATTCCCCCTACTTGTGTTCCATTTGTTCATAATGCCTCTGGCTAAAACCAGAAAGGAAAATGCACTAAAGCTAATGAGGATACATTTCAGAAATGTAATGGTTAATTATACCATATGTTATGGAATATAGATTCTACAGGAAATAGAGCATACCCACAAAAAAAATTTGAGAAAGCCCTTCAGCACATAATCTTTTCTAAGTATGGTCCTTCTCATTTAAAGATCACAATTTACTACAAACTTGAATCTGAGATAAAATTGTATTAAGATCACCACTTAAGGCATTTAATATCTACAAAGACCTCTTTATAGCAGTGGTTCTCAAACATTTCAGCACTGGGACTCACTTTAAAAAATGATACTCTGTCAGGACCCACCTAGCTTTACAAGACTTAAAAAAAAAAAGTTGCATGCTCAAGCCCCTGTTTTTTATCCTTTTTACTATGGTGGATGGTGCATTTGTTGAAATCCAGCCGATCAAGATCATTCTGGTGGTTGCTCCATTTTGGTTTTCACAGGGCTCAATACATGTTCCATGTCAGTTTCGTGACCCACCAAAAATCAGATCCCAACACACAGTCTGGGAACCACTGCTTTATAGAATAAATAATGGTAGTACTTTGTATTGCACTAAAGGTCAAACAGTCTTTCAACGTATGCTGTAGCCTTCTGTTGCTGAAGACTAAGAGTTTCAGAAAACATTAATCCAGGTTTTGTTATCCTTTTTATCCCCATGATCTTCTCTTTTCTTCCTACTCCATTATGTGTTTGACGTACTTCCTATCAGACTGCATTAAGTTATACTATACTTACTAATAGCTGCTGAATTACTTTACGCTAGAAAACATCCTTGCCCAGTTTCACTAAACAAAAATAGTTAAAAAAAATGTGAGATACTCCTAATTGTTACCAGTACAACTACCGTGTTTCCCAGAAAATAAGATATTGTCTTTTTTTTTTTTTTTTTTTTTTGCGCTCAGAAAAACACACTATGTCTTATTTTGGGGGAAGGTTTTTTTTTTTTTTTAATGTACAACAATCCACAGTCATTCACGTACAAAAATATACAGTGCAAAAATATCCCCTCAGCATGCAGGAGGATCCCTGCCTGCCTGCCTACTCAGAAGTCAGTCCCTTTATAGTTAATGGGACTTACTCCCTGGAACATGTGGACAGCCTCAGTGTCTGGTTGGCAGGGTTGCCTCGCTTGCTGCTTCCCACCTCAGCTCCTTCTCAGTGTCCTCTGCCCAAGGCAGCACAGCAGGCGCTTTCTAGGTGGCACACAGGAGTGCAGCATTCCTGGTCATGTCGTCCACCTGCCCCACTCGAGGACCCCCCCGCCCTGGCCCTGATCACAACTAGGTCTTAGTCTTAAATTTCAACAATTCTCAAAAAATACACTAGGTCTTATTTTCAGGGAAACATGGTAATGCAACATCAACTGCTTATTATTATTCCCAAGTTAAGTTTGCCAACATCAGTGGTACATGGGGCCAGTGGCGTAGCTAGTGGGGGGCAGGGGGCAGTCCACCCTGGGTACCACCCTTGGGGGGGTGACACACCACAAATGTCCCAACATCGCTAACATCATGAAGGTTATAAGTAACCCCATCATGCCATATACTGTTGGATGCGGAATTTCCAGCAGAATGCAATGCAAAAAATGGGATTGAAATATCTCCTTTCTATCAAAAGTTATGGCCAACAAACCAGAAATAAAAATGCATGGAACCCTATGGAAAATGAAACCAAGCCATATCGTGCGTTTACTCGCAAGTAGGCTAACTTTCTATAGTTTGTCAGAAAGCGCAGGCTGGGAGGAATCAAATGACACCAGAATGGTTCCTATCCAATTAAAGCAGCCCAAAAAAAAACACCCAAAAAGGAAGTTCCTCCCTCCAAGCAGACAAATGTATTGAGCCCTATGGAAAGCGAAAGTAAGTCACAAGGTCACGTTTACTCGTGAGTAAGCAAACATGCCTTGGCTCCTGGTAGAGTCAGGCAAAGAGGAATGCAAGGCTAGCTGCATGGTCCCAATCTGATGAAAGTGGAGCTCAACAAATGCTCTAGATGGCAGCACCCCCCCCCCCGCAAAGAATAAAACAGAGGCTTCAGGTGGTAAGGTCCATTTTATTTGTTTTTAGACCTGTAAAGCCAAGTGGGTCCTGATAGTGCTATGCTTGAAATATAAGAATTTACACTGAACTGGGCACTGGGGAGGGCTGAAAATCTCACTGATATTTTTGTGGGGGGCTGTTCTTGCAGGCAGGCTACAGAGAAAATTCACTTGGTGGAACAGGGCTGGTTTCCCCTTATTTACTTATCTGTCTTTCTTTAATTTAATTATTTATAATTATTTTATTGTGCTTGATTATGTCACTTCCAGCCATGACGTCACTTCTGGTGGGTCCTGGACAGATTGTCATTCTAAAAAGTGTGTCCCAGTGTTAAAAGTTTGAGAACCACTGCCTTAACTCAAAACAGGCCAATGAGACATCCGGGAGGGGGGGGTGTGACATCCTAGTGACCAAAACTCTGGAGACCGTGGCTTTTAGGAATAATACCATCATGTTAAATACCATTTGATACAGAATTTCATCCATTGCTTGTGGGGAAATAGTCATTGCATTTATTTTCTGGTCATTATTATTATTCATTTCATGTCATGACCATTACTATCTCTCAGTCTCAGCCACCTCACAGGGTCGTTGTGAGGACAAAATAAGGGGAGGAACCATGTACACCACGCTGAGCTGCTTAGAGGAAGGGTGGTACAAAAATGTTAATTAATTAATAATTAATTAATTAATTGATAATATAATTTATAATTAATTGATTCTGTCGTATGGGTGATAAAAATTTATGGGCCCTGGGTGTCAAATGACCTAGCTACAGCTCTGCATGGGGTCACATCTAAGAGAAAGCTGGGTGGTTTTGAATGGCCGAAACCTGTATAGGTTCTGAATTTGTCTCATCCTTTCAAACTGCTGCACTTCCTTAAACTTAATTTTGTGGAACTGTCTTTTAGATGTGGTTCTTTGCCATTTTTAAATACTTTAACATAAGGTAAATGAGAGGAATGGGATTTTATAAAACTTGTGGTTTTACTTGCTAACATTGTGGGAGTCAGAAAGCCTTGCCAATCAACTGTAAATCACCCAAGAGGTCTAAGAGAAGATCCCAATCTACCTTCTTGCCCTCCTCTGTCTTGGGATCACAGCTTCTAAAGCAGCACACCACCCTGCCAAAACTTTTAGAAAAGCAGTGATGCAATTTCAAATGACTGTTTCTCAGCATAGGTACAAATCCTTCAAACAGCTTCTGCAGCATAAACAACATCAAAAGGTGTGTATTTACCTGGGAGGAGCTGACAATTCTTCGTTTATCTTTGCACCAATCCATGCAGAGGACCTTGTTGCCATGGCCTTTCAGGGTCCTTCGTGTCTTCATCACAAACTGACCCAAGGCCTCCACACGCTCTGCCACTTGATGAACTGAAAGGAAGGAGCCACAGAAAGTCAGCTGTGTGTACAGATGTCAATGGATACCATGCATGGACACCAGGATGGGGCATGGCCAGGCGGCACAAGCCCTGACAGTGTGCCCTACCAGGAGGCGTGGCCAGTGGACACGGTCTGGTTTCTATCCTCCAATGCTACCTAAGTTAGGGCGCAATCCTAACCCCTTATGTCAGTGCTTTCCAGCGCTGACATAAGGGCAATGCAGCTCTGACGTAAGGGAACAAACATTCCCTTACTTTGAGGAGGCCTCCGTGAGTGCCACCCAACTGCAGGATGCAGCACATGTTCCATTGGCACCGCTATGCCAGTGCTGGAAAGCACTGACGTAAGCGGTTAGGATTGCGCCCTTCTAGATATAAAGATTGAGCAAAAGCATAGCCTGCAACAAAAGATTTGTTGAATGGACAGCTATGCTCAGAAAGAGGCTGGGACCCATTTGTCTAGAAACAGCTCCCCTCTGGAAACTTGCTCACCGTAACTTCAATTCCATTCACCATGTGTCGTTCCCTGCATGTGTGGGAAGCAGGGAAATAAATGCCCCTATGTTTAGCCCACAAGAAAGTTTCATCTGCTGATTCCTCCTTAACAAGTCTCTCATAGAGGCACAAGACCAGGTCAGACTGTCATTTTTCTGGCCAATGGGCAACCTTTGTTTCTATGGGCCAAACTAAGCATGACTCCAATCATGTCATTGGTCCTGGTGGACTTACCTTTCCCCCTTGTAAATAGCACATGCAGAGGAGTGATTCAGAAGGTGGGAAGCAAGTGTACCACCTTTTAAAATGGTGTTCCCTTATATGTTGCAGGGGGAGAGCAACTGTCTCTCTTCACCCCAATATGGCATCTTTTCCAGTGGCTGTTGCTGATATACCTTCTTTTTTTTAGACTGTGAATTATTTGGGAACAGGAACGATTTATAGATTGGTTTTACTATGTAAACCACTTTGTGAACTACTCTTGGTGAGAAGTGGTATAAGTATTCTTAACAACAACATGATGCAAGAAACCTTGGGTTGGGCACTTCTCAGAACTGCCACAGCAGGTCTTTTCAGTCAATGGCATCAGTTCCACTACTGGTTCTTCAAGGATGGCAGATGGAACTTGGCCTCAACACCATGGCGACCAGGTGGCATTACCTTACCTGGCCCAACCTTGCTGGAAGCAGTATGACTGTGGTGGGGAGGGTGTATGAGTGGGCACGACATGACTATGGCATTGCCTGGCACGTCAGGAAGGGCACAGTTTGGGGAAGGAGGGCGCAGAACGAAGCCCCAACTGTGAGGCAAGCCACCCACTTTTGCGCACAGCTGCCATCTCTGGTGGTGTACTCACAAAAGTGGTACCCACAAAAGTACCCACAAAAGGTGGCACTTGGAAAAGTGGTACTTGCTAGCGAGCACATGAACACGCACACACAAGGTCACAAAGCCCTGGACTAGAGACCTCTGTCTCCAAGTATTAAGAAATAACTGCAACTAATGCTCCTAAAATAATCTGCTTTTTTGTTATTACACCTTGAATATATCCAACAGCAGCCGCTGAATCTTGCTGCAGACTCCTTCGCTCCCCACCCAGTAGTGACACCAGGAATGGCATTAGGTTACGTTCAACCTTCACCATTTCCTGACATTCACAACGTAGACTTCTGCCCTTAGCTTAGGCACTGGGGGTGGAAAAACTGCTGTTGTGGCAAGTCCATGGGCAATGCCTCATTGCTGAGGAGATGGCATATTTGGCTCCATCTCAAGCAACCCATTTCTACCTCTTTGTCTTGCACTGATTTATAATGGATTCACCGCCCAAACACCATCTTTCTCTGTGCACTAAACAAAACCTAGCTTGCACCTAATTGCAGAAGCTGAAAGGATCATATTCTCAACAGGACAACAGAACAGTTCCCTTAAAAGTGCACTGACACAGCAAAACTGCTCAGACTGGAGTCAGTTCAGGTGGCCTCTTGCAGAGAGCTGAAAGCCATATCCAAAGAGGACTGTTAATCAAAATATATAAAGGGGCCCTGTAGGATCAGCCCATCATCCATCAAGCCCAGCAGTCTGAGATGCCTCTGGGAACTGGCACAGTATTCAGAGGTGTACCGCATCATGACCAACTGCTGGTGATAAGCTTTCCTTCTCCAGTCCTTCCTGGAGATACCAGGGATTGAACCTGGGACCTTCTGCATGCAAAGCAAGTGCTTGGTCATTGAGCTATCATCAGGTGTACTGCTCTGTGATGGCACATGCCCCTGTACTCCTTGAATTCCCCCCCCCCATGCTGCATTTACATGCACTTGCACACACTCCTATGAATGAAGGGAGGGGGCAAGCAACCAAGTGGGTGAGCATAAGCCACAGCAGCTCTCCTCCCTTCTTCTTCTTCAGGAAGCCCTGGAAGAAGGGGGAAAAGCTGCTATGGCTCCAGATCACTTCTTTCCACCTACTTGGTGCTTACAAAGTAGGACAGGAAGAGGTTTTTTGAAGCTCACCCATCTGCTTCTCTTCCTTTTACTTGCAGGCTAGGAGCCCAGCACGCATCATTTCTGATCAAACAGGAGCAGCAGGGAACTAGCGCACTATGTTCTGGGTCTCTGGCTAGCACCTGACTTGACCAAACCCTGACACCCCCCCCCCCCATGAGAATGACTGAGCTCATTGGTCAGTATTGTCTATTTTGGAAGCAGCTCTCCAGGGTTTCAAACAAGACTTCCCTAGCCCTACTTGGATATAAGAGGCAGCAGCATAGCTAGAGGGTGGCAAAATGGTAAGAACTGCAGGTACCACAATGCAACATGTAAGTGGCCCCGCCCACTCACCATCACAGTCATTCCGGGCATTGACAGCAAAGCACAGGTACTCACCAGACCAAACCATGTCTCCTGCATCTTGCCACTGCTGCCCAGAATGGCTCCAATGGCAAGTTCGAGGGGCCTTTTACAAGACACATTGTGGCACCTGCAGTACTTAACTGTTTCCCCCCCCCACCAGCTACGCTATCAATAACAGGAAATAAAACTCTCAAACCAAGTGCTTTATCACTCAGCTACAACCTTCCCCATTCTGTACTCACAGCAGTTGGGGACTTCCCAGATCAGGAAAAAGGGGCACCACAACATATCGTCAGCAAGCAGGCAGCAGGAACACATCTCTGAATGAGTCTGTAGCAGAGCACATCACTTAAGAAAGAAATAGCACATGGAATTGGGGCCCAGGAAGTGGCACTTACTGAGGGGAAGAGATTGAAGTAGATGCTGATAATGATATTACTAATAATGTTATCACTGTATGATAATATAACCTACTGTGAAATTATTATGATTATTTTTCTTTAGTGTGATATAAAGAAATGACATGTACTGTAATAACTTGTGGCTAGGAAAGTCTACCTTTCACCTGGAAAGAAAAATCAATAAATGGGGGGCCCCCTTAAGAATTGGTAAAGCTTTTGTCCTCATCACAGCGTTTGTCCACAGTGGCACCCCAAAACTCAGTGTAGGCACAGCATGGATCCAAGATGTGCCCAGTGAAGGCCCTCAAGGTTTTGCATCTGACTAGCTAGGTCAAACCTAGGCTGGAAACAGTGGTGTAGATAGAGGGGGGTGCAAAGCACTAAGTTTTGCAGGGAGCTTCACCACAGCATGCAAGTTGCCCCTGCCCCTCCCCTTTGGAGCAAAACAGAGGAGTCTGCATACTGTGGTGAGGCTCCCTGCAAAATTTAGTGCTTTGCACCCCCTCTAGCTACACCACTGGCCAGAAATTAAGATTATAAAATAGAAGAACACCATATATGTTCACACAGGCATTTTTTGGAGTCACAGACTACCCCCCCCCCCAAAAAAAAAATCTGAGCATATGTTTGCTGCAAGTCACATTAAAAACTATGTCTTAATTTAAACAGGAATTGGGCAGCCCAGCCAAATTAGAAGTTTTTCTTCAGGGACTAGTAACCACCAGTGACCAGTAACAAACCCATGAGAGCCCCTATACTGAAACCCCTCCCTGCAAGTAAATGAATAATCTCTTTGGTTGCTGTTCTTCCTGTGGCACCAGGAGTGTCCCTATGGATCAGACAGAGAAGGGCCACATGCCCCAGGGGGTGCACCGATGCCCACAGACTGATCAAGGGGTTGTGCAAAAGAAGGAATGTGATTAGGTCCAGCTTTTCATCCAAGGCTGAGGAGAAGGGCACCTGCTGAAGTCTCCCCTTCTGGACCAGCCCCCCCCCCTTCATGTCAGGTATCCCAAATGCTCCCTTGGCCAGGATCTGCTTTCCCTTGGCTCTCATCACTATGGAGAACCGTTTTCCATGCATGCATTGATGGTTTCCCATGCTTGCTTCTGGCATTTCCTGGCCTCCCTGTTGACATCCCCTCCTTTGTGCCCTGGAGTGGAGCTGCTCATCTCTGCCGCCAGTACCCAAGGATGGCCAGGGCAACTGGGATCCTGGATGGGGGTGGGCAGGGGGAGGGTGGGCTCCAGTGCAGCCCCCTCCCCAATTCCCTGGGCTGGAGGTGCCATCTGTTGGAGAGCATCCTCTGCCTCTGCCTTCCTGTTGATGCTGCTGCTGCTGCTCCTTCCTCCCTGCCAGGCAGCAGCCCTGGCTGGAGAGAGGCAGGCAGGCCCCCTCCCCCCCATCGCCCCCCAGGCCACTCACGCTCCACGTCGTGCAGCTTGGCTCTCTCCTCCTCCAGCTTGCCCTTCAGGCTCTCGGCCTCGGTCTTCAGCGAGGCCAGCGTCTCGTTCTCCTGCAGCCCCTCGGTTGCCATCTTTGCAAGGGAGACAGACACACAAGCACAGCCAGCGAGTCAGGAGGCGGAGGGCGGGGAGGGGCCGGGGATGCTCCGGCTGCCGGAGTCAGCGCAGCTCAGCGCAACGCCCGCCTCCCGCGCCGATGGATGGCCGGCCGCGCTGCAGCCCTCGGGATGCTCCCGCGCTCCAGCCGGCCGGGCTCAGTGCGCCGGGGGGGGGGGCTCAGCCCAGGCTCGCCCCCTTCCTTCCCAACCCCCCCCCCCCGGTCCAGGAGAGGAAGCCCATTCTCAGCCCTTTGCTCGCACAGGGCACCAGGAGGAGATCTCTGCTGGATCAGACCCCTCCAGAGCAGCAGCCCTCATTCCCACTGTGACCAAGCAGGAATCTCACAGCCCAATCCTCTGCATGTCTACTCAGAACTGCATCCTATTATAGTCAATGGGTCTTACTCCCAGGGAAGTGTGGATAGGATTGCAGCCTCACAGCCCAATCCTATCCACACTTTCCTGGGAGTAAGCCTCATTGACTTACTTCTGAGTAGACATGCAGAGGATTGGGCTGTCAGGCAGCAATCCTAAGCACACTTTCCAGAGAGTAAGCCCCATTGAAGGCAATGGAATTTACTTCTGATAGACAAGCATAGGATTGTGCTCACAGCCACTAGCAGAGAGAGAGAGACAGGGCGAGCTGCTTCTGAACTCAGGAGGGGGAGTGGAGCTAGGAAGCCCCCCCCCAGTACTATCATAATTTGGGCTTTAAAGCAGGCTGCAATCCTCAGCAGGCTTGCTTGAAATCAACAGAACTTGCTTCAGATGTCCAGGATGGGAGCAAGACTGAGCAGCACAGAATTCTTTCTTTTTCAGAAGCTGAACACCTGGGCTGAAGCTCACCTCTCCTGAAATGCATTTTGCACCCCTCCCTACTCTTCCCCCACTCCATGCTCCCCTATCTGAACTTGCAGTAGTTTTCAATTTTTTTTGTCTCACTGTGCACCAACAAGGTACTAAAATTGTCAAGGCATACTATCAATTTTTTTTTTGGCAATTGACAAGGCACACCATGCTACTGATGGGGGGGGGGGCTCACATCTCTAAATGCCCCTATTAGTAAATGAGCCTCCTCCAAACATCCACGGCACACTTGCGTACCATTCGTGGCACACCAATGTGCCGTGGCACACTGGCTGAAAATCACTGCTCTATTGAGTCCTCAAGGGTAACATTGCTGTGGTAAAGTCCTGTATGCAGGTACCAAAAAAAATCAGGGCCTGGGCACAAGTGCAGAAGGAAGCAGACCTGACTTGGCTTGTAGCTGGTGTGAACAGGATCTAGGACTCCTTATGGACCACAAGCTGAACATGAGCCAGCAGTGTGATACAACGGGGGGGGGGGGAATGCAATGCTGGGTTGCATTGATAGAGGCATAGAGTCTTGATCACCTAAAGAAATAGTTCCACCCTACTTGGCAGTAATAAAACCTCACTTGGAATATTTCAGCCTGGGCACCACATTTTAAAAACAACAATTGGCATTTGTATACTGCCTCTCTTGGTTATTGGATTACTCCTGTGACTTTAATTGAAGGTGATTCACATAGGCAGGCTTTGATAAGAAGCACATTGATAAACTGGAATGGGTTCAGTGGAGAGCATCTAAGGTCATGATGGAGCTGGAAACCATGTCAAATGACTCTAACTTTCTAACATGCCCAACTCTAATATTGTATGACCTCTCAATTTATCTCATCCTCTGGTTGGCCACTACTAGATAAAACCTTTAGCCTGATGTACCCTCTCCCCGTCTTTACTTATGCTCCTGTATATAGTCTTATTATGATCCCATGTTGTAGTTGAGGCTCGGAAGGAGTGGCTTGCCTAAGGTCACCTACTGAGTTCATTGCAGTGGCAAAATTTATAGTGAACCTTTTAAATTTAAAATTAAATCTTTTGAATTTAATCTTTTAAATTAAATAACTAGATCAGGGCTCATGGGGGGGGGGCATAAATGGGTAATTTGAACCCAGGCCCAGAAGCCAAAAAAAGGGCCCGCAGAAATTTCTCTCACAAATTTCTTACATTTTCCTATCTTACCAGAACTTGCAGTTCCAGTGGGATGCTGAGGGCACTACTGTGAGCATGTGGAAACAGCTGCTCCTGCAAGCCATGTGTACTGGGCCCAGGAATGCAGACATGACACTCCTTAACAGTGTCAAATGTGGGAGGAAACGGGCCTGCTACAGCAGCCCTTTGGCTTGTGGATCCACTTGTCATGAAGGAGTGTATAGGAGCTCAGGGACACAGCTGTGGGTCTACAGCTGCTGCAGAAGTACCATAGATACTTGCCTATAGTAATTTTATAGTGAAATTTTTGCCAAGTAACCAAGCTCAAATTATCACTTCGCCTTATCTCCGGGTCAATCAGAGGGCAAAGCCTTTCAACTCTGAAGTTTCTTTTCTCAAGGGCAGACAGGCGCCAAGTTTCTCATGCAGTAGGCAGGCACAGCTCCTTAGAAGCAATTTGTTAACCTTTTATTCGCCTTCTTTCTGCTGCAGCCTGGTTCTGCTTGGCAAATGCTTGCAAAGCAAGTCTGTTTTTTGAAACACCAGGATGGGAATCCTCCTTTCCATCTGAAGCAGGCTACAATTCAATGCTTACTTAAGGATAACACCAATGGAAAGCAGTGGGTCTACTTCTGAGTAAAAAGGGTTGCAAATATATGCAACTGCATCTCTCTGCTGTGAATTGAATTGCACACTCCCTGTTATGCGTTATGGGTTGTATGTTGTATGTAGAGCTTCTGGCTTAACACACCAGACACCTTAAAGGTGGATTTGATTCATGGATCTTCTGCAGTGGTTCCCAACCTTTTTCACTCAAATATCCCTTGGCAGCCCATTTCCATAAATTGTACCCTTCATATTAGCAAAATGCTTGTAATTAATAATACAAGCCCTCATCTTAACTCTAGGAAAGCCCAGAATTCATGTATTTATCACAGTGCTTTCTCTTTTTATCTGTTTGAAGAACAGAAGACTCTGCCTTTGCACTGTTTTGCACCAGAAGTGTGCTGAGAAATTCTGAGTGATTGATCACTTTCCATATTATGTTTCAGCTTTTTTACTGTGCTGGTTTTCAATCACTGGTGCATACATGAATTGATGACCAAAAACTAGCTATTGGTGGGGCTTTCACAGCCAACTAGCTACCTCCCTTCCTGCCTTGCTGGTCATTGCAAGGCATTCCTGTCTTGCAAGGCATTCTGAAGCATGACCTGACTTTTTCTACCATTATTCCATTCTTTTTCAAGTACCCCTAAAGGTCCTGTTGAGTGTCCCTGGGAGTACATGAAGACCAGGTTGGGAACCACTGTTTTACTGGTTTGTTGTTTACAGTGCACTTACTCTGATAGTGCTTACATAAAGGTGGTGAAGACCAGAATTTAAAAAGAATAAGAATGTATCTTATGATCTTTTAGTATGTTTTTAATAAATTAGAGACTACAGTTCTTAGGTAACAATTAGTGGTGGGTTATTTTTCAGGATCTGACCTCGAGTAAAATCAGACAAAACTATAGTCAGACATCCCCTAAGTTTAACCCCCGACTTATCCGAGGGTCATAGAAAATTCCATGATTGTTGGCTCAAAACCTGCCCTCAACTTATCTGTGGGATTGACTTATGGGCGAGTGTCTGCAGTAAGTTTTGGTGCATGCAGGACATTCTAGTGCACACTTTCCATTCTAGTGTGAGCCTTAATACGATAATGCTAATTTTTCCCAGTGATTGCTATATTTAAAAGATTTTAGAGAGACTTAAGAATGCATTTGGTTTTCCATAATATTGTATTTAGCTGTTGATGTCATGTGGGCAGGTAGCACTGGGCTTCACATCGGGGAAGCCCAGTAGACCTGGGCTCCAAAGACAATTCCGGCTGATGTCACCCACCCCCACTCTGTTTTACCCAACCCCTCCCCCTTTGGGAAGGGGCCCAAAAGAAACTTTTGTACCCCTGGTAAAAATTCCTCTCAAAGGCCCTGAACTAGATACCAACAAACACTGAAGACGAAGATGAGATTATTCATCTGGTCTTTAGTTCTTGCACTCATATTTATGGTCCTGCTCTCTTTGGAAGATTTATTAAAGTAAATGATCCCTTCCCCCCAAAGAAACCATCGTACAACATATCTGATAAAATCCATACATTCCAATAAAGCAGATACAATCCCATACCATTTCTACACATAGTGAACAGTAGCTGAGCTTTTCAGACTTGCGGTATATTTCCCGGAGAGCTCTCTCTTTGTAGCACTTGTCACACGGACCAAATACATTGGCCAAAAAAGTCTGGTCACACATCTTGACTTGGAGCGGGAACTGGAAGAGATCGAAGCGGAAAGGAAGTGGGTGCAACAGAAAACCTTTCCTAGGACCTAAAGCATCTTAAACAGTTGGACAAACAGTTGCAAGTGGGGAAAGCTCCAAGCACCAAAATCTTGATTTTCTTGGCACTTGATCATGTTCCAAGGATGCTTAAGAAAGATAATAAACGTATTTGGTTGCCGAGTGGGTATTGAAATACTGCTGTGACTTGACTTCCTCCCTAGACTTATTTGTTCCCCAATCAGGGTGACCAGATGCCCTCTTTTTTAACCTCGTGTACTGGAAAAAAAAAATTTCCCCCTTTTCCCTGTGAGCGGGCCCCTGCAGGCAGTACATAGCCTTCTTCCAATTAATAAATTATCTGTCATAAATTATATGTAGTTTTAAACTTAACGTCTTATACCTGACTTTTAAATTTACTAAGTCATATAGTCATGGATTTCAACCACATGAAATCAATATATGAGTGTTTTAGCTTTTATTTTGCCATGACCTACATTTTTACTGGATGTCCTACATTTTGGGGTGCCTTGTCCTCTTTTGCAGTTATTACATCTGGTCGCCCTGTCCCCAATGACTCAATGATATGCATTAGGTCTAGCTTTATTTTTTATATTTCTCTAATTAATGTTAAAATTAATGTTTTTAATACTTATCTGTTATGATACTTTGTACTTTATTATGAAGCGTTGTAAGTTGCCTTGGGCACTTGCTTTGGCATAGGGTGGGATATAAATATCTCAAAATAAATAAAATAAAAATTCAATTTTAGGCCTGTCACCCAGCTGAAGAAATTTAAGTAGATGGGTCAGTTAATTGATTAATAGGTATGCATTTGCATGTGATAAAGACCAATAGTTCTGAAACAAAAAGCATGTTTTTGTGGATGATACGTGTGTTTCTCAAAGCAAACAGCACCTTAGGAGGGGCATTTGCCATCTACAATTCTTGTAAGCAGTTGAAATTAATATTTTTAACTGTAGTCTCTCTCGCTCTCTCTCTGTTTAATTGGAGCACCTTTTTTGCTTGATCAAAAGTTTTTAATAAAGTAATTTAACCAATTAATTTGTTAAAAACAGAACAGCCCTAACAAGAGATATTTTTCCATCTGAAATTGACATGTCTGCAATAATGCCATAATAATGAATAAAAATCAGAAGACATCTGCACTGCAGCTGGAGTAATTATTCATCATCTTAGTAAGGGTGCCAACTGACCCCAAATGTACCTGTCTGGCTTGCTCTTCTACCTATAACAATTGTTTGGAAGCAAAAAGCATAGGCTAAGCAGGTTTAGTTTTGGTAAGTTGGCAAGCCTGTTTGGTCTGCAGAAATCACCAGATGAAGCTTTTAATAGCATAGAGATAAGTATTATCACCTACTATGTCTTTAAGTTGGTCTTAAAGGTACAGAAACAGGGACTGATAAAAAGTAATTCTATTGTAAATAAACTTTTTTATTCACAAGCACATAAAAACTGGAATGGATCCATCAACTATTATTTCTTTATTTAAAGCATTTTTAATTACCCTGCTCTTTAGGCAACAAGACTCCTAGAGGGATTCACATTTTTTAAAAATCAATTAAAAATAATAGCTGTACAATTTTACTGTGGGTAGAGGTGAGAGAAAAGCAGGTACAGGGTAATTTGAGAAACGTTTAACAATAAAATATAAAGTCCCAAAGTGCTTAAATGGCACTTTTTATTGGGATATATAAGCATTGTAGATTTTTTTTCCAAATTGCACAGAAACCTTCAGGCTCAGATTATGATTTTGCAACTCAACATATTCCTGCCTTAACTTCTGACAACATAAATGGGTCAATAGGCCATCTGCACTGAACCTGTGGCAGTCCAGGTGGGGTAGACAAGACAAACAAACTGTATAGTTGGCACAAAGGCGAGCAGGGAACTGTCTCCACTGATCCAAATGGTGAAGAGGGTGGCCCATGCCATTTGCTCATCACTCAAAGTGTCCACCTTTATGATAATTTGACAGAATTAGTTGTCATCAACAAAGTGCAACCTCTTGAGATCCACCTTAATATTACAAGATTTACCATTGATATCACAAGGAAAGCGGTAAATCTACCTACCTTCTTTTTTCAGAGTGGATACTTTGAAGTCTCCAGAATGGGGGGAAATAAGCTGTGCACAGCGAGAGACCAACAACAACACACTTAATGCTTAGATAATCTACTTAAGAGTATTAGAGCTCAAGCCAGCACTTTTGCATTGTGGCACCTGGCCTCCTTGGCACACTCCTGGTTTAGGTTTCGGAGACTTAAGTTTATCATCCTCAATCAGAGAAAATTCTAGGTCTTAGGATGATAAAAACGTAAGAATAGTCTGCTGGATAGTTCTGGGACCAAAGATCCAGCCAGATCCAGCATCCTGTTTCCAACAATGGCTAACTAATGGGCAGGAGGTCTGGTCTAGAGGGTAGAGCCTCCATAACATCCACAAGGTCACCAGTTCAAGGCCACTGGCACCGTGTGACCTTGAAGCAGCTGACAAGCTGAGCCCAGTTATTCCATCTGCTCTGAGCGTGGGAGGATGGAGGCCAGAATGTGAAACCAGATCAGAATGAAACACCTGAATGTTGTGGTTCTTGAAAGAAAGAACCTTCTTTCAATTGTAAAAATCCCTATGGGGATTTAAATAAGCCTGCCTATGTAAATCACCTTGAATAAAGTCTTGAATAAAGACCAAGAAAGGCGGTATATAAATACCTGTATTATTATTATTATTATTATTATTATTAACTGGAACAGTGGGCTCTGGAAAGCCCACATAGGGCCAGCCCATCCATGAAGTGAACAATGCCACTATTTTTAGAGCTGTTTTGAGTGAAGTCACATCAACAGATCAGCTGATCTTCTACTGCTTGCCAATTCATCTGTGATTTAAGTGATGTCTCACTGAAGTTACTAGGCACCTGACAGCCAGTTGTTTCAAACTGTTCAGAAGTTGTTCATTGTATGAGAGCAAGGGTATCTCCAGCACCAATCTCCTCTTGTCATTGCTTTTCATTATATTGTTTCCAGTATTAATCTTATTAATTATTAATCTTATTAATCTTTTAAAGGCCTAGATGCCTTTAAAAGGGGATTGGACAAGTTTCTGGAGGAAAAATCCATTATGGAGTACAAGCCATGATGTGTATGCGCAACCTCCTGATTTTAGAAATGGGTTAAGTCAGAATGCCAGATGTAGGGGAGGGCACCAGGATGAGGTCTCTTGTTATCTGGTGTGCTCCCTGGGGCATTTGGTGGGCTGCTGTGAGATCCAGGAAGCTGGACTAGATGGGCCTATGGCCTGATCCAGTGGGGCTGTTCTTATGTTCTTATTGATGTACTTTGTCTAGCTGATGCTGTAAGTTTGGGTTTGCTTCACTTAAAAAAGGGGGTGGGCTATATTTGCTGTATTGTAACTCTGCAGTTACACACCAGTAACTCTGCGAGATTATGAAGCAACTGGGATTGTGGAAGATCGGAACACTCCTTGCAAATCAGAAGGAATTAGCAAAATGTCTGTGGTGAATGTTGACAAATTAGGGTTAGACTACAAACACACACCAAAAAAAGAGTGCTATGGCACCCTAAATATTAACTTTATTGAATTTATGGGTGGAGTGTTCACAATGCAGACATCCTAGATCAGTGGTTCCTAACCTTTAGGAGCTCACGGACCACTGTGGCAAAAATTGGAATAATTGTGGACCACACGCAACCCTCTGCACACAAATAATACAATTAAATTTGGTAGTCCATGGAGAAATGCTTGGTGAGACACCAGAAGTGCTAGCTGTGGTTGCAGGTGGTCTATTCTGCACCCTCTCTGATGTTCCAAGGGGAAGTGTCTTGCCAAGCAAGCACTTCCTCAGTCTATGAGAAAGGGCAGAAAACGGACTGCCCACAACTACAGCTGACACTTCAGTGCCGGCTCTCGCAGTCTGTTCTCTGCACTCTTTGGCTGTCCGTGGGGGAGCACTCACATGGCAAGATGCTGCAGGTGTCCATTCTCTGCCCTGTCTGGTGGTCCATGGGGGAGCACTCCCTCAGTGAGATGCTGGAAGTGATAGAAGGCAATTATCTTTTTTTCTGAGACCTTGCAGACCTTCTCTTGGTCTCACAGACCATTTGTTGGTCCACGGACCACTGGCCTAGATGAAGCTGTCAAGCTGTGTTCAGAAAAAACATTTTCTGAAAATACTTCCACGGATTGTTTCATACATCAAAATTTGGAGAGAGTGGAGGTAGAGCTGCTGTACCCATGCATATTTTGCAGTGTGATTGCATGGTCTGATGCTTCTTTCTCCAAGAAAATAAAGGGAGGAACTATGGAATTAGCACCTGTGTTCTGTTGGTTTTGTAATATGGTCATGAGGCAGGATGGGAAGAAATTCATTTCCTGCGGAGAAACAGGGACTGATTTATTCCCTGCTGAATGATCCCATTGTTATGCCTGCTGATTTGAGGGAGGAGAAAAGAAAGTGTTCTCCCCCACCCCCAGCATGCAAGAGAAAGTCAGTATGAAATGAAACAGTACACAGCTGTAGAATTAGAATTCATATCCAGTTGAAATTCTGTAATTGGTCACAATCCTAGACAGCAGCATCCAAGAATGTAGCAGTTCCACAAGCATCTCTTTCTACATGCACACCTCTTTCCCACCCATGCATGTGGCTATGTAGGTAGAGCTGCAGCTATTAACAGGTACAAGGTGCATGTGGTCTTATATGCAGCAGCACAAACAGCTTCTATGCTACAGTTTACTCATTCCTGTTGGTAATGAGGAATTATCTCTTGGGGGAAAAATCAATCAAGACTTCCTTCCTGCAGCTGTGTGACTCACCAGTTTCTCTCTTATGGTCGAATGAGACATTATCTCACCACCAATTTTCCCTTGTACCACCATAACTTCCCTTGGTCTTTTTTCGTTTTTGTTTTGTTTAGTTGGGTTTATTTTCAGTTTTGGATCCTTGCAAAAAATAAAAATAAAAAAGCTGAAACAAACATGCCTAGGAGATGGCATATTGAGGAAAGAACTTGCTAGTGCAGGAAGGATTAGATATTTGGCTTCCTTTCAGTTTCCCTGGCCCTGCTTTAGTTGTACTAGGAAAATATGGGTACAGGAATCCCATGTTTCTCTCAATGCATCTAGTTTTTTACTAAGAAGGGGAAAAAGAGACATCTCTAGACTTGGGCAACAGCTATTACACTCTAAACACTTTAGTGCTAAGCTACAGCCCATAAACAAAATATAATAAAAGTAAACAATTTTAACCAGTCGGACTTGCCATAGTCCTGTGCACATTTCAGAGTAACGGTGCAATCCTAGGCGCATCTACTCAGAAGTAATTCCTATTGTGTTCAGTTGGGCTTATTCCAATGAAAGTAAAGGTTCTGTATCTGTATAGAATTGCAGCCTGAGAGCACAATCCTATGCATGTGCAGATGCCTGATGTCATCTGTTCTTGGAAGCTAAGCAGGGACAGGCCTGGTTAGTACTTGGATGGGAGACCGCTTGGGAATACTGGGTGCTGTAGGCTTATACTATAATCTTTCGAGACTGAAGGTTGCCAACCGTTTTCTACTCAGAAGTACATCCCAATGTATTCAATGGTGCTTACTCCCAGGAGTATGTATAGGCTTGCAGATTTAGTCTCATCGACGAGGAAAAGAATACTACACAGAGTATGTAAGTAAGCCCTTCAGATACCCTAAGGACTAAGGAGTTTTCATTTTGTACGTCCCAGAAGCATCTGTTTAATATTCAACCAAAACACATTTATATACAGGCAGAAGTTCATAGGAGATACTTTAAGTGTTGTGTGTCCTGAACTGAACATTCTGGCATCAGGTCTCAGATACCTTTTTTCTACACCACATAGGGAACTCTTAGGCAGTGTGAGTTATTGGCCAGAGCTCTGTGCTGCTACCATGCCATCCTTTTAAATGGTTGAAGCTGGTACAGCTTCTGTTAGGCACAAGTGAGGGGCTTGGCTGGCTCTGTCATACCATTGTTCCAGACTTCAGCCCTCAGTCTGAACTTCAGCACAATCTGAATTTAATGATTAGCCTGTCTTCAATCATGCCTTATTTCTTTACATAGCATAGGATGAGTCTTTGAAATTCACGAGCACTGGCTTGGATGGCTTTAAAAGGGGATTGGACAGTCAAAAAGGATAGGTCTATCAATGGCTACTAGTCATTAGAGTTATGCGCTACCTCCAAATTCAGCAGCAGTATATCTCTGAATCCTAGCAGTGGGGGTGCAGTGGCAAGAGAGAATTACATCTTTCTTTTCATCTGGTGGGTCACTGTAGGAAACAGGATGCTTGACTGGATGCACCTTTGGTGTCATGCCTCTAGCTCCCCAATTCTCATCTTCCTAATCCAATACCCAACCACTACTTACATCTTGGGTCCCTTCAGTTTTGGCAGTCTGTGCCAACACCAGCCTGTTCTGAGCCTTCTGGGCCCTGACAGATACACAAAAGGTTTTCAGGTACACTTGTGAAATAAAGAATAAGAACAACATACTTCTTGAGTTCTACAAAAACACATCACAACTCTGTTGTACATAAATTAATATTTACTCGGTTTAATACAAGACACAAAATAGCTCACCAATTATTATACGTTTCCATTTTTTTCCCAATTAGCTCAATAGGGAAAATCTCTGGTAAAAAAAAATACTAAGGCAGTGATCCTTTACCCAGACACACACATTATTCATTCATATCCTGGTCTGCCTAAAAGGCTTCAAATGGCGTATCCTACTTATATGACAATCATTTGGCACAATATACATACTGGCACATTATAATAATTTCTTAGTGTCTTAATTTATATGCTTTCATAAAACAAACATATATAGCTATGTAAATGTATACACAATAAAAATACGTATGTAAAAATATTACAAAAATTATTTTGTCAGTCTTTAATAACAAAAAGGCCTTTGTTCTTAGGAGAACCATCATGAACCCAATGTCAGAGTCAATATGATTGGATTCAAGCAAACACTGTGTGAGCTTGAGCTATAAAGGGAAGATTTTGTCCGGAATCGAGAATATGCAGTCCTCCCTTTCTTAAACTCTTGATTGTTTGGAGAATCAACCTCTATACAAAATAGATTCACTTCATGGTGATTGAAGAAGCATTTGGCTCAGCAATGTCAGTTTGCCTTTCAAGCAGAGGGTGAATTACATAGCGATTCCTTTTGGTTATATCCTGGTGAGAAAGCCAAGTTTAAAACTGCTGGGAATTTGTATCACTTCCAGAGCATGTGGAGAGGGGGTAAAAGGAAATGTCACTTGAAAGAGATATTTTGTATCTAGCATCAGTTGTGGAGAATTTTCTCTGTTGTTCAACAGGGCCTGGAACCAGAGCAAAGATACAGGCGATTAAAGTAGCAAGAACTAAAACTTAGCAAACTGGTGGAATAGATTCATAAAAGCAAAAGTTAGTGATTTCTAATCATACCTGCACCTTACGAACAAATGATGGAGTCACTCTTTTCTCAAAATCATCTATGGGCGTGTAGGAGTTGAGGATCTTTACTATCTATATAGAAAATAAAAAAAATAGTTGTAATTTAAAGTCTGCAAAGGAAACAAATGGCCATCTCTGAGAGGAGACTGGAAGAAGGGATCCACCAAGGGTGGCTATTCTTGGGGCACCTAGTGTCAGAGAGGTTTCCCAAACCAGTACTTGAACATTCTAGCAAGAAATCCTGTAAAACAATACCTGCACAGCAGACAGAGATGTGCAGCACTCAGAAATCTCTCTAGCATCATCCTCTGTGATTTTTTTGACCTGAAGGAGCCAAGCTGCTTGGGAAAGTGGCTCCAAAGTTTCCTTGGCAGAACTGCTCTGCAAATTCTTCTCCTTCAGCCATTCTTCCAGATAGCTGATATTACACCTGGGATTAACAAACAGAAGAAAACCTGCTAGGAATTCTCTTCCTGCAGGAGCTGGGAACACAAGTTATTTCACATGAAACATTGTGTGTATAAGGCAGGAGGGTGTCCATGTCCATACACAGTGTATCAAAGTAATGAACTAATCACACATAAATCATAAAGCCTAAACTCAACCAACAATAATTATGATTTTGTCAGGACATCCCATAGAATTTTTGTGAAATAGTCAATAGATTCCCATGCATTTAAAAAATACTCCAAATTAACTATTAGCTAGACCAGGGGCCTCCAAACCCTGGCCTGAGGGCCAGGTGTGGCCCATGGCAAGCCTCTATCTGCCCCGTGGCTAGCCTCTAGTCCCCTGCAAGCCTCTGGCCCACTTGACTGAACACGACCAGCTGTGCTCCAGTTAGTGCTCCAGGAGGGTGTTCTGAGGGTTTAAAAATATCACTTCCTGGTTTTCCTGAATAATTGTAAGTAATTTTTTGTGCCTTCTGAAGACTTTAGAAGGCCTTCTGGGGGTCAAGGAGGCCTCCCCAGCCATTAGAACTTGCTCAGAGTTTCCTGTGATGTGCTGGTTCTGATATATTTACTCTTGTATATTTAAGTAAGCTGTTTGGGAGTTTGGGGAATGGGAGTCTAAGTGTGTGCTTTATTTCTGTTGGTGCTTGGAGAAATCCTGGAAATTTGAGCCCATTCATTCATTTATTCATTCATCTAAGTTTCATCTCTAATGCATTAAATTTTACATTTCAAATTTATTTTAAAGAATCACTTTAAAAAAATCACTCCCATAGTAAACTACTTGTTCTTTACAATTTTTCAGAGGTTTCAGAACACCACAGTTTATGCTTTGTTTAATCTTGTTGGCATCTGCTGTCTTCATTGGGTTGCTGCTAAGTTTTTATGCAATTGTTATTTGTATTTTTATCAAATTGCTGCTGGCTGGCTGCTTTGGATATTTTCCTCACTCAAAAGGGTGGATACAAATGGGTTTCATAATATTTTTTACAGTTACAAGTTTACCTTATCTGCATTCCTTTTCGACAAGAGCACATGTCCTTGCGGAGGAAGAGGCTATTAAGCGTGACCGCTCCAATCAGAAAGAAAAGCTGCCGCACAACCTGCTTTAGAAGCTCTGAGTCCAAGCCATTCTGACACATTGTGGTATAAAAATAGCTGAGCTGTTGCAGGATGGAGATCATGGTGTAGGCATCTGTGTCGTCTATGCTGGAAGAGCGCTTTCGGAATCCGGTTGGTTTTAAGCCAGAAATCCCCTGCAGGCTTTCATACTCAAGCATTCCCGGCACTGGAGAGGATAACAGCAAGCAAGCAAGAGCAAAAAAGGTTCCTTTATCACTGCCATTTGGCTCTGGAAACAGGTTGCCACTTGAATGCTGTTTAAAGATCTTTAGGTACCCAGTACATATCCTCACTGTAACATGAAGGACATTTGGGTGGGCTACATTTTGAGAATCCCATATTCAGAGGACATGCAGGATTCAGCTAAACAGAGTGGAAATAAAAATGCTAACAAAAACGCATGAACCTGAATATCTCTCCCTGTATTGCACATAGTTGCACTTGGTTGGTTGGCAACCTTCAGTCTTGGAAGACTATGGTATAAGCCTACAGCACCTGGTATTCCCAGGCGGTCTCCCATCCAAGTACTAACCGGGCCTGACCCTGCTTAGCTTCTGAGATCAGATGAGACCAGGCATCCCCTGTTATGTGCAGGGTAACAGTTGCTGCTTGCATTCACGCAAATTGTAATGCAATACTTGATCTGTGCCTAGATTACAAAAAAAGGAAATGTGAGTAGGCCTACGTTCAGTGTAGTAAATATGCATCCTCCCTTTAAGGCATATTGCTTCGCATATACCGTATACCATATACTAAATACTGCTTGCCTCTGAGGGCTTATTGTCTCACAAGAACAGTGATTATCATTGGCGTCAGGAATAAAAGGCTTTTTGTGTCACAGTCAGACATCGCTCTTGTTAATGCATGTAATATCTATTTAAGGAGTGCCTGCCTGGCTTTGTGTATGAAAAAAGTTAGCTCTAGAGACAGCCCATGCAGGTCTGAATGGAGCTTTTGACCCACATTTGCTTGGACAGAAGTTCTTCCTTCGAGTCTCATTTGCAAAGGAAGGACAGCATCACTCCACCCAATTTGGCCAAAGGCCTCTCCTGGTCTGTTGACAGACCCTGTTATTATATTGCCAAAGAAGTTGCACTCATTTTATTGCCAATGGTTTTCCTCTGAGAATCAGAATTTTCATATACCTTCAGCAATACATTACAGGAAGGTGATAGGTAACAATCGTGTCTTCAAGCCTGGGTTACACATATGGAGACATATTCATACAGCTATCAAATATGCATGAAGATGAAAATTGTATTTCACAATACCTATAATACACACCGATCCCTTTGTAGCCATGTACAGAATTTAGTTAACAGTGTAGGAAGGGTGCAGTAGTAATTTATTTGCCGCCTGCTTACCTATCATTGGCTGAATGTTGTTCTCCATTACAATAATGAACTGATGATAGATACGAATGGCCAAGTCACTAAGAACCTGCCTATATTCTGATAGATCGAAATGCTTCAGACTGTTCTTGTTTTGTTCTGGGGTATTATGCTTCATGAATTCCTGAAAGTCAGTTGTACAGTTACATACACGTAGCTAAACTTGCAGTTTTAATTATTACACATTAACTAGGTTACTGTCAATACAAGCATGTACTCAGAAAAGCAAAGCGTGATTAACATGCTGCTGTCACAAGCATCTTTGCACACATTTCCGCCTCGTGCTGGTAATGGGTTCTGGAGCCAGCTCAAACTAGTTTTTATGGATGAAATCAGTCTTCTTTTGCAAAACATAACTCTTAATTGTGACATATGGTGTGTGTCCTACCAGATGCTCACTGCATGATGCACTTGGAGAGCAAGAAGATTATGTTCACAATGTGTAGGTGGAATAGGTTATTCAGGAGTTGTGGTGAGTGACTTCTAGGTGATTCCCCAGAGTCCTGGGTTAGGAAGAGAAAAGAAGAATGGGGAGGGGGGGAAAGAGTACCATCTCAGGGTCTCCAACCCCTTTAGGGTTCCCCTTCAGGGAATTAGGGAAAGAATTGAAGCCTACATTTGCACGTGTTGGACTGCAAAGACATCTCTAAAGAAGAACTTTGAATTACTAAAACCATTAGCCTGAGCATGCAGAAATTAAGTGAGAAAGGGAAAAAGTTGTCTGTAACAGAAAGAGTTAACTTTTTTTATAACTGCATCCAAATAAAAACACAGTACTAAGCATAGAATGGCCACATTAGATATATACCAATTTCTTCCATTGTACTGCTAATGATTCTACATCTCTCTAAATCCAACCACCATTTATTGCAATTGCTTCAGAGATGTTTTATCCCATTGTTTGGTCAACAGACACCACAGTGACTCACTTTATGTACTATGTTCCATTTCATCATTTCTTTAACAAACACCTAAAGGATTCACAAGAGCACAGATAGAAAGTATGGCTTCTGAATCTCCTGGTAAAGTTGAGTCAAATGGGCCATACATCCAAAGTTTTTGTTATCAAAAGTAACATGATGCTGTTTGTCTATTCTTACCTCTTCCCCACTGTACTGCTTCAAACAGTTAAGAAAATGGCATGTATTTGAGAGCCAGAAGGACAACATCTCAAAATCTTCAGCATGTTCCTAAATAGTGAGATCACATGAAGAGATAATACACATCGGTAAGTATAATACATGTGGCTCCTTTTAAAATGTATTAACAGAGTCACAATGTTGTCATAAAAAAGTCAAAAAGGTACATGTACCATTCCTACCTTAATTACTTGTTTAATACCATTGATTGCCATATTCATGAAAGACTTCAGCATGTCGTCATCATTCAGATAATCAGTGTATCTCACACACATGAACAAGATGTGAGCTGGGAGCCCTGGTATCATATTTACCACCACCCCACGGGGCTTCAGATCTACATAAATCCAAAAATCAATGGGTATTTATTATTTAGCAGATACAAAAGAAATTCAACAGCTAGTTTCTTTTTTTAAAGGAAACAAAACCATACCAAATTCATTTCTTCCTGCCAAAGAGTTAAGAATTACAAAGGACCCAGAAATAAATTATACAGCCATCGAAGCCCACTCTGCAGTTTCTACTTCTTGATAAAAACAAATTGGATGCATCTGTGGATATCTTCAGAGGTCACAAAATCGTCTTAGAGACACATCATAGGGAGGTGGTCTGAATCACAAAAAACTTTACAGCAATGCTGTAAAGAGGAATAAAAGTTAGGATACTACAGATGCTTGTTTTTACTCTGGATATTATAAGGAATGCTCTGGAGAAGCACGATAATATTAATTTATAATATTTGAATACAAACAAAGGGAAAAAATAGCTCCCTGATGAGACTTACAAATGAATGGAGAATAGTCTAGAAAGAAGCTAAGAAGTCCAATTGTTTGTGAAAGCATGAATTAAACTCAAACCTTCAGAGAAAGAAAAAAGAGCAGAGGCAGATAGAGGCTTCTGTGCTATGACATTACTATAAATGACATTGATGCCTGAGAACAGAATAAATGAGAAAGGGGAGATGAAGGATGGAGCAGTGCTAAGATGGAGGAAAAAAAGAACAAACACAGACCTGATGTACTTGGGACCAGTTTGTGAAGGCCATTCAAAGAAAAAGTATGGTAAACAAGATAAGGGGAAAAGATTTTAGGAGCAAGGACACCACCAACAGTTACTTAGCTACTAACAATGTTTCAACAATAGTGACTTACAGGAATGGCAGATCTGAGAAGGAAAAGCAAATCCAAGACCCTGGAGTCCTCAAAGTCTTTAGCTTCAGGAGCGAACAGTTTAGGAAAGTTATAGGAAAAACAAGTATATGAGAGACAGTCTTTCAAGGCTATTCTGAAGCAATTAGAAACATTGTAGTCCTTTTAAGAACAAAGCTGGAAATGACAGATACGAAATAAGAAGGAAAAAAGCATTAATATTGATCATAAATATTTAGCAACTTTGACAACTATTTGGTGTTGCCCATGATTATACTTAGCTGAAATGCAAAGTGTTACTGAAGTACCAAGGATCAGATTCTGAACAATTTTTGCTTCATCTTCCTTTCTGTACTGCAATATTCCAAGGTATTCTTTAGGTGAGGACGACAAGGGCACTTCACTGGCTGTCAAATGTCAATAATATTTATAACCAGAAAAATATTTCATTAACTTTAAAAAGTTGAAAAAAAATTATCAAAGACACAGATTACAGCAGTGCTTCTCAAACTGGAGCGTTGCAATGCCCCAGTCAGAGAGCCCTGGCCTCTGCCCCCTTAAGAGGTGGGGAGGGGGGAGGCAGCGACGCGATCGCCAGTTTTGCATCACTTTGAGGGGTCACAGGGTCTTGGCTGGACTTACCACAGCTTGCTGCAGCTTCCCAGGGATGAGGGGAGCATGATGCCAGCCTCTGCTGGGCTCCCCAACATGCGGAGAATGTAAAACTATCACGACCCAGTTCGTTTGTGATTGCAAACCAGAAGTGGGTCACGATCAAAATTTTGCCTGTCTCCACATGTCGGGGAGACCTGTGGAGGCTGGTCCGGGACTGCCCGCACCCCCAGGAGGTTGCTGCAGGCTGTGGTAAGTCCAGCCAAGCACCTGGGCCCCTCCAAAGTGACACGATCTTGACGATCGCGTTACTGCCTCCCCCCCTCCCCTGCAAGGACTTACTGCAGAACTCAAACTTCCTGCGAGTTTGAGAACCACTGGATTACAGCGACAATTTCATTTTTAAGAACATTACTCCTGTACCATGTGCAACAATCACGAGGTACTGCACCGACAACAGCCACTAAGGCCAAAGCAATGTTGGACAAAAGTGCTAGTGATCACCTTCAAGGCATTTTGGTCATCACAAAGGTACAGCTCTAACACTACCTCCCTGAAAACCATGCCTGACAAACAAGAAGTCAACCTTAAGGACATCTATTCCCTCCATTCCCCCCCCCCCCAGTTGACTTTAACCATGATTTAGTGTTACATCTGCACAGATGCTAAGCATGGTTCTGTTGTAAACCAAAACACTGAAATAATCATATGCAACTGACTTGCAGTGATGGATTCTGGGAGATTCTGTAGTGCTTACCATAGCATAGATACAAAATCTTAGGTAATATAAAGAAATGGAGTGGAGAATTTGGTCCAAAAGTGAGGGGAGCATGCATCTCCAAGGATGGCTCTCAAATTGTAAAGCAAGGTTTATAAGGAGCAAGTGTTACATCTATCCGTTTTAGGCCAACACAATGTTTGACCAAACCTACGCTTCTAGTTGGTAGCACTCTTTTCTAACAACATTCCCAAATAACAGATAGAAAAGCAGAATGAACAAAATCCTCATAATAATGACCATAAGAAAAATCCTGCTGGATCAGGCCAAAGGGCCATCTAATTCAGCATCCTATTTCTCACAGTGGCCTCCTTCTCTGGGAAGCAGACAAGTAGGAGAGAGAGACATGCCTCTCTCCTGCCACTGCTCCTATGCAACTGGTATTCAGAGGCAAACTCTCTCATAATCTTGGTCTCATTTTCTATGTGATTCCTAAAGTAGTACACATTGTAGATGTTTATAAAAGTAAGCTATATACTAAATGCTCTCACCTCTTTCTATAGAATTTCTAAGGGTTCTGATTTGATCCTCCAGTTTCTTTATTATTCTGTCCTTCTTATCCAGCTCCTCTTCTAAATCCTACAATGTTCAATAAAGAATTGACAGGAAATTATCTAACTAAGTGTTTCCTACAGGAAGGAAAAATTTCTAATAGTATTTTGCTTTTCCACCTAGAGAGACATTCAGAGTGGCTTAGATTAAAAATGATAACAATAATAAAAATATAGAACAGCTATTATGATAAAACACAGCAGTAACAAGTTGATAAACAGCAGGACGACAGCAGCTAAACCAGAAAAGGTCTTAGGCTGCTACCCTGTTCATTACTACCTGGGAGTGTCCACTGAATGCTTTGGGATTTACTTCTGAATAATCATGCATAAAATTGAACTGTTAATGACTGAAAGCTTGGACCATGGGAGCCATGCATGCCTCCAGGGGATAGGAGTTTATGGTTGAGGCACCAGTACTGAAAAGGTCCTGTGTATGCCTAGCATGAGCACTGAATGCTCCATAATATCACATTAGAACCTTGCCCAGTTCTACCTAATGGAACCCAACCTACCACATTCATGGAAAGCCATGTCCATTGAGACTCTGGAAAGCTATGTCCAAAGTCTCAGCGATGGAGAGCTGAGACTCTGGAAAGCTATGAAAGAGACTCATGGAAAGCTATGTCCATTGAGAGTCACTGTACATAAAGCATGTCTCCATTCCTCTCTTAAATCATTTTTATATGTAATCATGTTGAGTTTGTCCTTGGATGGCACACCTTGTCCTGACTTTAGGAGAACACGGGAATCTGGTCCTCTTTCCATCCTCTTACAGGGCTAAAAGATATCTAAGTTTATGCCTAACAGGTGAAGGAGGACCATTTGAATTTACTTTTTAGCAAGTAATCCATCGCCAGGAGCGTCTCACCGTATTTTCCATGGTTAGATATGTCACATCCTGCCATATTTTGCTCCTTGTTTCGTTCTCTCTCTCACGTTGCATCTCCACGTGATCACTGGTCTGTTGAAATTCTTGAGCTGCAAGTATTAGCTTTTCTTTTTCCTTCGTGTATATCTCATTTTGAACTTTAAATACTCTGGAAAGCAAAAACATATAAGATTGTTCCAGTGTGTGAAGGAAAGTACTGCTATAATACTGTGTACATCTTTTATTTGCTCATACTATACTTTATTCATTCTGAAGTACATCTGTGCTTTCCCTTTATCTTCCTCAGTAACTAAGACTGCCAATTGGCAAACAACCAAGCCTGGTCTGCTCCTGTCCCTTTAAGAGGAGTTTGAGATGAAGAAGTGGCAGGCAGGTGAAGCCTTTCAGAGCATGAAACCAAACAAGATCACCTGCTAAGTGCTGCAAATCAAACCCTATTAAAAGAACAGCTTAAAAAGCTTAACCCACAGATGTTATTAAACCGACAGTATATATTCATTTAGGGAACTGTATTTCCTTTTTGGTGAGATTAAATATCCAGGTTAACAATGACCAATATTTTTCAGCTAAAAAAAAAAAATTTACC
This sequence comes from Tiliqua scincoides, assembly GCF_035046505.1. Classification (NCBI taxonomy): domain Eukaryota; kingdom Metazoa; phylum Chordata; class Lepidosauria; order Squamata; family Scincidae; genus Tiliqua; species Tiliqua scincoides. Next base: position 15,111,062 of record NC_089828.1, read on the forward strand.
TTCGTGGTGTTCCTTCTTTCAAATTATGATGCAACTGGTCTGTTGTTTTTTCCATTTTATCTTTAATAATTGAGAAAAAAGTTTTACTAAAATTACCTAGACTAGAATTTAGCACTTTTAACATAGAGCAAACAAAGCTAAACGATAAAGTTGAGCACCTAAAAGCACCTAAATGTCCAACTTTATGGAAGTTAGTTGCCCCCTCTTACGTGCCCCCAAAACCCACATGGTGACAAAGTTACTATTAAATTAATTTCAATATTAATTTGAATTAATTTACTATTCAATATTATGACATAATATTGAATAGCACGCATGCATCTAAGATGACTGGGAGGTGAAGGAGAACTGTGACAAGCTGGAAAATTGCATTGTGAAAATGTTTTCTGCCCTTTCACCCAAACTTGATTCATTTCCTTTTGTCCTGATTTTCTTATCTCTTTTATTTAGAGAAGATTGATGGCATTGTTACAGTGTCTTTTTCTTTCATAGCTATACCCTTAATTGACCTCTATTCAAGTTTTACATTACCTCTTACATATTTTGAAGCATAAATTTGAAGCAACGATTGCAAAAACAAGCACAGAGCATAACCATATGTTGAATAATAGGTAACAGATACCATCGCTGAACTACTGCTTCATTATGCATAAAACAGGCAAACTTGAGAACGAATTATTCAATGAGACAGACCTTTGTCCATCTAGATCAGTGGTTTCCAGCCTTTAGGAGGTTGGTCCACTGAGGTCCACTCAGTGGTCCACTGAGGCAAAAATAGGAATTGTCATGGACCACATGCAATCCCCTCACCCTCCTGCACACAAAAAATACCATTAATATTTATTAGATATATTATTTATAGAGAAGATTTTGTTGCTGGCTGTGGCTGGTCTGTTCTCCGCCCTCTCTGGTGGACCTTGGGGAAGCATCTCCCGAGCAAGAAGTCCCCCATGGTGACCCCGTGATGGGGGTGCCCCCATGGTGCCCCCACCAGAGAGGGCAGAGAACAGACTGCCCACAGCTGCAGTTAGCATTCTAGTGTTCTCTGGTGGTCTGTGGGGAAGCTCTTGCTTGGCAAGATGCTGGTTGTGATAGAAGGTGGTCTTTTTTTACTGAGACCTCGCAGACCACTTCTCAGGATCTCACGGACCACAGGTTGGGAACCAGTGATCTCCAGTGTCTCAGGCAGAGATTCTCTCGGCTCTACTGTTTGGGATTTCTTCAACCAGAGATGCCAAGGACTGAACCTATCCATGTACAAAAACATATATTCCAACCCTGAACTTTGCCCTTTCCTCAGTAAAGATGCCCGAGTAGAACATTTGTGACAGAAGGTATTATCCTCCAGTCTTACTGTTTGTAGAATCAGGCTCCTGATTACCTTCATTCTTTACAGTTTCTTCCTGAAGACGGTTTTCAAGATCCAACTTCTGCTTGTGAAGCTCAGAAATTTGTTGCTTAAGATCTGGGATCATCTTCATAGAAAGGGAAAACAAATATTCAGAAAACTGTCATTCAATAGATTGTGACACAAATTGAAGCAGTCAAGGTTTTCTCAGAGAAGTCCATGTGACTTTCTCCTCATCTTTCTAGGGACAGGTAAAAACTTTTAAGAAAGTCTTTAAGAATTGCAGGCTAATTGTATGTTCTTACTTGATATTGCTTGCTGGACTTTTAGCTACTGCTACCATTTTGTTGATTTATAGTCTGCTATTATTGTTATTATTCTCTGATAATAACCGTGAGATTTCATATCAACAGCAGTATAAAACATTTTAAAATCAACCAGTGCCTGCTTGTTATCTTCCCCAGCAGTTTTAGAAGTGCTTCTCTGGTCATTGGACAGCTTTCCAGAATAACCCACATAATTATTTAGAATTGTTTTCTACTTGTGTTCCACCCCCTGCATTAACCTAGATTTTCTCCTCTAGTTTCTTCATCGCTATCAAACCTGGAGCATCCCTTCCTTTGTACCTCGCTCCTGCATGGAGCTTGGATGACACCTTTTACTCTGAGATTCAAAGGCCTGGGCCTCTGCTTGCATTCCTGAGGTTCCTTTGATCACTGAGTCAGACTCTACAGTCAGTCTACAGCTCCATTACATTATTCTTTCAAATGACAATTCTTAGGAGTCTTGTCTATAGCTTACTAGTTGCTCATGCTGTGTTCAAGCGCCCCCAGCTGGGCAAACAGAAAAGCTGTACTTGCTAAGATGCTTGAAGAAGATAAGGCAGGCTGACATCAAATATGGAGCCATTGTTTAGCTCAGTTATCACATTTGTTTCCATCTCTAGTCACATTCTGCATTTGCCCATTTGGGGAGCTTTTGTATGTGTACCAGGGCAAGCTGAAGCTATTGAGCTGCCTGAGGCAGCCCAACAGCACTGCTGCTGTTCCTGCCTGTATCACATCTTTAATGGTACTTAACTTGCAGTGCAAGTCTATATATTTATTCAAAAGTATGTCTCACTATGTCTAATAGGGCTTACATCCAGGTAACTACACCAGATTGTGCCTTGGGCAGTTATGTACTCTTCATAAGCGTTTTGCTAATCCAAAGTTCTAAAATCTGTATAGCGACTGAAAAACAGAAAGATCTTAGAGACCTCTCTTGGGCTAGCTAATGGATGCAAATAAAAAGAAGCTGCAAAACTCCACTGCAGAAAAACTTCTGCATTAACATTTTGATCTTGATGATGTAATTTGGTCCTCACCACATTTTCTGAAGTTAGCCTGGCGAGCTGGAGTCGGATACTGTCACTCTTGTCATTTTCTTTCCTAAACAGGTTCTGTAAGTGACTGATTTCATGACTAAGATGTTCAACTTTGGAATTGAGACCTTCTATCTCGCTTTCATAGTTTTCTTTTTGAGCCTGGAAGTGGCTTTCCAATACTCTGTTAAAAGAACAGGAAAACAAACAGTGTAAAGTTGACTGAAATGGAAATATATTTTAAGACCATGGACAATCCAATGTAAAAACAAGCACTGAGCGCAATTCTTTAGGATTTGTTTCCATTCATTTTAATGAGCTTTGTGTAGAATGGGGTTTCTCAAACTGTGGGTCACGACCCACTTGGTGGATTGCCACCTGAGGTTAGGTGGGTCGCAGAAAGATGGGCGCCACCATCTTGGAAACCGTCAAATTAGGCAGGTGACGCCATCATGGAAGCTGGAACTGCCTTTGCCTAAAGCCCTGAGCTTTCTGTGTATGAGCGATGGCATCTTGAAGGCTGGCAAAGAGGGCAGGAAGCCATCTTGGAAGTTAGAACTGCCTTTGCCCCAGCTTGCCTGTGTGTACTCAAAGTTCCTCCCAGGAGCAAAAGAGCGGCTTGCACAGGAGTGAGTGTGCCTTCAGGGAGCCTTGCTGGATTATCTTGAGGTGGGCTGCAGGCTCTCCCTGCAAATGGGGAGCATGTTTGTTTTGCTTTCTTTTTCACCACCTCCTTCCAGTTCGAGCTCTGCCCTGTGATCCAGCCCCCCTCTCCCCCCACTTGCATCCAGCCTAAGCCCTGCCCATCCCACCCCTCTCCAGGCACTTCAACCTCAGCAGATCCCTGAAGTGGGGGCATTTTTATTCCCCCCTCTTTCCCCCCCACTTCCATCCAGCCCAGCTCTGCCCTTCCCTCCCCTCTCCAGGAATTTGAACCTCAGCAGATCCCTGAAGTGGGGGCATTTTTATTCCCCCCTCTTTCCCCCCCCCCACTTCCGTCCAGCCCAGCTCTGCCCTTCCCTCCCTCCTTCAGGAACATAATCCTCAGCAGATCCCTGAAGAGGGGGAGGTTTAAATAGGTTTTTTCTCCTTATACTTTGCTATTGGAAAATGGCTGAGATATAACCCAAAAAAGCTAATAAAACATCATGAGATACTCTCCCTTGAATACAGTGAACAGGTGGGATGCTTGGTAGCAATGGGGGGGTGCGGTGAGAATTGAAACAAGCTTCTGAGCTGGAATATTTTATCTTGTCATTTGCAGTTTATGAACTACTAGGTAAGAACAGTGATGTCACTCCCAGTCATGACATCACTTCCAGGTTGATGACATCACTTCCGGTGGGTCCCAGACAGATTGTCATTCCGCAAAGTGGGCCCCAGTCTAAAAGGTGTGAGAACCACTGGTGTAGAAGAAAGAGGAACATCCTCTTTATTTAATAAAGACAGTAGGAACTCCATAATTATACTACAAGAAGTTTCCAATAAAATAAATAAAAAGTTATATTAACGCTCTAACATTTAAAGTTATGTTGTTTAAAGCTGCATAAGATCTCAAAGGGGTGGTTTCCCATAAAGCTTCTTAGGCCCAAATCCTAACCAACTTTCCAGCACTGGCATAGTGGTGCCAATGGGACATGTGTTGCATTCTGCAGTTGGGTGGTACTCACGGAGGCCTCCTCAAAGTAAGGGAAAGCTTGTTCCCTTACCTCAGAGCTGCATTGCCCTTATGTTGGTGCTGGAAAATGGGTTAGGATTGTGCCCTTAATCATGCAACCGATCCCTTTTTCTCTATTTTACTTGCACATGAGGAATGAAGAAGAGACAACACCACAGTTCGGAATGATTTAGATGTAAACTGTTGAAAAGGCAACTTTCAGGTTAAGCCCTTGTAGAAATACAGAAAAGACCTTTTCAGACATATCCCACACAACAGAACTCCTATAAAATCTGTGTTTTGGTTGCTGCCAACATTTCTTATTGAAACACAAATGCATGAACACTGATTGGAACTGCCTATTGCCGAGTCAGACCACTGTTTCACCAAGCTCAGTTCTGTTGATAGCAGTTCTCCAAGATTGTAAGCAGAGGCAGCTTTTCAGGTCCTTATTATATGAATCCAGACTCAAAAGTTTTCTTATTCTTTAAAAAAAGCAATTTGCTCATAGCGTCCTGTTGAAAAGGGACCATAGAATCCAGACACTGAATATGCCACTGACTACAACTGTCCCCTGGCAAACTTCAGCAGAATCCTGCCTACTCACTTGGGCAACCATGCTTTCCAAAGATACCTCCCCAATCATTTAAAGTTAGGATTGGCAATGTACATTGCCTCTTGCTGCAGTTCTTAACCATTTAAGGCAAGAGAGCCACTATGTGAGGCAATACTCCATGCTCCTCAGAGCCCTCAAAAACTTGGAAAATCATTTCTAAGGTCAAACAAGGCAACACTGGCGTGTTCTACTAGCGAGTAATCAATGATTTTCTGACTTCCTTAGAATATTTGCTGCAAATTTCAGCATTCCATTTCCATTTGCAGACCTCAAACCAACTCTATGAACCAGAGATAGATAATAAAGCTAACCTTGTAGCTTTTTTCAGGCCCTCGTAAGCAAACCAAAGTTCCCCATCTTCATTTAAATGTTCCAGATCTTCAGGAGACAATCTATTATAAGACAGAAAGTGAAAAGAATGTAAACGAAAGATCTCAGAAAATGAATAACTTGTACCACAAAGTTTAAATTGTTTTTTAAAAACAGAATATATATCATTACCTGCTCCTTACATCTTCGAAGTCATAGCTTTCATGAAGTTGCCTTACAATCTCTGACATCTTTCCTGTAAACAAAAAGCTGTTGTGTCAGTACTCAGTTTCCACACCAGCAGTATGTAAGATTGGATCCACGATTTTACTACAAGCATTCATTTTGCATTATAAATAAAGTTCAACCCAATTGGTTCATAGGTGGTGCACAACCTGCTTGCCTGAGATGGAGGCAAACTGAGAAATTTCTTGAGGGGCATATGGTAATGTCTTGGCCATCATCTTTTCCAAGGGCTGCCTGAGAGACAGCATGTAGCTCATGTTACATTAAGGCCAAAATCCTGGGAGTAAGTCCTATTGACCAGTCAGGCTTACTTCTGAGTAAACATACAAAAGCTTTTATACTTACCTGAGATATTTCAAAATTCAATTTTTCAGTCACTATACTTTTGGTTAAAACTATTGCAACACACTCCAAAGCATTTGGGATGAAATGAACTATATCTTTGAAGGAACTATAACAAGTTTCAAAGGAGGAATAAGTGGCATGAAAATAAAACAGTCTAATGAATAAATGTAAAATTGATGTAGATGTAGCAATAGTCTTAGTGGCGCACAGCTATCGGGGTGTCATGATGAGCTCCTGAATTCAGAGTTTACCGATACGCCATTAGCGAACACTCACAAACATTAACCATTTGAATGAGATATTTTAAATTACCTCTCATTTCGCGTTTCTGATGCTGTAGCTGCTTCTCCACATCCATTTTCTGAGTCTGAATGAGTTCAATTTCTTTTTGCAATTCAGGTACTGTCTGAGTTAAATATTTGTTCAGTGAGACATGGTCCAATGGGGTAATATGAACGACAGAACTATAAAACTAAGGGCACAATCTTATCCAGCTTTCCAGCACCGAGCAGTTGCAATGCAGCCCTGGAGCTGGCAAAATGGATAGGATTGGACCCTAAGACTGCAATCCAAACCATGCTGACTTTTGATCAATGTTACGTATGTGCCCCTAAACCTATTTACAATCAAAGTGAAAGATAATATGAGGATCACCTTAGAATACTTCCAAATGGAGGATTTTTGGGAATCAAGTGCTCTAATTTGGTGCATTGCATCAGTTCCCATGCTGATACCTAAAAATCAGACCAAGATAACTGGTCTAATAAACTGTAATAAAGTGTAGTAAATAATGTTGCTAGATCTGAGTTTTTCATCATTGTTACATATGTTGTATGTAATGGCTGGCCAATAGCTACTTGAGAACTTTGTTCTAAAGCATGACCACTCATGCACTAAATACACAATCTCTCTTTGCTGTGAACAACAGAAACTAGCCATCTCTATTCCAACACATACAGTTAAGACCTACATCTCTCAAAGATCACTTTGTCTCTACATTCCATTATTGTCTTTATCAAGAGCGCGCTCCCATCCATTCTACGAGGGAATGAAATCCATTCATTCACAGCCCACAGCAAGCCACATTTTGTGAATGATGCACAGTTATAGAATTGCCCTCCCCAAATTGGGAAAATATCTCCCCCTTTGCCTTACCACCTTAAAGCCCAAGCTTTTATCTTCTGGAAAATTGCTTGGGTTGAGTTTTTTTGTAGTTGGAATTAAATTAGCACCGGGTACAGAGAAAAAGAATCTTTGATGTTAACCTTTTCCAGTTCAGTGGGAGGTGACATGCATAATTTATTGTTTACAGTTTATTTTATGTTTTTTGCTTTCTAATTAGTATTGTCTGTTCCAAGCCTTTGGGATGAGGGTAAGACAAACACTGAAACAAGCTATGGGTACAATGCACTGGGAAGTTCTTCTGTATTAGCTCCACTGAAATAAATAAGAGCAGCACAAGAGACTGAGCACATCAATTCGGCTTGACAGAAGAACTTCCCCAGTGGACTCTGCGTCATGGTGAAAAAAAAAAGTTACAATGTGCAGCATTAATTGGAATTTTCTCATTGTATGATGTAATGAAGTATCAAACACACAACAGAGTATCTGAACTCTGTATAATACTGTTCCCGTAACATGTCAGCTCAGATTGATGTGTTTATCAATCTCTGAGTGTTTATCTGAGATTGATGTGTTTATCAATCTCAGATAAACACTCAGATTTATGTTCTTAAATTGTTACTTTACCTTTGCCTGACGTGTAAGTTCTTCTACTTCTATTTTCAAGCCATTCTGAATTTGGAGGCTTTCTCGAATTTGATGTTGGAGCTTATCATTTTCACCTTTGAGGTATTTTATTTCTGCCTTCAGGGACTCAATCTCATTTTCATAATTTTGTTTCTGGTTGTGAAAGTTTTTTTCAAGAATTCTACAAGAAGTAAGAAAGAAATAACTTTTACCCCAAACTCTGAATGTAAAAAAAAATCCACCTGCATGTAAGTCAATAGTAAGATAAAGATAAAATTAGAGGAGTGTTATGCTCACTCCACAAATGGAAGCTTCTTTCATGAACAGAAGGAGAATTTCACTGGTGGATAAGTGAAATTCATATTTCACGGGAGATATACTCCTTTTATTCATGGAGGAAGCTTCTGTTTGTGAAGTGAGCACACAGTGGCAAAAGCACTCATTAGGATGCCACCCACTACCTCATTTTTAAACTCTTTATAAATGTCTAATTCCTTCATAGGATAAGAAAATTCAGAAAGTATAAGAAAATTACAAGTTAAATTTCATACATTCTTTGTCTTTCTTCTTTCTGAACATCAGTAAAGAGCTGCTTTGTCAGATCATCCATTTTATCTGCAGAAAGATAATGCTATATTTGAAAAAAAAACCTTTAGACAGCAAAAAAACAGTATCATCAAGCACACAATTTCTAGACTAAAAAGTAAATCTCAAGATGTTTTATTTCAGGGGTGCTCAATAGGTGGATCGCGATCTACCGGTAGATCGCGAGGCAAAATGAGTAGATCGCGGAGTGCCGACCCCCCCCTTCAGGTGCCTCTGGGAGGAAACGCCGGGAGTAAGCCCCATTTTACTCAATGGGGCTTACTCCCAGGTAAGTGTGGCTAGGATTGCAGCCTCACAGCCTAATCCTAGGCATGTCTACTCAGGAGTAAGTCCTGTTATACTCAGTGGGGCTCAAGGTACACCAACATACATTGTACACATAAATGTTATATGTTATGATGGCGCGAACATTGTAAAAAAAACTCTGGTAGATCTCCGGGCCTTGCTGGGTTTCAAAGTAGCTCTTGAGCCAAAAAAGTGTGAGCACCCCTGTTTTATTTTAAATGGATAACTTTATACAGTAATCTAGACCTGCTAGGGCCAATGCAGTATAAGTTTGAAAAACCAGAATATTACTTGCTCTAAAATTCCTTTTAGGTTAATTCCTTTTAGGTGCAAGAAAAGATATTCAGCATATAGATCAGACTGGTGGCTCTGCCTGCATCACTGGCACAAGGCCCTACAGTGCTAGCATAATATTATGTGGACAGGATCACTAGCTCTGGTTGTGCAGACTTGTGCAGGAGAACTTCTTGGTGAATTGCGCCACCAGTTGTTTCATCTTATATGCATCTAAATCATGGTCACACAGTAGCACCACAAAGCTAAGGTACAAATAGGTCCAGGATATAGTTTCTTAGATCTTCTCTAAGAGAAGTACAAGTATTTCAAGCATTCTTTTTTGCTTACTTCAAAAGGAGCTGCTAATTCTCCCTTAATTCTTGGAAAGTCTTCACTCTATTGAGCTGTCTGAACTGTACCTTTCATTTCCTTGGTTTTCTCCTGCAGGTCCTTTTCTAATTTCTCCTTCTGTTCTTGTAGTTCTAAATTGCGAACTTCAAGTGCTGAGGTTTTCTGTAAAGAAACAATATAGGCAGGATAAAATCCATTAGAACACAGATCATACTTGTAAAAGCACCCGCCAATTTCCCATTAGAGCATTATTGCTCCAAAGCAATATCTAGGCATAGTGACCTTTGCAACCCCTATGTAGCCGAGGAGGGAGGGGGCAATTCAGGCTGTTACATTATAGACTGTAACATTATAAACTGGTGAGAGTATAAAACAAGTTGAAACATTCTGAAGTAAAAGTTATCAGAACAAGAAAAAAGCCTGATATGATAATATACTGCCTTGATACTGAAACAAGTAACTTGCTGTATAAATGTTGCACTCTGCTATTTTGGAGGGCAGAGAGATAGGACTCGCTTGACTGCTTTGCAACTTCCGTTCTGTCTCTCTCATGCAGCTGCGTTTCAAATAATTAGACAAAGTGTCTGGCTACTGCACCAGGTGCAAACTGCTCTTTAGGAGCGCAGGCTCAGGATGTGATCAACAGATTCATTCCCAGCCTGAACCCTAATTATGTTTTTTGCTTCAGTCGGGAGCGGCATCAGGGGCCAGCCAGATCAGGTACTAGGTTGGGGCCCACAGCTGAGGACACACCCAGCTGGGCTGACATCTGACCCCTCAGAAGAAGTGGCAGCAATCAGCGCCATCAGGAGGCAGGTGGGGATGCCATGGGAGGCACAGAGCAGAGCTTCCCCCCAGAATCCTTGGCACTGGCAAGGGCTCTAGTAATGACTCTGGAGATGCTATTTCAGTGTAAACCTCACTCAAATTAACCTGATGGAAGTCATCCTTGCGTTTCTTCTCTTTTTCTTCAGATATTTTCTTTTGGGTGGCTAATTTTTCAAGATCCAGTTGAAGCTTCTGAATGGTTTCTACATCATTGGCGTGACTGGAGGCTAGAGTGGTCAATCTTTCCAATAATGTATGGTTTTCTTTATTCTAAAATAAATATAAAAGTAGCATTAGAACAATTAAAAACTGTATTACCCTGTCTGGACCACTGGTAAAATAAACATGCCCCCTTCAAAATGAATATCACCAACCGTTCTCTGCAATCTAATTCAAGTCATGTTTACTCAGAAGTAAATTTCACAGAGTTCAATGAGATCAGTTCCAAAGTAAGCATGAATAGCAGCCTCACAGCAAAATGCTATACATGTTTGCTTGGAAGTAAGTCCCACTATGTACAATGGGGCTTACTTTCACATACGTGTGATTAGGATTGTAGACTTAGGGCCTGATCCTATCATAATGTAAAGCATGTTTGCGGCACTCTCAGAGTAAGTGGCACTGGCAGGGAGGCCTACATAGCTCTGTGAGCACTGCAGAAGAAGCCCTGGCTGCTGTCAGCAAAAGCTGAGTGCTAGGTAGCATGGAGGCATGGGGAGGGCAGGGGAGGGTGGAATGGGAGGAGGGGCTAGCACCAGCAGAGGCCTCGTCCAATGGATCCTATGCGGCATGTCAGGCTCAGGAGTCCGACAGGGGACAAGTGCCAGCAATTTAGCTAGCGCAGACTCAAAACACTGCATTGCAGAGGCTGGGGCTTTACTCAGGGGAAGGGGATGTCCCCTTCCCCCAAGGAGACATTGGGTGGCTTCCCTGGCCCCGTAGGATACTGCAGGAGCCATTTCGGCACCACTTTAGCCCACAGTGCCAGAAAGGATAGGATTGGGCTGTTCTAAAAGTGAGTAAGTCTGGTATTATTAATGAGTAATATAATTGAATTGTTGCATTATGCTATGTAATACAATGTGGTAAATTATGGGCATTAATTACATTACATTAGATCTTCCCCTGGGGGCTGGGGATAAGAATAGGCCCTCAGTTTGGCTGTACTTGTCGTAAGAGGCGACTAAACAGCCACCGGGTAGATGGGACTCGTCAGCCTGGGAAGGCAGCTCATCTGAGAGAAGGAAAACTCTGATCCCAAACCTCCACTGCCTTGTGGCTACATCCAGTTATGGAAAAGGCTTCAGGAGTCAACCTTGAGGCAAAATCCGGAGCCGGAGTAGCTGAGGCAGTTCATGGCTGAACACAGTCACGTTCTGGCAACTCCTGCGACGCCGCTTGAACCAACGGTATTGGCCTCTGCCTTTCCATTGGACAATTTCAGCGACGTGGAGAGGCGGGATTTGCTGCATGGGTAACAGACTATCCTCCATACCTACTTTACCCAGGCTTCGCGCACTGGAGAGGACACTCTGTTCCAGAACCACCATTCAGAGCGTGACACCATAGTCTTCCGAGACTGAAGGATGCCAACTATAGATCTTAATTGAGATTTTTTTTTTCTTTATTGAAAATATCTGTATCCTTCCTTCTAACTTCATAAACGTTTAAAATGGCTCACAACAATTAAAAACAATTGAAAATAAAATCCAAACTATTGGAATTTAAAATGATTCCAATAAATAAACAAGCACACAAGCAAGCTAAAAAAAAAAAAAAGACACATAAGGAGCAGGAAAACTTAACACTCAAAGGCTTAAGCAAATATAACTGTTTTCATTCGGCATTAAAGAAAATGTTAGTCCCAAATTTACATTTGGAGAGTATTCCACAGCTATGAATGGATAGTTCTTAACTACCTGGTCTTCCAATTTTTTCTGCAGTCGCTGGACCCTATACGAAAGCTGGATGTTCAACACAAAACGACGAATATTCTGGAATCTGCGTCTAGCAAGCCAAGCTCGGGCATATTTCTGGAGGATTACAGCCTTATGTTCTTCAAGCATCTTAATAAGAAAATGGAGGAAATACCTAATCATTCAGGGGACGTCAACAGCACAATTCCATATATGCTTACTCAGAAATAAGTCCCACTGTGTTCAGTGGCGCCTATACCCAGGAAAGCATGTGCAAGATTGCAGAAACAATATGCTCAAGTGATCAGCAGAGACTGTGGTGAGGTGCATGTGAGCATGTGAAGTTCACAGTGTACTGTTCTGAATGCAGCCCATCATTCCAGTGTGAAGTCCTCATGCATAAACTGGATTGTGGTCAATACAGATGCCACAACTTTCTTGGTTAAATGTGGCTCACACAGTCCATATTGCCACTTCTTCCTCAGTTTATGGTCCTGCATACAACTGTGAAAAAGTGGCAGTACGGACAGTGTGAGCTATTACTATGAGCCATCACTAGCTATGTGTCACTGTAGCAGAAGTTTAGATCATGAATTGACATGCATACAACTACATCATTAAAAAGCTTGTGAATAGCAGCAACAATAATAATGCTTAGCACTACTATACACTGTTTTAGAGTTTTCAAGTACCTCACATACATTATATCTCAATCACCTTTAAAACAGTACTATAATGTAAGACATTTTTATTCCCCTATATTGCAGGTGGGAGGGCTGAGGCCGAAAGACTTTGGTTTCTTATGGTCACCTGTGGAATCCCATGCCTCAAGCAAGAAGTGAAACCCAGGACTTCCTGGTCCACAGCTCGATCCTATGCAGGATTTCTCAGAAGTAAGTCCAACTGTGTTCAATGGAGCTTACTCCCAGGAAAGTGTGTATAGGATTGCACTGTTAACTACTACACTAACATAAGAACAGCCCCACTGGATCAGGTCATAGGCCCATCTAGTCCAGCTTCCTGTATCTCACAGCGGCCCACCAAATGCCCCAGGGAGCACACCAGATAACAAGAGACCTCATCCTGGTGCCCTCCCCTACATCTGGCATTCTGACTTAACCCATTTCTAAAATCAGGAGGTTGCACATACACATCATGGCTTGTACCCCATAATGGATTTTTCCTCTAGAAACTTGTCCAATCCCCTTTTAAAGGCGTCTAGGCTAGACGCCAGCACCACATCCTGCGGCAAGGAGTTCCACAGACCGACCACTTGCTGAGTAAAGAAATATTTTCTTTTGTCTGTCCTAACCCGCCCAACACTCAATTTTAGTGGATGTCCCCTGGTTCTGGTATTATGTGAGAGTGTAAAGAGCACCTACCTATCCACTCTGTCCATTTCCTGCATAATTTTGTATGTCTCAATCATGTCCCCCCTCAAGCGTCTCTTTTCTAGGCTGAAGAGGCCCAAACGCCGTAGCCTTTCCTCATAAGGAAGGTGCCCCAGCCCCGTAATCATCTTAGTCGCTCTCTTTTGCACCTTTTCCATTTCCACTATGTCTTTTTTGAGATGCGGCGACCAGAACTGGACACAATACTCCAGGTGTGGCCTTACCATCGATTTGTACAACGGCATTATAATACTAGCCGTTTTGTTCTCAATACCCTTCCTAATGATCCCAAGCATAGAATTGGCCTTCTTCACTGCCGCCGCACATTGGGTCGACACTTTCATCGACCTGTCCACCACCACCCCAAGATCTCTCACCCCAACACTACAACACTACAACAGTTCTACTGTGCATGTTAATTTGCAAAGGTGGGCAGTACTGTGGTAGAGTTAATTTGATCAATGCTGTCAATATTTTGAAGTAATGATAACTCACAGTGACAAACATTCATAGCTGAGGCTAAAACACATCTATAATTTTGCACCCATAAATGAACAAACTTCAGAGCTACAGTGTAAAGAAAAACACCACTCAGGCGGCCATAATCCCGATCACCCAATTAAAGAGGTGGTTGGAGTTTGTTTGGCCTGGCCTGGACACGAGAGTCCAGTCCCTCCCCAAGGGGGAGGTGAAGGGGGCTGGGTCTGGCAGCCACAGCGGACCTTATAAAAGGGGACGATAAATTAAACTGATAAATTAAAGATCAATAAGTCACCGGGCCCTGATGGCATCCACCCAAGAGTTATTAAGGAATTGAAGAATGAAGTTGCAGATCTCTTGACTAAGGTATGCAACTTGTCCCTCAAAACGGCCACGGTGCCAGAAGATTGGAGGATAGCAATTGTCATGCCTATCTTTAAAAAGGGAAAGAGGGGGGACCCGGGAAACTATAGGCCGGTCAGCCTAACATCCATACCGGGTAAGATGGTGGAATGCCTCATCAAAGATAGGATCTCAAAACACATAGACGAACAGGCCTTGCTGAGGGAGAGTCAGCATGGCTTCTGTAAGGGTAAGTCTTGCCTCACGAACCTTATAGAATTCTTTGAAAAGGTCAACAGGCATGTGGATGTGGGAGAACCAGTGGACATTATATATCTGGACTTTCAGAAGGCGTTTGACACGGTCCCTCACCAAAGGCTACTGAAAAAACTCCACAGTCAGGGAATTAGAGGACAGGTCCTCTCATGGATTGAGAACTGGTTGAAGGCCAGGAAAGAGAGAGTGGGTGTTAATGGGCAATTTTCACAATGGAGAGAGGTGAAAAGCGGTGTGCCCCAAGGATCTGTCCTGGGACCAGTGCTTTTCAACCTCTTCATAAATGACCTGGAGACAGGGTTGAGCAGTGAGGTTGCAAAGTTTGCAGACGACACCAAACTTTTCCGAGTGGTGAAGACCAGAAGTGATTGTGAGGTGCTCCAGAAAGATCCCTCCAGACTGGCAGAATGGGCAGCAAAATGGCAGATGCGCTTCAATGTCAGTAAGTGTAAAGTCATGCACATTGGGGCAAAAAATCCAAACTTTAGATATAGGCTAATGGGTTCTGAGCTGTCTGTGACAGACCAGGAGAGAGATCTTGGGGTGGTGGTGGACAGGTCGATGAAAGTGTCGACCCAATGTGCGGCGGCAGTGAAGAAGGCCAATTCTATGCTTGGGATCATTAGGAAGGGTATTGAGAACAAAACAGCTAATATTATAATGCCGTTGTACAAATCGATGGTAAGGCCACACCTGGAGTATTGTGTCCAGTTCTGGTCGCCGCATCTCAAAAAAGACATAGTGGAAATGGAAAAGGTGCAAAAGAGAGCGACTAAGATGATTACGGGGCTGGGGCACTTTCCTTATGAGGAAAGGCTACGGTGTTTGGGCCTCTTCAGCCTAGAAAAGAGACGCCTGAGGGGGGACATGATGGAGACATACAAAATTATGCAGGGGATGGACAGAGTGGATAGGGAGATGCTCTTTACACTCTCACATAATACCAGAACCAGGGGACATCCACTAAAATTGAATGTTGGGCGGGTTAGGACAGACAAAAGAAAATACTTCTTTACTCAGCATGTGGTCGGTCTGTGGAACTCCTTGCCACAGGATGTGGTGCTGGCGTCTAGCCTAGACGCCTTTAAAAGGGGATTGGACAAGTTTCTGGAGGAAAAATCCATTACGGGGTACAAGCCATGATGTGTATGCGCAACCTCCTTATTTTAGAAATGGGCTATGTCAGAATGCCAGATGCAAGGGAGGGCACCAGGATGAGGTCTCTTGTTATCTGGTGTGCTCCCTGGGGCATTTAGTGGGCCGCTGTGAGATACAGGAAGCTGGACTAGATGGGCCTATGGCCTGATCCAGTGGGGCTGTTCTTATGTTCTTATGACGAGACCCAGCCCTCTTCCTCCTTGTGCACGTGGGCACCGTGGGAATACCCGCCCGCCCTAGAGGCAGTCTGAGTTTAACTGGTCGCCGTTTGGGGCCGGGTAGGAATTTTTTGCTGCCTGCCAAGATTGGCCAAGGGGCAGGCAGTTTTTTTGCCTACCCCAGACTGTTATGGGCCAGGGGGTTACACCCCCCCTGTTTGCAAGCTGCCATTGGTCACTTTAAGAGGGCAGGTGGTGCGGGTTAGGAGGCGTGAATGGGACTGTGGCATGCAACTTCAAGCGGCATAGGCAAGGCAGAACCCTATTTCAGCCCTCAGGGGTTTGGCGGCACGAGAACGTAGACGGGGCCCTGGCCGGGACCGCGGGGCACACCTCAGAGGCTCAGCGGCTCGAGGTGGCGCAGTCTGCGGTCCGGCTGCCTTCCCCTTAAGGGATAGACATGGATGAGACGTGCCGTCCCAGCAGCGGGGCACGACTCGGAGTTGGGTGCATGCCCGCCTGGGGCAGAGGTTTCTGGTACCGCCCAGAGGTCCCTCCCCGCACCACAGGGGCTTTCGCTGCCTCGGATGCTGCAGGTCTCAGCCTCTGCTCCTCTTGTTAATGTACAATAAAGTGGCCCTTTCTCCCATATCTGTTGTCTCGAGTGTTCATTGGACAGTGCGGAAACAAGCACTTCTTTCTTCATCTTTTTGAACTTCGATAACCTTTGCAATTATTTTCACCTTTCTGTATCTTCTCCTTGCTAGAAATCCTCGTGTAAAAGCCTGGATTGTCAAAGCAGCCACACGGATGAGCTGGCAAAGTCTACGCACTAGATATCCCCGGCAGTGCTTCTGGATGATGATTGCTGCCCATGCTTCTTTTAGGGCTGTTGCAGTAATAGCATGCCTAAAGAGAAAATAAAATGATTCTTAGAATTTACACTTGATTTTCAAATATTTTCTCAGGACAACTTTACACACAATTTTCCTGCACAGACAACCCCTATTTACTATCACAAGCAAATCCAAGCAAACAACAAGCAAATGTGTTTATTTTGTTAGAAATATTTAGCTCAGGATGCTGTTGAGGAGTACCTTGGGAATCACAAGTAAGAGAAGGAAAGGGGTCCTCAACTAAGAAGGAAATCCATTTATATGAACTGTCTACAGTCTAGATGGGAAACTGGAGGCCCTTGGGTTGAATTCAATTCCTGAAGCAATTTCATCTGGCCTTAATAAGTCTACCACATTTTAACCAAGGTGTGGTAAAAGGTTTGCTCATGATTTCACTCATAGGCAACAGAATTATGAGTTATATCCAAAAACCTATGAGTAGAGAGAAAACAGTTGCTAGCAGTCTTCTGCAATCACTTGTGCAAGACTTTGCACAGTGCTATAAAGGACAAAATCTATAGCATTTCCTATGTTGAATTTCCACTTGCACAAATATTTATGCAAACACTGTTGCAAGTGGAAGAACATTTTTTGACTTAGTTTAGCTTCTCCTGGACTAGGTGTGAGATGTAAAACACAGATGTCTCGCACTAGAGAAAGACAACTTTAGATCCAATTCCCTGTTTTCCAGTAGTACAAAGAAATTGATATTCCACACCTATGTTAGATCTCTCTTAGAATTTGTATATAATGCCCCATTTCTGCCTGACTGCATGTGCTCCCTGTCTGAGAAGCCCTTGCTGCTAGTCAGTACCAGCTTTCTAGTCTGATCACTCATGAGAGGGTCAGTTTATGTGACAAACCACACATCTGGGTCCTCAATTATCATCTAGGAAATGGATTGTGCCTCCTTATCCAAAAAAATCAGTTATCCCTAACTTGGAGAAACAACCTCTTTAACACACCAATCTGGGCAGCGCAATGATTCCCATGTGATAGATACCTAGGCAATATTAGGGAGCTAACAGAACACATTTGATCAAATGCTTCTTGAACAGGTAGCACTAATCAGTTACTAAACTGGTAATCCAAGTTGCAAAACCTTCTTCCAGTTACACACAGATGAACTTTAGGAATGACTCCTGACCTTTCATAGAGTAACATGTTCCTCAATAACTAAGGGCACAATCCTAACCCCTTATGTCAGTGCTGTCCAGCACTGACTTAAGGGCAATGCAACTCTGAGGTAAGGGAACAAATACTCCCTTACTTTGAGGAGGCCTCCATGAGTGACATCCAACTGCAGGATGCAGCACATGTCCCATTGGTACTGCTATGCCAGTGCTGGAAAGTACTGACATAAGGGGTTAGGATTGTACCCCAACTGTCTTATTGCTTGAAGTTACCGTACAGTCCGTTGTCCTCGGAAGTACTGCTGTATTGTCACTGCTGCTTGTCTGATACGGAGGAATTTTTTTCGTTGGAGCCAACCTCGGATATTCTTCTGAATCATGATGCAAGCTTGTCTCAGTTTATCTGACCGTAACTTTTCTAAGTAAGCAACTTGGCCTGCTCTAAAGAAAATTTTTGTTCTGCCAAACTGATATTGGGTAGGATCCTGGGGAAAAAAACAAGCCAACATTGAAAGAAATCTTAAATACTGTATATCTAAAATCTGTGGCCGCTTGATACAATTCTTTCAATTCTAGCCTTCATAAACTAGCACAGTAATATTTGAGCTGACCTGGATTAGCCGCTGCAAAACAATCTTGCAAATTTGTTTCTTATCATTTAAAGAGAGTTCGTGTTGTGACATGAGAATACTGTAACGGCTATAAAACTCAATGTAAGTCCATCTGCAAAATAAAAAGAACAATTAAATTGGTTAATTAAATTGAAAGAATTGAATCTGCTGAAAACAAAAAGATTGCTACCTACCTAGACGGGTAACTCTGAGAGCTAATTCGAATTGTTTCTAAAACACCACAAGCTCGCAACTGCTGAACTATTCTTTTTGAGTCAAACCTAAGGGAGGAAATGAAACATTTATTTGTGCCAGATTTATTAATGATTTTTCCTCATAATATTATAACCTTCAAGTCATGGTGAATTATTTAAATGAGGAAAAAGGTAAAGTCTGTTCTATAATATAAATCTGTCATTGAAGGAAAGCAGATTTTCTACTCATAGAAACTTGACCATTTTCAAAGAAAAAACCAATTCCAAGGGAATTTTATCTAAAAAACATGCAGATATCTGCCTACCTCCAATCTCATTAACTTTCTTTATATTGCAGATAATATTATAGCTCAGTGGAACAAATATACTCACTCAAATGCCAGCTTCTGATCATTTGGCTTTATGCATCTTACGTAGTGAGGTGTGGTTGCATTAAGAGTCTCCATTAATAAATACAAGGAAGAGCGAAACTGAAAAATATTAAAGAAAGAAATTGGCTAATTTAGCTTCCACAGGAAAGTGACAAACTTCAATACGTTAGCATTGGATGCTGTGACTAAGGCACAGGCACAATTTAAACACTCAAATTCACTGAATATGTGTCAGCTAACAGCCCAATCCCGAGCTGCCCGGGGTGCCCAGCCTTGGTGGCACCGAGAATGGTTGCTGCCAGATCCTGCACGCCTTGGGCTACCGCAGACAGCACCATAGGAGACGGCACACTTTTGTCCCCTTCTCCCAGGTAAGGGAAGCAGCCCTGCAATGGGGCTACTCACTTTACCGCTGACCAAAAGGTAAGCGGTAAGGCGTTCCTGTGGGGTGCCAAGCCCCACACGAACGCCTTGGATCCGGTAGAGCAGAGCTCCATGGACCCACCTCCCTCCCTCTCCCCAGCACAACTCCCGCCCGCCCCCTTCCCGCCCCCCGTCATGCCTCTCTCCCGCCCCCCACCAGCCTCCCCCCTCCCTGGAACGCCTCCTCCCCGCCCCCCTCCTCGCCCCTGCTTACCATGCCGCAGCTCGGTAGTCCATGAGAGCACCAAGCGGCGGAGGCTGGGCACCCACTCCGCATAGCCTGGCGCTAGCCTAGCACGGGCAGTAGCCCAGCAGTGAGGCTGGCAAACGTGCCTTATGCCGTGTTTGCGACAGTGCACGGCGGCATGAAGCCGTGGCGCCGAGCCCAGGATTGGACGCTTAGATGGGCAAGATAGTGAGAGGCCAAGAGGAGTGGCCAGGAAGGTGATGGCCCAGAAAAAGCAGCAGGCAGACATGGGGCATTCCTCAACAGTTCACCATCTCCTCCACTCCACTGCTTGAAGCAGCTGCTTCATCTTACTTCATTGTGTGGGCAGCCTTGTGTTCACTGTTAACCAGGTTCCAGCTTCAACTTCTGACTGTGATAGACACAGGGCTGACCACCACATACTAGCTCTTCTTCTCCCTCAACCCTCCATGCTTCAACATGATGGAAGTAGAGAAATGATTTCTGTACATATGATAGCAATGCACAGGCTCAGAATGAAGATAATAGCTGCAGTGGCTATAACAAATATCAGTATCACCAAGTGATTCTCAAACTGGGATTGGCTCTTTGCTCAATTCTGTACAATGTGTGGCCACCACCACCATGCAATGGTGAGTTCACATCCCCAAATAATTACAGTTCTGAATTAAAGCTCTCCCAGAAAACAAGTTTTTGAACACATGCTCACCAGCATTTTTTTAAATCCCCAAGAAAAACTTAAAAATACCTTATTGCCAACAGTTGTACGGAAATGCTTATTAGGCGGCTTGACCACTGTTTTGGCAGCCTTAACTTTAATAGATGAGTTGAACAGGGCAATGGGCACTGAACTGTCTTGAAAAAAGTTTGCACATAGCTGGAACTAAAAAAATAAAGAGCAGTTAATTATGATTTGATGACTTTTTTCAAAAAGCAAAGGATGTCTATTTTTAAAAATATGAAATCTACCTTCTGACAAAAAATGATACACAGAATGGCCTGCAATAACAAATTAGCGTTAAAAGAGGCAATAGAAGAGACTACAGGCATGCCCTGATATCTGTGGGGGTTCTGTTCCAGAACCCCACCCCCCCACAGTTACGTGAAACTGCAGATACTAGGAAAAAAAAACCCACCTTCCAGAGGTGAGGGGAGCTCCACTGAGGGCTTCCTAAGGCCTCCTAATGCTTTATAAGGCATTAAAAATGTCACTTCTGCTTTTTAAAAAAAAAAATGGAAGTGACTTTTTTTACTCTAAGAGTTAATCTGAGTCTGGCAGAGGCTACAGGTAGATGTGCCTGGCCTCTGCTGGGCACAAAAGACACTCCGAAGGTGAGGGAAACAGAGCTTCCTTTGCCTCCGGAGGGGGTGCGCGTGGGGGTTGGCCCACAGACCCAATCTGCAGAGAAGTGAAACTGCGGATAAGGGATCTGCGAATAAGGACCCCTCCCCTATATAAAAATAGCAGCCCAAAACTAGACAAAAAATTAACTAGAGAATGGCATATCATCCAGAGGCCTGTTGAAAGTAGTCTGAAAATATATCTGAATAGAGACATTACTGCCAGAGCCCAGGATTTACAAGCAAACCGACACTGATATGTTTCAAGCAATTTATAAACAGAAGAGGATAGATTTCATCTTTCTTTATAAATGTACTACAGCAAATGGAATACCTATTTATAATGAATAGATTTTGCAGACTGCATAATGATAGAATGTTCAGAGAGGCTCTTGCCTTTAGAACTGTTCTTGCTGTCTTGCAAACACTACTATGAATAATGATATATTTACAAACCTTGCTGTTTTTCAGGATGTCAATCAATACTTCATACACTGTGTCTCTGTTTTTTTCCAAAAAGCCTTCACTTTTGTACTCTACCTATGCAAGAAAAGCAAAACCAACACTCACTAAGTAACATGGCAGATGATGAAACAAATATATTTTCTCCAAATAACAAGCCATTCACATGGGCTGGTCTAAAGTCATATCCAGTAGCGCTACTGGCAAAATATGAGGCTTAGGAAGTTGCCTAAGTCCTAATACCAAAAGGTGGCTCTATTCCGTAATTTGTGAGTGTTGCAATATCCCCTGATCCAGCAATTATAGGTTTCTGGCATGGCAACACACATACCTGCCACAGAAACTTGGTTCTGCTTTGACAACAAGAGGAATGCAAACCTAATTAATATACTCAGTAGCAGCAGTATAGCTGGGCGGCTGGTGCTGGAGGCAGGGTAATGTGATGACACTATCATGTCACCCTGTGTCATCTCATCACCCCCTTGCATCTGGATATTACCCTCCTGAATCCAGAATGGCTCCAATTTGAAGGCAAACAGACCCAGGGGTGGGTGAGAGGGTCCATCTTTGCTCTGCTTGCTGCTCTGAGAACGCAGGTGACAAGAACTGGACACACCCCTCAAAGAGAGTGGGGCAAATCTGAGGAAAGTTGCAGGTGTGGCCTGCACCCCACACTGGGCTCACTACACTACTGCTCAGTAGGCGCTGAACATCAGAGAACTTACTAAACGATGTTGTGAGATAATTATATGCAAGTTGATATAGCAAAGTACATTTTCTATGGCATTTTTGAACTTATTCATTAATGTTGCTTCAAAGCCAGACAGAAATGAACCTTGTTTAGCCTTAGCCTTGCAAACATTAGCCTAACATCACTGCAGACTTAACACTGACAGCCCAATCCTACTTCTTGCACAGCAATGCAGCAGCGCCAACACGGCGTCTGCTAAATCCCACAGGGGAGTTTTGGTCTGGGGAGATCTCCATGGGGTAAAGGAACATTTATTCCTTTCCCCTGAGATAAAATCCTGCCAGCTCATTGGATCAACTCAGTCCTGCACCAGTAATATTGCTGGTGCAAGTCTGTATTGACCTGTGACGGTGGACCAGGACGAGGCAATTAGGATTTGATGGGTGCCACTCGCTACCTCCTTCTTAGGCCCAATCTGCCCTCCTTCCTGCCCCATCTTCTCCCTGATCTGACCAATCCCCACCCTGTTCCAGCCCCTTCCTGCCCCCCTCTGACCCCCATGCAGCTTTACTGTTGCAGTGGGCATCCTCAGCTCATGTCATGAGGACCCAGCTGCTTGACACTTCTGGCCAAGCTGTACTCTGGGATCATTGCATGACGTTGTTGCAACAGTCAGAAAGTACATTACACTGCTGGAATGAGCATTTTGGAGGCATAAACACTAGATAGAATTGGGCCATGAAACAGTTACGGGCAGAGGGAGGAGCAACATGGCAAACAATGGGGAGGGGCCAATGCTGAGTCATAAAGCAAGATGTCCTGCATGCCAAAAGACCCAGGTTCAATCCAGAGCATCTCCTGGTATGTCAGGGAAACACCCCTCTGAAGAGCCGCTGCTAGTATAGCATAGCAATATTATATGGCATCAGGAGCACCAATGACCAATGGAAATTCCTGTTTCGCCACCTTCCTGAATTTCAAGGGGGGAAAAGGATATTTGTATGTGCCTCCCTTTAGGCAAACAGGGCAATCTGTTTGTACAAGTGTGCTCTTTGCTTTGTCTATTAAAGCGCATATGTGTTTTTGGATTAGTACGGAAATACCGCACTACTTTGTTCAGAAACAAAATGTGTACTAGCAGCATAATAACTTTGTATTCACAGTATCAATTGTCTCATCTTCTTAAATTATGAGGCTATTGAGTCTAAAGCTGTATTATCCTTGATGTTTGTAATAACAATTCCATATAGGTAGACAATCTTGTTCGAAGATACATTTCTCATTCAGCACTATATGCAAGTGTGAAAAGGGTGCAACACATTCACAAGACTGAACACCCTACCTTATCAGCAAAGTGCTGGATAGTAAACGATGAGTTTGACATTCTTGGTTTTTCAAAGAGTGGGTTCTTATTTATAAAATTATTATATAACTTCTGAAGCCAATTTTCATCAGTTCCTTGAGGCAACTGCAAAAAAAAGTGGGACAGTAACTGGATAACAATATAGAATATCTTTAGAGAATTTGAAACTGCTATTCAGTAAGGAA
This sequence comes from Tiliqua scincoides, assembly GCF_035046505.1. Classification (NCBI taxonomy): domain Eukaryota; kingdom Metazoa; phylum Chordata; class Lepidosauria; order Squamata; family Scincidae; genus Tiliqua; species Tiliqua scincoides. Next base: position 15,134,661 of record NC_089828.1, read on the forward strand.
CCAGGGTTCTCAGTCTGGCTCCGCAGACTGAGTTCAGGAACCAAGCTCTCATACTGCTCATTCCTTCATACTTAGACTCTGCTTTCCTATCTACCTCCTTCTTGGTTCACCTCCAGACTGCAATCCTGACACAGTCTAAGACAGTTCTGTAGGCTACCACTATATCCTGCTTGAATGGTGCCCATACAATAACACTGGCACATGCAAGCATAAATAGAGCTTATGACAGCAGCTTTTATTGATCCATACAGTACTGGTGAAGCATTCTAGAAAAAGAGATAGGGATATCAATGGCTTTGCTCTTATGTTAATAAGACACCTTCCTGACATTGTTGTAAAAATGCAAGTACCAAACAAGATTATGAAAGCAGTCTGCAACAATTTACAGTTACACTTGTATTAATCATACTCATTTTTTAAAATGAAAACTTACCAGGCACTCTTCATCCAGCAGCTCTAAAATACCCATTTTAGCTTCAATGAGGTCAATGACTGGTTGGTTGTCATAAAAGTCAATTAGCGTCCATGGGATATTTTCCTTCATGTATTCTTCTTGTTCAAGTTTAAATACATGCTAGTAATGACATTGTAAAGCATGATAATAACCAACTTAGTGAGGCACATATAAAATCAGTGTGGCTTAATAATAGTGTGGGTCCTTCTTTGGCTAAAAAGATGAATACATGCTGTATATGAACATTTCTTTAGAGCAGTGTTCGCCAACCTTGGGGTCACAACCCCAGTGGGGCCATGGCAATTTACAGGAATTGAAAAGGTTGAAGACCACTGGACTAGATCACCACCAGGTAAAGGGGGAGGCATTTGATATACCCCCTCAGCTATCCAGTCCTGCTCAGGTTCTTAGCAATTGTGCTAAAATAGTTTTCATGAGTGACAAGCACCATGGCAGGTTTTCTAATCTGCTTGGTTACTGTGAATAGTGCTGGGAGGTCAGAATGGGGGGTGGGGGGCAGGTGGTAATGGGGATGGGCAGATAAGACGGAGGGGAGCAGAATCAACTGTGGGTCCCCAGTCTATTTATTTATTTATTTGCAGGGGTTGTGGCATGAAAAAGGATGAAGACCACTGCTTTAGAGAACAGAAGAACCCCTCCCTGCTTATCTTGCCCTGTCCAAATAAGGAGAGATCTGGCATCAAAATGAGGTGGGATCTTTATGTCAGGTAGTGACTGCTTCCTACTTTATTACTTCCAGCTACTCTTTACATTTACATCTGCAGCACTCCCAGGAGGCATCACTCTCAAATGCCCACAGCTAATGCTGTATAAAGAAATTCTCACCATCATGTGCAGCTTGATGTGACCCAATTGGTCATACATCAACAATATAATGTAAGCAAAACACTGCTGGATCAGACCAAAGGCCATCTAGTCCTGTTTTCCACAGTGGCCCACTAGCTGTCTCTGGGAAGACCACAAGCAGTAAAAAAAGGGGAATATTTCTCTCTTGTCTTTGCTCCCTTGCAACTGGTGTTCAGTGATGTACTGCTGTTGAACCCAGAGGTAGTGCATGGCTAACAGCCACTGACACTCCATGAATTTGTTCTCTGTGAATTTGTTCAACCCTGCTGAAAAGCAAAGAAAATGGCTTGCAGATGACTTGCAAATTAAAAGGTTTACTTTTTCAAGAATGATTACCATACAAACACTCATGCAGATTTAAAAACAGTATCAGAATATCATACCAGGTTAAACTGCTGCTGTAGTTTCTCATTGGCATAATTGATGCAAAACTGTTCAAAGCTATTCACATCAAAAGTTTCAAATCTGAAATACATTATTTGAAATGTGATAGATTAAATTTTTATGTGATTTGTGATTGCATTAATTCTCATCTTTTATTTGCAAGGAAATTCTCTTGGGGGAAACAGCTGCCTGCTGATCATGCTAGGACTAATCAACACAATTCTTGTGCTTTCTCCTATCAGAATAAATACTGTAGTTCAGGGGTGCCCAAACCCCGGCCCGGGGGCCACTTGCGGCCCTCAGGGGCTCCCAATCTGGCCCGCAGGGTGCCCCCTGTCTCCAATGAGCCTCTGGCCCTCCAGAGACTTGTTGGAGCCTGTGCCAGCCCCACACAACTGCTCTCAGTGTAAGGATGACTGTTCAACCTCTCACCTGAGCTGCGGGACGAGGGCTCCCTCCATGACTTTCTGTTTCATGTCTGTGATGCAGCAGTGGCAGTGAAGGAAAGGCTGGCCTTGCTTTGTGCAAGGCCTTTTATAGGCCTTGAGCTACTTCAAAACCTTCATTCATATAAGTGCCATCTCTGATAAATTCATTTATGTAAATTTATTCAAATTTGAAATGTAAATTATTTTTTTCCTGGCCCCCGACACAGTGTCAGAGAGATGATGTGGCCCTCCTGCCAAAATGTTTGGACACCCCTGGTATAGATCAGTAAAAAAGAATTGTGATTTAAACCTCTGTAAAATATTATATCCCTGCAACAGAAGTGCAACTGTGAAAGGACAGTCAACACAATTAAAAATAGTGCATTTATTGAGTAACAAATTTACTGAGTAACTCCACCTGTCTGAAAGCTACAGACACTCAAAGCCCATCTGTTAAAACACATTGGAAAAATATTTCTGAAGTCTCCCAAATGGAAGAAGATACTTCTCAGAAGATCTATCTGGTTTAATGAAAAGGTCAATGTCATCAGAATTCCTGCTTCCTATTATGCAAAATATACTTCATCATACAATAAGTCTTCCAACCAACCTTTCCTCTAAGCTATGTGGCTGCAGGGCTGAAACTGGAGCCCCACATAGCTTCTGTCATGGTGCTCCAAAGCATGTTGATGACATCAATGCTGAGCGCCCTGGAGCTGCCTGCAGCAGCTCTGTTAGGGCTCTACACAATCCCTGTAAAAACCACATGCAGCATTCTTTCCCACCCACTTATTCTAGTATCTCAACTCAAAATTAAGAGGCAGAAACAAAAGATGCATTCTAAGCATTTGCTAAGATAAGGCTGGGCATTAAATAAATGCATACAGTTTCTTTTTCTGAAAAATAATAGTCTTACCCATAGATGTCCAAAACACCTATAAAAGTATGCTGTTTGCGAGTAAACCGCAATGCCTTGTTAATTCGTTCCACGATGAAATCAAAGAGATGGGAGTACAGCTTTTTTGCCAAAGCATCACGGGCATTCAGAGCTTGAAGTTTTGTCATTGGTTTTATGACAGTTTCGGAAGAAGTTATAATTTTTCTGTGGCACAACCATTGTGCCATTTTGTCACTTTCCAAATCCAGAAGTTCACAGAATATATTCAGATGTTTATCATCCAGCTTTGGAAAACAAGGAAGAAACAAAAAAAAAATCAGCCAAAAGATACTTCAAGATGCTGTGTGCTTTTTGGAAACTGTTCAGAATAATTTGAGAATGTTACTGTCAACTTTGCCCTCTGTGATTTGCTTTTGCAATTTGACTGAAACCAAACTAGGCAAATGAGATCAGGGCTAAGGCACATGGAATGTACAATTAACAACCCACAATCACCTTTATCATACAAACAACAAGTTGTCCAATTACAAACTGATAATGAATTAGTAGTGAATTACATATTGACTAGCAGTTAAATCACAGGAGCAAAGAGTTGGAGGGGACCTTCTATGCCATCTAGACCAACTCCATGTTTAATGAAGTTCTGTGAAGTGTGCACCATTATCAAGACAGTTGGGTGCAAAATGGGGGGGGGGAGGGAATCAGATCTAAAGCTACGCTTTCAATGTTGGTTTTAGTGTAAAGTGCCTTTCAAAACATAATGCACAGTGGAAACGACGCTAGCTAAATCTCTGATAAGTCTGATCCACTGAAACAGAATGCAGGATTGGGTGAAATGCTCCAGAGCTTACTAAGGCTAAACATGAAATCTATGGCCTCAGTCCCAGAAACTATTTTCATTGTCAGTGCTCATTTCTGTTACAGGTAATGTAATACTACAGAAAATGCCTTTGCACCTATGCAGGGGGGCATATTGCTCCTTTACAAAGAAACTAGTGTGATGCAGTGGCTAGCATGCTGAGCTTAGTTTTGTTTTGCAAAAACCAGGGTTAAAAAAAAACACAAAACATTCAGCTACAAAACTCTGTGGGAAGCCTTCTCAGCTTAACCTATCTCACAAGGTTGGTATGAGGCTAAAATGTTGTTTTAGCTCCTTGAAGCTAAGGAATGAGCTGCTTGGAGAAGAATATGATACAATTAATGGTACTACCCTACTTAGGCTGGTGTTAATAAAGCATGAAGCTGCTTAGGCCTTTGGATACTTTCCTAATGGATCACTACAGTGCCCTGCTATTTTTGCAGAACACTTTTGCAGAACACCTTCCTTTTTCCTAGAAGGAAGCAATGGGCAACGATAATACTCAAGAGTTTTGTTGTTGTTGAATTTACTAAATAAATACAGTGCTTTAATAGAGCTTTGTGAGAAAACATGACAGAACTTGCCATTGTTCACCAAGGAAAAACAAGCCACAAACATTTGGCTGATATTTCTTACACTAACAGAAGACCTTTCATCACCAACAGCTGCTATTTGCACATTGCCTAAATGTAGAATGGCTGCCAGTATTCTGAAAATATCCATCTGGAAATCTTCCTTAAGACCTAAAAGGAAAACAAATAAACAAATACAGTGCAATAATGAGAAGTGATAATAGAGGAAATCCATGGTCAGCAATGGATGGCGCCCAAACCCCACCTTTCCGGTAGCAGAGAAATGATAATTCTATGTGGATTACTAGTTGAGAGTCGCTCCCTCTTCCCCACTTGATGACTGCATACTAGATTCCCATTGAAACTAATGTTCAGATAACAGCAGAATGACACACCTTATCTGCAAACTAATGTTTCTCAATGTGAATGCAGGTGGAGGGAAATGAAGGTTATAAAGCAGATTTGCAGGGGGAGAGCAAGAACAAGAACATAAGAAGAGCCCCGCTGGATCAGGCCATAGGCCCATCTAGTCCAGCTTCCTGTATCTCACACCGGCCCACCAAATGCCTCAGGGAGCACACCAGATAACAAGAGACCTCATTCTGGGGCCCTCCCTTGCATCTGCCATTCTGACATAGCCCATTTCTAAAATCAGGAGGTTGCACATACACATTATGGCTTGTAACCCGTAATGGATTTTTCCTCCAGAAATTTGTTCAATCCCCTTTTAAAGGTATCTAAGCATTCTAAATCAAGCATTGCATGCCAGATGAAAGGATCACAGCCATCGTTCAACAAATTCACTATACAATTATAGTTTCTGGTCAGCTGCTACGTTCACAGTTGTCATCTCAACGGATCTCACAACTCTGATCACGTTGATAGTTTATTAAAGGCAAACATAGTTTAGATACCTAGCATGGTGAATGTCTTTTGAGTTTCCATCATGTTATCTCTGTCGTTCACTCCTTCAATCACAGTGTTTCCACCCATGTTAGTATAATTAAATTCTTCAGCACTTCCTGCAGTTGAATAGGAAAAGATGTAATGTTTATACAGGACATCAAGATGAGAATCTTCTACTAGTAGGCTTACTAGTATCCAAATACAACAGGTATGAGACACAGATTTACCACGTCAGAGAGAACAAGAGCCCAATCCTGTGATCTGTGTCGTGCCTCCGTGGCGCGAACCATAGTTGCAAACGTGCCATAAGGCATGTTTGCGGGGTTTACCGCTGGGTTTCTGCCAGAGGTGGCTCATCCCCAGCTGGGGCTGAGCCACCGCCCTGTGGGTGCCTGAGTTCCGCAGCTTGGCGGTGCCTGCAACTGCCGGGCTGCAGAACAGGGAATGAGGGCGTTCCCGGGGGCGTGGGGGGAGGCGTTCCCTGGGGTGTGGAGGAGGCGTTCCCAGGGGCGGGGGAGAGGTGGGTCTGGGGAGACGAGCTCCGCAGGATCCCAGGCGCTCATGGAGGGCTGCGCACCCTACACGAGCGCCTTCACTTTAGCGGCAACCAAACAGCCGCTGCTAAAGTGAGTAGTCCCATTGCGGGATTGCTTCCCTTATTTGGGGAGGGGAAGAATGTTCCCTTCTCCCTAGGAGCGTCCTGCGATAGTGCGGGAGGCTCGGGATCCCGCGGGAACCCTTTGTGGAGCCGCCAGGTCCCACAGCTCTGGGCAGCTCAGGATTGGGCTGCCCAGCCTCTATTTAATGTGGTTACAATATGCCCCATTCCCATCTAGTGCAGTGTAGCAGAGTAGCTAAGGGCACAACCTTAACCAACTTTTCAGCAACAACATAAGGACAATACAACTCCAAGGTAAGGGAACAAACATTGCCTTACCTTGAGGAGGCCTCCATGACTGTCCCCCAACTGCAAGATGCAGCACATGCCCCACTGGCACAGGTAGGCTAGTGCTGGAAAGTTGGTTAGGATTGAGACTGAGCTGCTACTCAGAGCATTGGTTTGAATTTTGCCTTTGCCATTCAGTTGATATTTCATGCACTCTTGAAACACTTCGGCTTATTTGTTAAAGTGCTAAAACAATGAAAAGATAAAATAGTCTAATCTCTTAAGACATACCTAGTTTAAGGTGTTTAAATTCTGGTCTTTGAGCAGATGCGCACAACTGATAAAATATATGGTAATTTCTTTCATTCTCAGACTGTAAATGAAAGAAGGATACAAATGAGAAAAGCAGAAATAATGCAAATACCATGTATTGTAGAAGCGGACATGCTATTTGGGTTCAAGGCTGCCTGACCACTTCATCACATGACAGCGTTATGGTTAGTCTTATATCCAATATGACACATGTTAAGGGAACAGACTTCCTCTTTATCTGGTGTCAGGAAACCCTTCATTCCAGCGGATACAACTCACCTGGCCAGACTGCAGAAATGGCACCAGCAGCAGTATGTTGACTGTAGTTCTAACAGCACAATTTTATGCGTATCTACACAGAAATAAGTCCCACTGAGTTCAGTGAGGCTTACTCCCAGATAAGTATGCATAGGATTGCAGCTTAAGAGGATGAAATCCTACAGACAACTTATAAAAGTCAATAAAATACAGTAGTTTTCATCTAATGCTAAACTGCATGAGTCAGCTGCCTCTCTGTTGGCAACAAATCTATGCACACTTTTTCTCCAAATCAGACGTGCTGAACGTCTTGTACTTTGCCGAAAGGTTGCTCTAATAATTGCATCAGTTAAAACCTGACAACAGCTGTAAGGAAAATAATGATGCCTCTCAGGAGGACTAATTGAAAAATTGCTAACAGAAATTCAGAAGGTGTTTTTCTAAACACCAATTCTGGAAACCAACATAGAGAAACAGCTGTACCTAAAGCGCAGGTTTGCAATTAAGAAGCACATGCATTTGTGTCTCTAGAACTTGGATAGTTCTAGGATACCCACTGGGTTCATAACTAGAGGGATTTAAGTAAATCAGGAGATTAATATAGGCAGTGCAAAACATTATCTGTCTATGGGTGCAATCCTAACCACTTATGTCAGTACTTTCCAGCATTGACATAAGGGCAATACAGCTCTGAGGTCAGGGAACAAAACATTCCCTTACTTTGAGGAGGCCTCTGTGAGCGACACCCAACTGCAGGATGCAGCACATGTCCCATTGGCACCGCTATGTCAGTGCTGGAAAGCACTGACATAAGGGGTTAGGATTGCGCCCTAAATTTAACAAAGACACACTGTAATGTCACTGCTGAATTTTACCAACCTGAAAGACAACTCTGGATTTCTCAAGCAGGTATGTTCTCATATTTGCCCCAATAATCTGGTAGCTCTTATCAAAACTGATTTCCGTGTATTTTCCAAAGCGACTGCTATTGTCATTGCGTGTGGTTTTAGCATTACCAACAGCCTATAAAATGGGGAAGAATTTCAAATCATATTTTTTTTACATAAAAGATGAATCAGGACTCTGTAGTTTTCAAACACTTTGGCTCTGTGTATGTTCGTGTTAGATGCTGTATTATGGTGGCAAAATTTGTTTTCAGTCCAAACATTTAAAAAGCTCCCTTGATGCACAGATGCCTTGAATGCTCTGGTCATGAATGGGAGAGTGGCCCAGGCCTCCCTTTAGGCAAAACCACTCTCAGCCTGCATAGGACTCACTCCAGTGTCCCACCTCAAGTAAGCAATGCAAAGTGGGGAGGATCTCATCCAGAATGAGAGAGATGCAGTCTACAATGAATCTCTAATCATTGGTGCACTCCTCATTACATCACTGGTAGTGTACTGGGATCTAGAGATTAACAATTCAGAATTCACTCATTTTCAAAGGGGTTAATTTCAGGTGTCTATTGGACATCCCCTAAACTAATCCATTTAAAATCACTTCTGAATGTTGGGAACAGGGTGTCCATCTATCCCTCTTCCCAACTTACAATATTACACTGCCCTGTTTGCTTCTCTCTGCAGTCACAGGACCAGGAACTATGAGCATTCGTGAGACAGAGGAGGAGAGGATGTAACTCAGCTGTAGAGCACCTGCCTTGCATGCAGATGATCCTACATTCACTTCCCTGCATCTCTAGAAAGGGTAGGAAAAGATTGTGGTGTGAAACTCTGGAGAGCCACTGCCTGTTCCTGCATACAATATGGGGCTGAATGGACCAATTCTCTGATTCAAGATAAAGCAACTTTATATGACTCAGTCCCTCTTCATATATCACAATGGAGGAAAAAACCATCTGAACATGACCCGAGAACCTTTCACTGGTGATATTAGTGAACTAATATGGGACTGCTTACACACAAATTTTGTGATCTACAACCAAGCTCTGGCCCCCTCCCTGCACTGACTTGCTATGCCAGTGCAACATTACAAACTGTGATGATCCTTTGGCTTAGCAATGATAGTGCTTGATCCTGAAGGACATTCATTTTTTGGCACAGGAGCTCATGGCGTTAGGCTCTTAGTTCAGGGCTGCTTACAGTAGCATCCGCAATTAAGTAATGTTACTAAAGCAGGAGAGAAATGTTTTAAACGTTTGGCACATACAGGAATCAATGGCAAAAACACAAGAATTACTCAGGTACAATTTGCACAGCAAACCCATGCAATTTACTCTTAAAAATCAGTCATACAAGACAAAATAATTTGTTGAAAAACTGTTAACCATTTAAAAATATTTAAGAGATACTGGTTCTACTGGTTTCTTAACAGATCTTATCAAGAGTTATAATTTCAATTCCCAGAACTCAACACACTAGAATTGGATGATTCAATAAATTAAGATCCTTTAGAGACATCCGCAACTTACCTCTGTTATTGGATTGGATGCCAACACTTTTTCTTCAACTTGCGCATTGCTGCTTGATCTACTCACTGTGGCAAAGTATCTCATAGCATACCTAGCAGAAACAGTTTTCCCAGCACCAGATTCTCCACTAACTATCACAGACTGATTCTTGTTGTTCCTAAAACAAGATAATAACATGTTAGGCAAATAAGGTTACTTTTCAAATGTTTTTTTTTTTTTTAAACACATGTAATCGTTACAGGCCTCCCTTATTTAAATGTAATGTGACAAGTTACAGTGCAGTGGTTCAGGCCCTATCCATATTATAAGCTTTTATCAATTTTTTACTGTGTTTCCCCGAAAATAAGACACTGTCTTATATTTTTTTTTGGCTCAAAAAACACACTAGGTCTTATTTTCGGGATAGGTCTTTTTTTTAATGTACAACAATCAACAGTCATTCATGTACAAAAATACACCATACAAAAATATCCCCTCAGCACCCAGGAGGATGCCTACCTGCCTGCCTGCCTACTCAGAAGTCAGTCCCTTTATAGTTAATGGGACTTACTCCCTGGAATATGTGGAGAGGGTATCCCCTAAGCGCCCAGGAGGATCCCTGCCTGCCTGCCTACTCAGAAGTCAGTCCCTTTATAGTTAATGGGACTTACTCCCTGAAATGTGTGGACAGCCTCAAAGCCTGGTAGGCAGGGTTGCCTCGCTTGCTGCTTCCCGCCTCAGCTCCTCCTCAGCGTCCTCTGCCCAAGGCAGCACAGCAGGCGCTTTCTAGGTGGTGCACGGGAGTGCAGCGTTTCTGATCACGTTGTCGACCCGCACCCCCCCCGAGGACCCCTTCCGCCCCCCCCCCCCGTCCTGGCCCTGATCACAACAACTAGGTCTTATTTTCGGGGTAGGTCATATATTTCAGCAATTCTCAAAAAACACACTAGGTCTTATTTTCGGGGTAGGTCTTATTTTCGGGGAAACACAGTACTACTTTAGCTGTCATGGTATCTCCCAAAGTATTCTGGGAACTATAGTTTGGTGAAGCCTGCGAATTCTGCTAGAAACCCCTAATGTCTCACGGAACTGCAAATCCTAGGGGTTCCCTGGGAGAGAAAGAATAATTGTAAAACCAGTTTAAGTCTGCAATACGGACATGGCTTCAACTCCGTGGCAAACACCCTGGGAGGAGGGTCAGTCTCTCCTTCTCTTTCTCAGCCACATCTCTCTTTCTGAAAAAAGAGAGCTAATAAGCTGCCATATTTCCTGTGAGGACGAATAAAGCACTTTGAACACTGCAAGCATCAAAATACGTTAAACAATGACAAGTGCAAAAACTTGCAAAATTATGTATGAAGCCATTTAGGACTGTCAGATGCTGCTTCCTCTAAGAGCTTTGAAGAGGCTGTTATAGTCTCTGAACAGCTTTCTAGAGTGCTTGGGGCTCCCTTCCTTATTTTTGAAGTAATCAGATGATTACTTCTTTAATTTATAAGGAATCTCCCAGTATAAACATTTGAGTGGGGCATTAGCTTCCTGAATTTTGCAACTGAAAGCTGCAAGATTTTATTTCTACTGTGCATTACATGTGCAACATGAAATATAATTGATACATAATATAATCATGAAATACCTTGCCATTTGCTTGTAAGCTTCTTCGGCCACCGCAAATATATGTGGGTCCATATCACCCATATTCTGACCACTATATGCATGAATAATGGCATCTCCATATATCGGCAACTGCTTATAGGGGTTCATAGCAACCAAAATTATTCCTGTGGGATAGTGCGCAACAGAATTAAGAGTTGCATCGTTCATGCTCGATACACCTGAAATGCTCAGCATGAACTTCTACTTACCACTGTATGTATAAATAAGTCTGGATTCCACAAAGCGAACCTTGAGATTGTGCAGGACGGCAGGCTCGTGAAGATAACTAAGTGCTGTGAGATCATTTTCACCAACAAGTATGTCCGGATTTCGCAGAGGAGGTAATGAACTAGGATCAACTGGATAATTCAATTCCTGTCAACAAAAAACAAAACAAAATACAATGGGCAATTAACATAAGCAGGCAATCACTGCAGTCCTATTGCTGCTGTTCAGGGAACTCTTGTAAACCTAGCAACTGAATGGCAGAAGCAATATTCAAAACCATGAAGTCTTGATTAGCAGCTCACAGCCCAATCCTATGGGTTTCAGTACCAGCTGTACAAGTGTACTGCTGGCACTGGGTGTTGCAAACCTGCTGTAAAGCACGTTTGCAGCACCAGGAGAAGAGAGAGCACCGATGCTGGGCCACTGCCAGTCAGCACTGAGCCTCAGTGCTAAAAGGACACAGCAGGAGAGCTCCTGGGGGTAAATCAGACTGCCAGGTAGTGATGCGGCTTCTTGGGGCAGGGGCAAGGCGTTCCAGGGTGAGGGAGCGACAGGAGAGTGACTGGCCTAGGTGGGGCCTAGGACCAGCAGAGGCCTCCTCCACCAGATTCTATCCCCCATGCTGGGTTGCAAAGCCCAACACGGAGCTTTTCAAGTCAGTGCCAGAAAAATAGCTGGCGCAGACTTGAGAAACCCTATTGTAGGGTTTCTGGTATTTTCCTAGGGAGAAGGGGACAAAAGTTCCTTTCCTCTGAGGAGACCTCCAGTGGCTTCTCTATGCCTGCAGGATACAGTGGCAACCATTCTGGCGCTGCTGTTCCTCTGAGTGCCAGGAAGCACAGAATAGGGTTGCCTGTCTCTTAGCCACTCTGCTACACTGCGCTAGATGGGGAGAAAAAGGGTGTATTGTGGTCTGTAACCACATTAAATAGAGGCTTTATTCTCACTGAGGTGGTAAATTTGTGTCTGGGTTATACCTCTTTAGACTGCAAGTGAAGTCTCACATGACTAAATGCTCCTCTGCCAAAGAAATCCATGCATTTGGAAAGCTAACATGTTAGGGAGCTGGCGAGGCTAGGACCCTTTTCTTTGACTTCTAGTTTTCTGTGTGGATATATTTTTTCCTATGGAGGAATGTTCCATTATATGAATCCAAACCAGCAGTACAGCTGAGACATGTGGGTTTATCACCTCAGTGAGAACTAGGCCACAGTCTATCAAAAACAAAACAGGACCAGGAGTTAATCCAACATATCCATTTCTGTATTTTTGTAGGAGCGTGGGTTTATCACAGCACTGTAAATAATGTTAACCGTTTCTGCACCTTGCCATCTTCTAGCTGTAGATGAAGTATGTGGTCTCCAGCCTTATAGTTTTTTGTTATCTCAGCAGATTGCCAAACTTCTTCATTATCAGGGATCCAAACTCTGTTGTACTACAATAATAGAACAAAGGCATGAATAATTCATTTCAACAGATCGTAGTTTGTATAAATGACAGCTAAATGTTATCTAGTTTTTAATGGCATTCAACCCAATCCTATTTTCCTCTCCCACCAGCACTAGCATTGAGCTGGCTGAGACTGCTTTATAGCAGTTGCAGTAAAAATAAGCCTCTAACTAGATAGTGACATGTTTTATGTCATGTTTAGTTTTGCCCACATATTAGGAGTGGGGGGGGGGCCGCGACCAGGAGCACAAAGTTTTGCTGGAATGTCATGAGCCGTGTTTTACTGAAATCTGACAATAAAGGAGGCAGAGGTCTGAATAAGCAATTATCCAACCGTTTATCATATCCGGGTAAGATATGGATTGTATCAAAGGATTAAAATCCATACTGTTAAAAATCTAATGTTTCATTCTGTGACTTTTCCAGAACTTTGTAGGCAAATGAGCCTTGGAAGGACATGTTGAGCAATTACATGATACATGTTGTATGAGCAATTATCCCACAGTGAGCAATAAGAAAACCAGATTATTCCTTTCTTCCATTTATCAATCTAACTCATAATTGTCAAAGCTTTATGACTTGCAAACTGCTGCAGGTCAGTATTTACTCAATGATTGATGGCAAAGATACAAATTTTTTATTTGTGGTAGAGACCACTCGAGATGTCATGAGATTGCTGGTATTTAATGAATCCAGGCGGTTTAAGAAATGAACTTTAGTCATACCTTAACACTGCAAAAAATGCAGGTTTTACAAACTATTATCCAATTACCTTTATGTTCTCTTATTTCTAAGCACTGGTGTTCAGTGCTGGCTTCTCTTCCCATTTATATAACCAACTGGCCAGTTCCCACACAGTCACTTGGCTCAGAAACAAACTACACAAAGAAAGACGTTTTCAGTCACTGCTGCATGAAAACACTTCAGTCTAAGACATATTTTTTTTCATGCTGGCTGCTGGTGATAAAGAATGCAGAAACCCTTTTCTGAAAAGGTTGAGATATTCAAAAGAACAAGGTTACATAAATAAGTGCAACGGCCAAGCAACATTGTCGCAGTTCTGCAACAGGAACAAACCTATTCGTGAGATGGACGGAGGCGGTTGCCTCTGACAGCAGGCTGGTGGAGGGTGCCCATTTCCATCTGTCCACTCACCTCCACTACTGCTTCTCCTCCCCGTCCCCACTCTCTGAATAGGAACAGGAATAGGAGGAAAAGGAGGAGGAGAATGGGGAGCTGGAGATGCTCTAACAAAGCAGAGCTTGGCATATCCCCAGGCAATTTGGGCCTGCTCTGCAATCTGCCTTAGGCTGACAGAATAATGAGACCCCCCTGTCCACAAGCAGTAAAGACAAGTTATATTTAATTACACCGGCTATTTAATTCAGGTTGGTTTTTCACAGACCTCCTCCTTCCGTTGAAGTCAGGCTACAACAATTTTATTATATCACAGTCACCCCAATATTATTGAGCTAAATGAAGATTTTAATATGAACCACATAGGAACAAATGGCACTGATTGGAAGGGTGAGAATCAGAGACTTGCATTGTTAGGCAGCTGCCCAGGGCCCACTGGTGATCCCTGAGACCACTTCTGTGCCTACTGCCTCAGTGTGATGGCACAGCAACTCTCTCAGGTAGAAAGGGTCCTTGGAGGGCCGTTTACCAAGGACCCCTAAAACCTGGATCCGGTCCTGGCTACTGGCCTATGCTCTGCTTTTATAAATATGCAAAAAGAAGTACATTGTGTGGTCCTCTTGCCCCAGATGAATGGATACAAATCCAGTTTTTCAGACAGTTAGAAGCGAACCTATATGGGATCTCTTGTAGGAAAATGCACAGGCGCTGAGCTTAGCCTTGGTAACATGGCAACCGGTAGGCAGGCAAACCTGCTGCCACCCCCCCCACTGAGACACACCAGAGTGGGCCAGTTGCTGAGTCTTTGCCCAGAGCCTGTAAACAGAGGATGTTATGAAGAAGCGCGTATCTCAGGAATGTGTATTGCGGTCAAGCCAGAGCCAGCAGGTTTCTTAGCAGTGCAGATTTCAGCAACCTTCAGTAATTTTCCCTAGTGTCATCATGTGTTTTGAGAATGAATAAAATTCTGAGGAAGCTAGCCGGGAGGACAGACTTCTCTCTTGATCTCATACCGTCCTACTTCCGGCTTAGCTCTCCCTGCATCAACCCTCTGAATGTCTGCTGTGTCTCTCATTGCTCTGACTTCTTGCTGCTCGAGTTCTAACTTTCAAACCCTCAGAGTGCTTCTGCTTTTAGCACTCTTCCTCAGGCACCAAGGTTCTAAACCCTGGGTGCTTCCCAAGCAGCATTGCGCTGCAACAATCTCTCTTCATAGTTCCCTTGTTTCTATAGGTGACCTGCCTCCCTTTACAAATATTACTCAGGTCACAACACCAGGGGTGCATCAATCAAAAGGGAAAGTCTGGATCTGATAAGCATGGCAGATGTCCTGGAACAATAGCTATCCTTTAGTTGTAGATGCCTTAATACCACATTCTCTACATAAGCCTCAATCAAGTGAAGGCTTACTGCTTGATTCAGAGTTCCCTCTGTATATATGGGGCAATCAACCACCCATTCTCTAGGGGAGAGAAGGGCACCTTGCTTCCTAGTTTGCTCTGTCCAGTTAAGGAGAGATGTGGCACCAACTGAAGCAGAGTCCTGCTGTTTTGCAGTGACTGCCACTGCCTTTATCACTAGTCTCTGCACTTGGATCTTCCTCAAACTCCTACAGCTGTTGCTGCTTGAAGAGACTCTCACCATCAGGTGCAGCCTGGTCTGACCTGTCGTACATATAATTTTCACAGTTTGTTCCATGCAAACAACAGCCCTCTACAGGTATTTCTTTGCAAACACAAGACTCAAAACAACTCTTCCTGCATTCTGTTTGTGAAGTGAACACAGAAATCCAGCCAATAAGCTCTTTCACATTACAAATGCCTCTCCTTCGCTTTCTCTTACCAACTGAAAATGAACCAGATGCTGAGATTCATTTATCATAGAGACTTGTAACCTGCTTTTTCCCCTCAAAGAGATGTCCAAAATGAATATAAGTAACTTAAAACAATTCCAAAAATAAATAACATAATGGTTGTTTATAATATTAAGGCAATTTATACTCAGCAAAAAGTGACACAAAAAGAACTTAGTGATGAAATCAGAGTACTGTGTGCATTTCTTAACACACAATGCAGACATAAAATCTACAATGGCTAGAATGTACAGTATATTCAGTTTTCCAACAACACATGCTAACACATTTATTGTGGCTGAAGCTTTGGGAGTGGCAGAGCTCACTTCATCAGATGCTGCGTGATGCATTTACACCACTGGTTTCCAACTTGCGGTTTGAGGACCACAGGTGGTCTAAGTGACACTGAGAGGTGATCTGCAAGTTCTGGGGTGGGGGGTGGGGAATCACCTTCAATCACTTCCAGTGACTTGCCAAACAAGCATTCTCCAGCAGACCATCAAAGAGGGAGGAGACCACCTGCAGCCACAACCACAAGTGTCAGCTGTGGCTGTGGGCAGTTCTCTGTCCTCTCTGACGGTTTGTAGGGGAGACCACCAATGAAGGCAAAGGACAGATCACCCACAGCTGCATGCGGTCCAGAACAATTCCAATTTTTGCCTCAGTGGTCCATGGGCTTCTAAAGGTTGGGAACCACTAATTTACACAGAAGGCGCTGGTTCACAAAAAGGTTGTGATGGTTTAGCTTTAAGTAATGGATAAAGCAGCCATTTTCAACCACTGTGTCACGGCACACTGGTGTGCCGCGAATGGTCCCCAGGTGTGCCGCGGGAATTTGGGAGCGTGTCATTTATCAATAGGACCATTAGGGGATGTGAGCCCCCATTCACAGCACAGTGTGCCTTGTCAATTGTCAAAAAGCTGATGGTGTGCCTTGCCCATTTTAGTGCCTTGCCAATGTGCCGCGAGGTAAAAAAGGTTGAAAATCACTGCGTTAAAGTAATGGCCACAGTAATGGTTTAGCTTTAAGGTACCACAAGACTCTTTCACTGCAACAGACTAATGTGGCTACCTCTCTGAAAGTTTTTAAACTTAATCACATGAAAAATCATGTGTTTTAAGTGAAAACTTTCACACATTATTCTGGCCAATTTAACATTAGCTATCGATAAGTCATTAAAGCTTCTGCCGCAATGAATTTGTCAGTCATTAATATACTGGAAGATGCTTTTGCTGCAACAGACTAAAACTCTCTGCAGTTTTAAAGCACCTCCAGTCTTCTTTTTATTCTGCATTAATAATAGCATACGAAAGTTTCACAGACATTTTTAAATGTCATAAATAAAAAAGTAGATCTTAGTCTAGGAAAGTTTAAATCCCACTGCAATGGGATCTAATCATAGTCAGCAGTGCACTCAATTGCAACCACACATAACATTTGAAAAGCACTACGAAGGGGTGTCAAACTCGTTTCATACAGAGGGCCGAAGTTAGCATTCAGGGCTCCAGCTGAGAGCCGGAAGTGATGTCATTAAGCAGAAAGTGGCATCACTAAGCAGCTAATGGCCAGAAATCAGACCCTGTTCTCATATAGAAACTCATTAACTGCAAATAACAGAAGAGAAAGTATGCAAACCTTGATCATATTTCAAGATTTGGGAAAGCCCCATTTTCATGTGGGCCGCCTTTTCAGCTGTAACAGCAACTGAGAGCCTGAGAGTCGGATAAAAAGCTCCCGGGGGGCCCGGGCCTTATGTTTGACACCCCCGCACTACAGGATCTCTGAGGTCCCCACCATGCACAAGCTCCCTCATGTACTATAATGTAAGAAACAGCTCGGCTATATAGACATTTCTGCCAAATTGTCCCAAACACTGAAACAAGTAGGCGAGAGCTTATACAAGCAAGAGCCCCATGTCTGCATTGAAATGCCTGCAAATACTGGAGCAATAAAATATAAGGGGAGTGGACTATATGTTACATATGTCTGCAAACACACACTGTAACACACAGCTCTTTTATCTAAATATTATTCTAACCAGAGCTAGTCATGAAATAGACTATTCCAGGTACCTCCATTGGTAAATGTAATGATAAGCCAACATCAGATCAGTGAACCCTGCCTTACAAGTAAACACTAAGAGTTTACTCTCCTATTGAGTTACACCCAAACTCCCTCATCCCAAGCTGGATAATTCCTTGAGCCATTCAGAAAAAATGCTTGTAAATAACCCAAAGAATCCAGAACTGGCACATTTCAGCATGGCTGCATGACATCTCTGCTAGAAGCTGGGAAATTCCACACATACCTACGAAAGTAAACAAGCCACAGGGAAGTGATGAAGGCCCAAATCCTAACCAATTTTTCAGCGCTGGCATAGCAGTGCCAATGGGGCATGTGCTGCATCCTACAGTTGGGTGGCACTCATGGAGGCCTCCTCACTGTAAGGGAATGTTTGTTCCATTACCTTGGAACTGCATTGCACTTATGTCAGAACTGGAAAGTGGGTTAGGATTGCGCCCGAAATAATCTAATCCTTCCTCAGTTTTGCTTCTCAAGTTCTGGAAAAAATTTTATTACCCTTTAAAACTCCCAATTTTAATAGAATTTGCACAAAACAGTAAACACCTACATTAAACAATGGTGCTTTCAACAAATATAAGCAAGAGACTTTTAATGCCAGAGTAAAGATTTCATATTTAAAGCTAATAAATACAGAAATTGAAAACAAACATTATTGGCACCTTATAAAACATATAAGCATCAAGAGTGAAAGACAAAAAAGGCAGGAAATGCAAGGTGTTTTTTTTCCCCGTTTGCTTAGTACAGGTATAATTATCTGTATTTCAAAGGCTTTACTCTGTCAGTCTCATTTCAACTTACTCAGTAAAAATGAATCAACAAACCAAAATAGTGCCTGAGAAAGTTTTATCCTTAGCAGCTGTGACCTGACAGCAGGTTCACAATTCATATGTGATTCCCCCCCCCCCAAACAATGCAAAATTGAAGATATGCATTCATTTATTTATTTAAGAACATATTTATCCCACCTATCCTGCCTGAGTCCACTCAAGGCAGACAGTCAAAATAAAAACAGGTCATCCTCTTCCACCATCAAGAGCGGAACTGGTCCTTGTGAGGGGACTATGGGGGCTCCAAACCTCACATTTTTATTGCAATCAGCAGGCATGAGCGGGATGCTTAACTGATTCTCTCCTGCAAATGCTCTCCAGACCATTGTGACAGTCCCACTCCCAGCAGAAAGCCCAAACTGAAAGCTGGGCGGGGGGATTATTGATGGACACACAATGGGTTAAGCCAGCTCCATATAATCTATTTTCCCCTGAACATCCCCCCCCCTTGCTTTCTCAATATCTTGACAGACATGGATTTGGGAACATGGGTTTTCCAAGATAATGCCCAGCTCTGTTCTGACAGGATACCTTTTGTTTAACAAAGTATTATGAGGTCTGTTCTAGTCTAAGCTATTTCCAGCGTCACCATCTGCATTTTCTTTCTCTACCAGTAGGTCAGAATTACTCTTATTTTACAGAGCGGAGACAGATACATCAGGGTCTCCTTCACCTGCTCATTCATGCTGAGCAATGTTTTAAAAGTCTCCCAACACTCAATCTTCTCTGGACCACACAAGATACAAGCTCTCTAGTGCATCTTCTGGTGATAGACTGTGTACAACTAGAAATCCTGAGCTGGTTGGTGCCCAGAGGGACAGCAGCACCAAAATGGCTGCTGCTGCATCCTATGCATACCGAGCAGAAGCCGGCACCTCCTAGGGGGAAGGAGACATTACAGGGTGCAGGCACCGCAACGGGGCTACTCAAAGTCTGCATTGACTATTTCGCCAGTGCAGAATTGAGTGGCCCTGTGTAGGGCCAGAAGGCCCAACAAGGGGTTCAGGATATGGCAGAACAGAGCTCTGCCGATCTCGCCACCTCCCACCCTGGTTCCTCCCCCCCCCCAACATACCTCTCTGCTGCCTGGAGTTATTTCCTTCCTCTGGGCAGCTTGCAGCGCGCCTCCAGCTGGCTCTGGCCTCAGTGCAGACTGGTGCTGAGCCAGCACCAGCACTGACCCAGTGCTGAGTGTCATGGGCATGCTTTATGGCATGTCTGCGATACTCAACGCTGGCGGAGGGCCGGCACAGTGAGCTCAGGATTAGAATTGGAGTCTCCTTGGGGGAAGAGGGTATTTGCCCCCTGGAGAAAGGTCCAAGCCCCACAATGGAGCTACTTAAGTCTGTGCCTGCTATTTTTCCACAGCAGAGTTGAGAGGCCCTGTGTTGGGCTGTGCGGTCCAACGTGGGGTTCTGGATTCAGCATGTCCCACTCCTACTCCCCCACCCTGACTGTCTTCTCCACTGCCCAGAGCTTGTCCCTTGGGCTCATCCCTTGGGCCCAGAATTCACAGAGAGTTCAGGATTGGTCTACCACACGGTGGATATTAAGATTGGCTACATTTAGCCATCATATTTATGAAGCCAAACATATCTGGCTACAAACAAAATATGATCATGTACTACTTTTTCTGACCAAGGCTATTACAGTGTTCTGTAGGAGCAAATTCCACAGGTACATTGTGCACTACTGTATTTTTGTTTGAGACTTATTGCCTATTCTCTTAGTTTTGCATTATGACAAATGATATATCACACTTTCCACCTAGAGCTGTAATGAACGCTTAACAAATGGTGGATGTGAACTTGAAGTATGAAGCTTTACAGGGAAATTTTGCTGTAGGATTTCACAGGCCTAAAAAATTGAGGGTCAGAAATGTTTTCCCCAGACTTTATGGTGGTTTGATATGAATTTGGGGTGCAGATTCCAAAAAATGGCATCTATTTTGCCCTTTCACGTCTAGTTTTGGAGATATAGTATAGACTCGCTAATGAATGGTTCAAGCAGCTTCCTCATGAGGAAGCCATGGTGTAGGCTTCCTCATGAGGAAGCTGCTTGAGCCATTCACTAAAGAGGCTATGCCGTGTCTCCAAAACTAGACGTGATAGGGCAAAACTGATGCCATTTTTTGAATCAGCATCCCAAATATACTCAGGAATTGGTGAACGTTTAAGGAAGCAAAATGTGTGTTGGCTTGTGTTTTTAGAGCAATTTTTTAAATTTCACATTCACAGTTGCTGAAACCCCCACTTCTTTCAGTTGCTTCTACTTCTCCAGTCTAACACACTCTTCAAGTTGAGAAGTTCCCTGTTCTTGTGAATAATAATGAATTGTGGCTTAAAGGGCACCGTGTGACTGAAGAAGCAGGTTCCTTCTGCATGACCTGAAACTTATGACCATGTTCCACCAGCTCTCAGGATGAATGTAGCAGCACTAAGCTAGGGGAAGGGTAGCATTTTTAGCATCTGGAATTCTTCAAGCAGTTTCAACCACTTTAGTTTTTTTGGAGTTTCATCTCATGTTTGACATTTGCCAAACACATAGAACAATTTTGGAAACATAACATTTGATGTTGAGGTTAATGATACAAGGGGAGTTATCGCAGATTGGTTTGTTATAGCATTTGCTTTGCATGCAGAAGGTCCCAGGTTAATTCCCTGGCATCTCTACAAACAGCTGGGAAAGATCCCTATAGATCCCTAAGGTCTAAGGAATCTAAGTGATCCCTAAGATCCCTTGGAGAACCACTGCCAGCCAGCACAGACAATACCAAGCTAGAAAAACCAACATCTAAAGCATTTTCTGATGTTAATTACATTATAACTATAATAATAACTAGGTATTTAGAATGTAATAGAACTGCCGTTAGCACATAAGATTCTAATACATCATAAAATTAATAATCAGTATTGTCACTTTTTATTGGTTCTGTTGCTGTGTCTCTGCCTGACACAGAGGCTGCATTCATGCCACTATATGCTTTGCCTCTTCACATTAAGTCTGCATCACACCTACTTCATTAAGATGTTCTTCAAGTCACATTCCTGATCCACCAAACTTGGCTCTGAGCTCAAACCCTCCTCCTATCGTATGCTTAGCTTAACAGAACACCTCCACCTCTTAACAGATATCAAAAAAGGCTGCAATCCTAACCACACTTTCCTGAGAGTAAGCCCCATTGAACAAAATAGGACTTACTTCTGAGTAGACCTGGTTAGGAGTGTGCCCCAAGTTTGCTCTTATGTAACTGGCACAACTGTGACTGGTTTGCAGTCCTCATTTGGAGGACTTCTTCAAACCATAACTTGCTAGTTCAGAGGTCATGGTAAACTGTGGTTTGATTTGCTATCTATTGTAGGTGCTGGAACTGGAACTTTTCCCTGCTTGGGAAGGGTGTATTATGGTAGAATCTATGGATGCTCCTCAGTTCCTTTCTGAGATCCTGTCATTATAGCCTGGGCACTCATTCCCCTCTGAGCCCCAGGGCAAACTGGATAATTTTTCTAGGTTAATCATTTCCCATTTGATTTGTACAACTCTTTCTGGAGTCTACATTCTACAATTTTTTTTTCTTCCTTTCAGTGCATCACTACTAAACCTACTTACTAGGGAATAAGTTCCACTGAACCCCATTGTGATTTACTTCTGAGTAAATATACATAGGATTGCACCGCAAATTCATACAGACAAATTTCAACAGGTATGGCCAACCTTAAACAATTGATGATGACCTTTAACAACTGTGCAGAAAACTGAATTACAGCAGGTGCAGCTTGTCATTTCATCTGCTAAATTCCTTCCTCTACAATTGTGAAAGATCCAGGAGCCCTAAAGCTGAAAGGCTGGCCACCCCATGCATGATGCAGTGCAATCTGAGAGCACATGATGCAGTCATTTACTGAAGTGAAGCAGGTCTAAGTATGACCTTAAGCAGGTCAAAGTGTCAGGATGTGAAATCACCAGCAAACCCTAAAAGTTCATGAGTTCTGTAATAGAATAAAATGTAGGAGATCAATGTAAAAAAACTAACATGCTTACTCAAGAGTTAGTTAGTCCCACTGATTTCAATGTCATTCACTCCCTAACAAGTGAGCAGACTTACCTGGAAGTAAGTCCTATCAAACAGTGAGACCAACACCTGAGTAAACATGCACAAGATTGCAGGTAAGTCTGTTGCAGTAAGAATGAAAAAGGGCACCTTCTGGTGCAACCAGTGCCTTTTAAAAAATGCACATCAATAACCATTTCAGAGGCAAGTTTCTTTCAGTGTGCCCATTTAAATTTGGTTTCTGGGGTTGGATTTCACAGGGACATGTCACAACCTGCTCCACATTTTTTGGGGTGGGCATACTTTTGAGACTACATGAAGGGAGTCACAGGGGCAACCCTTCTTCTTTCCACTTGGTTGTCTCAGCCAAGAATGCCAACTCAAATTTCTAAAGGGGGCTGGCCAAATTATTCTGTCACAGCTCAATAAGCTCAAAACAATAAAGCTCAAAACAATAAAGAGTCTTGTGGCACCCTAAAGACACCTGCTACAGTCCTAGATGCACTTACCTGGGAGTAATGTTCACTGAACTTGGTAGGACTTTCTTTTGGTAGACATGTCCAAGATTGCAGTGCCACTCACTGATTTCATCTGAAGCCTGTGTGGACTGTGGTCTGCCAAAGCTTGTGATGAAAGGATTTGGTTGGTCTCTAAGGTTAGTTACCAGATACAAAGGGGGAAAAGTGCCTTTACCTTTAAGCATTGTATAGAAGAAGGAATTCTGGCAGGTACAGCTCAGCATGGAAGAGTTAAAAAAGTTGCATCTGCTAAAATTTCTTCTTCTAGTCAATGCTTGAAGGTAAAGGCACTCTGTCTCCCCACACCCCCTTTGTATATGGTCATCCTACTTCAGATTGACTAGAATGTGGGAACAGGAGCCAGGTTGGGTCAGGTGTGCCAGTCAGTGATGTCAGGTGTGTCAGTCAGTGATGAGAAGGAAATCCTGGCTCAGTTTTGTCCAAGAAAGAGAAGAAGAAATTTTTTCCTTTGGGGGTGGCTAAAAGGAGGGGGGAGAAGCGAAATTTGAGTTGAAGCAACAGAGTCTTGTGGCACCTTGTAGGGTTGCCAGATGCAAAGGGGGCCAGAGTGCCTCTAACTTTGTCCACTGAGTAGAAGAAGGTACCTGGGCAGATGCAACTCAAGGTGGAAGGGTTTAAAGAGCTACACCTGCCCAAATTCCCTCTTCTCTACACTGGCTAAAGGACAAGATGCCAAGGGGGTCAGAGTGCCTCTGCCTTGAGCCACTGTATAAGAGGGAACCTGGGCAGGTGCAGTTAACATGGAGAGTCTAGAGCTGCACCTGCCCATGTTCCCTCTTCTACTCACTGGCTAAAGGCAGAGACACTCCAGCCCCCTTTGGAACTGGTCACCCTATTTAAGGTGCCACCAAAGCTTGCGATGAAAGGAAGTGGCTGCTCTTTAAGGGCAGGGTGACTAGGTGCAAAGGGGTCAGAGTGTCACTGCCTTTAAGCCAGGAATAGAAGAGGGAACGTGGGCAGGTGCAGCTCAGCATGGAGGGTCTAAAGAGCCGCACCTGCCAAGCTTCTCCCTCCTATCCCATGGCTGAAGGCAGAGGCACTCTGAGCCCTTTGCATCTTGTCTCCCTATTTAAGGTGCCACCAGAGCTTGTGATGAGAGGAACTGGCTGGCCTTTAAAGTTAGGGGGCAGGTCCAGAGGGAGCCTCTACTAGTCTAGGGGACTAGAGACAGGGGTGCTGCTTCTGCTGCAGGGTCAGGGACGGGGGGGGACCAGGGCAGCTCACCTGGGGGTCTAAAGAGCTGCCCCTGGCAAAGACCCCCGTGCCTGGCCCCCAGATGCTCCTCACTAGGGACAGGGGCGCTGCTTCTGGGGCAGGCCACAGGGGCCAAGAGGGCGGGGGTGGGCGGGCCAGCTCCAAGTCCTTCCAGCTGGGCTGCCATACCCTGCCCAGCTTCCCCCTTCCTTGTAGCGGCGCCCGCCTGCCTGCCCGGCCCTTCAGGGCGACCCCGCCTGGGCCAGAGCCGGGGCTGCCCTCCTTCCGCGCCCCGCCACACCTGCCCGGCCCTGCGGCGCCCCTTCCTCACCTGCGTGTAGAGCTCCGCCAGCGCCATCGGGGCTGCGGGAGAGGCGCCCGCCTGGGGTCCAGAAGCGGCGCGGAAGGAAGGGAAGGGCCGGCCCGGCCCTCCAGGCGGTGCTCCTTCCCCGGGGAAGGTGGAGCCGAGGGGCAGGAGCAGCCGCGGCAGCGCCTCGCCCTCGCACACCGGCGCCACGTTGTTTGCCCGCCGCCCTCTCGCCTCCCGTTGCTCAGGGCTGCGGCTCCCTCCTGAGGCTGAGAGCTCAGCGGGCGGGTCTCCTCAGAAACAAGTCCCGTTATACCCAATGGGGCTTACTCCCAGGTAAGTGTGCATAGCACTGCAGCCCGAGAGCCAATCCTAGGCATGTCTACTCAGAAGTAGGTCCCGTTATAGCCAATGGGGCTTACTCCCAGGTAAGTGTGGATAGTGCAGCCACAGAGCCCAATCCTATGGGTGTCTACTCAGAAGTAAGTCCCATTGTAGTCAGTGGGTTTACTCCCAGGTAAGTATGATAGGAGTGCAGCCCACAGAGACCAATCCTTTGGGTGTCTCCTCAGAAGCAAGTCCCATAGCAGTCCATTGGGCTTTCTCCCAGGTAAGTGTGGATAAGATTGCAGCCTGAGAAGGAAATGCTGAGTGGCAACTTCCTAAGGCTGGTTTTAGTCCTGTGAGTCCTTGCTTTGGGCTGCAAAGATGGATTCTCAAAAGGGCCTTGGAATGCCTCTAGCTGCAACTTTCTGGTTTTACCAGGTTACAGGATCCTATCCACACTGTGGGAGTAAGCTCTACTGACTATAATAGGTCCAAAGAAACATGCATAGGATTGCGCTGAGGTGCAGTTGTGGCACCTGCAGGCAAGGAAAGCACAACAGGGAGTAGTGCTGCTGATCTAACAGATGAAATAAAGAAAGCGGCAGCAGCTGCCTTGAGTTTTAGAAGGGCTTAAAAAATTAAAAAGCAGTGTGTAAATTTTTGAGTTTAGCAGAACATTTCTTCAGGCTGGGTGTGGTGAAGAAAAGGAGCAATAAAAAGATAATGCTGGTGTAATAATAAAAAGGCCAGTCAGTTTCTCTTAAGTTATTATTATTATTATTATTCAATGACGGAGAAAAATTTCTTTACCCAGCATGTCATCAATCTGTGGAACTCCCTGCCACAGGCAGTAGTGATGGTGGCTGGCCTAGATGTCTTTAAATGGGATTGGACAGATTTCTGGAGGAAAAGTTCATCACATGTTATAAGGCATGGTGGATATGTGCAACCTTCTGGTTTTAGAAGTAGACTACCAGGTGCAAGGGAGTGGCACCAGGATGCAAGTCTCTTGTGTGTTCCCCCCAGGCATCTAGTGGGCCACTGTGAGATAACAGGAAGCTGGACTAGATGGGCATTTGGCCTGATTGCAGCATGCTCTTAAGCCCAGTCAGTTTACCTAAGTTTTTTCTCCCCATTCATCATGATACCCAGCAATAATTTTTCTCCTGTTCTAGTTCATCCAGCCTGCAGGTGAGTTGTGGAGGACAAAGACTGAACTGTTCAAGGATTCTCATTGTTACACCAATAAAAATCAATTACATGAGAAGGGTCACTGAAAATCTACTCCTAAATTGCTCCCTTCAGAAATAGGTTGCTTATTCAGACACTAAAGCACACCAAAAAAGACTTAACAGTTGTATTTTTATTTGGACATTTCAGTGATAGCTAAGATACAGTGTTTATGAAGCATACGTTTACTAAGTACAATGTCAGACACTATGACAATTCAGAGCTTATGTCATTCTGATACCGTTTCGGTTTACATCTAAGCACTGTGGCAATATCTAGTGAAAACCTATCAAAGGCTTGATTTCAAGAAAGAATTACAGGTTTAAAAATAGTAAATTTCAAAGGATTTTATGTGGTATATTGAAATGTGTCCAGTTTTAAATCTTAGATGATAGAGACTTCAGCTTTCAATTGCTGGTGGTTTTGAGATATGTAACAAAACTTAAAAGACAAAATGCTACTATTCCAAGTGGACATGGAGAAAAGCTTAACTGATTTCAAGGGGACTTGCGTCCACACATTAGTCTCAAACCAGAGATGATCCTTCATAAACTGATGTGCAAGAGCAAAAAGCAGTGTCAGAATCTGTCCCACAGATGCAGACTGCTTTCCAAATTGAAGGCAGACTGGCTATCTGGTGTGCATCACTACTGTGACCAAGTCTACAAGCACAGGACCTACATGGACAGACCTATTCCATCAATCCACACAGGATTCCCTTTTTTAATGTGCACAGTGGGATTTCCCCAAAGAACAGCTATTCCACTGAATGCCACTGAAGCAGGATCTCTAGATTGAGGCAAATGTGTTCAAAGTTCAGAATGTTTTTCTTAAGTTGAAAGCTACAGTGTACAATCCTGTGTACAGCTACATGCAGATATGCTTCAGTGCCTTCATTTGTGCACAGGATTGAACACTTAGTTAATATTTAAACGTTTTTCAAGTTTCATTCCAGATTGAAGTTTGAGAAGCATTTTGCTAAAGTTTGGACACAAGATTATGGTAGCAGAAGTCAACAAACTCATCACTGGGATAAAAAAAGATCTGAAATCTTATGAGGTAATATTTGTGCAATACTTCAGGTCTGTACTGTACATTTTAAAAGGGCTCTCATAAGTATATTTCCAGCACTGGAGAGATTCTTCCATATCAGGTGAACAAAATAAAAACCAAGACATTCCACATTAAGAGCACAGCCATGCTTTAAAGGAAAAAAAATGAGCAAAAATATGATTGTGTTAAGTTTAAGAACGCTAACCTTGTAAAAATCAATTGAATGTTTTATAGTGTGCACTCACACTAAAAATCTGAAACTATGAAAAGTGCATGTTAAATACTGTTATGTAAAATGCTTGATGAATTACAAAATACTAGTTCAACTGAGATATTTTCCTTTAAAACATGTCAAACATACAATTTTAATGTGACAAAAAGTACCATTAGAGTGCTGAACATAAGGATAATGCCTATTAACATCTACCACTTCTGTAAGTAAACAAGGTACAGTAAGGCTTTTAACAGGTAAACAAATTGAAAAGAAAAACCACCAAACATTTAAACAGATTATCTACATTTACCATTGCTGGAGTAGAATTTTTGAGATAAAATTCTTCCACTAAAAGGAGTAAAGGGACAGTTTTTTAGTTAATTGAGTGGGGTCAGTAGAAAGATCCTGGAGGTTCTCTGTTTTAGTCAAGGGTTCCAATTTTCAGTTTTATTACTTGATGTCATAGTTTTCTCATGATATGCTAGAAATGCAATGAATATCTGACAAGTTAATCTACTCCATCATAAATAAAGAAGCCATGATTGTCTGAGGCAGTTGTGGTTCAGGGCTTCCTCTAGGGCAGCAGGGCTCTGCTTCTGTCTTCCCAATATTTGCCCAGTACGCTTTGACAAAAAGAAGCCCTAACTTGCCATAGCCACAGAGGATGCAATTTTATTTTAAAAGTGTTTTTTAAAAAAGCAGCACAGCTTATCTGGGTCATACTGTGAGCTTGGTGCTAGATATCAAGTAAACATATTCAAGTAAAGACCTTACATTTGCTATAAATAAGAAAACAGACTGAACAATGCTTAAATGTAGGTACCTGAATGTTTCTTAAGCAATCATCCATAAATGGGCATTCACCTCTCTGGCAACCAAAACACTGAACAAAATAAGGAGAAAACAAACCAGCTTTTAAAGAACAGTACCAACAAAACTGAAGCTCACTTTATTTTCTTGATCAGTAACAACATACAAGTTGCCCATCTATCTTGTATAAAACTTTCTTGCAATGTACTGTTCTCCAGTGAAGCAACATTGTTGTAAGGGTTTGTGGAGAAATTATGTCCAGTACCAGAGCATTCTAACAATATGCCTTTACAGCATTTAGATATGTTTTAAAATAAATATACATTACAATTGCTATAATACATTAGAACATTGCACATGGCAATTTTGAAATATGTACTTTGCTATGTATACCTGATCATCACTGACCATATTTAAAAAACAACATCAGGACCAGAAAACATTGAGCAAGGCTTGGCAGACAATTTGTGTCAATTCTGTATTGAGGCAAATCCTGATAAGTACACAGAATGTGGGAGATCTTGGGAAAAATCTTTCAGTCAAGCAGCATCTTGGTTAACGTGTCCATGAAATATTCCCCCAAAATACAGAAGCAGAATAAAAGTGTATTTAAACTAGGGTTTGCTTTACGTTTTAAAAAAAATGGATGTGTCTTAGGATGTTCAGGGGATCTGGAGTCAAAGAATTCCTCCTTCAGCAGGGCATTTCAGATTACAGCTTAAATGTGACCATTATTTTCTCCCCCCAATACATAATGAAACATATGCATCACCATTGCCACTGGCAACTAAAAAAACCAAACTGAAAAGTTAATACACCAAAATAATAAATACTAAACTATAACATGATTGGGTTTGTTCACTGAACTCGAAGTCTTGAATACTTCAGTATGCATACTTCAAATACAGTTATTATTCAGCTTCCAGTTTGTTATTTGTGCTTCGTTACCTTTTCCCATTATTTTTGATGTTCCTTGATGCTTACATAAATCCCATTAAAAGACTGGACTATTAGGTTTCTTAAAATCCTTATTTCTCTTGCCTAAAGATTATTATACATTTAAAAGAACACAGCACACAGTAGCAGTTTGATATGCTTTGAAACAGTATTAACTAATGAACATCTATGTTGTACCCTACAGTAGCCCAAAAGACTTTAATACTTCATCACTTATGTCACAGTGACATAATTAAGGAAGCTGTTTAAAAGATTCCTTCCTGGGGTGCACTTTACTATGAAGGTCTACCATGAAAACCCCACTGAAGTGAATCAAAATTGCCAAGAAGTACAATTACACTTCTGTGCAGCTCCTGTTCACTTTAATGGGGCTGGTGTAGGCCCAGTGCCTTGTGGAATATATCCTAGAGTGCCAATTAGCATAACATTTTCCAGTCTCTAACGTACAGAAGATATCCCTAAATATTTTAATATTTAACTAAAAATCCTCCCTAGTCCCTGTTGTATGAACAATTTGTATACGACTTACTTACATTTAAACATGTCAAAGAGCTAAAATGCTCCCTCAGCTATGTTTTCAATCAGATGCGAAACAAACATTATGGACTCTGAGTGTACACTGATGCCATCACACAGAGTGCAACTAAATGCTCTATTCCACGACGTGTACATGCAGCAAGGCGCTGCAACTGACTGCTACTTCAATCATAATGGTGTACACTCTGACTCTAATGTGTGAAGTGGTCCTCAGCCTTACTAAACTGGGGAAACTCCTCTTCGGATAGCCCCAAGTATAAGGTTCGCTTCCACTTGTATAGCAGCCATTGAATGGTCCAGTTTGGATCTCAGAGGGAAGGAAAAAAAAACCTCTGCTTCTTACTCACAGACTATCTCCAACTTCAGATTTAAATACAAGACAGCTTGTGACTAACAGAAGGGGGAAAAAGAATTTTGTCTTGATTTAAAAAAAGCTGTAATTCTGAAACTGTGTAGACCACAGCATGAGAATAGTGAGTTTATAGAAATGTGTATATTTCCAGCTGTAAGACAGTTAGGCAGCTTGCCAGTTATCTGCAAAGAACTGTAGGGCATCTACAGTATTTTCTTCAGCCTTCTTCCCCTTCCTCCCCTCCACATGGCTTTTTAATATTTTTTTCATTGTTTTACATTACAGGCAGTTAAACTCATGATCAATAGCTAACTGTATCCATTGTTCAGACACGATTGATGAATCCTAGACCCAAACTTCCTGGAATCTGGATGGTTTCTAATGCAAGAGATGACGGGTTAAATGGGAAAGTAACCGGGAAAATATGCTTAGCATCCATTAGTAGTTGAGGAGAATCTTTCCTATCCCGCATTCGCATCTGCAGAAAAGAAGAAAGAACTATGTTACTATTTCCCCATTCGCAAAAAGGAAGTTTATGAAAATGTTGCTTTTGACATAAGAACGAAGAAAAAGTCATAAAGCCATAGATATTCTCTTGTGGTACACAATTTGGAAATTTTTGCCGTAAGCACAAATCCATGGAATGCACTAACTATAGAAGTACTCCTATAAAGGAAAACATTTCATTGAAGGCAAACAAAAAGGGAATCATTCATTTTCAAGTAAGCAGTCTTTCACAAAAGACAGGAAGCTGGCCTTCTGCTCAATGAGAGTATTGGTCCATCTATCTTAGTATTGTCTACACACACTAATGCAGAGATGACAAGCTCATTTCATACAGAGGGCCAAAGTTAGTATTCATGGTGGCTGCTGAGGGCCAGAAGTGACACTACTAAGCAAAATGATGGCCATTAAGCAGATGATGGCCAGAAATAAGCACTTTATCTCACAAAGAAACTCATTAGCTAAAAATGACAGAAGAGAGAATGTGCAAATCTTGTTCTTATTTTCAAAATATAAGCACCCAATTATCAAGCTGGGAGAGCCCATTTATAACAGGGCCTGGATAAATTGCTTTAGAGGGCTGCATTTGGCACACAGGCCGTATGTTTGACGCCCCTACAGTAGCAGTAGAGAGACTCTCCAGGGTTTCAAGGGCTGATTCCAAACCCCACCTGGAGATACCATGGATTGAACTTGTGACTTTGTTCATACACAAAAAGAAGTTCTGTCACTCAGTTATGGCTCCATTCCACCCACAAAACAGAAGAACATAAAACATTATTTGGGGGGGAGTAATTTTCCTTGCAAGAAATTGACGTATCATCTATACATATACAAGCCAATGCCCAATGCTTTGTCATATCAAGAAAAAGATCCCAAGTCAGATATGTGCAAGTGAAGGGATTGAGGCTATGCAGACCGAACGAGGCTTGATTTGCAATGTCTAAGGACAGCAGGGTCCAGTTTACCCTCACCCTAACAATGCTTCCAAATGCACCCCTTCATTTTCCTCCATATATAAAAACTTTTGAGGAGAAAGTTGCAGTTGGGGAATACAGTTTAAAAACCTAAGGATGGGAAGGGGACAAATGCATTTCGACATATAGGGATTCACTGCATCCTCACAGTGCCCTTGCAATATACAACCTATGCATCCTCTATCATATTGGAGCATACTTTGCTGGTTCTTATGGTATAGATTCAACAGTAATATAGGTAACACCATCATCACTCTTTGCACCCCCAGGAGATTATATGTAATATTTTACTTCATCTCACTGGTGTCTTTTTGACAGACTGCACAAGCAGTAAAGGAAAATGGGGAAAAGATTTTACCTGTATTGTACGGATGAAGGACACAGACACTCTTTCTTCAAACTCATTAACTGGTGTATACAAGTTCAAAACTTTCACAATCTGTAAGAAAAATAGATGTTTGCTTCTTAATAGGTCCTTGCAATTTACTCCTGGCAATGTTTTACTTTAAACATTGTGCACATTTTCAAATGTGCTCCAATTCAATTGGCAGCCCACATTCTATTATTTAAGTTTTATAATGTTTAATTCTAAAAAAAATGCAGCCTTTGTTGCAGTGAAGAGCTGCATGTATTCAAGTTGTCGATGCTCTGGTAACATGCCATGTGGATTACTGCAATGTACGAGGGAACTTTCATTCAGTTGCATACGCCTATTTTTTTGCAAAATTGAACATAAGAAGAGCCACGCTCGTATTATTCATAGGGCTTCTCCTGAAGGTGGTTTAGAAAACTTCAATTAGTTCAAAATACAACAGCCAGTTTACTAGCTAGGACTAGGCATATGGAGCACATCTTGCCTGTCTAAAAGCATTGGTTTGCAGTCCATTTCTAGACCCTATTCAAGGTACTGATTTTCACCTTTAAAGCCTTAAGTGGCTCAGGACCAGGCTACACTAAGGATCACCTGCTCCCAACATGAACCTTCCTAGATTTGTCTGGGAGGCCCTGTTGTATTGTCATAGTCTGCTCTTTTTACACTGCGTCTCACATTTTATTGTTTATTGTTATCCACTGTATACAGCAGCCCCCCCAAGATATAAATCTGTTTAAGAAAAAAGAATATATAATAGACACCCTTCCACACAAAACCCACATGCCATTACAAAACAGGACTTATAGAATATACTTATAGAAACGGGGCTACAATAAAACTAGGTAATTTTGGTCCCACTTTCTTCTGTAAATAAATCAGTACTTAGGCACAGAAGTTTTGTTTTGTTTTTATTAGCA
Organism: Tiliqua scincoides; assembly: GCF_035046505.1. Lineage (NCBI taxonomy): Eukaryota > Metazoa > Chordata > Lepidosauria > Squamata > Scincidae > Tiliqua > Tiliqua scincoides. The sequence goes on from NC_089828.1 coordinate 15,167,469, forward strand.
GCCTATATAGAAATCTACTTTTGTCATACAAGTTTATTGAGCATGTTCCCTTTTCATAATTCTGTTTTTACATCCGATATATCTGAAATCAGCATTTGAAAGCTAGAAGAAAGCTCCATCTTTTTCTGAGGACAGCAGCAGCAGGAATGCCAAGTGAACACAAAGCACAAGCCCCCCAATGAAACTTGGCAAAGGTGTTTTGAAGTAAGTTACATAAGGAAGGCTGGTTTACCTGTGCAGTAGTTAAGGCGTTGCACATGGAACAAATGGCCTCTGCATCTTCATCAGTTTTCTTTTTCACCTGCAGCAACTGTGCTGCCTGGATGAGAGGTTCCAAAGTTTCTTTAGCCCCACTATTCATCAGATTTTTGTCACGGAGCCATTCTTCAAGTTGACTTACATTGTATCTGTAAATTGGATTGAACAACATAACCTCTCTGCACAGAGGAGGGCATCAGGACAATGCGTATGCCCCCGCCCCACCACACAAATGGCATCATGTGTGAAACCCAGGCTGTATGCAGAAGCTCCCCTACTTCCCAATGTTCAACTTACAAACACCACTGTCAGCCCTGACTTTCCATTTGCAGCCAATACTGCAGAGTACGAAAGCTGATCAGTAGCATCCTCAGCTGGTTTGTGGTGAAACTGACAGCTATTGCAATAGTGACTAGGGCAGCAGTTCTCAAACTGTAGATCAGGACCCACTAGGTGGGTTGCAAGTCAATTTCAGGTGGGTCCCCATTCATTTCAATATGTATTTTATTTTTTTAATTTTTTATATATTTTAGACTTGATGCTACCATGGTATGTAACTGCATTTGGGGAAATGTTACAGATTTTAACAGGTGTATGCTTTTAACAATGATAGTCAATGGGGCTTACTCCTAGGCAAATGTGGATAGGATTGCAGGCTTTGTGGAATTTAAAAAAAAACTGATCAGCAAATGCTTGAAAGGGTTAGGAGGGTTCTTATTTATTTTAAATACAGGTGTCCCCCCATAACCATGGGGGTTCCCATTCCGGAAACTCATGCAGATACCAGGGATGCCTCCTTCCCCCCCCCCCTCCGGAGGCAAGGGCAGCAGAGCTCCCCTCACCTCTGGAGGCACGTATCCATCTGTCCGCAGCCTCTGCTGGGCTCAGAATGACTGTAGGTAGTAAAAAAGTCATTTCCGGGTTTTTTCAGGAAAACCAGAAGTGACTTTTTCAGCTCCTACCATCATTCTGCATCCAGTACAGGGTGCAGGCGGGCATGGCCTCTTCTGAGCTCAGAACACCCTCCAGAGGGGGTGTGCAGGGGGACCACAGACCCAATTCGCGGTTAACTAAAACAGCAGATACAGGATCTGCAGATATGGGAGCCCCTCCTGTACATTTTTAAACTTACTGTAAATTTTTAATTTACTTATTAAGATTTGTTTGTGTCATGTTGGGGGGGTGTTAACAATTTTCCTGCTTGATGATGTAACTTCCAGCTATGACATCAGGTTAATGGCATCACTTCTAGTGGGTCCCAACAGACTGTCATTCTAAAAAGTAGGTTCCAGTGCCAAAAGGTTTGAGAACCCCTGGACTAGGGCATTACTGTACATACAAACAGAACGCTTGAACCTCATGTATTTGTAACTAGGGGAGCTTCTGTACTCAATTCCTGCATGTCTTCACCCTCAGGGTAGAGGGAGGGAAAAACTTCAGGCACTAAGTATATGCCTTCTGTAATATGTTTCAATGCACACATGTACAAACTCACTTTATCATCCCTTTCAGATAATCATCAGTTTTGTGAATTGTCTTGAAAGTCATGGGAGGAAAAAATGTTCAGAATAATTTTCTTTGAGTTACACATTTGGGCACTCACATTCTTCTATCTAATTCAGAAAAAGTCATTCTTATGCCGTGTATTTGAGAAGACTGAAAACAATTTAGAATACATTCGTACCTTATCTGCATTCCTTTGCTCCATGAGCACATGTCTTTTCGCAGAAGGAGGTTATTGAGGGTCACAGCCCCAATGATGTAGAACATCTGCTTGACTACCTGCTTGATCAACTCTGGATCCATTCCATGTTGACACATAGTTGAGTGGAAATTATTCAGTTGTCGGATGATAGAATCTAGTGTGTATGTCCCCTCATCAGCAATGCTGGAGGTTCTCTTTCGGAGGCCAGTTGGTTTCACCCCTGACACACCTTGGATAGTTTCATGCTCCAGCATTCCTGAAACTGATTGACAAAATCATTAATATAGCTAAAAATACAAACCTGAATTCAAAACAAGAAAGTTAGTAAAGTAGGAGGGCCTCTCATTTTTCTAAATGCACACACTAAACTGGTTCAGACATAATGGGAAACTATGGTTTCCTGACACAAGAATGATTCCTTACAAACTGTTGGCTCTCACACTGCCCCCCCCTTTTGCCCAGAAGAGGAGGCATGGGAAAGCTTTTGCTTTCATTTTCAGAAAAAGCAGTTCTGTGTTATGCAAGATTGTGGTTTACTCCAAACCACAGTTAGGGAAGACAAATCTAGGTCTATTTAATGTTAGTGGAAATTGTCAAAAGGAAATCAGAGACATGGAAGTAAATTGCAGAAATAATTAATAGTTAAATAACAAAGTGATGCACTAGAAAGTAATAGGCTTCTGTTTTTGTTGTTTTTAATTTACTATGTTGCCTTACCAATCATTGGTTGCAGAATATTCTCCAAGACTCTGACAAGCTGCTGGTAAATCTGAATGGCCAAGTCACTCAGTACTTGTCTATATTCAGCAAGGTCAAAATTTGTGAGGCAGTGTTCATTCTGACGAGGAGTGTTGTGCTTCATAAATCCCTGCAGTTGCAGAAGACAGCATACACTGTAATTTGCAGTTGTGAATTTCTCTTTATAATCTACCTTATATGCAAATGCTCAGAATGGCAACATATTTAAGAAGCAGAAAATACATTTTAAAAGCTCATTCAAATTAACAGCTTGCTAGGCCTACCAGTAGCCCTAAATTCAAACTCAACGGAAACCAGCAGCCACTAAATTCCAAACTCATAGTTTTTGGAAATGTTCTCTTTTCGGCTCACAAACCTGAGCCATGCTTGAATTCTGCAAATGTGAAGTGGAACCCCATGCATACATAAACTTCAAATCATATACATATGTGGAAAAGCTGAAAGATAAGAACAGGAAAGGGAAACTTGCCTCTTCACCACTATACTGCTTCAAACAGTGCAAAAATCGGCAGGTGTTAGATAGCCAGAAGGACACAGTTTCAAAGTCATCACCTTTTTTCTGAAAGCAAGTGAGGAGATATAGTTTACCCAACAGGCAACCTGAACAAAATGCCATCACAGATAATTGCACATTTTCTTTGATATATTATTAAAAGATACAGCTACATCCTGTTCTACATAGGCTGGTGTCATGTAATGGTTAAGAGACTGAGCTGCAAATCAGGACTTCTTTAATTCGAATCTAGCAACTTGCCATGAACTCCCTAAGAGGCCTTAAGTGAGCCACCCCCTACTGGCTTCAGATCCTCACCTTGTCATTAAGCAGTGCTTTAGACAAAGGCAATGCTTCTACTTATATTTCATGCCAACATGTTCCTTATTACCAATAAATACAAAATAAACCAACCTTTAAAATTTTTTTGATGCCATTAATAGTGGAAGTCAGCAACGACCTCACTTTCTGATCATCGTTAAGGTAGTCAGCATGGCGAACACACATAAACAAAATGTAAGCTGGCAGTCCTGGGATGAGATTGACTGCCACACCGCGTGGTTTCAAATCTGAAGGAAAATAAAGAGGCATGCACTCATGAATGCACAGTTAACACCACTGTTCTAGATGACCTGATAAAACTGCAGCCCTGTTTTGACCACTTCAAATAAATAGCATTAGTTTTGTTTCATAGAGTTGTATCCAACAACAACAGCTAATTATGACTAATGTCCACTGAAATCAATGGAACAAGTTAGTAATGACTAACTTAAGTCCCATTAATTTCTATGGAAATTAGTCATGAGTAACTTTCTTTCATACAACCCGAGGTTGTCTGTTATTGATCAAAAATTAACCATGCCCAAAATAGAATACAATGGTGTTAAGATACATATATAGTATATCTGATATCAAGAAATATTTGTAGTGCATTGAGATTATTGTATTTTATAGCATCAGATAAACTTAACATAACAAAACAACAATGTATTTGTTTGCAACACTCTGCAACTCATTTTTAAGACTGGAAAGATTCTCACCTAAAATAAGATTCTTGACGAGTTTTGGCTCATCCTCTTTCTTATATTCTAACATGCCCTGGAAATCCTTTTCTTTTCTTGGGATATTAACAGGATGGATTGGCTCATCAATTATTTGTCCAGGTGAAATGTTCTCCATCTGACCCACTACATCAAGAGAAGAAAATGCATATATATATTTATAAAAATACGGTGCCTTCAATATTTGCCAACAATATTCAGAGTCCCTTGGTATTATATGACAGACTGCTCTTATCTGGATTCAGCAAATAGCTGCTAGTTCAGGTCACACCGTGCTGAGATTCACCGTCTCAAACAGACTCACAGAGTATATTTCCCAGAGAACGAGCAAACGCCCTTCAGGAAATGTTAAAACTACAATTTTCATGTCCTTCCTACTGCAGTGATAGGAAGTCGCATCTTTCAGCCTGCGCTGCAAATCCAGGCTGACAAAAGCAGCAGCAGCCAAGTAAGCACATTCCTCTGGTAGGGACAGTCAATACTGCAAAAAGTGTTGTAGGGACTCAATTACAGAATTCAAAAGAGGCTTTTTGGAATGCTTCCAAAACCCACCTTAGGTGCATTAGAAGCTGTCTGAAAGGTAATTATTTAAATTTAAAAAAAACAGAACTGAGCAATGTCTTGTAATAAATGCAAATAAGCAAAAGTAAAAAGTGTGTACAAACATTGCAATTTTCACTAAAAAGAAAACATTACCAGAGTTGGCTCCTACTTGATTAGCTCATCTACTAGTGTCAGAGTCCTTCCTACTGGCAAGAATATTCTTGGCTATCCTATAAAGCACTTCTTGTGGCATGTACTCACATATGCCAACAAAAATGGCTTGTATGTTTTACCATAAAGAGTTAAAAGAAAATATTACTTCAGTTTAAAAACCTGGAAACTTACCTTGCTGTCTGGCCTTGTGTCAGTTCAGAACATGAGGTATAATTGCACACGCTAGAAAAACTGTTGAGCTCAGCACCACGACACCAGATCTGAGCTTGGGTTATACATTCTAGAATCCTGTGCTATTTTAAAACTTGTCTATACATTGCTTGCATATCTGGTGCAATTCTGAGTCTAGGTATCTATATATGTTGATCAGTGCCTGTGCTCCAGAGCTATACCCGATGTGGGCAAAGGTAGTACAGTAAATTACACCTTAGCCACTCCCTATAGTCCTGTAACCAAATGAAAGGACTTTGTGTAATCTGTAGGAGAGCAGATTTTCCCTCCGGCCAAAGGTGTTCTTCCTGCAGATGATGATTACCAAACACATAAATCTATGACTTCTATGTGTCACCTCTTTGGCAGCGTACAGTGAGACTAGGTGAAGGGGGAAAGCAGTCACAAAGTAAGCAGCTAGAAAGCTTTACCATGATAAAGGAAAAATGAGTGCCTGCACAGTAAATATTATATCTGGCAGACAATGTTGTCTCATTCAAGAAAATACAAGTCAGGAATTTGTCATTTTCTCTTCTGCAGCTATATATTGAACACTGATTGGTATAGGAAGACCAAAAGGTGAAATCAGGCCCACTAGCATTTTTCATACCATGATACTGCATGGAGAGTCAGGGTCCAATCCTATCCAGCTTTCCAGAACCAATGCAACCACAATGCAGCCCCAAAGTAAAGGAACATCCCCTTACCTTGAGGAGGTCTCTGTGACTGTCCCCCTTCCTCAAGATGCAGCACATGCCCTGTTGGTACAGCTGCATCAGTACTGGAATGTTAAATAGGTTTGGGCCCTCAGTGATATATTCACTTTTGATACAGATAATGCACAAGTAAATTGAAGACTATACTACTAAAACTATACGCAAAGATATGTACGTAATTCAATCAGGGTCTTAAAAAGGAGGCTTTGTTCATTTAGAATCTTATTTGCTAACCACTCACCAAACTAATAATCCTATAATGTATCATCACTCACCAACATGGAACAACCAGCAAAATTCAGCTTGACTCTAATACTTGTAAATATAACTCTTAATCCTGCAAGTTTGTGCCGAACGAGTAAAGCATTGGCAAGTTGTCAGAGTAAGAGTATCCAGATCACTCTCTTTCACACACAAATACATGCATTCAAACTACCTTCTAACATAAATTATCCTGCTAGTTGGAAAAAAAAAGAAATACTTGTTTAACCTTCAGTTCAACATACTGTATTTCTAAATTATCATTTTCATTTGAGTGAGAAATTTGTAGTGAAGGTTTAACAAATAGCAATTAAAATATCCCTATCTAGTCAGAATGCCTGCAAAACCAACCCGGAAGTAAACTAAAGTTGCCAACACAAACCAGAAGTTGCTTCCAGTAGCTTCCTTAAGGCATTCCGAGGCCCTTGGAGGCCAACAGAGTGTGTTGTGCGCCCAGCACAATCCGGAAGTGGCCTCCGGAAGCTCCCAGTCAAGTTTTGTGGCACAGCAGGGAGCATCAAGTCTCCACACTGTCAGATTCAGTCAAGCATTTCATGATTTCCGCATGGACCTTTATGCCAGAGCCTCTGTCAGAATTGGGTCTATTTTGGCAGCTTTAATTCAGAAGACTTACATTCAGGCCTCATCTGTATATAGCTCAGTTTTTAGGATCATTATGTAGTAAAAACAAATTTGTCTCTTGTGTTATCTTAGTGGAATCTCAACTGTTTGCTCTGAGGAAGCTAACAACAATATCAGTGGTGGGAAAACAGATGAAGCCTGAATTTCAGGAGTAGTGAACCTCACAGTCACTGGAATTCTATCCCCCAGTGTCTTTGTAGGCTCTTAAATTTCTTGCATGAAGCTCTGTCTTGACCTAGTGCGGCCATCACTGAAAGAAATTCATAAGCAAAAAGAGATTACTTATGAATTCAAATACCATATACTCTGTTTCAAGAGAAAGGTGAGCATTCTTATTGGCCAAGTGTCTTCATAAGCTGCTCTTGGCAAAAAGCAAATATGGTCTCCTTCAGTAAACAGAAAAAAAAGAGCTTGCACCCCCTCTTAACCAGTTTGCACTCAGCTTTCAGGATAACACGTACTCTCTTTAACACACCAACATTACCCACCATTTTAGAAGATAATCACACAGAAGGTTCAGCACTTCTTCAATTATTGTACCCAATTGTTAACAACTAAAACCCCAAAGGCTAAGCCAGAAGATAAAATCTGTCAACATTTGTGCTGCCAACTCAGGGTACAATCCTAACCCCTTATGTCAGGCTTTCCAGCACTGACATAAGGGCAATGCAGCTCTGAGGTAAGGGAACAAACATTCCCTTACTTTGAGGAGGCCTCTGTGAGTGACACCCAACTGCAGGATGCAGCACATGTCCCATTGGCACCGCTATGCCAGTGCTGGAAAGCACTCACAAAAGGAGTTAGGATTGCACCCTCAGAGACATAACACATTGAACCACACACAGCTCTCCTACCTTCCAGTTCATCAATCTTTTTAGCAAAGACTTTTAGCTGTTTTTTCAGTTTGCGAACAGTCTTGTCCTGTTTTTCAAGCTGCTCCATCAGATCCTATAGAATAAAGAGAAGGTTGAGATACTATGACTACCATTCGATATGCAATAGACATAAGGAAACCAGAAATGTTAGTGCTGCAAGAGGAACTGAGTACAGCTGAAAGGTGATGCCACCATCTGGCTGAAGTTTGCAAGCCTGTACACTGCCTAGAAGGGTAAGCAAGACAATAAAGTAGGCTGAAATACATGCAGCACGACAGACACAGAGCTATTTTGCAGGTGCAGTTTAACAATACTGACATATCCATGTCTGCATTTTTACAGGATCCAGGAGATTCTGAATTCATTTCTTACACTTGTGATTACAGGACAGAATACAAGCCCGAGGCTCATTCCTACTCTGGGTAGCATCAAGTGGCAAATCATCATCTGAAAGGGGCAGTGTTCTTAGAACTTACTAAAACTGGATACAGAACTAAGGGTCCAATCATATCCAGCTTTCCAGTACTGATGCAGCTACAATGCAGCCCCAAGGTAAGGGAACAAATGTTCCTTAACCTTAAGGAAACCTCCATGACTGCTTCTCCCCACTGCAGGATGCATCGCATCTCCCATTGGCACTGCTGCATTGGTGCTTGAAAGTTGGATAGGACTGGGCTCTAAATGCCATTGTTAGAATATCATTTTAGGAAGTTCCTCAGGTATGATGTACAGTTACAAATAATTTGCTTATCATCTTTGCACCCCCAAATATCAACAGAATCCAGTTTTAATGTTTCTAAAAGCAGACCTGGAAACATAGAAGGTTAATATATATTTTTCAGAACACCTACATCTCTGAGCCTGATTCAATCATGCTGCAATGTTCATCATATTAGTGTAGCAGACCGTGCACTCACAGAAACAAAGATGCAATCACAACAGACACAACAACAGAAAGCTGTGGGGAGAAGAATGACATTGTGAAGCTATCTGAAAAGGGATTTCCTTTGAAAGGCAGCCAGCTCTTCAGTTAGTGTTCCAAAAGTAGCAAACAGGGGAAAGGGGGCTGCTCAGTGTACATACAATCATCCGTTTGTAAAGTGAAATCCGGAACGATTGATACTTCATGGGGTCATCTGCATATAATTCCTCATAATACTGAAAAAACAGGTAAAGTAGAAGTTCTTCCCATTTTTTTAAAGCACTAGTATTTCTCAACAAATGGCACAAAAATTAAAACTCTTGGCATCCTCCCATTAGAACAGGGGTCTCCAAACTTTTTGGCCAGAGGGCCGCATGAAATATCTCGCCTAGTGCTGAGGGTCGGGAAAAAATTTAAATATAAAATTTAAATAAATAAATTGGAGATGGAACTTAGATGAATGAATAAATGAATGAGTGGGCTCATTCATTCAACCTTTCTGGCCCCCGGAACGCCCTCCAGACACAATCAGAGCACCGTTCTGGTAACGTTCAGTTGAGTGGGCCAGAGGCTTTCAGGGGACAAGAAGTTGGCCGTGGGCTGGATAGAGGCTCGCTACAGGCCGCATCTGGTCCCTGGGCCGGGGTTTGGAGACCCCTGCATTAGAACAAGGATGCAAAACCCACAGGCTTTAGCCACAAGCAGGCAAAAGTAATTTTATTTGTTCATTAGTGGATTAAAAGTGGGAACATTATGTAGTTTAAAAATTCAAAACGTGAAGGGAAATTTCAAAAAATTCAAAACATTCAATTTTTTTTAAGCCTTGAAATTGGTACTGATGGGAATATTTTATCCCATCTGAGTCATAATGACTTATACCCAAATCACACCACAGAGGGGAAAAAGGAGACCAGTTATAGCTAAATTCTCTGAAAAGATGAGTTCCCTTCTAAGACTTATTTTCCATTTTGTGCAAAACAAAAAAAAAAATCTCTACATTTCAGTTTCTGAATAACTCCTTCACCTTGCACATAGAACTGCAGGCAGGCAATCTAATGTTGTGAAATATAGTGTTGTGTAAATAATGGAAGCGTTTGAAGTATGGGCATGAGTACTGGTTATTACCGAGCTGAGATAAAAGCACAGTAAGGAATCTACTGTAGAAGAGAGTGGAATGGTCCTCACAGAAGGAAAACAGAGCATACCTCCTTTGGCTTGGACGGAAACAGGTTAGGTAGGTATCTGCTTAGATGGAGTCTGGGTGAATAGACCAACCACTTGCCCAATACTGGGTGCCTAGCTGAAATGTGGCTCCCCAACCTCCGTAAACTTCAATTTTCCACCAACAACAATTGATTATTTGAGTGCTGGAAAAGGCAATCATTTTGGAGCAGAAGCACTGCCTTGAAAAGACATCATCTTGATTGCACTCAACAAATCAGTAAATGGCGCACATTTACTGTTCACAAAAGGGTCATTTGGAAAAGCTCTTAGCAATACGAAGTCTAGGGTTGCTTTGGCCTTGTCTCGAAGACCAATCAATAGGACAAACAGGAATCTTGATATAAAATCTATGCATTTGAGGTGAGGACTTCCACCAAAAATCTTTGCCAGGATGGTAACTATAATACAAAGACTGACTTACACAAATTATGGCATCTTTCAACTCTATAAACATTAGGGGGCAGGGTTACCTTCTCATAGAGCTCTCAAACTAAATTTGATTGATATGAATGCAACATCAAGGTAGGACACAAGGAAAGACATTATCCATCCTTCTTCCCACAAGATTTCACAGATACTTTTTAATTTTAGCTCTTCAAAGGCAGAGTGCTCCCTTTAGAAGTATACAATGACCCTGCCCGGCTGTTGGAAAAGTGGCTAAAACCACCTGACCATCCTGGCAGATAGGGTTATTCTTTCATTTATCTTCCAAACAAACTCCTTCTCCTCCTCATCCATTACATAGTGACTGGATATGCTCTATAGGGCTGGTGCAGCAAACAAAGGGGAAAATTCAGTTTTTTAAATTTAGTCAAGAAAAGCCTCAAAGTTTCTAATCTCATAATGTTTGCTTCACCATGCACGGAAGAAGCTACACAAGCTTCCAAAACAAGAAAGTCCAATTTTTCCCTGCTTCATAAATCTGAACACTACAAGACCTTGAATCCTGTTTAGGAGGTGGCAACTCTGCCACAAAGCCCTGCTACACACATGCCAGCAACATCAGCATTTCTCCTCCTTGGAAACCAGATCAAACATAACTCTGTAACGCTGCATTAACATTTGGCTTACCAGGTTTTCATTAGTCAGGCGGGTGATCTCATGCTGTAGACTAGCTTCTATCCGGGCTTCTGGAGGTAGCTGGAGATTCTGTGCTAGGAGCTGCTGTTGGCGATTGTTTTCCTCCTTTAGACTCTGAATCTCTCCCCGAAGAGATTCGACTTCATTGTCGTGGCTCCGCTTCTGGGTCTGGAGCTGAGATTCTAAGAGCCTACAAGGACCCAATAAATGGAGGATATTTGGGGAAGGCAGAGAGGGCAGGAGGGGTGAAAAGGGAAACACTTTTTAGAATAGAAACTACAAGTTCTTATCAAAAGTCTGAAACTTCAGTTGCTGTTCAGATATGTGTAGATATTATAGCCATATTATAGCCATTAATGCCATATAGATATTATAGCCAGATGGAAAAGAAAGAAAACTACAGAATAGTCTTTAAACCCTTTTAAGTGCTTCGGAACTAAAACTACAATTTGCTAACTGTTTTCCGCTTTACCTTTATTTCAAACCCCCTCCTATACAAAGTTACCAAAGTCTTCCTGAGCACACAGGCCCATAACACACCAAGTCCTACTATTAGGCAAGGTAAGACAAAACACTTCTGACAACACATTTGGGACCAATGAAAGTCAGCAAATTGTCAATTAGTTTGCTGTATTTTCACCACCATAAGAGGGTGCCATTTGGATTTTCTACCTTAGGCACCAAAACCCAATTGGTTTAATTAATGCAGAAAAAGCCAAATCAATCTGCATTTGTTTGAGTGAAGGTTTGAAAAAGATTAATAAAAAAGTCAGTCTTCTTCAGGATTTACTCTAATCAGAGAGAAACAGGAACATTCCCACCACAATGAATATTAGATAACTTTTGTTTAAAAGGATGCAGATAGGTGTTCCAACACAGGGATGTTATTGGGGAGCTCGGTGAAGGATTAGAAAAGTTACTGATCTGTTGTGTATTTTGGACAGCTGAATAAGCTGTTCATTCTCCATATGTGAACAATGGTAGATGAGGAAAGGATTGAAGGATACTAAAGAACTGTGATTCCTACATATGCACACATACCTCAAACAACTAAGCTAGCAGCTACACTTTCAGGGTTTAAATATACCTAAGCAGGCCAAGACGGCACCTACATTGACCAAGCACATGAAGGTAAATACACGACATTTACCTTTCATTTCTTTGCCACTGGCTCTAGAAACCTACTACTTCTAGGACACCGTGACAAGAAACAAAAGCTACAGAGCCACCTCTCCCCTTGCTTTCTCTGCAGCGCAATAATTATTGCCAAGTTAGCTTCTAGCAGACTTACAAAAAGAAGTTTAATATGTTTAGTTTTTTGACAGCAGCACAAGGAAAAGAAAGACATTGAGTTAAATAGCATTCATGTCATAAGGTCACAAAATCTGGTTAACTTGCATTGTCAAGGTGCACAAGAAAAGTTTCTCAAGTGAAAAACTGGCTCATGGCAAAGAGAGAAATTGGGGTTTTTTTTGGGGGGGGGGAGATATTCTCAAAAAAAAGTGATGCTCCAATCGCAACATAGATGTGCGATTTGATAGCTACATGCATATGGCAGGTGTGTGCAGACTACGTTGCCATCACTGTAGCTTTGGGGGAAAAAAACCTGCATTAAAGAACAGCTGTTCTTCTCTTAATATGTTCTCCTTGCTACCATAGCTGTTTATTATGCATTAAACAAAGTAAGCTAGACATATATACACACACAGTTAAAAGGCTTTTCATCCTTTCAAGTGATCAGTGCTCTGCCTATTTCAGTGCCTATTTTGTAGCAGACCAGAAGGGCACAATTTAAAACATTTTCAGGATGATATAGTTTGGCTTGCAAATGTTTCTACTCAGTGCCAACCACAGGATTTTGGGGGCCTTCAAGACATGCCAGCCTCAATGAGTGTCCCCCCCCCCCTTTAGTACAGTGGGATCCCATTCAGCAAGAGCAGTGGCTGCTGTTAATCATCCCCCTTTCCACCAGAGGAAGGAAGCACACAAGTGGCCTGGCCGGGAAGGAAGGGGAGAAGTGGCAGCTGCTGTCATGCACTTGCTTTCCCTTCCCATCTGAGTTTTTGCGTAGAAGGAAACAAAATGCAACGCAAAGGGAGAGGTGGGCAAAGGGAATAGGCACTGAAAGCAAAGGAGGAGGAGCAATAACTTGTTCACTCTTATCTTGTGAACATAAATAATCCACGCAAAAATCTGGTGGGAACGAATGGGCAAGTAGCCGGTGGCAACTGCTTCTCCTCCCTGTGCCACCACAGGAAGAGGGCAAATAGCTTTTGCTAGCTGCAAAGTAGAAGCAGCTGCTATGATGGACTTGCTCACTCTCTTGCTGAATGTGGAAGATGAAAGCCCTCCTACATCAACTGAGTCACATCTGTGTTTGCTTTTTATCTCTCTCATAATTTCCATCACAGTAATTTTGAAATCTTCGTCTGGTTAAGTGATGGGCCCCTACCAGGATGTAGTCCCCAGCAGATGGCAGGCTTCTAACTGCTAGGCTCGCCCAACGGCTCCATTTTTTTTTTTAATCAAGTCCATTTGGATTAAATGTTTTTAAACTGCCAGCACATAAGAAATACTGTGGCTAAAGCAATTCCATAGCAAGTTAGTAATCAGAGAGCAAGCAGACGCAAACAAAAACCACCAGAGCACCCATTCTGAGAAGTCTTGTAACCTGTTGGTTTGTTTTAGCCCTTGATATACCAGCCACAGCTCTCCGTCCTCATTCAGCAAATGATAGTCCTGAAGAGATGGTCTTCCAAGCAAAATGTTTTTTTAAAAAGTGCAAAAACACAAAAAAGGGATACATGATGTATACATTCTTATGATGGTGATGATGTAACAAGTTATTTTTAAAAAAGGACAGTACAACCCAAATCAGTATCATTAACAAGGGAACCTCTGATCTCCACAATTCCAAACTGCTTAAGTCAATAAAACTGTGATAAGTTGTATGAGCAATTCAATAAAGTGTATGTTCAAATTAGACTTCCTTGCTCCAAATTAGACCAGAGTAAATTACCTCCATTCTGCCACTGTGAGTTCAAATTACAGTACAACACAAAGACGAAAGCATAAATGAGAAGCAGGAGAGGGGAGAGGTATCTTGGAACCTGTCTTTTCTCACTCCGATAGAGGGCGTACCACACACAGAACGATGGGTTTGAATCGGAAGCACCCTTACTGCATTCAGTGCCGGTATACCTATTCTTCTCCAAGGTCAAGGAACCAGTTCTGCAAGTTTGCAGTGGAAACTGCTGTACACAAGGCCAATTGGTTAGCTTCAGTGATGTCACCAAGAGGCAGTCATCCTCTCTTACCAACACATATCCACTCAGAGAGGAAGCTTTTCACTTCAAATTCACATAATGCCATAATTCACGTTTTGTGGAGTGGAAGCATGATGTTTGCTGCAGCATGTTGCTTAGAGTTGGACTCTATGTGCAGTTCTCCTGTGCGTGTTTATTTACTGCCCAGTCAATTTTATTTTGTTATTTTTTTGTATTTTGTCTTTTCCAATGACTGAAACGGATAACATGAAGCGATTGAGAATATGTGATTGAAAAATACGTACCTATTAGTCTCCTTCAGACCAATATATGCCTGGGCTATCTCTCCTTTGTCCTTCATCTTCTGTACATCCTCCAAAAGGATTGTGGAATCTGTCATGGTGTTCTGAATAGAATTGAGAGAAGTCGGTTTCTCAAGACAGAATAGCGTGAGAGTTAATTTTTAATTAGGAGGGGTATGATTTTGGATGACATTGGTTAGAGTCTTGAACTTCAGTCATGGAGATCCCCGAGATCTCACTCAGCCATGAATCTCACCAAATGTTCCTGGCCTGGTTACTCTCTTTCAACCTAACCTACCTCACAGGGCCACTGTAAGGATAACAGGGGGCAAGCACACCACCTTGAGCTCCTTAGAGGAAAGGTGGGATAAAAATGCAATCCACCAATTGCCCAGAGAAGACAAACAATCCAGGGTCAGGATGGGAAACAAGAGTGATGCCTCCTTAGGGTCAGCCATCCCTAAAAGCACGAGGGGCATTCCCCAGATAGTTCCAAATGCCTCCTTCCTCTGCCAGCGAATAAGAATGCTATTCACATGAGTCAACTCAGTGACTGCTTGAACAAATTAAGTCAAAATACATGTGTTCAGTGAGAATTCTAGCTTTTCTAAGGTGCAGTCTAACAAGGAGAAACCTGTTTACCTTATCATCCTGGTAAATCCATTTGCAAGCAGAAAAATAAAGAGAAAACATCTGGTCACTCCAAAGTGTCTTAGCTATACATTCCCCAGCGAAGAAAGATAACCAACTGAGGAATTACACAGGCCTACAAAACTGAGGGTCAGAAAAGTTTTTCCCAAACTTTATGGTGGTTTGATATGAATTTGGGGTGCTGATTCCAAAAATGGCATCCGTTTTGCCCTATCACATCTAGTTTTGGAGATAAAATATAGCCTCATTAGTGAATGGTTCCAGCAGCTTCCTCATGAGGAAGCCATGGTGTAATTAGAGTGTTACTCCCTTGCTGAACAGAGTTGGTCATGATCATCATCATGTGTCATCCACAAAGCACCTAAAGTTACCAGATGCTGTAAAATAGTAATTTGGAAGAAAAGGTAATCACAGGCCCCTGTCTGCAGGCTCAAAATCATAACAGGCCTAAAGTTGACCATAAGTATGGGTCTTTCTTGTTGTTGGCAACCTTCAGTCTTGAAAGACTATGGTATCGCAAGGCCGAAAGACTATGGTATCGCGCTCTGAATGGTGGTTCTGGAACAGCGTCTAGTGTGGCTGGAAAGGCCGATTCGGGAGTGACAATCCCTTCCACACCGGGAGCAAGTGCAGTCTGTCCCTGGTCTGTCTCCCTGGCTATGGGCCTTCCTTCTTTGCCTCTTTGCCTCAGACTGTTGGCCAAGTATGGGTCTATCATATCATATTTTACCTTCTCTTTTACATAAGAGAAGGGCAGACTTAAGGTTTCATGAGGTCATATTCATACTGTGATTTTCTGAGCTTCTGACAAACATTATGGCTCTGAGAGACTTGTACAAATATAGTAATGGGCACACCCAGCAGGTAATCCTATAAATTGGTGAAATATTGAGGAAAATTTCACATTAGTTCAACAATGTGGCCATCTCCCACAGTGCAGGAGCAAACAGATACCATGTCATAAAGTTGAATCCCCTCTTAAACAGCCGGATGTACTGCACAAAATAAAGAAGCTGGGCATTTTTTCTCCTTGGAGGTATCCAGACACACATCCAGGAGGATAACAGATTACACTGGAGCGGGTGAACTACATCCTTAAGTAAACTACACTCCCACCATCAACAAGCAGTGGCTTAGCCAGAGGAGGGGGGAGATAGCTCAGTTAAGTACAGCAGGTACCGCAACATGTCATGTAAGGGGCCCTGCCCACTTGCTGTCAGAGCCATTCAGGGCAGTGACAGCAATGTGCAGGCACTTAAGCTGTAAACTGCCATCGCTCCCACTGGCTACGCTATAGTCAACAAGAACAAAACTCACAAGAAGTCCAGTTTTCCTTTCTACAACTTACCTTGGGTTGAATTGCCTCCATCTGGCTCATCAGCTGAGACCGCAGGATGAGGACCTCCTCCTTACGTACCTCCAGCTCCTCACTAACTGAAGTCATTTGGTCCAAGAGGACCCTGTATGCAGGGCCACCAGGAGCGGTGACTTCGGGAGAGCTCTTTTCCACCAGGGCCTTCCTCAACTCATTCAACTCATTCTTCAGTTTCTTATTTTCTGATTCAAGCTCCTGGCGCTACAAAAAACAAAAAGATTTGCTCTCATTCACTAGCAACCCAATACCAATTAGAAAGATTTTGAGTTACTGATGGGTGGGAGAGCAGACACCTCAGGTGTAATCTGCACTAGACATTTATATCTGTTCTTCAAAGAGAATGCTGGGGCTTGCGGTTCTGAGGTACTAAGATCCCTAGCATCACCTCTCTCCTTCTGTGCCCCCCTCAAGAGTTCTTCAGAAAGAGGGGAATGACTGTAAAATCAAATTTAAATCTTTAGGATGGATATTCTCTTTCTCCCAGTGTTTAGGTAAATAAATGACACTTGTTACTGCTTGCCACTGTAACATTTCCTCATTGATGATCATAAAACTGATAGCATATTAAAATGGAATTGGCTGTTGTTAAAACAGGGCCAAAAATATTCGAATTTAATTTGCTTGTTAAGTTTGTATTCCACCCTGACAGCTCCGAGCAACATTTTATTCTCACAATAAACTTGTGAGGCAAGTGAGACAGAAATAGCAACTTGAACATGACCACCCTGCAAGCTTCACAGTTGACCAAAGAGTTGAATCTGGGTTTTCCCATGTCCAAACCCAATACTAAAGCCACTATACTGCATTGGCTTCCATGTCTAAGAGGTGGCACAGACACTGGCTATATTACAACCCATTCCCTAATGAAGCCACAGTTCTTTAGAGCCACAACTCTAATGAAGCCACAGCAGCACAAACTCCTCATATTTTGGTGCATTTGCAATGGATACATACACCTCACAATGGTTGCTACAGATACCTCTAGAAACTCTTCCCATCTAATACAGGAAGAAAAATGCCAACTTCCTGTACAATATTGCAAAGATCACTTGGACTGTAGTCCAATACTTGGGTGTAAGTCTCATTCAACACAATGAGACTTACTTATGAGTAAATATATAGGGTGGTTATGTGAAGCACTTAAAAAACTTAAGAAAAGTGCTCTGTAGTACTATGATTATTATTGTTCTCTGCTTTCCTAATTTTAATCTAGCTTTTGGGGAGTAATGTGTCAGATTGGATGATCGTTAAAAAAATTCCAGAATTACCTTAAGGGATTCATATTCCAGCTCTGCACCTCTCATTTGGGGCCTCTCTTTCTCCTTGGAGATCAGAGACAAAAGAAAGAGAGTCATCCTTCAGCCAGTATTAATGGGAGCTAATACAATGGGACAAAGAACTGGATTATTCATTCTAGTACATATTATACTCAACATTTCTGTGTAGAATACTGTTGCTCCTTGTCTCAGGTTCAGTTGGCTAGAGCAAATTCAGAGAATGAAGCTGCTCTTCCCTCCATTTCCACCTGCCTCTTGTAACTTTCAAAGAGACAGTAAGTCGTTTCTAGATTTTCAAGACAATTATGAGCATAAGGCTGCAGTCCTAACCTCACTTTCCCGGGACTAAGTCCCACTGACCACAATAGGACTTCCTTCTGAGTAGACCTGGTTAGGATTGTGCCCTAATTGATTTTAGCTTTCCATGCTGGCTCTGGAATATAACCTTGCACAAGGCGAGGAATGACTGTATTATCAATCTTGTTGATACTTGTGCTGTGTAAATTGCCTCAGCTGTGAATGTTATTTGAAAATGATAAAAGCATAATTAGGAACTGGTCTATAGCAGAAATTCTATAAATTTGTCTTAAACTAACCTCTCCAAACCTAGAAAAAAATAGCACCTGATGCTCCCATGGTTAAAGATAGCTAAAAAAAAAAAGAGTTCAGCAGATAAGTATAAAGGAAGAAGCAGGATTAAAAGCATCCTTAACAGTTCACGCGGAAGTTTTTGTAGAAGAAAATGTTCTTGAAGAACAGGAGGATATCCTATGAGCCTCCAGCACCATCAAGCAATACAAAAACAAGAAGTGTGCTGTTGCTGCCCTTTAATGCAGTGAACACATTTGGGAATAGTCATTAAGGACTCATGGCTCCCTCAGTTACTTCCTGTCCCTCCCCTCAGGGAGATTGCTCTTGCATTTTGGGAACAATGGCTCTTCAACCTGCTTAATGAGAGACCAGAATATAATTCCATTATTATCTGCTGAAGCAAAACCATTTGGGTCTTTACCTTAGCCTTGATTCGGAGAGCCTGTTCCTCTTTCCTGTCCAGCTCATCCTGCAAGGACTGCTTTTCCTGCTCAAGTTCTGTAACTCGTTTTTGTAGCTTGAGAAAGAGAGACATGTCCAGAGGTGCTTTCCTCTCAGCTGGTTCCTGCTTCAAAAGTGGAAGCATGTGAAGGTCAGAAAGCTTCCCAGTCATTCAGAAAAGGGGGGGGGGCAGTCTGCACATTATCGTCATATGGAGAAAGCTGGGAACAGATTTGGCATGATGACTTCTCCACACCAATGCCATCATGTGTGATGCATGTTTCTCTCTTTCACTTCCACATCAGCAGAAGCTGCTCCAACATAATGGGTGGAATTGGAGTTGAAACCACTCATGCAATATAAAAAAAACCCATATGAGCAGCCACATGAAAGCATGCATGCCACCCCGAGCTTGCTCCACTTGTGCAAGTTAACATGTAGACGTGCCCTGAGAGTTAGCAAGAACTGGCACAGGGAAGAATAACTAGAAGGATGTAAATGTTTCTTGATCAGAACAGTTGCTTATTGGCATTCAAACTTTTCAAACAGTTATTTTTAAAAATCACAGATTATAAAAGGTCATTTTGGTCAACAAATCTAATAATATAAAAGGCATCTACCCTAAAGCTTTAAAAGGCAGAAAACTAGAACTAACTAGATGGGTTAAGCTCTACAATCCATCATACCTTTCTTTCTAATTTGTTTGAAAAGGAGAGAGAAAAAAGCAGGTTTGTAGTTAGATTCAAAGAAAATAATAACAGTTTAAATAATTGTATAGTAATGAATTGTTTTTAAAAAATATATCTTTTAAAAAGCGAGACCTAAAAATTGAGAATCTAGTACAATGGAATGTGAAAACAAAATATCAAAATTCTTCCATACTAATTTACTTATTCCATACTAACTGGGATTCCAAGTTGTTGCTGGCAACCAACCAAATTTTCTAGCTAAACACTCCCATATTGACCAGGGCCTCTAGTTACAGTCCAACAAGCATGGAAGCTGGAGTGGTTGTGGAACTACTTGTTTCTCTTGTGTTATGGATCACTATGTACAGTTCTCCTTCAAAAAGGGACTTTGTTACGACAGTGCCTCACAGTAGTCTGATTTAACTTTAATCAGTTAAATTAAAGAGAGACTTTAAATTAACTGATTAAAGTTAGGGAGACTTAGGGTTCTTGGTTTCTTGAACCTTAAAACCCTCAAGGCCCCTTGCCCTGTAGTACTGCCACCACCTGTAAGTACCAGTTCCTCAGTCCAGGGACACTGAGACCCTTTAGGTTTAAAACTATCCCTTGCAGGCACTGAGCTCTTTCTCAATTAAAGCCTCGGCCCTCAAGTTACTAGACCTCAACGAGTACTTGGTAGCTTGTTGAACGGCTAGGCAGGATTCTGAACCTTTGTCCCCAACAGACAATGAAACAACTTAGTAAAATATATTTTAGTTTATTGAGTACATAGGGTTACACACTCTACAACAGGGGTGCCCAAACCCTGGCCCTGGGGCCACTTGCGGCCCTCGAAGCCTCTCAATGCGGCCCTCAGGGAGCCCCCAGTCTCCAATGAGCCTCTGGCCCTCTGGAGATTTGTTGGAGCCCACACTGGCCCGACGCAACTGCTCTCAGAGTGAGGGCAACTGTTTGGCCCTCTTGCATGAGCTGTGGGATGAGGGCTCCCTCCACTGCTTGCAGCAGCAAATGAAAGACCTGCCTTGCTTTGTGAGGGAGACTGTTTGACCTCTCTCGTGAGCTGTGGGATGAGGGCTCCCTCCACTGCTTGCTGTTTCACGTCTGTGATGCAGTAGTTACAGCAAAGGAAAGGCCAGACTTGCTTTGTGCAAGGCCTTTTATAGGCCTTGAGCTATTGCAAGACCTTCATTCATTCATATAAGTTCATCTTTAATATATTCATTTATGTAAACATATGTAAATTTATTCAAATTTTAAATGTACGTTAATTCTGTTTTTTTCCCTGGCCCCTGACACAGTGTCAGAGAGAGTACTGAGGTGACTTCATAATTATTAGACTCTCCACTCAGAACCCTTGGTGAACAGAACCTTCTGGAAGTTGGCCTGGTTGCTAACCCCTCATAGTTCTTACCCCTCCCAACTGAAGATCCACAGCTGCACTCAATCACTTTGATAAGGCGGCAATCTGTCTGCTGAGGTGCTAGCACTCCATTTGGTCATAATTCCTGGCCATCAAAGGAAAGATTCCTCTTTGTTTATTTACCTACATTCCTGTAGCTGGGAACCATTAGCAGCTTCTCAGTTACACTTTCTTAGTTTGGTTCAGGCTTCTCATGCCAAATTAGGCCTAACATGGACTTATTTATGACAGGCACTGCCCTCAAAATGGCCAGAAGCTGATTTTTCTTTGGGCCCTTTCAGAAACAAGGCAGCAAATACTCAGATTCAGCTCCCTTTGCTTCTTCCAGAACCCAGATAAGGCCAAGAATAAATAAGGCAGAACAGCTTGGGAGTGGCATTATCCTGAAATGTAGGGCATTCATAAACACCAAACACTTTTTCATTCCATTCTGTATTTAAAAGAACTGAGCTTGAAGAGGAGCTACAGCTGCACTTGAATTATTTATAAATGTTATTTATTCACTATGTTAGTAACATAGCTGAGTAATATTTGAGAAATATTCCAAACTTTCTGTGCACTGAAAATGCTGAGGAATATTCTACTAAAGAGGTATTGTTAGATAATTAAAAATATACATTTGTTTCCTCCCCCCTTGCAAGGTAACAACTCAGCAACTTAATGGTTTCTGGACAGTGCTCTTCAGAACCTTAGTGTTCTGCAGAAGCTTTTCAAAATGACTGAATGAGAAAAAAATGGGATTGATAGGCCTGCTGCCTGAAAGAGCTCCGGGGACATTTTAGGGTGTATAATGTGCAGGGTGGGGCTATGACATGTCCCAGAATCCTCTGAACACAGAAATTCTGTGTCATAAAAAGGGGTTACAAAAAAATCCACAAATTATTGGAGACACATTTCCCTGTGAGCAAGGATGTTGATAACGGCTGGCTCAAAGAATTTTTAATCACTGGAAGTCAGAACAATAAGGACACTTTATTTATAGCTGACACGGCAACCAACGATTTCACTGTCATCTAATTTTGGACTCGCAAAAACCATATACCAAGCAGGTGTGTGTGATTAATAGTTAACTGTACATGCATGCCACAATTAGAGTAAAAAGATGTTGCTTTAAGGGCGCAATCCTAACCCTAACCTGGAAATCCTAATCTTTCCAGCACTGACATAAGGGCAATGCAGCACCGAGGTAGAGGAACAAACATTCCCTTACTTTGAGAAGGCCTCTGTGAGTGACACCCAACTGCAGGATGCAGTACATGTCCCATTGGCACCGCTATGCCACTGCTAGAAAGCACTGACATAAGGGGTTAGGATTGCGTCCTAAAAGTCTAACTATCCTTTGTCAAATGTTCCACATATGTAATGTTATCTGGAACACAACAGATCTGCAGTTCCTCAGAGACCAGAGTCCATGGAGAGAATGCACCATCCCTTCAAGTGGCTGCTATTAGCAACAGAGATGAAAATGTGTTTGCTGATTGCCAATGAATAAAAAATACTTTAAGGTGATCAAGTTCTCCCAGCATTACCTCCATTCGCAGTGGTAATTCGTCTGCCTCTGTGATCTCAGAGCTGAAGGTGTATTCCGATTCATTGCTACTGTGGGTGGAATCTGTTCGTTTGTGCCCTGGTTTGGAGATGTTCTGAAAGAAAGAAAGAAATGGCAGCACCAATATTTTGTTTTCCCATTCTATATTCTAGTTTTCATAACTTCAAGTGTTTTGTAGAAGTCAGGAATGATTTTTTTACTTCCGTAATTTGAAGAAGGTAAGTTGTAGCAACTTCCTAAAATGGGATCCTAAAATCCCATTTGAGTAAGGATCAATGCAGAGAGAAAGATTAACACAGCCCACATTCCATCACTGTTGTTGCTATGGAAGACCACCACCCTAGACCACCAACTATGGAAGACCACAGCTCAGATCGGGGTACAATTCCATTTTCTATGACCACTGCTGCCACTGAAGGAACTTTGACAGCAGTTAGCTAAATCCAACCCTCCACGTTTCCATCAAGGTTTTCTTATAATTTTGAAATTAGCTTGCTATAATTTTGGTATTAGCAGTTCATTTTTGCAATGGCAATTTTAGTTGCCTTGAGCATGCTGACAGAAAAGGGGAACAAGAACAGGAGGATAGTATCATTTGGAGAAGAGTTCAACCCTTCCCCCAACCACAGAGCACACCCATCCAAAAAACTCTTCAGAGGTACAGGGTACAAATGTGGAGCAACCTTCTCCCTGACACTTCCCCACTCCAAATTGAGCCCTTCCCCTGCCATTTTGCAGTTGTTCAGCAGCAAGCTGAATTTCCAGACACATATGCTGCAAAACATTTGTTTGGCCCTTAGATTTTGTCACAATAAACTTTTCCGAATCCTTCAAGCTGCTCACCACCATTAACTTCATCTCATCCTTGAGGTCGTCATATCGTTCCTCTAACCGGCTGAACTCCTGAAGCAGATTCTGATACCTCTGCCTTTCATTGTTCAGATCTAGGTCCAGCTGTTTAGTCTCTTCAATGAGCCTTTTCTCCATGACCTCTGTTAAATGAAATTGAGAGTGAAATCAATTACACTTTTACAGTAGCGATCATGACAGAACGGCACTGGAGAAAATTAGCCATTATGCTACTCCCCTCCCTACACTATAAGCATAAAGAGGGGGAAATAAATCGATGGATGCAACTCAACCATCCAACCTTGCTGTATGGGCATCATTTGATGCTTGTCCCACTTTTAACTAATAAATTAACTAATGTCAATCAAGAAATCAAATCTGATCCACAGCTATAATTGTTGTGGTGCAGGGTCTAGAGATTCATTTTAAAACAACTGGGTCATACAACTGAAAAACAAGAACTCTGTGCTTTTCAATTATCCCAGTCCCTTTACACTCATTGGCCAGGACACTGAAAGGTGAGATCACTTTTGTTGTCATCTCCACAAGTGAAAAGACTAGACATTTTTTGTTTTCAAATGAAAACTAAAAAATCATGGGCCTGGCATATATGCAAGCAGACCCTCCCATGCCTCTATGGCTGTGCCTCTGGGGCACATAAAAAATGAAATGGGGCACTGGGTACAGGATCATACACTTATGTGTGCATGGGGGAGAGAGAGAGAGAGGTAATATTGTCTCTTCGCAGTTTTTAAAAAATAGAGCAGGATAACCAGCTCCAGAACTTGGACATCACTGGGCAACCAAAAATGAGGAAAACTTAACAAAACACCACAGGACATAAAACACCAAAACACCACCACACCATAAATATGGTGCAGACATGGGACAGGCAAGAAGAGTGGTGTTAAGGCCCGCCAATTACATTCAATATACATCTATAATACTGGCAGAACTTTGTTTCATACAACAGTCTTAACAGCAACTGAGGTGCTATCCTGAGGAATGTTTCACACAAAAAATAATCACGATTTATGCTGTGCGTAAGTTACTAGTTACTTCCTATCTAACAGTGAAAAAAAGGGCTTTCTCAGAGTCAGAGTTGGAGAGACGGGAGGTTCAGTCTTTTTAGACAACTTCAGGGTCTTTTAGACAACTTTAGACCCTTCAGGGCAGGTACCCATCTTTTCATTCTATGTAAAGAACCAGGCACATGAATGAAATATAATGGTTTTGTGATGTAATTTTGATTTTATGTAAACAGCCTTGGACATTCAGGTTAGTGAGAGAAAGGTGAGCAAAAGTATATCAGATAAATAAGTAATGGCCACCACCACTTACAAGCAGTTCCTGGGCCAATTGTCTAAACCAGTGGTTTTCAAACTCTCAGGGAGTTTGAAAACTGCTCTAAGTCCTTGAGGGGGTGGGGGGGGGAAGGCAGTGGAGGCTGGGGGAAGGCAGCTGTGCAATCCTGGGGATTGTGCCACTCAGGGGACTACAGGGGCTTGGGTGCACTTACCTTAGCCTCCTGCAGCCTCCTGGGGGTGCAAGGAGCCCTGTGCGACCTTCTGCAGGTTCCCCTGCAGCTTCAAAAGTGAAAGTGGAGCGGTTTCACTTCGGGTTTTGCGGAAGTGGAGTGCAATCGCTCCACTTCTGAAGCTGCAGGAAGCCCTGCAGAAGGTCATGCAGGGCTCCCTGCACCCCTGGGAGGCTGCAGGAGGCTCAGGTAAGTGCACCCAAGCCCCTGAGGCTCCCTGAGCGTTGCGATCCTGGGGATCATGGCTGCTCCCGCCCCTTAAGGGGGCAGAGGCCAAGGCCCACAGACTGGGGCGTTGTGACGCCCCAATCTGGAAAGTCCTGGTCTAAACTGAAGCACTGCAACATGGAACTGAGTTTTGAAAGAGATGGTTGGAAGAGAAAAATAATGTTTTTTTAAAAATCCCAAATCCTAACAGAGCTCACCTGTTATCTCTTTGGCCTGATCCTGGATGCGACGGTTCAGATCATCTTTTTCATTTTTAAGCAGCGTGTTCTGCTCTTTAAGTTCTAGCACCAACTAAAAAAGATATTAGGAAAGGCTCATAGCTAAAGTTCCAAGAGATCTATCTTAACAAGTGTATCTTTCTAGTAATAATTAAAAAGGTTTTTCATGCAATGCCAGATAATGCTAACTAGTACATGTCCGATTATGATCATTCTCTAACTTCCGCTGTTAACAATCTCATCTACTCGACACATTTTCATCAGTTCAGATGGAACACTGTACAGGAAGCAAACCAGAAAATTTAATAACTCTGCTAGTGGTGGTGCTGAGATTGCAATGCTCCTTGAAAGCACTGAGCTCAATATAGATAGCACAGTAATGTACTGTAGGCAAAACACTGGCTATGAGCCAGAAAGTTTGACCTTCGTTTTAAACATTTTATCCTGCTCTTCTCTCAACAAATTTCTAGAATGGTTTACATAAACACACTAAAGAAAACCATTAAAACAATAAAAAATGCCTTTTTGCTTCACTGGTTCACCCCTCGTCCAGAGAACAATGGGTGATTCTACTGGTTTCTGTGAGGGGAGGCAGGGCCCATGAGATGGGGTAAAGGGGGTAATTTGTACCCAGGCCCAGGGTCAAAAAGGGGCCCAGGAGCCAAAGGAGGGGGCCCAGAAATTGCCAGGGATCTTACATTTTACAGTCGCACCCAGACTCACTTCCCATGTGGGATTCTGGGGCCGCTGCAAACAATAAGCCCTGGGTCAATGAATGCAGACCTGACACTCCTTAACAGTGTCAAATCTGGGAAGAAACTGGTCTGCTACAGTAGTTCTTTGGCTTGTGGATCCACTTGCCATGAAGGACTGTAGAGGAGTTCAGGGACACAGCTGCAGGACTGCAGCTGCTGCAGAAATAAGTTTTGGTGCAAACAAGACACTTTGCATTCTATTGCGAATCTAAATAAAATGTTGCTAATTTTCTGCAAATGATTTTCTATATTTAAAAGATTTTAGGAGTGCATTTGGTTCTCCATATTACTTATCTAGCTGCCAACACTGCACGGGTAGGTAGACCTGGGCTCTGCATTGAACAAACCCCATCACGACTTGCAACGTGTGATGGACTTTTCTTCTAGAAATCTGTCCAACCCCCTTTTAAAGACATCTAGGCCAGATGCCATCACCACATCCTGTGGCAAGGAGTTCCACAGGCTAATTACACACTGGTTAAAAAAATATTTTCTTTTGTCTGTTCTAACTCTCCCAACACTCACTTTTAGTGGATGTCCCCTGATGTTATAAGATGTTACAAGAGTCATGGGACATACAGTCACAGTCTCTCAGAAGATACTTTCCTACCATCAGGGAGAGAAGGAATAACTCTCCTGACTGATACGGGCCTTATCACCAACCATTTTTATAAGAATAGCCTGCTGTTCTATTAAGTATGAGCGCCTTTTTTATCAATCAAAATCGACTGTGGCCCTGTGCAGTGGTTGTCTCATGAGTCAGCAACAATTAATATGCTGATGTTTCTGATGTTCTTTAATGTGGGGCCAAACATGCTCACCTGATCTGTTTCTTGTTTGTATATATCTGCTGTCTCCTCAATCATCTTCTTCTCAGACTGTATTTGGTGCAGTTCCTTTCGGAGTCTGGTAATCTCCTCCTGAAGGCTAAGGGCACGGTTGGTTGCATTCTTGGCCTCTTCATCACTCATTCGAAGTCTTTCTACATCATTCTTCAGCTTCTCAGTCTCAGAATGATATGCTGTCTCTAGGCTAGTTAGTTTCTCAAGTAACGATTTGGAGTCTTTGGTCTGAAAAAAAAAAATCAAAATAGAGGTAAATGTTTGCAATGCTTTGGGGTTTAGCATAAACTATCCAAACTGGTGAAAGCTGTGGGATATATAATTAGACATTCCTCATCTATCCAGAGATGACACACAGCATTATACATTTTGAGGGTCTGTTATATGGGAACCTTCCCCATTCTTTGTGCACCAAAAAACAAGGAGACAAAAGAATAGTCAAATGTAGGAGGAAAAAAACAAAAACACATTCGATATAATTAAGCTCTGGATGCTTGACCTGGCAAGTCACTGGGCATTTATTAAGGAATACACTTTTAGGAGCCTATCATGCATATTCACTTCCAACAGTTCAACACCATCAACTCTTGCAAGGCTCCACCATCAACACCATCACTCTCGCAAGCCAAGATAGTCAGAACTGCCCTGTTCAGAGACCAAATTTATGCCCTTAATACTGAAGATTAATTTGCTTGAGAACCTGTAAATTCTCAAACAAATTAATATAGTAAATGTCTTGATATTTTTGTATAGTAAATTCCCTCAACAATAAAAAAGAAAATATATTATACACTGCTTCATAAAAATGCAAAAGAAAAAAGGGTTTCCCTTTCTGTTTTGAAAAAAGGGAGGAATTACAAAAAAGGTTTAACAAATGGCTATAAAATGAGAGTTACTTCAAGTGTACACTGTCTATAATGCAACTCATTTCATATATTTCCTATATTACGTACAGTGGGCCTCTTTAACTGTGGCTTGGCATCCATGGATTTGAATATATGCAGAGGCCAAGCCCGTGGCAGGAGGGCCTCCAAGGACCTCCCAGACATGACCAGAAGTAGCTCTGATTGTGTCAAGGAGGCTTCTAAGGAGGCCAGGGGCTCTTGCACAGCTCCCAGGTAAGAAATTGCAGCGCTACATGGATCCCCTCCACCCACAGATTCCACTATCTGCAGAATTCAGTATCCACGTGGAGTCCTGGAACAGATCCCCCATGGATACCGAGGGCCAACTGTATATAGAGCATTATGTAGCATCAGCCACATGCATATCTTCACATAGTTATAGTCACATGCACACAGATAATTTACGCCTGTTTGTCCTCCATTTGCTGGAAGGAAGTACTTTCCTAGTAGGATTTTGTCAAGTTTGAATCTGCCCTTAGATCTTGGTCAGTTCACCCCATACCCATGTCACTGTACCTGCTCATCAATTTTACGCTGGAGCTGCATGATCTTGTTCTCCATGCCAACATTGAGCTTCTTGTAGTGCTCTACAGAGCGTGCCTCTATCTTCAGCTTCTTTAGCTCCCTCTTTGCCATCATTCGCCGGAGGCAGCATTGCAGATAGACAATTGCTTCCAAAGTCCTGTGGTAGCGCAAACGAGCCAGCCAGCCCCGAACCCGTTTCTGTATAATAACGGCCTTGTGCTCTCGAAGCATCTAATATTTAAAACACATATGCATACATTTTGAAGAGCCATTTTGCATTTCAGAGCCTTTTAAAGAAAAGTCTGCTGTGCAAGACAAGTTTCATCAGTAAAGAGCTCACTGAAGCTGAGAAGTTAACAAGAAAATCAGAGCTTGAAAAGAAATAATACAATCTTATTTATGTTGCATGTACCCAGGGTTTATCCAAAAACTCTAATACCTAGTTAATAACTCAAAATTTGGATAAACTTGATTGCACAAATTATTCGGTAAATACAATGTAATTACAGGCATGCACCACTTAACAATGGACCACATATATGACCACATATTGGCCAAAGCACAAGATGCTCTTAATGAGGCAATCATGTCTTCCATAGCCTGCAGTAGAATGTCTGTTAACAGAGAGGTTCTTAATGTAAAGAAGAGGAAATCCATCTCCAGTAGCCTGTGCAGCCAGCTAGTATCCGGCAGGGAGTGTCTATTTACACAACAAAGGCAATTGATTGGACTGGATGTTCACTTAATGACCTAATCACATAACAACAGGGATAAGAGAACGTGTCCCTGGTGTTAAGTGGCACACACCTGCACTACATAA
This sequence comes from Tiliqua scincoides, assembly GCF_035046505.1. Lineage (NCBI taxonomy): Eukaryota > Metazoa > Chordata > Lepidosauria > Squamata > Scincidae > Tiliqua > Tiliqua scincoides. Next base: position 15,196,632 of record NC_089828.1, read on the forward strand.
TTCTCCCAATCCAAAAGACCTGCACAGATGTTGTGGGAAGGGGTTAGTTAAATATTACTCCTCTGGGCAATGCCACAAAATTCCCACTGCGGTCACAGACTTCATCCCTACTGTAATACATTAATCATTCTTTGCTGACAATTGGAAATTCTTGAAGCCCAGTTTAGAACTTTTCTGAGTATGTAAGGAACAAGAAATCTTTAAATCCTTAACTCGCAGGTTCGGTTTGTTATGATGTTAATAAACATTATGTACAACTTATAACTTTGTAAATAACTCCAGCTGAATTTCATGATCTCAACACACCGAAGTGCTCCACTGGCAAATTTATCAGTTTGGATTTTTTAATTTCTAGGAAAGGAAGCAAAGAAAAAATATCCTGAACTGATATGAAACTAGACACTAATACACAGCTTGTGGAGATTTCTAGTAAAAGTTTCTCCCTTTTCTGCACTACGCCAATTTGCCATTTATTAAACTCTGTGGTCATTTCATGTAAACAACCTACATCATGATATTGGACATATCATCAACTACATTTTCAACTATCTTAATTGGAGAGGGCGAGAGAGAGAGTGTGTGTGTTTAAATCTCCTAAGAAATACCTTGATTCAGCTGGTATAGCAGGTCCACATCTGGTAGTCGAAACTTACATAAGTAAGCCAAGTACATCCAAGCATTGTAAAAAATATCAGAAGCTTATCTAGGTAAGTCAGCACTGGAAGTGGTGAACCTTTCTGTGAAGCTGGCAAGCACCATCTCATCCAGGAACCTTCCCAAAACAGGTCAAGTAGATGATTCAACCCTTTCAGAAACCTTATTACAGTCACGTGACTACCACACATACCAGTTTTACAATAGCAAATGCCACCTGTTGCAATCACTTCCCCTGGCAAAGAACGTGCCATCCAACTTTGTCAACAAAACCATTCTAGCTAAGAAACTCAACGGGTGAGTCATATGACTTCATCTCTCAACACAACTGGTAGTGTCTGAAATTGTTACAGACCAACCACAACCGTACAGTTATAATTTCAGTGAGGAAGTGCCTGCCACAAGTTTGAAATAGCCGACTAGAACACTTGCTCTGAAGTAACCAATTTCTTAGGTAAGCACCGCAGCATGCTGTATAAGCAGAGGCATGGAGCTCTACTCTGTTGGTGGAACTGTTCATGAGTAAAAGGCAAACTGGCAGTTACAAATAATGCCTTTACTATATGTGTACTTAAGGTACACAAATATCACCAAAAGAGCCAAATAGAAGAGCACAGTACAAACAAAAATGAAAAAAACAGAAAAGAGGCAAGGACCCTCTGCTGCAGATAGAACCTTAGACATACATCTTCCTTATCTCTTTAACAACCCATTTGAAATCTGAAGACCTTGAACATCCCCTAATGACTGACAGCAACTCACTGATATGTCATATTTAACATTTGAACTGAGTTGTCAGTGCTTCTGGACAATATTTTCAGATAGTTTTGACTAGCTGTTAAGGTAACCAGGCAAGAAATGAGACTCAGTTTTAAAACAACTCAGTTTTGTTTTTTTTTTAAATTAACCATACATATGTTAAACAACATAAAATAACTTAATCATCCTTTTTCTCATAGCCAGAGGTAAACTAAGATTGTAATCTTGAATTAGAAGATAATGTATTCAGGGAATTTCAAAATGTGATACCACTTCAAAGTGAAGAAGTTTCCTGTTTAGTACCATATTCTATATTTGACTTTGACAGCTAAAGTTATGATGACGAGGGTATTTTACATTGAAGTTTCCACTCAAACAATTTTACATGTAAATAAGTTCAATAACATATCATTGCTAGTATACAGTCTTACTCAAAACTAAGACAGTCTTACTTAGTTTTGAGTCTTACTCAAAAGATTCATGCATGATCAGAGATGTATATTGCTTCTACATTTTTTTCCAAGGAGGGACCCTATCTGAGCACACAGATTAGATCTTTCCATCAAAATGAACATACATAACAAATGTCACTTCAGGAGGAACTTTTGCCCAACCCCTTTTCCATACATTTTAGTTCAGTAGCACCAACATTGTTGACCCTCTCAAACTATACCTTAATGTACTTAATACATATGGGAAGGTGTACAATATAATAGAAAATTTTTAAGCAAAACTGTAAAGCATTGAGCATTGATTAAATATTCTGAAAATCCTAAGAGTTTATGAATACAAAAAATTGGCATCACTATTTTTCAGCAAAAAATGTGTTAGAAGAACTCAAGACAAAATGATCACCAAAGCTGTTAACTGTCGCAAAGAAGGCTATTGGCATGGAGTTGTCAAATAAAAAAAGACAAAAGGTTAACATGCTTAAATCACACTGCCTAAAATAATAAATAATAATAATAATAACAGGTATTTATATACCGCCTTTCTTGGTCTTTATTCAGGACTTTATTCAAGGCGGTTTACATAGGCAGGCTTTATTAAATCCCTTATTAAATAGAGATTTTTACAATTTGAAAGAAGGTTCTTTCTTTCAAGAACGACTACATTCAAGGTGTTTCATTCCGATCTGGCTTCACATTCTGGCCTCCATCCTCCCATGCTCAGAGCAGATGGAATTGCTCGGCTTCAGCTTGTCAGCTGCTCCAAGGTCGCACGGTGCCGGTGGCCTCAAACTGGCGACCTTGTGGATGTTATCTTCAGGCAGACGGAGGCTCTACCCTCTAGACCAGACCTCCTGCCCACCTAAACTCTTCTGTTAAATCACCTAAACTCTTCTGTACACCTAAAGGTGTAAAACACCTAAACTCTTCTGTTAAATCAATGGGACTTAGAGCCCAAACCTGAGGTCCGCGGCACGGCTCCACGCTGTGGACCTCAGTCGCAAACGTGCCGTAAGGCAAGTTTGCGGAGCTCACTGTTGGGCTCCCGCCAGAACAAGCCCAGCTCTGGCTGGCACTGGGCTAGCGCACGGGGGTCGCCCGGGTTCTGCGGCTTGGCGGTCTCCTGGACCGCCGGGCTGCGAACAGGAGGCAGGGATGTGGGGGAGGTATTCCAGGGAGGGGGAGGCATGGCCAGGGGTGGGTGGGAGACGTGTCGGGGGAGGGAGCAAGGCGAATCCGCGGAGCCAAGCTCCGCAGGATCCAAGGCGCTTGTGCGCCTTTACTTTAGTGCCGACCATTCATTGCCACTAAAGTGAGTAGCCCCATTGCAGGTGAGTAGCCCTGAGACGGCGCAGGAGGTGCAGGATCAGGCAGCAGCACTCCACGGAGCCGCAGATCCTGGGTGCTGCAGGCAGCTCAGGATTGGGCTGTAAGTTCTTAGCTTTGGCTATATTGTGCCCAAAATCTTTCTATAGCTAGCAGCAATTACAACAATGTTCAACTATTAAAATTAGAGTGTTTAGTTACTTAAATGTCATGTGATATCATTAGGACAGAGTTAATTATATGTACATGAGACATCCCTTGCATCAATCACACATTTCCTCATTTGACATTCTATGATACTGTCAATCATTTCCAATTCTCAGCCCCCTTTCCCTGATCAAGTTATTAGATGTACCAGATATACTGAATATTATTCTATTAGTATGAACAGTATTTAATGAAATGTTGTATTATGCATATTCCAATAATTTAGCCTGACTCTTGACAGCAATATTTTACATAAATTAGGACTACTCTCTTCTAGAGACATGCTCTTACATCATTTTAAAGATTAAAATATACAAACATGATTTAAGACTGATCCTAACAGGGTGGATTAAAACTAAGAACTTTTAAAAACCTGATTTAAATTAAAATTTTAATTGTAACTCTTTTACAAACATCATGATTTAAAATGATATCTGTAGTAAGTGCAACACATAATCTCTCAGATTTAAATGAAACCAGTGATCCTCGGATGAACTCACAAAAATATTGCTTTTCTTTGAAAGAAAATGTACCGTGTTCATACAGCACGGTAGTTCATGTACTTGTAGCATGGCCAGGCAGGAGTCTGAAAGATTCCACAGATGTCATCCACTTACCCATCTGGGTGAATTTTTATTCTTATTTTATAATTAGTAACCATCTGATCTCTGTAATTGGTTCATCTTCAGTACTCTAAGTATGATTCTACCTACCAATTAAAGAACGTGGACATTTACCTTCCATCTCCTGCTGAACTATTTATCTATTCAGTAACTAACTACTATCAGCCCTTTCTTGGTTAAAGAAGGGGTAGAGCACATGCTTTGAATGCAAAAGATCTGAGATTCAATCCCCAGCATTTGCATGTAGAGCTGAGAAAAATTCCTCTCTGAAACCCTGGAAAGCTACTGCCAGTTTGTGTTGACAATACTGACCTAGATGGACCAATAATCTGACTCAGTACAAGGCAGCTTTCTATGAGATTATTTACTTTCTGGGTGGGCTGGCAGGGCAGTTAAGCAACAAAGAATTGGTAGCATTAAATAATCTAAAAATAATAAATTACAAATTTATAAAATATGGTTTCAGGTTGTATAAGAGGCACTATTCACATTTGAAATCAATTTGGTTGTAGCAACCAAGTAGTAGGCACAGTTAATTCAGGAAGAATCTAAATAAAATTGAAAATTTTGATTTAAATAAAAATGATTTGATATTAGCCTTGTTTTCTTAATGACTTAAAATTGTTAATTTGAAATTGCCTTGATTGAAAACAATCTTCTCTGGGCTGCAGCTTTTAGAATCCTGAGTCATAACATTCAAAGAAATTCAGAAGCACATTGCACAAAAGTGCATTTCTGCATTGACCAAGTAGTGCCTGCAAAAAGTGATATGTCTTAAAATGAACATACACATTAACAGAAGGTTGTATGTAGATGTGATCCATAACTGAGATACACAGAATAGCTGGCTTTCTACTTGAGCAGAACCTACAACCTACAACTTTGCAGTGTACCATACATGTGCAAATGTGCATCTCGCATGCAACTAGAAAGGCCTGTAAAAAAGGGTTGAAACTGACCCATATAAAGCAAGCACTACCCAACACACACTATTCAAGAGGGAATTCAAAATCACAACTAAGAGTTAGACAGGTTTCCCTTACCTTTTGATACTTTTGCCTTGCAATGTAGCCTCGTAAATAAGACTGGAGAACAACAGTAGTCGCTCGAGTGCGACGATATCGCTTGCGAACAACATACATGCGCTGAAATTTCTGAATAATGATGGCAGCTCTGGTTCTTCGAAGAAAGGTGGCAAGGCTGACCAAGAAAAATTGTGAAAAGACGATTACATTTAACTCCAAGAAGCTTCATTCTGATGTCATAATGTCACTTTCAATGAAAAGTTACAATGGGGAGGCTCACGAGAGACTAATGGAGCTGGGAACCAAAACCTCCATGATTTTAAAATCTGGGGGCACTCAATGTACTCAGTATTCCTTGAAATTCCAGACTAAGGGCCAATCCTATCCAACTTTCCAGTGCTGATGCAGCCACAATGCAGAAGCAAGGCAAGAGGCCTCCATGACTGCCCCCCATCACTGCAGGATACAGTGCACACCCAACTGGGATTGCATCAGTGCTGGAAAGTTGGATACAATTGGGCTCTAAGTTTCCCAACTGTCATACATGAGGCTGACAATACAGCTTATATAGGATTCATGGTCATAACAACATGGGAAAACTTAGTATTTTAATTAGACCCGAAAGCAGTGGTTCCCAAACTCTCCAGGAGTTCAGGAGCTGTTGTAAGTCTTTGCGGGGGAGGGCAGAATGCAGTGAAGTGATCAGGATGATCGCGCCACTGCCAGGACTTACCTGAGCTCGTGCTGGCCTCTGGGGGGTGCAGGGAGCCCCGAGGATGCACTGCAGGGCTCCCCAAACCTCATAAAATCTAAAAATAAAAATCACAACCCACTTCCTGTTTCACAATAGCAATTCCCCCCTCCCTGCCCCTTAAAGGGGCAGACAGAACTTTGCTGGCTGGGGCGTTGCAATGCCCCAGTTTAAGAAACTCTGCTCTAAAGAATGGAAGGGAGCATTACTTTAGAGATGACTTAGAAAAAGTTTAATAAGACAAAATACGCATGCTCCCCGTATCCCTCTTTAAAGTACCTGTGTTCATCTTTATTGCTTCTGATCAGAGCTCAAATAAAACCCTTAACAGACAAAAATCTTCAGAGTGTCATAACTTGAAAAACTGGGCTATTTCTCAGCTATGCCCCAAACTTGATAGTGCAGTTTCATTGTGTGATCAAAAGCCTTATAATGAATGCAAAAGATAATGAAAAACAGATCTAAATAAGTTTTGTTTAATCAACTATCATACCCTTGCTGTACTCTGAGCAGTTAGGCATCCTGTCACTCTGAAGATGTAAGACTACAGAAACTTTGTAGGCAAAAGGTGACAAGAACATGTTTTATTTATTTCTATGCTGACTTTTGGTCATCTGCTCCTAAAAGCTCTGAATGGTCAGCAAAAATACAACATGAATACAGGGAAAAGTCTTCTTGAACTTTGATTCAAATAGTCACTAAAATGGAAAGACTTGAGTACCCCACACTTCTTTGTGGGGTACTTCACAGTTTTCCACACTCCACCTTTCTTTTTCAGTTCCAAATGCAGCAAAAACAGAAGCTTTATCATGCCTGGCATTCATCTTGTGGGTCACAAGTTGCATAGGTCTCGCCTAACATATTGATCAGTGGAGGGAAAACTGAAGATAGATCTGAGTGCTTCATTAAAGCAATCTTATCATGAGAGTAATACAAGTTTTCCCAGGTGATCATCTTACCATCGTGCCTGGTACCCTCGGACGTATCTCTGAATGGTGATGGCTGCCTTCCTCATTCGCAGGTACTTCTTCCGCATCAGCCACCCCCGGATGGTCTTCTGAATTCGGATGCAAGCGGCTCTCAGTTTATCAGCCCTTATTTTTTCCAAGTAGGCTACCTGGCCAGCCCGGAAAAATATTTTTGTCTTCCCAAACTGGTACTTATCCTTGTCCTATTTTTGAAAGGAAATACATAATCAGTGTCAAGCTGAAAATGACATTAGACTTTTTTTTTAAGCTCAGTGACAGAATTAGGGAAGAAGTGCCACAGGCAGCTTTGCAACAAATTCTGAGGATTAAATTAAATGCAGGAGCAAGATGGTTTAAAATTCTATTTTTTGTATGTGTCCTTATGGCGTTAAAGTAATTATGGGAATTATAGAATATTAAGGATAAATATCAGGACTATTACAGTTTTATTCTGGTCCAGAAAGGTCATTTTAATGTAAAGAAATTGAAGACGGTGGGCCCAATCCTATCCAACTTTCCAGCCCTGGAGTGCCAATGGTGACTGGGCTGAATCCTGTGGTGGGGGAGCAGTCAAGGCGGCCTCCTCAAAGTAAGGGAACATTTGTTCCCTTGCCTTGGAGCTGCACTGTGGCTGCATGAGTGCAGGAAAGTTGGATAGGATTGGGCCCAGTGTTATGTATTCTGTTTCAGGCAACTCACAACAAGAACTATTGGCATTTTTCAAAAACATTTAGGGTTAATACACCAGCAAATTGATGAGACAAGTTGAGAAAGCTAATTGGGACGGTTCTGGTGCCCAATGCCCATCTGCCACAAGACACTGTCCTCATCACTGAACGGACCAGAAGGTCAGAGAGATGGTTTTGCAACATTCCACAATTTTTAGATGTTAATTCTATACCAGAATCAGCTTCTCCAAGACATTTTTACACGTCTGCTTCCTGTCACTGAGCACATCTTTCTGCTTCATCAGGACACGATAGCGGCTAAAAAATTCTTGATACGTCCACCTGGTTTTACAAAACAACATGGTATTAGCTGAACAGAAAACCTCTCAGGGTGTAAATTAGATTCCTGAGAAGCATCTAAACATCTGTAGACTGACCTTGAAGGGAAGCCAGCTGCGCTGATTCGAATCGTTTCCAGTACGCCACAAGCTCTGAGCTGCTGCACAGTCCGCTTTTCATCAAACCTATGAGTGAACACACTGCTAAGAACATGCCTTTGATAGCAGTGTTAACATTCTAAAAGTGTTGCCTACAGAAGAGCTCAACTGTGTAAGAAGAGACACTTACCTAGAAGTAAGCACCATTGAACACAATGGGCCTTACTTCCAAGTAGACATCTCTAGGATTGTGCTGTAAGAAACATCATATGTTATGGAACTGCAAGTATAGCTGCTCAGACAGCAAAAAGACATTGAATGTAGGCCTTCATAAGTAAACTTGCTGTCCCCCCATTACCTTTTGGGTTAATACATGGACACATGGAGACATAGTCTACACATGCAACAGAACAAAGTTCAGACTGTGGGCAGGTGTATGTGTGTGCTGCATTTCTGTAACCAACATAAACAGTTGCAGGGGTGGGGGGAAAGCAGCAATGTGATCCCCAGGATCATACTGCTACCATGGACGGGGGGGGGGCAGGTTTGAACACTTACCTACAACTAGTGCCAGCTTCCTAGGGGATCCAGGGAGCCTGCTGACCCCTTTGCAGGTCTCCTCAAGTTTGCAAATGTCTGAAAAGAGTAAAAAAAAAACACCACTCCCTGTTTTCATCATAAAACTGGAAATGGGTTTTTGTTTTTTTGTTTTTCAGATGTTTGAAGGCATGGGGAGTCCTGCAGAGGGTTCCACAGGCTCCTGGACCCCCCAGGAGGCTTACACTGGCTGTGTACAAAAACCTTTCCCTGTCCCTGGCAGCAGCGTGATCCTGGTGCTTGTGTTGCTACCTTCCCTCTTCCCCGTCCCTTAAGGGGCCAGAGACAGGGCTTCCCAGTTCGAGAAGCCCTGGTATAGTACATTCTACCTCCTCAGTTTTCCATCACTGAATTCTCACCTCATTTTGCTGGATGTGTAAACTTAGCCAGAGAGCCAGCCTCTACTTAAAAAAAATATGAACTGGGACTCAACAGGCAATAGGTAGACAGTTCATATGCCTGTTTACCAAGCCCAGCAATTCAGATTTGTTGGTGGTTGCTCATCCTTGGATTCAGCTTTTGCGGTCAAAAGGGGAGTGTGAGTGCTGAGTAAGCCTGAGTTTCCACATCACTGTCCAGGACTGTGTGGCAGAACATAGAGAGAATCAAAGCAAAGGCATGATCTTGAAAAGGTGGACAATTGTCAAGGAGCAAGAAGGAAGAGCTTCTTACATTCACATAACCTGGGTCCCGTTAGGGAGAAGGGCGGGATAAAAATAAAGTTTTATTATTATTATTTTATTATAACCCTACTGCGTACATTTTGCAGCTAAAGAGCTAGAGTCAATTTTCTGTGCTGCAATTTTACTTGTCAAGTGCTCCAAAAGTCATGTGTTATGAAAAAATCATAACACAAAGAAGGATTTATACGCTTGACAAATTAGAAAGCAGCTCCCTTTCTAATTTCTAATTTCACACCTTTCTAAATGCATCTGGCTCATGAGAAGACATGAATATAAATCCTTTTCATGTTCCATCAGAGAAGCAACTTCCTTGAACAGAAATCATAACATGGAAAAACAACCCTGATGTGTACCAAAATACACATTTAGCTGTAGCTAATGAAATGAGCCGAACATGAAAGCCTTCCCATTTGCATCCAAAACAAGCAGTAGAATGTATGTCATTTTTCCACTGGACTTCTGAGAGGCAACTGTTACACTTTAGGACACTGTGCAAACCAACTTACATGAATGGAAACTTGAAGTCATTTGGTTTAATACACCGCACATAATGTGGAGTTGTGGCATTAAGAGTCTCCATCAGGAGCTGCAAAGAATTTCTGAACTATAGGAAAGGAAAAAAACAAATTCAAAAAGAAATACTACGATATACTGATAGCTTTTGAGGCCAAATCTCATTCTGTAGCCTGGAACTCCTCATCCGAGCAACATCTAAAAGCATTTCAAGTAAACATAAGCCATACCACTGAATAATGTAACAGTATTTCTATAGGAAGGAAAAATCCATGGTCTGAGATCTTTCGTATTGATTGCATAAAGCTGTACAAGATTTATTTCAGTGCATTCTAGGAAGCCAAGTATCCCATTCTTAATGAGATGTTTTACAACAAGACACTATTGTCTGTCTGTGCTGGAGGATGGGGAGTCAACAAAAGGTCTCATTCTTAAAGCAACAGAGGAAAAATCTACACCATCACTTCATAAACCTTTAGAGTTATTCTCCCCTCCCCTTGCCCAATATCAGGAGAAATGCCCCTAATGGTAGACAGCTGCACACTCTGGAGCTAAAATCACATCATGACGAAATAGGCATAACAGCAGCAATACATTTAAAAGATTACTGCTGTCACTGCTAACCACAGCCGTTAATTTCACACACCTGATGACCCACTGTTTTCTTATGTTCCTTGCTTGTTTGACCCATCTTAGACTTCGCGGGTTTCACAGGTGCTCGAGACAAAGGCATGCGACCAGAGGGAGTCGCTGAAGTGGGGCTGATGGTTTTCTCATCCTGGAACAGTGCAGGCAGCATCTTAAACTAGTTCAGACACAAAAGACAAAAATGTCTTCTCTGAATTAGAAAGGGGAGGGCATTGCAAATGAAGCTGTTGTACAGAACACTCTCATATAAAATAAAAACAAAGAGGCGGTATCTTAAGGTTCACACCCTGACTTCATTACTTTCCAGTTGATAGTCTAAAAAAATGTTTTAAGGAAGCTAATTTCTTATTCTGTTTCACAAAGGATGTTCACATGTGGAAGTATGCCTGATTTATAGCCCTTCAATAACACTTATCTGACTTTAAATGCCTTTATATAATCATAAGATTGAGTCTCTTATTCAGGGGATGACAAACATATTTGAAACAGCTAAGATAATGTGAGACAGAACCTGCAGTTCTGGAAGGAGAATGGATATGTTAACAGGAAATGCATAAACGTGCGCTCTGGGTCAGTGATAGATAGGGAAGTCCAGTGAGATGTGACGGAAGTGCTTGTTTGAATACAATGTTTGGCTGGCTTTCCTGCACACAGTTAAGCGGGTATAAGCCCCATTGACTTTTGTGGAGCTGCACTACGACTATATATCACATTGCCATCTTGATGTTTGCAAATGCTACAACCGTGAGCATTTTATGGTTGAACACATGAAAATGGACATGTTGGAAAGTGAAGGGCAAACATGCTTCCCTGAACAGGGTTATGTTAACCCAGTGTTTCTCAAATTGTGAGTTGTGACCCATCAAGTGGCCAGGTGGGTTGTGAGTTGTGCCCACCCACCCTTGCCTGTCTGGCTCCAAACTGGAGCCAAACGGGAACAACTGGAGGCCAGGGTTGTGACCCACCTCAGACAACTGTTGTCACACCAGGCCCAGCATGGCCTCCAGAGGCCTCCACAGACCTCGGAATGACTCTGGAAGTGACTTCTGGGTCACTTCCGATTTTGTGAACGCAAGTTTCAACTGCGTCCAGAGCCATTTCTGAGGCCTGTTTCAGGTTGTGATGGCAACGCCAGAGGCTGAGGTGGGTCATGGCTCCAGTAAGCTTGAGAACTGCCTGTTAACCCATTTTCCTAGCTCTGGTAAGATATGATAGATTTTGTTTCCATTTGCTACTTGAGTCCTGTTGCAGTAATCCCATGGTCATGGCTTGAAATAGAAAGAGATGGTCCATTATGTTTCACTGATTTAAAAAAGTTCTTTGAGGTGAATTACAGGGAACCATCTGAATTTATAACAGTCATATGGTTTGAGGGTATTTTCAATATGTAAATTCAGTGTCAAAATTGGTGGTTTTAATTAAATTCCTATAATATTCCCAACAATAAATAAATATCAGAGTGGGATAAGATTATCAGAAACTGAATCAAGTATCAAAGAAAAAGAAAAATTCAATACTAACCTTACTTGATTTTAAAACATTGATTTGTTCTTCATAGACCGTGTCTTTGTTTTTTTCCAGAAAACCTTCACACTGATACTCCACCTGGAAATTCAAAATACATGTTTAACGAGACAAAAAAGCCTCTTATGGCCTCCAAAATGAAGAAAGAGGCTGTACATGCCAAGTGTTATACCACCCAAATTGCAAATCCCAATTGGCCCATGTGTTCCCAACTGCATGGAGAAGCCGTATGCACATATAGCAATACAGACAGAGTTCTTAAGCACATGGATGTCTAGAGGAACAACTGAACAGCCCTATTTTTCAAGTCACTTGCTTAACCTTATCTGTTGCAATGGAAGACTTGATGAAGTTATAACCATTCCATTCAATATCTTTCCCAACTTCCTTTAACTCAATGCACGCAAGCTTTTCCATCTGTTGTACATTAAATGCAAATGGTTGCTCTAACTGTCCCAGAAAGGACTGCACAATAGTTCATTTAAATTAATTAGACCAGATGGAAAACAGAAATCCTTACCTTATCTGCAAAATGCTGGATGATAAAAGCTTTGTTTGACAAGCGGGGCTTTTCAAAGAGTGCAGTCTTATTTAAGTGGGTATTATACAATTTCTGGGCCCAACTATTGTCTGAACCTTTAGGCATCTGGAGAAGGGAAAATAAAATTAAAATATCTGAACAGTCTTGATGCTATTTTGAAACAAAGGAAAGAAGGCCTGTCTATAGCTAAGACAAGAAACATGGATTGGCATTTAAAATTCATCTGAATTTCTGTCACTTCAACATGAATGATTAACAATTCTGTTTCTAACAGCAAAGGTTACAGATCATCTACTTCTAGGATCCCCTGTGTCAAAATCCACTTGTACATAACATATTAGTAAGAATTACTAAAATTCAGACCTTCCCTAAAGCATAACAAGAATGCTTAAATTCCTCAAGTGGGAGAAATTGGATTGATTCAGACAATACATTTCTAATCTGCATGAGAAAGAAAAAAAGGCGAAGCAAACGGTATTTCAAAGAATTTAAAAAACCCTAGGTAAATTAGGCACAGGATATGATGATTAAAATAGAAATTGTTCCCTGCTCCAGAGACCTCTCAATCATAATCTATGACAAAAATCACATACATAGTTAAGTAGCCTATTAAACAAAAGGCTTTTAAAGTTGGAGCCATGCAAATGCTGAAGACTTTTCAGCTCAGCCTTGTGCACATTTACTTGTAAGCAAGACCTCCTGAATCTTCCAGGGCTTCCCGCTAAGTTAGCATACACAAACTGTAGGACAGGCATCATTAGAACTGCTTTAAGAAGAACCATCTATGTAAATTATATCTCTGGTTTTTACTACACTGACATTTTCAAGTAAGAAATTTTCAGTGTTTTAAGGTGCTCATTAGAGTCCAACTACATTTTAGAGGGGATATATGGTGGCCATCAACCCACACATCCCTAGTAACATTTAGTACATGAAATATTTGGTGCAACATCATTGTGTTCAGAATTCTCTATCAAAGAGACAGCCAACAACCCGAGCAGGACAGACTACAAAGATGTCATACCATGTATTTTTTTGACTAGTTAATACCAGGATGATAAACGGGAAAGATATGAGGGATGCGTGGCTGCTGCTAAACCACAACATCTAGTTCAGCCCCAGTGGGGTACCTAACAGGGACAAGGGGCAGTCCACCCTGGGAGCCACCCTCAGGGGGATGACACCACTAGTGACCAAAATCTCTAAAATTGCAGTTGTTAGGAATAATACCGTCCTGTTATATACCATTCAATACGTAATTTACAGCAGAATGCAATGAAACAAACCAGAGTGAAATATCTCCATTCTAACATAAGTTATGGCCAAAAAGCCATAAAACAAAAATGCAACTGTCATATGTAACCATTTCCTTAACTCAAAACAGACCGATGAGTCTAATTGTTCAAAGAGCCAATGAGATGTTATTATGACACAGCATGGAACCAATAAGGTGTTAGCACGGTAACCAGGGGTGGATCCTGTGTTTGAGGGGGACATGAGCACTCAACCAGGTTGGTAGACCTGGGCTCCAGGTTGAACTTTGGCCTCTATGACAAAGGTTCTCTGGGTGGGCAGACCTGGGCTTCTGTCCTGACTTTGGGCTACAATCCTATCCACACTTTCCTGGGAGTAAGCCCCATTGATTATAATGGAACTTACTTCTGAGTAGACATACACAGGATTGGGCTCTTAGAGCCCAGATCTACCTGCCAGGTAGACCTGGGGTCCCATTCTGACTAGTGTCCTCTTAGGCACTCTTCTAGGCTCCCATTTAGACTGGCATCCATCCTAGTGGGTGCCCTTACCCACTGACTAATTTTGTCATACGGGGATGACAAAAATTTATGGGCCCTGGGTGTCAAATGACCTAGCTATGCCACTGTTCAGCCCACAAACAACACTGAAAGGTGTTCAGATAGAGGCTCCTTGGACGGGGCACAAACAAAGCACTGAACACTGAACATCAACAATGTTTGAAATAAAACACAGATCATTTGAACCCTCACCTTGCATTCCTCATCGAGTAAATCCAAAATGCCTAGTTTGGCCTCTATGAGATTAATACACGGCTGATTGTCATAGAAATCAATTAATGTCCATGGAATTTGCTCTCTCATGTATTCTTCTTGCTCCAGTTTAAAGACATGCTATGGGAGAAATAATACAGTCATGAGAACAATTTGACTTTGAATTTCTTTTCTTCCTGGTACCCTAAGCAAACTATAAATTAAAGCTGAACTACTCATTAACTAAGTGCATATCAAAGCAACAAATGAATTTCTTCCTCTATATAAATCTGTTTAAGCTAAAAAGTCACTTACTAAGGCTTATACTAAATGAATATATAGTCGGACCTCTGTATCCACAGGGGATCTGTTCCTGGACACACACAGACAACCCCACAGATAGCGAAACCTGTGGGTCTAGTCCACAGAACCCTCTGGATGCGACCACTGATCTTCTCTAGTCACATCCAGATCTTGCTGTACAGAGGTGTTCTGAGGCCTGTACAGCACCTAGCGGCCTCAGAAAGGCCTCCAGAGGTGGCAGTAAGGCACTTCTGGTTTTTGGAAAAAATAGGCCATTCTAGCACCTCTGGATGCCTTTCTGCGGGTGTCAGAAAGGCTCCCGGACATGACTGGAGAGTATATCCAGTTGCATCTGGGAGCTCAGATCCAGCCTTCATCATGGGTTCAGAACCCACAGTTAGTTAAAAACAGGGGTTCCAAATCTGCGTACATGTAGGCTTGACCTGTAATAGCACAGTTACAGAGAGGATAGAATGAAAACCGTAGCAAACTTTTATGAGAATTTCTTTCAAGGAACTGAGTTTGGCTTATGCTATAGCCAAGAAAATGCCTCATATGCAAGGCCTGGTAACTTCCCAGGACAATGTACAACACAGCTCAGAAAGAAATATACTACCACTGAAAGGCTCTAGGCAGCTGCCTGTCTCTCTCCTGTCCTGAGTAGCAGGTTGGTGCCTTTTCCAACCAGCAGTTCTGTTTGTGAGGAAGGCTTCCAGGCTGCTACTTCACAGGTCACAACAGTCCTTCTTGTGAGTTGTTCCCATTTTTTTCCACAATGCTTTCTGCTGCTTGGAGCCACCACAAAGCGGAGACATTTGAGGCCCACTGGAGAAGCCCTGCCTCCTGTAACTGCTATCTAAAGCTAGATTTTCCTAGTAGCCACATTCTCAAGGGAGCTCTTGAAATCAGGCATGCTATAGCTTTAAGCAGCAGCTTCCAGAATACTAGATTATTTAATTTTAACCATATGCAAAATACTTCAAGCAGTTTCATCTTGAAAGTTAGGCTACAAATAACTCATATAAGCAAATAGAAGGGGAGTGTGTGATCAGCCATGGGTAGAATTCTGCCTAGAGACATTATCAAGATGCTATGAGGGCAGCACCAGCTATTCCTGGGATATATCCCAGGAAAGGTAGTTGGTGAGGATATAATCTGAGAGTCCAGTGCTGATCTAGATGATTCAGATAGGGGAATAGGCTGTTGGTTCCTCACTTACCATATTAAACTGTTGCTGCAGTTTCTCATTGGCATAGTTTATGCAAAATTGTTCAAAGCTGTTTATCTCAAATGTTTCAAACCTGAAAAACAATGACAGCTACCAGCACAACATAAAGCAGCAAATTAATGGCTTCACAGTTTACGCTTCACAATTTAGTTAACTGTTGTTTCTTAGCCAGCCATACCAACATGGGGAAGGGATCCAGGGCAAGTTGGCAGGAAAGTACAGAGAATGTAGTTCTTTCCGAATGCCAATGTTTTCTTTCGTATTTTTATTTGCTTGGGTATGTTTTACCATTTTTGTTGTAAGCTGCATTGGGTTGTTATTGGCAAGATATAAGGTTTTTAAATAAATATTCTAGCAGGAGCAGAATCATTAATTGAGTTACAAGAGAGATTACCAATGTGATAACCATCACATTCACCATCTTGAAAGAGAGAAGGAAGACTGAGAGCAAATATTGGCATGGGAAGTAAGGGTGGAAAGGTTGTCCAGAGATAAATCCACAGAGGTTGCAAAGCAGCAGACACAAAGTCTAACTGCCTAAGGCTAATCTGGGTTACTGCTGGCCATAAAGCATGTTTGCGATGGCTTCTGTGTAAAGAGCGCCGGCGGGAAGACCTGCACCGTCTCACCAGTGCTGAATCCAGTGGAACAGCCACAGGAGCAGGTAAGTTGTGCGGGGGCAAGGAGAGGGCAGAGCAGAGGTGGGGAGGGGTGTTATGAAGCAGGATGGGGAGGGAGCAGTTCAGGTCCAAGAAGGTGTGGGGATGGCAAAGGAGGCCTCTGTCAAATCCTAACACCCTTCCTGAGCCTGAAAGCCCTATAAAGAGCTACTTGGATTTGCACCAGCAATTTTGCTAGCACAGATCCAAGAAGCCTCTTGTGCAGACTGGGGCTTGCCAAGGGGTAAGGGAAGAAATGCTCCCTTATTTCAAGGAGACCTCCAGTCTGCCCAATTTCAGTGCAGGATACGGTCTGGGTCATGCAGCCCTGCTATGCCTGTACTGAATTGGATTGTAAGTTCCAGCCATGGAATTCCTTCCCACCATCCAAAATCTTTGAGGACTCCACCAGCAGGATCTTAAGTTGTTCTTTTCTATCTAATTAGACAGAAGTCTGAAGATCAGAGGATCTTAGGGGGACAGACTCTCAGTTGCAAAATGTTATAATGGCAGAGACAGATGTCAGAGTATCTTAGGGTAAATGTACACCAGAACAGCATGCTCTGATTTACATCAGTTTAGACAAAGAGTAATCAAAGAGCTGGTTCACACATGCATATATGGCCCTTGATTTCTCATAGTATTTTAGAAAGACTCCGAAGATATTTCTAAGCGCTCGATGATTGATGTGTGAAAGAATTCTGTCTAAAACCTCAACTCTGATGATGTGAGGATATGAAAATTCTGTTTGTTGTGTTTGATTTGCAATAGCCTGTGCTCGTTACAGAAGGAAGGGGCCACCATTTAGTAGTACAGCACCTGCTTTACATGCAGAAGGCCTCAAATTTGGCTTTCCCAGTCCTATCTGGAAAGGGCCCCTCTATGGTACTCTGGAACAATCAATGCCAATCAGCAAAGGAAGTACTGAGCTAAATGAACAGGTGGTTGACTCAATAGAAGGCAGTATCCTATATTTATATGTTCATATGCAAGTCACCAAAGTGCCACAGTCATTGGCCAGTCATTATCAACTTGCATATGTAAACCAGTCCATAGATACAAAACTAAATTTCAATGAGGTCTTCAGTACCATTCAGTCTGTTTCCAGGGAGGGAAGCTATGTTCTTCTGCTACAGCAAAAATAAAGTCTTAAGACATCAAGGCCTGTCCCAGTGAGCGCAACCTGCAGGTCCTCCGAACTGCTCGCAGCAAAGTCCAACAGACTGCCAGGAGATGTGCTAACGACTACTGGCTCCAGCTCTGTTCCGAGATACAGATAGCAGCTGACACGGGCAACATCAAGGGGATGTATGATGGTATCAAGCAGGCCCTAGGTCCAACACAGAGGAAAATTGCCCCTCTGAAGTCTGCCACAGGCGAGGTCATCCAGGATCGGGCGCAGCAGATGGAACGCTGGGTGCAGCACTACTCTGAGCTATATTCCAGAGAAAATGTAGTCACCGAAGAAGCACTGAACAACATTGAGTGCCTGCCTGTGCTGGAAGAGCTTGACAGCGAACCAACCCTAGAAGAACTTCACGTGGCCCTGGACTCCCTTGCCTTTGGCAAGGCACCTGGAAAAGACAGCATCCCTGCTGAAGTCCTAAAATGCTGCAAAGAGATCATCGTCACTGAGCTGCATGAAATCCTCTGTCTCTGCTGGAGAGAAGGTGGAGTACCTCAAGACATGAGGGATGCAAACATCATCACGCTGTACAAGAACAAAGGTGACAGGGGTGACTGCAACAACTACCGCGGCATCTCTCTCCTTAGCGTTGTAGGAAAGCTGTTTGCCCGAGTTGTACTAAAGAGGCTCCAGGTACTTGCAGAGAGCGTCTATCCAGAATCGCAGTGTGGATTCCGAGCCAACAGGTCCACCACTGATATGGTATTCTCCCTTAGACAACTGCAGGAGAAATGCAGGGAACAACGACAGCCACTCTTTATAGCCTTCATAGATCTCACAAAGGCTTTCGACCTGGTCAGCAGAGACGGCCTCTTCAAGATTCTCCCCAAGATTGGATGTCCACCCAGGCTCCTCAGCATCATCAGATCTTTCCACAAGGACATGAAGGGCACTGTTGTCTTCGATGGCTCCACATCAGACCCTTTTGACATCCGAAGCGGAGTGAAGCAGGGCTGTGTTCTTGCACCAACCTTGTTTGGGATTTTCTTCGCTGTCCTGCTGAAGCAGGCCTTTGGAACTGCAACAGAAGGCATCTATCTCCGGACCAGATCAGACGGAAAGCTCTTCAACCTCTCCAGACTGAGAGCAAAATCCAAAGTCCAGCTGAAATGTCTGCGTGACTTCCTCTTTGCCGACGATGCAGCTGTCACTACCCACTCTGCCAAAGATCTCCAGCAGCTCATGGATCGTTTTAGCAAGGCCTGCCAAGATTTTGGACTGACAATCAGCCTGAAGAAAACACAGGTCATGGTTCAGGATGTGGACTCACCTCCCTGCATTACAATCTCTGAGCATGAACTGGAGGTTGTCCATGACTTTGTGTACCTTGGCTCAACGATCTCCGACACTCATTCTCTCGATACCGAGCTAAACAAGCGCATCGGTAAAGCAGCTACCACGTTTTCCAGACTCACAAAGAGAGTCTGGTCCAACAAGAAGCTGACGGAACATACCAAGATCCAGGTCTACAGAGCTTGCGTCCTGAGTACACTTCTGTACTGCAGCGAGTCATGGACTCTCCGCTCACGACAGGAGAGGAAACTGAGCGCTTTCCACATGCGCTGCCTCCGACGCATCCTCGGCATCACCTGGCAGGACAAAGTTCCAAACAACACAGTCCTGGAACGTGCTGGAATCCCTAGCATGTATTCACTGCTGAAACAGAGACGCCTGCGTTGGCTTGGTCATGTCGTGAGAATGGATGATGGCCGGATCCCAAAGGATCTCCTCTATGGAGAACTCGTGCAAGGAAAGCGCCCTACAGGTAGACCACAGCTGCGATACAAGGACATCTGCAAGAGGGATCTGAAGGCCTTAGGGATGGACCTCAACAAGTGGGAAACCCTGGCCTCTGAGCGGCCCGCTTGGAGGCAGGCTGTGCAGCATGGCCTTTCCCAGTTTGAAGAGACACTTGGCCAACAGTCTGAGGCTAAGAGGCAAAGAAGGAAGGCCCATAGCCAGGGAGACAGACCAGGGACAGACTGCACTTGCTCCCGCTGTGGAAGGGATTGTCACTCCCGGATTGGCCTTTTCAGCCACACTAGACGCTGTGCCAGAACCACCTTTCAGAGCGCGATACCATAGTCTTTCGAGACTGAAGGTTGCCAATACAAAGACATCAAGACAGTGAACACTCACCCATAGATGTCCAAGACACCGATAAAAGAATGCTGCTTCATAGTAGAATGAAGAGCTTTGTTCACATGATCCACAATCCAGTTAAAGAGATTAGCATAGATATGTTTTGCAAGAGCATCCCTGGCATTGATCGCCTGAAGTTTGGAAATGGGTTTGATGTACGTCTCTGTGGCAGTAGCAAGTTTCCTATGGCAGAGCCAGTGAGCCATCTGGTCATACTCCACTCCCATGAGATCGCAGAAGATGTTGAGGGGCTCATGTTTAGCCTACAATGAGAAAAATCTCATCAGATTTGAAACCATGTTGATTACCAACAGTACGCATCAATATTTCCAATCATGCAAAAAACAGAAGACAAAGAAACAGTTTTACATTTTCTAGACTTTAGGTGATTAGATGGATCCATATACATTGCAAACCTCACTGAGAGAGTATGCAGCAAATGTTAAAAGACTGTCATTACAATTCTCCTGCTTCTTAATCTTAATCCCATTTCTGAGCAAAGCCTCATGGACAGAAATTCTCTATGAAGTGCTGATGCTTTCGTGAAGACAATTCTGGCATCTAGAAAAGTAAACAGAATTTCTACTGATAGAGAGATTTCTGGGACTTGGTCTTTGGGTCAAATTGCTAAGCAGACATAGACTTCTTTATAAGCATATAGAAAATTTATTTACATGCTATTTACAGATTAAGAATAGATTTGGTTGGATACAGGTTTTAAGTTACCCCATGGTGGATCTTTGATTTCTTTCCCGAACCACACCTAAAACTCCAGTACTTGTACTCTATGGACAACAAGTGACCTATGTGATATACATGTCATTTCCTTCTCCTTATTTGGCATACTGGTGCATGGTTCTAGCCCTCACTGGGAGCCATGTATAGAAGTTCTGGCCTGCAACTTTGATTTCACAACACCCTGGAATGTTCCTTTTGGGAAAGCTATGACACACATGTTTTTCTCTGCAGGTCATCTTGACATTTTCTACCTTGTTTTTAACAGAAAACACGAGTCATGTTTTTTCCTAATGTTCCTCCTCTGAGAGAAATTAGGTTAACCCCTAAAATCTCTAACAATCCTTCGTTTTTTTTCTTGACCAAAATAAACATCTCGGTGTTTATCTTGGTCACACTTTTATACTACTGATTTAGGGACATACGTGTTTGGTTGAACTTTTTTGCTAGGCCTTTGTATGCAGCTGTATGTATATTTAACTAAAACAATGAGTTTTAACTACATTTTTTTAAGTACATCTTAACTTTTTGGTATTGAAGCTTTACTAACTTTAGTGTCTTGCATTGCTTTGGAAAGGTACATTCTTGATACTTGGGAGACTAACTATGAAAGAGAACCTGTCATGATGACAGAAACTATAGCAAGAAAGAGAGTTGCTATATCAATGGTGTAGCTTAAAGAATACAACGCAACTTTTAGGAAGTCTTTTGTAACATGCAAAGCTGCTATTGATAGCAGTAACTGAGATATGTGTTTAAACACGTTTTTTTGCATAAAGTGCAATATCTTTAGTGAATCAATATGTAATTTTAATATTTGAGTTTGTAGTATTTCTACATTTGTTAGACTATGCAGATTTTGCTCATGCAACGAGCATCCGTGTCACGTAATGCTGTGCATCTATGGCTGCTTACTTCAAAGGCCTTGTTATTTAAGCTAACTTAAGTCTTTTTAGCCATAAGTTGTTTTTAGATTAGTGCCTTAGTTAGAAGCTAGCTCATTTTATGGCCGACACAATGCTTAAATGCACACTATACAACTCTTTAAAAGAGTAATATTCTGTAAAAGAAGTATTTTAGACTTTGCAAATCTATTCTTTTAACTTTAAATAATACTAAGGACAGACTACTTTATTTGTGAATAGTGTACATAACTAAAGCTATATGAAAATGCTGCTTCATGTAGAGATACTTTGTGTTTATTAACTTTAGACAAAAACTTTATAGGACTTTATGAAAAGAAACTTATACTTTTGTATAGCTTAACTTTTTAAAACTTAGGTTATACTAGTTATGTTTTAATCTCTAACACTACACAAGTTTCTGATCTATCACTTGTTGATTCGCAGGCATCAGAGGAAGACTTCCATTTCTTGCAAGCAACTTTCAAATCAGTTCATGGACTGTATTCAGATGATCATCTCCAACAACAGTTTGGATGGCTGCAACCAAGTGCTGTATGTTCACAGTTCCTCCTTCTCCCTCCACACTCAAGGCTTATTTACTTGCTTTCTGTTTGAATGAAACCATAGCTTGTCATGATATCTAAACCAAGCCATAATTTACAATTCTGGTTTTCTTACACATCATGACAAACTAGGTTGATTCTAAATTAAAAAGAAGGAATGAAGACCCAAATGCTAGAAGAGAGTGCGCACACACACACTTTGCTTGTGGCCTTCTAACTATGGTTTAAATGCAGTCATTAAAATAGTTTTTCACACTTGAATTTATCCAATTAACAGAGTTGGTATGAGGGAGGGAGGGAGGGAGGGAGGGAGGGAGGGAGGGGAAAGAAAGAAAGAAAGAAAGAAAGAAAGAAAGAAAGAAAGAAAGAAAGAAAGAAAGAAAGAAAGAAAGAAAGAAAGAAAGAAAGAAAGAAAGAAAGAAAGAAAGAAAGAAAGAAAGAAAGAAAGAAAGAAAGAAAGAAAGAAAACTATTTGAAAATATTCTTTTAGTTTAGATGACACTGTAGGAGGAGGAGGACAGGAAAGCAAGCATGGATACAGAAACTATTTGCAGTAAGACGGCAGCATATAAACCTTAAAATAGCCAAGGTTATTGGAAATGTTACAGTGAAAATAGCTTTACACTCATTTGGAACTTACTGGTATTGTACAACTGTCGGCGTCCCGAGCTGTGAACCCCACATTGCCCAGGTGAAGAATAGCAGCAAGGATTTGAAAAATTCCCATCTGGCAGGAATCAACGATACCTGTGTATTAATAAAAATTTGATTTTGAAACAGTGAAAAGCCATGCTGGATTAAGAAACTGAATAAGCACAACACAACTTCTTATGTACTTATTCTAGAACTATGAAGTTATTGTATATGGAAATAGAAACACACAGTGCCACCAGGGTGCAACACTGCATAGGAAAGCTGAGTATACCCAGAGAATGCAAGATCAAACAAATGAGTCCTGAGGTGATATGAAAAAAAGGTTTAAACATAGGGCATTATTAAATACATATGAGCTCACGCCCATAAAATAGGCTGACTACCCACAAATGGGTGCCACTCCGCGTTACAGGTCAATGCGCTGCATTGATGGAACAAGTATTCTAACTGTTCGTGGTCAATTTCAACTTGCACAGGGTCAAGGAACAGGAAAGGGCAAAGAGGAGACAGGCAAGATTGCTTTGGAGAGGATGAGATTATAGTCCAAGAAATTTAGTGGACCAGAACTTTCCAAAGGGGGAAAGAGACTGTATTTTACATATTGATTTGAACTAGCCAGATCTTTAGCCGCATGACTCTAGTCTCAGAAGACTCCAAAAGGCATTCAAGAAACGTTTAACACAAGCGTTGAAAAATAGTGCCTAAAGTAATGGTTAACGCAGAGCTTCCCAAACTGGGGCATCGCAATGGCCCAGTCAGGCCACCTTAAGGGGCACAGCGACGTTGACAGCAGCACCAGCGCTCCCATGATCACACTAGTGTGTGGGGGGGGTGGTGGAAAGCGGGCTTTTTAAACACTTACCAGGGTTGCTCTTGGCCTCCAGAGGGCGTGGGGAGCCCACAGATTCCACTATAGGCTTTTCAGCTGAAAACCAGAAGTGGGTTGGAATCGCTATTTACAGCATTTTTGAGGCACAGGGAGGTCTGCAGGGGGGGGTCCACAGGCTTCTTGCACCCTCTGGAGGCAACAGCAACCCCTGGTAAGTGTTTAGAAAGTCCTTTATTCCCAGGTGCCAGCACAATCACGGGAGCGCTTGCGCCACTGCCTCCTGTACAAACACTTACCAGGTTTCCAACTCTCTCTGAGCTAAGGAATTTACAGCTCATAAAAAGATATTTCAGTGTTCAGTTGAAAAGAAAAACATTAAATCCATATGGTTTCTCACAAACTTCCTCTGAATCATTCCAGGGCAACAACAGCTCGCAATAGCATGAAAGGTACATAGGCCCTTGGTCCAATACAGTACAGCAACGAGCTGGTGTCTTGTAAAAAACCATTTCATGAAGAGCAAACAACACACTACTGAGAGACTAAAATACAAGTCCTTCTGAAAATTACCTAGCAATGTGCAAGCCCGACGTGTGTTTAGCATCTCCTTAGCATCATCAATTCCATCAATCACTGGACTGCCCCCTTGCTTGGTATAGTGAAAATAATTTGCATTCGCTGTTTTAAAAAAAATGCAAAACAAAAAAACTTTAGATACTAAGAAATGCACTTTGTAAGCATATGTATTAACCCAGAAGGATAAAAAGATAAGGCAAGGTCAATTAAGTTGCATCTAGATCAGGGGTCTCCAAACCCCAGCCCGGGGCCAGATGCGGCCCACGGCGAGCCTCTATCCGGCCCACGGCCAGCGTCTTGTCCCCTGAAAGCCCCTGGCCCACTTTGCTGAACATGACTGGAACTATGCTCTGGTTGCATCTGGAGGGTGTTCTAAGGGCCAGAGAGGTTGAGTGAATGAGCCCATTCATTCATTTATTCACACATCTAAGTTCCATCTCTAATTTATTTATATAAATTTTATATTTAAATTTTTTTCCGGCCCTCAAATTGTGCCAGACATTTGATGCAGCCCTCTGGCCAAAAGGTTTGGAGACCCCTGATCTAGATTAAACCGAGAAGCAGAAGTTGTAGGCTGAAAAAGTGAAACAAAAACAGGATTCTCAAGGCCCAACTACGCTTGGTCCCGATTTCAAAAAGAGGCTTAATGTTCTAGAATCTCAGGGGTGGGCAAACCCTTGCATGCAGGCCATTTGTAGCCCTTGGGGACCCCTCATCTGACCTGTAGGGAGCCTCCAATCTCCAATGAGCCTCTGGCCTATCAGAGACTGTTGGAGCCCACGCTGACCCGCAACTGCCAGTCATGACTGCCAGACATGAGCTGCGAGCCGAGTTAGAGCAAGGCCTTTTATAGTCTCCATGTGCTTTCCCCTGGGCATTATTTAACACACACACACACACACACACACACACACACACACACACACACACACCCTTCTGAATAACTTACTTCTCCAAGTTTTTCTGGCTTTGTCTATATGTTTTCACTGTGCAAGAGATGTGTGGCAAACCATAAATAGTTCTCATGTGGTTCTATATGCCTTTATTATAATTCTCATGTGTATTATAAGTAAGCTCAGTAAAATTCATTCATTCATATAAGTTCTGTCTCTAATGTATGTAAATTTATTCAAATTTGAAATGTAAATTGATTTTTTTTTTCCCGGCCCCTGACACACTGTCAGAGAGATTATGTGGTCCTCCTGCCAAAATGTTTGCCCACCCTGTTCTAGATAAAGATTTTTCCTGGCAGAAATCCAATATGCTCACTGATTTCAACGTAATGTTAAAATATATCAACAGCTTGCAACATGAACAGAAGCAATTTTCATTCACCTTTAAAACATATAATGTCTATTTTGGAAAAAAAACAGGGGTTATAGTAACTTAAGAAATGTTGTTGTTTTTTTAAAGAAGCTACTACCCAAGACATAGCATTGCCACCTTGGTCATATGACCACTAACACAACACAGGAGATGCAAGTCCATACCTAATCGCAAAGTTTTAAATTCAGGCAATGATGCAGAAGCACACAATTGGTAGAAGATATGGTAATTTCTCTCCTCTTCTGCCTTTAATAAAAATAAAACAAGCGATAAGACATCTCTCAAGAATATGTTATTTTCATGAAATTGACAATTCTACTTTGTGTATAAAGAACGGAACGAAAAGGAAATGAAACTCTGGGAAATTGGGGGGGATGCAATAATCCATCCAAATACTTTAATTTCTTATTAAGTTGCCTGCTTTCCAAAATGCTCCAAGAAGAAGCATTAATTAATATTGATGGATAGGTACAACTGAGATGTTAATAAGCCTGCCACTGTACAGAATCTAGGAAGGAGCTCACTGAACAGAGATTGTGCCACCACCAGTACTTTCATACATTGCCCCTTCCAGCGCCCTCTTTCTCCTTCCCTGGATGTACTGAGATGTCCACACTGCATTTTTCCTCTGCTTTTTGCTTTATACATCTGAAGTGACCAAGACACTGGAAAGGAGACACCTTCTTTCTGCTCAAGGTGGGGTACCAAGGAAAAAGCTAACACAATGCCAAAATGCATAGTTCTTGGTTTGGCAAACAGGTTGGATTTCAGACAACAAGCCCTTCAGCGTATCTTTTTCATGAACATAGCATTCAATTCTTCTTAGGAAACTATGAATCGTTTCTCTTTCACACACTGGAGAGGTGTGTAGTAGCTCTGCGTCAACAATTAAGCAACTAGGCTTGACACATTCTCATTGCTTCTACCTCTATCATAAAATGTCTTGAATGCTACCATCACCGAGTGCATGCAGTAAATACATCCGTTTTACCTGAAACACAACTCTGGATTTTTCCAGGAGATACGTTCTCATGTTAGCACCAGTGATTCGATACCTTTTATCAAAACCTATTTCAATATATTTCCCAAAGCGACTGCTGTTGTCATTCCGGGTGGTTTTGGCATTCCCAATAGACTGTAGGGAGGAAAGAAAAAGGTGTTTAATCGTTTTAAGATCCCGGCTACAGCATGACACAGGGTCACTGAAGTTGTATTGGGATCAATCACATGGAACACAAGCTTAAGCCTAACCTCTTGATGTGTAAATATGAATTTTGGCATACAGCCTGTCCATATTATGAAGTAACGTTATAGGGGGGACATGTTTGAGACATACAAAATTATGCAAGGGACAGAAAGATGCTCTTTTCCATCTTGCATAACAGCAGAACTAGAGGACATCTGCTAAAATTGAGTGTTGGGAGAGTTAGAAGAGTAAAGAAAATGTTTCTTTACCCAATGTATTATTAGTTTGTGGAACTCCTTGACATAGAAAGTAGTGATGACATCTCACCTAGATGCCTTTAAGAGGGGATTGGACAAATTTCTGGAGGAAAAGTCCATCACGGGTTACAAGTCATGATAGGTATGTGCAAGCTCCTGGTTTTAGAGGTAGGCTACCTCAGACTGCCAGGTGCAAGGGACGGCACCAGGACGCAGACTGTGTCTTGTTGTCTTGTGTGCTCCATGAAGCATTTGGTGGGCCACTGTGAGATACAGGAAGCTGGACTAGATGGGCCTTGACCTGATCCAGCAGGTCTCTTCTTATGTTCTTATACGTTGCCACGCCAACACTTGTAAACATATACCTGTACATAGAGTTTACAGGCATCAGAAGACCTCTGCATGTGGAAAGACTGCAAGTGTTAGCAGTGAACCAATTTATTTAAAAATCATGTAGAAGGTAACTGCATTACAAAACTAGTTTTCAAAGATGGATTTCCTCCATGGATTGCCACAATTTTTGTTGCAACAACTGAATGTTAGTGGATGTTATGGGACACAACTTTCTTTGATACCTGCCTTATTGCTGCACACATTATATTTGGAAGGGGGAATAAGAAGCACAGTATGACAGAAACTGAGAAGACTTTTTAATCAACAATAACTTGCTGAATCAGCCTAATAATAGAATAGATTGCTTATTACAAGGCATGAGCAGGATTGCAGATTCAAAACCCTCTGAGGCCTTGAACATTTTTCTCACAACCTCGTCTGCATCACAGGGTTGAGGTGCGAATTGCAACTGTAGACTGCAAACACTACATAAATTAAATAATTGTAATACTTCTCCAAAGCCTCACACATGTGAGAGATAATACTTAGCAACAGTTGCACAGGTCTATGGCCCTATGCCATAGTTGCACAACATATGGCCCTATGCAGATGTTTGCAACTATCTGAAACAATCCCCATAAAATACACGTATCACTCTATGCATGGAGGCAAAAATACATCTAGTACTGAATGAATATTAAGTAAGACTATGTGAAACTCCACACAACACAGCAAACCAGGCAGAATTACCTTATCAGCAAATACCTCTAAACCACCTGTGCCAAAGTTGCATTAGGGTGGATAGTGCCATCTCTGCTTTTGTTTGTATTTCAAGAAATGCTTAAAATAAAAAAAGTATAATTTAAAAAGAGTGGTTAGGGGAGAAAAGTTTGGTTGCATTTGTCTAGAAATCAGTCTTTTTTTGTGAAAATTCTGCATCCTGCAGAACTGCATTTATGAGGGCAACAACTATTCCTCTCAATTTTAATCCATACTACCCATCTTTCCAGATTGAGTGAGTATATTTGATCGTAATTGTTTTATGATTTTAATACCGCAGGCTAGTTTGAAACAGAAAAGCTGCTAATAAAAACTATGAACAACAAAAGTTGTGATACACACAAATAATGTGGAATATTCTTTTAAACACAACTTTCACAAGCCGGTAATTATAAAAAGTTATAACAATAGGTACCACCAAAATATCTTTTCTCATAGGACCCCAAGAAGCTGTATGCATTACAAAATCTGGACTAGGTTTCAAGTTCACACATAAAAACAGTGTTTAGTGCAGATCGCAGAATCGGGAAGCTCCCATCTTAAAACAAATACGGAATTGCCCATTCAGGCATTATAATCTATATCAAGTAAGGTGAATTTGGAGAAGTATATAAGCCCCAAACTCACTTGTAATTGCACAATACAATTATGAGGAGTAATTATTATCTGAATAGGCATTTAAGACCAAATTAGATACTATATCCGACTTTAGGGATTGGAATGTAAATCCTCCTACAATTTTCCTTATTTGCTGCTGCATCAGCTGCCGCCACTCTTTCTCACTTGCTCTGACTTTACAAAAAGCAGAGGGTGGATGGAAGAAGTGGCAAGGAGTAGAACTCCCCCATTTCCTTCTTCCTGCCCCTGCGGCAGAGCAAGTGGAACAGAAGAAGCAGAGGAGATTGCAGGAGCAGAATCAGGGCAGCAACCACCTACACTGCTGCTAAGTACATGTGGGGTGCTAACACAGACAAGGTGAGGTGATTGGTGGAAGAGACATTCCTGCATCCACAGCTTGCCTCATTAGTGGGCTGGCCCTGAAGATTTCTATCATAACACTGTGTGAAATCAGCCAAGTTTCCAACAGTGGAAGTGGAGCTTTTTGCCGTTCATACCACTGAAATATAGTTCTTCTGACAACTAATGTTTTCTGATCATCCACACCTGGTCTTTGGTGAAAGCCCGATCAAGCAGGTAATCCAGCACAGGTGTTTTACGGTCATAGGAAAGGGAGACTTTCAGTGACTCTACACTGGAATTAAATTAACAGTGAATGTAATCCTGTTCTTACCTCCATTATAGGATTGGAAGCCAAAACTTTCTCTTCGACATTAGCTTCGCTAGCAGACCCACTTACAGTGGCAAAATATCTCATTGCATACTTAGCAGAGACGGTCTTTCCTGCTCCTGATTCCCCACTTACAATGATTGACTGATTCCGTTCATCTCTGAAACAGAAACAAAGTAAGTTTCAGCTGTGCGCTCCACTCAGTTCTATCATGCACACTGTGTTTGGAAGAACAGATATATAAGGCACAATATAAGAAAGTGAAAATCAAGGTAAGTAGAATGCATTTGAAATCTGTAGATACTACTTCTATCACTCCCAGTGGGACTAGAAAAAAAATGCAACACATACCATAATGCAATACTGCCCCTGAAGACTGTGATGCAAGAATAAAAATTGATGTGTCCCCAAATGCATCGTAAATGCCACTATTCCTAACTGTACGTGCTCCAGCATCAGCTTGAGAGATCAAGTATACAACTCTGATTCCCAGGGAGGATCCTACTGGATTTTATTACTGGATCTCATCCTACCAGATGTTACAACCACTTGGGCATTCTTAACTTGCCCCTGACCCAATCAAGTAGGCTTGGATGCCTAATCTGGATGACACATGCCAATCCCAGCAGGTAGGAGGCCAAGTGTTCTAGTTCTCAGTGAAATTCAGACATGGAATACACAAAATGATCTGTCTGCTTGACCATTCAAGCTCTCTGCAAAGGTCTGAGTTTCAAAGTGTTTTAAACCTTCTTGGTCCAATGCTGCATATACGCAACAGGGATCAAATGTGTACATCTGTGCGCTGGGTTTATGAGTTTAAGGAAGCCTCTGTCCTACTGAACCTTACACTGAGGCTTTTCAGTACATAGTTCTTGAGACTGCTCAGTAAGTATGAGGAAACTAATATGGCTCCTGTACCATCAAGGGTTGCATACAACATGAATTTCCTAAAAAGCTGCATTGATGAGGATTTACAAATTACTACTGGCATTTGATAGGTGCTTTAAAAAAAATTCCTCCAAAGAACATTTGCACTGTTTACGATCATCAATACAAGCAGTCTCTCTCACACACACATTCTCTCACACTATGGCTGGGCAGGATACACTATTAAATTCCCTGTGTTCAGCTTATTATAGTGCCATCTGGCAAGTACTTGGCACAGAGAGACTCTATATAAGCAGAATAAGCTGGTACCGTCTACTTGATACCAAATGTCCATGAGAAACAAGACAACATTGTGGGTTTTCACAGCCTCCTCAAACTTAAGGCTTTATAACAGCAACCACCTCTTTGCATTTTCTTCCTTGTGCAATAAAAGAGCCCTTGTTCCCCAGATGCAGGAAGGAGACCTAAGAATTGGCCAGAAGAGACCACTGAAAACACTGGCAAAAGCGTATGACATACATAATAAATGTTGGTCTCTAAAAAGGTGCCATCAGTCACACTATCTTTTTTGCTTGGTAAAAGCAGTTTCAGCAGCTTGCTGGGGTGGGGGTGGGGGTAGTTCTACAATCTAAGTGGATTGTTCAATCCACTGTTCAATCTACTGTTCAATCATTCAGTAACACTACGCAGCTTCTAATCACCATGAATCAAACCAAGGAATATACAGGTAAACTATATTGCATATCTGATTAAATTCAAGAGATGGTTTTGGAAAACGTCCAAGACTCCTATATGTGGGGGGAAGGCTGCAGAGGGCATGCAGTTCTGGCTGCAGATGTACTGCAAAGCTTGGCAAACAGACAATAATAAGCAGCACATAGGGTCGGGCCAACATCGAAACCCAAAACAGCATACTGTGGGAGCTGAAGATAAGACTAAGGTTAACCAACAGGACTTTGGCTGAAGTTGCTTCAGCACTGGTTTCAATTTTAAATAATGAAAACTAGCCCTGCACGGAGATGGGCAATCTGACCTCCCTGAGGTGGTCAGCTCATATATAAAAATGCCCTGCACTGTTTCTGGATGGATTGCTGTGATTCTTGCTGGTCTTCTGGAGCTGCTCTGGAGGCACACACAGTCTCCTAGAGCCAAGGCAACATTTCTGTGGAACAGTTATCAGTATTCAACCATTGCGAATACACATTCTTAGGAGCAGGGAAAGGAGAATGAACACCCAGGAATTTTTTATCTCCTCTGCAGAAATCTCTATCAGGGGAGCTGCTCTGGTGACTGCTTCCTAAGATTGCCCAGGATTTCCTCTCATTCTCAGGGTCCTCAATATCCCAGGACTCCTGATCCAGAAAACGTCCCAAGTCCTGAACCACAACACCAAGCAGCAATCCACACATGCACTCAGTGTGTGACACAAGAATGGCAAGATATGCTCCACAACTGTGATATGGTCAAAATATGAAACAACATTAAGTGCAACTTTAGCATGCTCATCAACTGAAAATGCATCCAGAATGTTGCTCTTAAGGCCAATAATGCCACCCAAGTCAACCCTACACATTCATATACAGAATTTGCCAAATGAAGACTCAGTTTGGAGCTATGAATAAGAATACTAGACTGAGGAGACCCAAATTAAAATATCCATTCAACCATGAAGCTCGCTGGGTGACTGTCATGTCACTCACTCAATCTCTTAGCCCAACATATCTCATAGGGTACTGTGAAGATAACATGGGGGGGAAGAGAGAGAACATTGTGTATCGCACCCCGAGTTCCTTGGAAGAAAAGTGGTAACTATAAAAATGTAACTAAGAAACCAAGCAACAGAAAATCAAGTTACCTGAATACAAAACAGTGGTCAAATAGAGTTGCACGTAATGAGTTACATGCACTGAGCAGGTTTACTGCTGAATTTACATTTCACTTCTGCATACAGGAGTTCCTCTACATGGAAATGAATGAACCCTATTTACTTCTGACTTTCAGAGATTCAATCCATCCCCCCCCCCGCTTTATTTACTAAAAGTAAAGAAACGATGCCCATTTAAATTGCACAACTGTGCAAATCTAGTAACTGTTTCTCACAAAGAGGCAACTGCACTGCCCCTTGGGGAGGGAAGACTTTTCAGTTTTTGTTCAAAATAATGGAAAAGGCCCTTTCAAAGCATCATAATCTTGACAAACCTGGCATTCTCCCATCTTCCTGACACTTTTTAAACTGTGAACAAGTTGCCTGCTGTGCCAAGTGTACAATATATTGACTTCTGGTTCCCTGCACTTCCCACTTCTGCAGCATATTAATGCCAGTTTTTGCTTTTCTCTGTTATTTCATTGACCTCTTATTGTTTGATTTACTTAAAACACTTCATGCCCTGCCTTTCCAAGCTCTGTAGGGGCCACAAGGTAGCTTATAAACAATTGTAAAAACAATAGCAGAACAACCTAAGGCTTGTATACTCAGTAGTAAGTCCCAGTGAGTTCAACAGAGTATACAGGAAGAAATGAGTGGAAGCCCCTCAATTACTTAAGCTGCAGGACATGTTCTTTGCATTCACAAAAGAAAACCACATGTTCATCCCAACCAAATCATCTTGCCTTTCTACCGGTGCTATTATTTATAATGATCAACCTGTAGATAAAAAGCTTCCTGGCTTGCAATTTATTCCTCTTCATCTCCCAATGCACTTTATCATAAATACAGCCCCTATTTCAGCTTCTTGTCAATTACTCTCCTCATAAATGGATGATTAAGATCCTTAATTATTCCTAAAGCATAATTCCACTTAAGATGACACAATGACATCATCACCAACCACCAGGAAGATGCTGCCACACCACATGGGCGGGCTCTGCACAGTGGTGCTAATTCTTAGAGGGAACCTTATCCTAACCCAAAAACGTTTGGATCATCATACACCAAGAATTAAAAATTGATAGCATTTGTGTTTGCCTGTGCAAGAAACGGTGGTCCAAAGGGGATAATTAAACACTGCTCCTCCTCTCAGAACTGTGGTGAGGATTTATTGCCAACAGTTGTCCAAAGCACTAAAGGTGCAAAAAGCTCTAAATGGCCTGGGACCAGGGTATTTAAGGATCACCTTTGCCCATATATAATATGGCCTTAAGATCATCCTCACAAGTCCTGTTCTTTGGCCCACCATTAACTGAGGTGCATTTGATGCATACAAAGGACAGGACTCCTCAATGGCACTACCACAGTTGTGGAACTCTCTCACCCAGACTATCTGTCAAGCCCCCTTTCTTTATCAATTCTGAGGAGTCGGCTGAAGACCTTGCTCTTTCAGAGAGTCCTGAATGGAGGCTCTTGATCTTGCCGATTCCTGGTGTTGCTGTTTCAATTTGTTTTATTTTTGTGTGTACTTTTCTTATTTATACTGTGATTTAACTGTCAGTAGCCACCTTGATAGGATGATATTTCTGAATACAAATGCATAGAACAGAAAACAACAATGTTCAGGCATTATGATTTCTTACTATTTGTCAGTATGATTTTGAAATATTTGAAGAGAACTGTGCTCAACACATGCACACAGGCTGGAACTCTGATGGCCCAAGAGCCAAGCCTTGTTGCAACTGGGTACCATATTCAGCTATAAGCTGGGGTTAGACGCTTCCCTAATTAAACAGTGTTCCCTGGATTTCTGACTAACTGCAAATATATATTTTTTCTAACTCTTGACAAACAAGAGTTTTTTTGTGATACTAGTGAAGTCTGTCCTAAACCAGATCCTATTGGCACAATCCATTAGGAAAGTGTTTCTCAAAGTGTGTGTTGGGACCCACCAGGTGGGTTGCGAGCCAATTTCAAGTGGGTCCCCATTCATTTCAATATTTTATTTTTAATATATTAGACTTGATGCTACCTGGATATGTGACTGCATTTGGGGAAATGTTACAGATCTGTACTTTTAATAGGTTACTCTACATATGCTTTTAACAATGATAGTCAATGGGGCTTACTCCTGGGTAAGTGTGTGTAGGATTGCAGCCTAGGATGGTTAAAAATTTTCCTGCCTGATGGTGTCACTTCTGGTCATGACCTCACTTCCGGTGGGTTCTAACAGATTCTCATTCTAAAAAGTGGGTCCCAGTGCTAAATGTGTGAGAACCTCAGCATTAGGAAGTTCTCTTGTGCAAGACCAGTTAAAAGGAATGGAGCTATGCCTCCTTTCATTGCAATGAAGTTTTTCTAGGAAACCTTTTCTTTTTTTATTAAAGTTTTACTAAAAGCAAACACACACACAAAAATTATTGCAAGTTATGTGACAAGTGAGGAGATCCTGAACTACATTTCTTTGTTCTACTACAGAATCAAACAGAAAATTAATTATCAAATCTTAAACAGTCTACATTATAAAATGCATTTTCCAGACAAATTTAAAAAACATAAAAATTAACTCCTATCTACTCATCAAATACATAGATTATTTGGCCCTCAATGCACAGAAAGTCCATGAATGGTTTCCAATTATCCATAAAAGATTTTACTGACTTGTCTTTAAGAATAATCTAGGAAACCTTTTCTGCTGGAATGTGCCCTTTGTATAATTCAATCATATGTCAGGTTCACCACTCCAGAGTTTACATTCCTGAATCCAACCTGCCAGGAAGTTAGCAGTCCTTTTCAAGAACTGAAGCTCCAGAAGGCTATTAATCCATTGTGGCTTAATGCACAGAAGCTTGATAAAAACTCTAGAGGGTAATCTAAATAACATAATGGAGATTTTTCTAGAGCCATCTGGAATGTAATTTGGCTGAGAATCATTTCACACCTCCCCTATCACAAATCTAAAACGAACAATTGATAATGAACAAAAGCTATCTTTAAAGGGAAGCACATGTGAAGAATGAAATAGTTTGCATCAGCTGCAATATCATGACAGATTGCAGCTGGATAGAAAGATGAGCCAGCAAAATGGAAGTTATTCCCTGGGAATTACTCCCTTGAGGTCACTGTAGCAACCGTCTGTTCGTGCATGTGAACAGCTTCCAGCAGGACACCTCACATGAACTTCAGGATCCCACACTGACCACATTTAACCCAGTAAGCAAATGGAGAGTCCTCTGGGTGGTCACAAATTCATTTAGTCCTCTCTTCGCTTTTGAGCTTAGGCACAATCCCCAGCAAATGGTGGCTCTTCATGCCCCATTTCAACATTCTGCTCTAAAGAGCAGAGACGTGTGTGTAAAAACAGTCAAATTCTGAAGCAATTATCCAATTCTACTGATGCGTTTGTTTAGCCAAAGAGTGTCGGAGATCGTTGAGCCAAGGTACACAAAGTCATGGACAACCTCCTGTTCATGTGCAGAGATTGTAATGCAGGGAGGTGAGTCCACATCCTGAACCATGACTTGTGGTTTTTTCAGGCTGATTGTCAGTCCAAAGTCTTGGCAGGCCTTGCTAAAACAATTTATGAGCTGTGAGTTTTCCAGACTCACAAAGAGAGTCTGGTCCAACAAGAAGCTGACGGAACACACTAAGATCCAGGTCTACAGAGCTTGTGTCTTGCATACACTTCTGTACTGCAACGAGTCATGGACGCTCCCAACAGGAGAGGAATCTGAACACTTTCCACATGCGCTGCCTCTGGCGCATCCTCAGCATCACCTGGCAGGACAAAGTTCCAAACAACACAGTCCTGGAATGAGCTGGAATCCCTAGCATGTATGCACTGCTGAAACAGAAACGCCTGTGTTGGCTTGGTCATGTCATGAGAATGGGTGATGGCCGGATCCCAAAGGATCTCCTCTATGGAGAACTCGTTAAGGGAAAGCGCCCTACAGGTAGACCACAGCTGCGATACAAAGATATCTGCAAGAAGGATCTGAAGGCCTTAGGAATGGACCTCAACAAGTGGGAAACCCTGGCCTCTGAGCATCCCGCTTGGAGGCAGGCTGTGCAGCATGGCCTCTCCCAGTTTGAAGAGACACTTGCCCAACAGACTGAGGCAAAGAAGGAAGGCCTGCAGCCAGGGAGACAGACTAGGGACAGACTGCACTTGCTCCCAGTGTGGAAAGGATTGTCACTCCCGAATCAGCCTTTTCAGCCAGAACAGACGCTGTTCTAGAACCACTTTTCAGAGTGCGATACCATAGTCTTCTGAGACTGAAGGATGCCAATGAATTATGAATTATCCAATTCTAGACGGTTGCTACATCCCATGAAAAATATCCAGTTAAAAAGTTGAACATTAACAGCCTCTTTAAAGTGACAATATTAACAGTTTTCAGCTAACTAGGATAAAGCCCTAATTTTTATTTCTAAATAAAAATAAACTTTGTGTTTATAGCACCTTCCTTCCAATGAATCCACAGGAACATGTATGATCCTTCTCATACTCCAACACTACCTCCTCAACCACCATGTGAGGAAGATTATTAGACCAAGAGATAGCAACTGACTCAAGGTCACCCACAGAACTTCCTAACAAAGCAAAGATCTGAACCCAGGTTTCCCTGCTCCAACACTCTAACCACTATACACAATACTATCTGCTATGACTATAAATACTGGTTACAGATAGTATTTTTGCAAACTAATATAATACAAATCAGTTCTTTTAATATCACCGAAACATCATCATTGTATGTATTCAATCATTAACAAGTTTAAAGAACAGGGGCCTTTGCACCCAGTGCCCCTTACTTTCTCTAGAATCATCCTTTTCCTAAAGCCAAAACTGGTAGCATATGATGCCACCACAAAGACAAAAGCCAGGAAGAGAGACATCATCTTTGAAAGTCTCCCTCGCATTTGCTTGAATGACCCTCAAGTCATCGTCCCCAAGGTCCAAAAGTCTATACTATATTTCAACGGAGGCATTCTGTTAATCATATAGTAAATGGTTTGTCAAGCATTTCAACTGGGAACATTTAAAGAGCTACCTTGTGATGGTTATTAAATATGCAGATAGGAAAAACAATTTCAGAATTTGTTCACCTTCCTCAAACAACAACAAAAACTACAGAATACAGTCCTCAGTGAAACAAATAGAAGCCTTGTTCTTACCAACCTGGCCATTTGTTTATATGCTTCCTCAGCCACAGCAAAGATGTGGGGGTCCATATCCCCCATGTTCTGGCCACTGTATGCATTGATGATATCTTCGCCATAGATAGGCAGCTGTTCATAAGGATTTATGGCAACTAAAACTATACCTGAAAAATAATTTAAAAAAAAAAAAAGATGTTATTGGCAAGTATTAACAGTCCTTTCAAAAAGTTTTGTTCTGTGGAGAATTACAGAAAAACATCTTTTTTTTTCCTTCTCCTGTTTAAGCAAGTTTTTTTGCCAAACAAATGGAAGTAACTGAGAATAGAGGGAAGAAAAAAAGACAAACAGCAGCAAGTAAAGTGACTTCAATTGCATTAGACCCTTGATCCATCTAGCTGTTGAAAATGGTGGCAGGTCTTTGAAGTTTGGGGCTGTGGTAGTTTCCTGGAAATGCCAGTACTTGACTCTAGGACTTTCTTCATGCAAAACATGTGCTCTAATACCAAGCTATGACCAGCCCACTGTATAGATGAACCTTTATTTTCTTAGCAGAAATCAAAGGGAGACCATGATTCCCATGCACACTATCAGCTCAACACCTCTCATAGTTCCTCAGGTTTCTGAGACTGGGGCTATAGCTCACTGGAAAAGCACATACAGAAAATCCCAGGTTCAATCCCTGTCACTAGCCATTAAGAAGAATCTCAGGAAGCAGAGTCAAAGAGGCCCTTGCCTCAGGCCTTGGAAAGTACTATTGGACTAGATGGGTGAATATCCTAGTTACAGCATGACTCATACAGTAACTCATACTCCCAGCATGAGTTACAATCATATAAGCCTACCTCAATTCAAAGAAAGTGTATCACACGGTGAGCCAATGGTGAAGGTAGCCATCGTGGCCATTTTTGTACTTTAGATCAGTGGTTCCCAAACAGGTGAGACACAACCCACCAGTCAGGGAAGCATTGCTTCCTGCCCCTTTAAGGTGAAGGCAGGAGGCAGCAATGCAATCCCCAGAATCAAGCTGCTGCTGGGGATGGGAGGTTTTTGTTTGTTTTTTTACGTGTACCAGCAGCCAGTACCAAACTCCTGGGGGGTCTGGGGAGCCCTTTGCAAGGTTCCCAAAGCCTCCAAACATGTAAAAAAAAAAAGAGGAAAAAGGGGGCACTTCTGGTTTTTGTCACAAAATCAAGAGTGCCTGTTTTTCTCTTTTGGAGAAAATGTTTGGAGGCGCGGGGAGTCCTGTGGAGGGTTCCCCAGACTCCCAGACCCCCCAGGACTCCAGTGCTGGCTGCCAGAAAGTTAAAAAAAAACCTATCCCTCGCAGCAGCATGATCCTGGGGATCATGTTGTTGCCATAGCTCCTCCATCGCACACACAGTCCTCCCAACTCCCTTGTAGGAGTTTGGGAAGCACTGTTTTAAATAACTGAATTTTAAACAATCGCCTTATTTGCCAGTATCCAAAGCACCCAACTCCTGGGGAAAAGTTAAGACAAAGACTGCATGCAGCTTCTGCTACCCTATGTATTTGCCCACAGTCCTTCCAGTTTTCTCTGCCTGTCTCCAAGCAGGAAAGGCAATGGCAAAAACCAGGCTAGAACAAGGAGGTGGGGTGAAAATAATTCCCCTTTTGCACAAACAGAGAACTAAAGATACAACCACTGTCTCTACAAGTTTATGAGGTTAATACTGCCATTTATCCCTCATCATATCCACTGGGAAATTCTGCAATAGGTAAACATAGTTTATTTATAGATCAAGGTGAGTGCTCAAGAACAGTAAACCATGCTTTTAAAAATGAAGTAACAGAGACATTAGAGCATGTTTTGGGAGGGCTTATTGGAGATCAGCAAGATAATGCTCCCTGTATGATAACTGTTTTCCCCAGATTGTC
This sequence comes from Tiliqua scincoides, assembly GCF_035046505.1. NCBI lineage: Eukaryota > Metazoa > Chordata > Lepidosauria > Squamata > Scincidae > Tiliqua > Tiliqua scincoides. The sequence goes on from NC_089828.1 coordinate 15,235,775, forward strand.
AGCTGAAATTTTAAAAATGCCTGATCTGAAGCCAAGAAGCTAGTGCTTGATTCAGATGTCCTATGTCACGCAAGACAAGGCAGAGGTCACCTGGGAAAACAGTGTTTGTTCCTTGACTGAAACATCCCCAGTGAACTGGTGCTTACCATCATTCTAAAGGACGGAAACAACCACCACAGCTCTGTCTCAAAGATGGAAAAAGAGAGGGAAAATAGGTAGGCCCCTCTAGGGTCTTCTGAAACATTTTCCTAGTCCCAAAATTCTAAGAATTTTTCAAAATTGACACCAAGAACTTTACTTTCAAGACAGAGACGCATCACTTGTAAATGCAAAGCAAAATGAAAAGGATATTTAAAAATAAAAAATGTACATTTTAGTTAATGTTATTTTTTTTCTTTGTGTCTGTGAAGGAAGAAGGCTTTTAAAGTCAAGGGATATTGATCATGCTACAGTCAAAACTAGGGAGAGCAGGCTTGTAGTGAAAGTACATAATAATTGCCACTGAGGAGCCACTCCCCCAAACCTTTCAGTAAGAAGCAGATTGATTTCAACAGAATTTACTTCCAAGTCGGTCCTTAGTCCAGACTACTTCAAACAATCTCAATATGACATGACTCACGTAGCAGCTGTTAAAGCCATTTTAATTAGCTTTCTATGCAAATTGGCTGACTTGCATGTTAACTGAGCACTACACAACCCTGAAGTTAGCCAGCACCACCACAGATACCTACCATATTAGCTGATCAAACATTAACAGTGGCACAGAGCTTCAACCAACAGGAATATTTACCAATATTCCTAAACCAATATTTACTAAACTAATATTTAGTAGCAATCATATTGTGATAACCACTTTCTAACCCATCTGCTGCTGTTTTATTGTCATTTGAATCTCATTTGTATTATTTTACAACTTTTGGATGTTTGGGGGCTTACTTTGATCATGTGCAAGTAAACCTCTAAGAATTTTTTATAAAATGGAAAGGCAATGTATATATATTTTTAGATAAAACAAGAGCTGTTCTGTCAAAGTGGCTCAAAGTTACACACTGAACAAGCCCTCTGGGAGCAGAACAGATTCACCGTGTATCTTTATATCTCCATAGCTGTGTCTCACAACCTACCATGTAAAGAAGCCTGGTTCTACACTTACCACAATACGTATAAATGAGTTTAGAGTCTATAAACCGAACTTTGAGGTTATGAAGAACAGCAGGCTCATGAAGATAGCTGAGAGCAGTCAGATCATTTTCGCCCACAAGTATGTCTGGGTTTCGCAAGGGTGGTAGCTCTTTGGTCTTAGGGTCAAGCTTATATTCAAGATCCTGAAAATTAGAGAATATACTGAAGTTATATTTTGGGGTTTACTCTGCATATAGCCTAATAAAGTTGAAGGTAAAGGAGTATTATGCATTCAAAATCATCATATATAGCACTTTAGCATAAATTCAAAAGACACAATCTAATACACATACATAGGTTCACATCATGAACATGCAACCCTCTCTATATGAGCCATTTCAAGCAATGTTATCTAATGAGGAATAAATAAGACAACATTACCTTGCCTTCCTCAAGTCGAAGATGGAGGACTTTGTCTCCAGGTTTATAATCTTTCAAGAGTTCTGCCGACTTCCAGACTACTTCTGAATCAGGGATCCAAATCCTTGCATACTGCGAAACAAAATCAAAACCCCAAAATTAGTTTATCCTAATGAGTATACTGATACAAGAAGTGTAAATACACATGCCAACATTGTCAAGTTTGCAGTCAAACTGATGGGGGACACACGACTACTTACAGCAAGCAGTTATGACCAGCTATCAACACTCATAAAAAAAGACCACCAAACTGTAATAAACCAAGTATCTATATTTTTTTTCCAGTTACTCATATGCAGTTAAGACAGCTGAAACTAGAACTAAAGATACAACCCTAAGCATAGTTTGGCCTTCACTGTGTCCAGTGCAGGGTTGGAAGTGGCAGCCGCACACCTTGGAGTAAGTAGATAATTATCCCCTTACTCCAAGTAACTCCGCAGCCACTTCAAAGATGGCTACTCAGATCTGCACCAGCTAAATCGCAGCTGCAGATCCAAGCAGCCCAGTATAATGCTGAGCTGCTTGGGAGGGGGAGTTAGAATTTAGCCTAAATGCGGGAGGCCAGTCCCACACCTCGCCCAAGCCTGGTCCATCTTTACCCTGGCCAAGAGCACATTCTGTTACCCATTCTGCCCTCCCGCCAACCTTTCCAACACCCTGTGCTGGCCTCCCTAGGCTGGTTCTAACTTAAATTCTGCCAACTCAGATCTAAGGAGGTGCAAATGTGCATTACAGCATGTTTGCAACATTCCCAGCCAGCACAAGTATTTGGGCCAGCCCAACAAGTGCTTTGGATTGTGCTCTCAATCACAGTGTGCATCAGCAACAGCAGCACACATAATTAAAACACATTCTGGAGGAACAGCTGAGAGTGTCAGAGAGTGGTGACATTCATTTATTTATTGCAAATTTCATCCCATTAGGTTAGTAAACTCACTGTCCCCAAAAGGCTTTGAACATGGGTAACTTAATAAATATGAAAAAAGTTTCTCTCTAATACAATGAGTGCACAATTTGTTTCTTCACCTTAAACATAATCCTGAAGTGGTGGCACACTGTAGTTCAGGGGAGTGAAGAGCAAATTGTCTTTGGGCAATGGGTTGCATTAGATAACCTTTCCTTATGATTCTTATGAAACCATGAACACTTTGCTTAGCAAGGTCAAGACTCACCTAAGCACATAAACTTTGCAGACTCTCCCTACCTGGAAACAAGCTCGACTGTTTCTTATAAACAATTATGTCAGTGGAATTTGTCTCCAAGATCTCCAAAGCCTGGAATTCTACCTGAAAGGATTCAGCTCAGAGACTGCTTTTCTTTTGATGATTCTAATCTGAAAAGGCAACACTCATGGCCTTTAGAAGAACTAATGATCTAGTGGCCAAACTGGAATTTCATTGTATAAGAAACAAAACTGACTTATCCCTTATCTTTAGATCTTGCTCTTTCTCATAGGCAAACACACAGGCTCCTGATCTAAGCAGAATTTATGCAGCTCTATCTGTTTTCTTGCTGCAACACATTTAGCACAAAAAAGGCTGCCACCCTAGGTCAGGCTGCCATCTGGTGCCTTCCACTCCACAGTCCGCACCTGATCCTTTCCAGCAACAGCAGAAACAAATCTGCAAGTTGTCATACACCATCCTCACAAGCAGTGGACATATATATATATATACACACACACATACATATATAAGGAGAAGAGTAGTTTAACAATAGCCTCATTAATGCAAGAGAGAGCAGCCAGCCACTCCATCAATCATTCTCTCTCCAGGCACTTAGAACAGCTTCACTCCAAGGCAAGCCACGTCTCCCTTTCCCCTGAGCTCATGAAAGAAAGATAATCACTTTGCATTGGGGAAGGGTCACTGCCTTGGAGTGAAGACTTTCTAAGCGCCTGGAGACAGACCAGTTGATGGATTGTCTGCCTAATGACTCAGTCTTACATCACAAAGGTCAGCAAAGCTGTTATTAAATCGCCTGCCTAGCAAAGGGACATTGTTTTTTAAATAGATTTGCTTTAATGCAATTTTTGCCATCCACATGAGTTCTGGGAAAGGAACCCTCGCGAATAAGGTGATTTATCCTGTACAGTCACTATCAAAAGTAATTTGTTCAAACAGAGCACTTCCTCTCCCTCACCTTAACCAATAAAAATTAATTTCATAGCTCCAGACTGTAGATTTTACAAGACACACACACACACACACACACACACACACACACACACACACACACACACACAGAGGACACAACAGAACATGTGCTGAAGAAGAGATGTCCTCCAATTGCACTTCCTGACACATCCTGGTCAGTGATAGAAAGAGGAAAAATCTAAGATACTGCCTCCACCACAGTACTGGCAGATGGCCAAGAAGCATCCTCCAAGATCATTGGGTGGGAGAGTGTCCCTGCAAGTACACAAGCACCAAGGAGGGGGTTAGAATTGGGCTTGGCCCGAGAGCTCCCAGACCTCAATGCCACATGGCCTCAGATACTGGCCTAAGAGCAAAGGCATGTTCATAAGGGAGATAGATTGTTAGGACTGGAGTGGTACTATGAAAGAAGGTTGGCATTGGTGGGTTTCCAGTGTCAGAGTTGGCTTTCAGTGCCCTTCCTAAGAGGAAATCACTATTCTTACATCAAGAATTATTATTTTTAAAAGGGGGGTGGTCCAGATCATGTAAAGCTAGGAGGAATACTTCTATTCTTCACAACAGGCAGGTCAAAGCATCATAACATCTCTGCAGATGGAAGGGGATCAGATGAATTTTGGTTATAGCAATGGAAAAAGAAGAGCAACTGGACACAGTCTGAAGGAGACAGTTCCTCCCCATTTAGGAAATGTATGACTCTTGGAAGTCATTCAGAAGAGGCTGTGTACAAAGGTCTAGACATGCCTGAGGTAAAAGAAGACCAAGAACCACTCATCACAGGATTCCAGCAACCAATTTGGTCTTGTTTTCTGAGCTTTTTTCGAAAATAACTGTGCATCATACCAAGTCATCAAATTCAAGTCAAGTGTGTCATGCAGCACACAACAGCTTTGGAAATCAATAAGCACAAATCTTCAGAAGAATAAATAGATCATTTGAGAATGCCTACTAAAGTAGTAGGCAAACCGTTAGGTGAGAACAGCTTTATTGAACAGTGACCTATCAGCCCAAACATTGTTAATTACAGAACAACCTCTGGAGGCCACCAGAGCACAGGTCCTGCTGCCTCCGGAGAATCAGAGGGCCCCCAAAACCCATGGATTTCAACATCTGTGGGTTTCGATTTCCACGACAGTTCCTGGAACTGAACCCCCATGGATAACATGGACCCACCTGTATATGTCCACATAACCCCCTTAAGCCGGTGGATAAAACTCCCCCTGCCACTGCCCAAAGGAAACATTCAAACACACTAAACAAATCATAACATATTTATTAGCAGCTACAGAAATAAAAAATTTCTTCCACTGCTTTTGCAAATTAGACAGGTGTTGGCAGACAATCAACATAAGAAATCTCCAGAGCTTGAAGAGCAGTCAACAAATGACAGTCCTCATCATTTGAACCTCAACCATGATGGCTGATATTCAGTGGCTGTCGTTGGCAGACTATAAATTCACACTGCAGCATTATACCAGATGGACATGGTGAAACATGTAATAAGCTATTAGGGAGAGTTTATGTGATTCATACAACAAATCAATTACTGCAGGATAACCAGATAGGGTTGATTTTGGAAGATATCTGAAGTTCCATGGATTTGATCAGTGGTTCCCAAACTGTGGGTTGCGACAAATTTTTGGTGGGTTACTAAACTGACAAGCTGATAGCTGACAAGGTAAATGTACTGAGCTCTATGGAAACTGAAACAGGGCAGCACATGCACATTTACTCATGAGTAGATGAACATGCCTAGGTCCACTTTTATGGGCAGGCCAAGGGAATTCACCACCACCAGAATGGTCCTGATCCAATGAACACAGGCTCCAACAAACTTGAGAAGCAAGTCATCCATCCCAAGCTGACAAGACAACTGCATTGAGCCCTATGGAGAGCAAAACTGAGCTGTACATGTGCATTTACACATGAGTAGATGAATGGGTCTTGGCTCTTATTGAAGGCCAAGCAAAGGGGAATGCAAAGCCACCAGAATGGTCTTGATCCAATGAATGCGGAGCTCAAACACATACTACAGAAGGTGGTCCCCCCCACTATAGTAAAAGCAACAAAACCAGAGATTTCAGTGGTTAGTAAAATGTTTAGGTTTGTAACACAATGTTCCAAAGCAGGAACAGAAGATAGAAAACTTCCATTTTTGAACTAGTCACTGTTCCCTGTTATATTTGCACCAGGTTTTAATAAACCACAGCTACAGCTGAACTCAAGGAACCATGATTCGTTTCAAAAGCAGAAACTTTCACTCTCCTCCTCGGGTGCACAGAGGAAATGGAAGTGTGTGAGAGCACAGGAAATGCAGATCTGGTCATAAGAATCGAAACTATGGTCATCTGAACCCATCTTTTGCCTGTAAGAAAACACTGCCAATGCAAATCGATGTCACAATATCAGAAAGATTTTATTCGAAAGATTTCAAATCAAGCAATGTGTGCTCACAACAACAAGGAGCAGAAAAAAACATACACGCAAACAGATCACCATAGAAACCAGACTGCCAGTGCTAACTGAGCCTTCCCCAAGAGATATTTAAGGGATATTAGGACCCTGCTGGCACCAGAAGCCTGTAGCTTCTGCATATTTAAATTTGATCTGCATATTCAAATTTGATCAGATTTCAACTGCAAGGACAGATTACACTTCCATTCTTGACTGCATCACAAAGGCAGAGAAGAGAATAATCTTTATAATTAAACTACACAAAGGTGGCTGAGCTGTGCATTGTTTTGCTATCATTTATTCTCAATTACAGCCAACTCTATCCTAAGGGATAAAGGCATATATCATCAGATGTGCATGCTGCAGCATTTATCATATCAGGATGGTGCCACACACAGTCTAATTGGATATCTACAGCAGGACACTGCTTTGGAAAGTAGTTGCACATTAAGATATGCTTTTGAAATCTAGAACTAAGAGGCAGCTCTTGAAAAGTACATTGTGCAGCAGCTGGAAAGCAACTCTGATAATCTGGAAGGCTTAGGGCTGTCCGAGAATTGAGAAGAGGCAGATTTCCCAAGAAGTCTGCCATGCGTGATGTTCACAGAGAGTAAATAAAGCACAGTCACAGCAAAAGGAGCCACACAAGACAGTTAAATGCCTGAATGATTGAACAGGCTCAACAGAATCTTGCATATATATTACGGGAGGACTTTTTTCCCCCCCAACGTCAGCGGGCCGAGATGATTATTTTACCAAAATAGCATTAAAAGCTATGCAGTACTCTTCAAGGAAAACACACTTATGACAATGTTTAGGAAGGACAACGAACAGGCAAGATCCTCTGCACTTTCTATCGCACATACTGTCAAAATGTGGTTGGGGGAAAGAGGGTACAGACTGAATTCCACCCACAGAAGCGAACAACTGCAAGATTCCTCTTGTACTTCATGATCTCATTAGAGATCACACGGGAAAAATCATCAGACCATATAAACCATCAACACACTCGCATCATAAGACCCACTGGAGGCGTTTACCTCTAGAAGGCACTAACAGCTTCTTGAAATCAGCTGTCAAAAATATACTTGTCTACACATGGGATGCAATACACTGCCAAATTCTCAAATCCTATCAAAATGCATGGGAACTGTTCCAATGTAGTCTACAGCTATATTAAATTTAGACTGAAGAGAAGGGCATTAGGAGAACAAGAATAGCGGTGAAGTAGGACTAACAACTGAATAATGTGTACTCAATTATTCTCAACAATGCAGATATATTTTGAGCATATGAAAAAAAGATAATGGCATTTATTGACTAAAAGACACAGGAAAATCTTTTCTTCAGAAAGTTGTTTTAAAGGCATTGCCTGAAAACAGGATACAACAGTACACAGTTATAAAATGACAACAGTATAAAAAACCATTTCACAGGCAACAACGCCAGACTAAACACCCGTCTCGTTAGCCAGCAAGTAATGAATAAATTGGTAAGCATTATCACTGGATTCTCTAACTGATGTGCCAACTCAGATTTCCATTCTCCATTTTGGTTTCCAATTTCCTTGTTCATGTTCCAATCCTCTGAGCCTTTCAAACATAAATTGCATTATAGACACCTATGCTTCCTGTAACTATATTGTATACACAAGATCAAAAATTAGATAAAAATCAGGACAGGCCAGCCCACCCATGAAGCCAGCTGAGGCAGTACCCTCAAGCAGCAGATCGAAGGGGGCACCCACTCACCTTCACTGTTCATCTCCTGCTCTCTGGATTGGAAAAAGAAGAGGGGGACAGAACAGAAGGAGGAATGTGGAGAAGAGCAATGGACTAGTGTTGGAGATGCTCCTTTCTTTCACACTTCCTCTTCCACTCCATTCCCTTCTCCCTTAATTCAATTCATGCGGTGGGAGGCTGACCCATCATCAGGTAAGACAGCGCAGCATTTGACACATTTCTAGGCAAATTGTTCAGATGTGCTAGGTTTTCATTAAGTGCAGGGAACTGCAGTTTTCTTCCCCCTTAGAAGAAAATCCAAACAAGCACCCCCCCCCAAGCATTTTGAAGTGCTACACTCCAAGGAGGCCTGCACCACATGCTTTAGACTTCTCTCTTCCCCCCCCCCCCAGAGTTTGAACCAGGGAATTATCCAAGAGTTATGTAAACTTTGGGTAACTATTTAGCATGAGTATTAAGTAAGGTTTTTATATTTTAAGTTTTTCTTCTATTAGGTGGGAGAAGTGAAACGGTTATCACCTCTAAAACAAACGGACGAGGAAACTTAAAATACGTACTACAGACTAATCTAAATCAGAGTGGGAAATATTTTTCAAGCCCTTCAGAGGCAGCTGTGAAAAGATTAGGTGCCTCTTCTCAATCTTTACTTACTATACTACTTACTACAGCTTCATACAAATTTTTCTCCAACAATTTTAGAGCAGCATAAAAGGTACTCTAGTCTCATTTTACTTCCCACCACGTTCCCCGTGAGGTAGGTGAGGCTGAGAGAAAGTGATTGGTCCCAGACCATCCTGTGAGCTTCACGGCTAAGGAGGAAACTGAACTCAGCCCCCCATACCTATCCTCTGAGTGAGAGTTCAGAGCCCAGTGTTGAACAGCATGCTGCAACGTACACGCAGAGGCAGATACACAATGGCACTGCACAGATCCTGTCCTCGGAGACAGAGTTCCAACACTTTTGCAGCTGATCACACAGCTTCTGTGCAATGTTATTTTGCACACCAGAAATAAATGCTTCGAACAAATAGGGCAAGGAGCACCAGCTACAACCTGCAGAAGTGCCACAATGCTACAGCTGAGTGATTTCAAGTAATGAAGGGAGAGAATAAGGTATTGCCAGAACACAACACACTGCCCCAAACAGAAGAACTCCAACCAGCATCTTTGACTACAACAGAGCTCAGCTCCTTGCAGAAACATAGGTGGGCATTTTGGCAAGTCTTAACCCCTTTCCCTAACAAGCCTATGTAGAGAGGCTGCTGCACACATGTACACTTCAGCTAGAGGTGACTCTATATTTAGATTCAGAAATCTAAATACTAAATTTAGCACACCCAAACAGCTGTGCATGAGATGCAGAAATACTTCCTAGACGTATTTCTAGTCTAATACTTCCAAAGTTATCTTGGGGGAGGGGGACTACAACTTACAACTTACCCCATTTGACAGGGGTCCTATTCATCCATTTCTTTTCTAATTTCCATTTTAGGAAACAATGCCATTTCTAGAGATTTTTCTACCCCATATCGCTGACTGTAACTACCAGACCTTGGGATCAAACAAGCTGGACTTTGATCTGGAAGATCCAGGTTCAAACCCCCACTCAGCCATGAAATTTCCTGGGTGACTTTGGGCCAATCACTATTTCTCAGCTTCACCTACCTCACAGGGTTGTTATCTTACATAACAACCTAAGAACATGAGAAGACCCATTAGGCCAAAGGCTTCCTGTATCTCACAGTGGCCCATCAGGTGCCTCAGGGAGCACACAAGCCAACAGGACACCAGCATCCACGTGCCCTCCCTCGCATCTGGCATTCAGAGACAGCCTACTTCTAAAATTAGGAGGATGCACATGCACATCATGGCTTGTAACCTGTGATGGACTTTTCCTCCAGAAATTTGTTAATGCCCTTTTAAAGGCATCCAGGTCAGATGCAATCACCACATCCTGTGGCAAGGAGTTCCACAGACTAACTACACGCTGGGTAAAGAAATATTTTCTTTTGCCTGTCCTGACTCTCCCACAAGGAGGGAACCATGTACACCACCCTGAGCTCCTTGGAGGAAGGGCAGTATAAAAATGTAAAAAACATGGAAGAGCTGTTACCTTCATTCTTGCAGGTAAGATTTCCAGAACAATCTGACTGGCCATTGTGAAATGCTGGACAAGATGAACTCTTAACCTGATCCAGCAGGGCTGCTCTTACCTTTAAGGACTTCAGGTCAAACCAGCAAGAATAAATAGTTCACCGCAAAATCTCTGCTCTCAAACTTGCTATTGATTTTGCGAGAGTACAAAAAAAAATGGTTGGCAACCTTCAGTCTTGAAAGACTATGGTATAAGCCTACAGCACCTGGTATTCCCAAGCGGTCTCCCATCCAAGTACTAACCAGGCCTGACCCTGCTTAGCTTCCAAGATCAGACAAGATCAGGCATGTGCAGGGTAACAGTTGTACAAAGTACTTGGCGAAAGTGCAGAACTACCCCTTACAAAAAAGCTAACTTTATAGTATGAACATTAGCATTAATAACTTCTCTCCAATTCCCCAGAAAAGTTGGATATTTTGAATTTTAAAGCAAGACTTAGAGACCACAGAAAGAATCTAATGGGAAGGTTTCTTGCACAAACTCCACTGAAACCAAAAGAAATTGCATAAAAGAGGGAGAGTTCCTGCTGGAATCTCTCCAGTACTTCCAATGAGACTCATTTTCAGACAGTAGCTTATAGCCAAAATACAACTGTCCTATGTCTTGTGCTGAAAACAGCACTTATCCAGCATCACACTTAAAAGAGTTCCTGCCAACAAAACTGTCATGAATAACGTTGTTGATTGCTCATCGTTTCCCAAAATGCAGAAAGAGGAAACACTTTTTATATGGGTCTTAGTTTTTTAGAACAAAAAGTCAACTTCAGTGCTTGGATTGCTTAAGACTTTTTACGGTTCAGGAAGGCAAAAACAAAAGGATCACAGTGGCAATTAATGGAGTGGAAAATGAAAAGCAACCTCTTTTTCAGTGCATACTATGTACAGTATGCATTTGAAAGGCTTGATGGAATATGTGCCTGTAGACACTTACCATTATATCCAACATTGTCCTACAACTGAAGATCATCACACTGACCATCATGGCTATAATGCAGTGGTTCTTAAATTTTTAGCACCAGGACTCACTTTTTAGAATGACAATCTGTCAGTACTCGCTAGAAATGATGTCATGGCTGGAAGTGACACTATCAATTTAGGCTTCAAACCTAAACTGCAATCAGCCAAATGTCCCATCACACAGCGCGCTTGTGCTGTTGTTTTGCATAGCTCGGAATTCAAACATTCCAGCTTGGAAGTCAAAGCAGAAGGCAGACTTGGATATTTCTCTAACTACACAGCCCTCCCTCCTTTCCAGTGCCCCACCTTCCCACCTATTCAAGGCAAAGAGCAATGTCTCTCTCCCACCGGGAGCCTGCCCTTCCCAGCAGCTCTGTACCCTGTATTTTCAGCTCTCAGTGGCGGTGAGCTAGGTGCTACAAGGCCCACCTGAAACTGTCTCGCGACCCACCTAGTCGGTTCTGACCCACAGTGTGACAAACACTGCTATAAGATAAGATGTGAGGCATTAAGCTTTCAAAGTGATGTTATCCGATATTACAATATCATAGAGACCGCCCTCCCCACAACAGACTGGGTATGTCTCAAAACACATTATTTACACAGAATGTCCATGTTGGAATATCTGTCTTTTCCTCCTACATCTTCTTTCAGCAAGTACATGAACTTTCAAATTTTAAGCTTCCTATTAAAGCTTACCCTTTCTGCCACATTAGTTAGAATCCCTCAAACGAAGTATTATTTTTGTAGAACCATACAAAATAAAGATGCCTTGAGAAAGGCAAGACAGCAGATATGAGCTGCAACAAAGATATTAAACTCACTGAAGTTATTGTTGGGCCACAACAAAAGTAGCTCTCCAAAATAAATGTTGAACTACACACCTATCCAATAATGACAACTCAGTTTCTTTGACAAATCAAGGAGGGTTTTCTGAAGCATAAATCTCGGATGCATGGATGAAATACAAAGACTTGAACCCTAGGATACTGAATGATGCAATCATTCCAGCCTGTGGAATCCATACAGACCAAAGCAAGGGCTCACCTCATTGTTCCTAAGAAGTCTATTAAAAAATAGGTTCTCTTTTTGTAATCGGACTGGGCTTTGACAGGCTCTGAAACTTGGTGTTACAGTATCTGCATCTGTTGTTCTTGGTCGCTGCTCTACTTGTCTTTCATTCTGTAATTGTCCTCTTTTCTTTCACTATTGGCTTTAAAGAATTCTATATCATTAGCTACTTTAATACAACTGTAGAAAGTCTTAGGGGCACAAAATGGCAAAAACAGATGTTTAATAAATCAGATAGACCGGTGGTTTCCAAATTGGTGGGTTGTGACCCACCAGGCAGGAAAGCACTTGCCCCGGCCCCTTTAAGGGGCAGGGAGTGGGGAAGGCAATAATGCAATTAGCAGGACTGCAGTGCTGCTAGGAATGGGAGTACTTTTTTTTTTTTACTTACCTACAGCCAGTGCTGCTGTACTGGGAAGACCTGAGGGGGTCCGTGGAGCCCTATACAGGGCTCCCCATACCAGCAAAAGTCTAAAAAGAAAGAAAAAGAGACAGACACGTCTGGTTTCATTGCAAAAACCAAAAGTGCCTATTTATTTTCTATTTTTAATGTGTTTGGAGGGGCAGGGAGTCCTACAGACACTCCCCAGGACTGCAGTGCTGGTTGCAGGTAAGTAAAAACCCCTCCCTTCCCCCACACATACTTACCGTGCTCCCAACTCCCTTAGGAAGCACTGAAATAGACTGTTTCAAAAAGCCCAGATCCATAAAACCATAGAAAACAGACAATGCAGCACTAAAATAGCCTGTGTCAAAATGTTGATTTGACTACTTTCGATGCCAGAGAACCCCTTAAAAAGAATGGACTTGGGGCCCAATCCTATCCAACTTTCTAGGACTGATGCAGCCTTGCCAATGAGGCACACATTGCATTGGGGGGAGGGGCAGTCATGGAGGCCTCCTCAAGGTAAGGAAACATTTGCTCCCTTACCTCAAAGCTGCATTGTGGTTGCATCAATGCTGGAAAGTTGAACAGGACTTGGCCCTTAGGAGTAACTACTGAAGAAACAGAACTCCCTGCCCAGAAGCTTTTCTGTTTAGAACTTCTTTCCTTTTAAAAAAGATCACTCCATGTTCTTACACAGTAACACCCTGAGAAGAAACCCCCAAGGGAAAAAATTCATTAGGTTGAATGGTTTGCTGCTTAACCAGGAAGCTGTTCAGCGCTAGCTTATAAAACATTCTAGAGAACCGTATTTCATTCCATGCTTGCTAATCTGCTGTTTGCAAGAAGATTCACCAAAAAGAAAACCAAGAACTAAGGTCAGATTTTAGTTCCCAAAGCACTGAAAAGCTGAAGTGAGAAGAAACTGGGTAGAGAAACATCAAACCCAGAAGTAGTGAGTTTCTACAGGGAACTACAAAAAGCAAAACACAAAACCTTACAAATCTTGTTCAGTTGTTTGCTCAAAGCTACACTAATCAATATATAGTTAACTCTCTTCCTTCAACGATTCTGTTAGGCTGCTATCCCATAGCCAACACTGAAAGGCAGTCACCACTGGTATAGTAAATCCCACAGTCATATCTGTTTTACAATGACAGTATTAAAATATCAACAATCTTATATGGAAAAACTTCCCCAAGAACCATAAGAATTCCCAAAAGTAGAACAGCAACACCACACACAAACAAAGCAGTGTCATTTAGTAAAAGTTTCCTAGCATACTTGGAATAACTGCTTACCCACCTAAGCTATACACTTCATGCATTACCCATAATATGGGTAAATGGTCCCTTGATATGCAATTCTGCATTCAGAATTACGCAGGAGGTTAAGGAGTTCTTTGTGCAACCAAACATAGAATCGCAGCCTTGGGAGATGAAGTGTCAAAGGAGTTATTAATTTTTATACTACTTTTCAACAATAAAAAAGACAGGTCACAAAGCACTAGCAAAATAAATGGTTGCCTTTCCCAATTAGCATGCATGTAGATGAAGAGATCATTGTACTGCATCCAGAATTGGGGGGGGGGAACTTACTTTAACATACATATAGTCCAAATCTTCTAGTGTTTTCCAGTATCGCTGGTGGTGCAAGCTCTTAGTAATCTCAACAGAGGTCATTGTTTCCTTTACAAGCAGAATGTCCACCTTACAAGGATACCTATTCTCTGTTTGCAACTGATCTGTCGCAGTTTGGTTTGAGCCCAACTGGTGTCTCCCAGTTCATCTGCAAAACTTATCTATGTTCAAAGCTACTTAAGAACCAGACACAAAGATCTTGCAGACGCCAACATGGGACAGCCATATCAAATTGCTGAATTCCTGCATTGTCAAGGCTGTTCACAAAATCTTAGTTGACTCTCTGAGCAAAACAAAGAGCAAGAGTGTTTTCTTCCCATGCCCCCTGAAAGAATGGCAAACCCCGGGTGTCTTGTGATAGTCATCAAACACTGAAAGTCAGAAATATTTCCCCTAGCAGAAGAAAATAATTTGCCTGAGCCATTCATAAGGTCATGGTGTTATGCTTATCAAGAGATGGGCCACCCACATTATCTCCCCAATTACATATCATGATTCAACATAAGGGAAGATAAACGGCAGACGTATTTGTTGGTACTTTATCTGTGCCATGTAGTGAAATACGGTGCCCTGGAAAAGCTTTAAAAGAGTTATGTTTAAAACTTCATGGTTGTGTAGTGAAATGCAAAATCTGCATAAAGCAGGGACGGCCAATCCACACAGCACATGTGCCGCTAGTGACACATGGACACTTTAAGTGGCATGCACACACTCACCATAAGTTTTTGAAAACCATTTACACAACAAAGAAAGAACTGCAGCAGTTTATAGTTTGCTTGATTTCTTTGCTACTCCTTACAGTTTCTAAAACTGCAACAGGCGCATTCAGAGTGGGCACGCCTATTCTGCTTGATTTGCTCTGGTTGAAAGACAGGAAGAAAAGCAGGAAAAGAATGACGGACAGGAGAGAAAACCAATAGGACGATCGCTGAGGTTATGCTGTGCAGAACAGCAATTAACACAACTTATATGGACCTCAGAACAAGTCCTACTAAGCCAGACTAAAGATCCATGCAGGCCATCATTGGGCCTCATCAGCCAGGTGTTTTCAGAAAGCCCGAAATAGGCAACAACACCCTGTGTTTCCTGCTCTATAGCTTCTGACACCCAAGATATATTGCCTTTGAACCTGATGGCTCTATGTAGCTATCATGGTCAATGCTAAAGGCAATATTAAGGTGGAACAGTACATTCAAGATCCTCAAAATAAAAAGAGGCACATAGTATGCTGGGAACCCCTGGCCAAGAGAGCCCCTGACACACACCATCACTCTCATTGCTTCCCCATAACCCTACTGTCAATCTCTTTCCAAATTCAGGCCTGCCTTCCTATTATTATTATTATTTATTATTATTATTCAGACAGTTCAGCTCCCTTTCAGAAACAAACAAAACGGAAAGCAACTATCCACGTCTTAATATTGCAAAGATATTCCTTGGTAATGCCTTATAAATATCAGAAACCAGACTAGATGCTGAACAAGAGAGCCAATGGTCACATGGCTTCAGTGCCATATTATGAACATTTTAAAAAATGACAAGGAAACATATTAATTTGCAAAATTGACACAAGTCATTGAATCCAGTTTGTCACACATACGTTCAATAATCTTGTTCACACAACTGTGTAGTATACTTAATGTATTTGAGTTGTATTTGTTTGATTTCTTTCAAGCAAAGGAGTTCACACAGCCCTTTTCTTAAGCTTGTTCTTTGAGACTCTATATTCCATCACTAATGAGGTGGAATCTCAGGGGCTCACCGTTTCCACCCTAGAGTATAAAGACTTATTTGCCAATATCTTGCACATTTCTTTAGGTGCCACTGCTTACAATTTCCCCAATTAAAGCTGAGCCAAGAAGAAAAGATGCCCTGAAGATATCCAATACGTCCAGGAAAAAGTAATAAGCTTCACCAAACCAACCAGTCAGATTCCATGGAGGCATCCAAGTTTCCTTAAAAAAAAAAATATTATCCACTTCGGAGACTTAAAGACAAATGAAGACTCAGTTCTCACAAGCCTCAGATGGACAGATGCTCAATTCCAGGCTTTGCCACCACAATATGTATTCTGAGGACAAATGCTTCAGGAAAGCACAAGTAATACAGACACAGTTGCTAAAGCCCTGCATACTCGGTAATAGTAACAATAAAAGCATATATGGAAGTAATCCCTTCAGATGTTTAACTGTATGCACTGTGGGGTGGTTGGCAACCTTCAGTCTCGAAAGACTATGGTATAAGCCTACAGCACCCGGTATTCCCAAGCGGTCTCCCATCCAAGTACTAACCAGGCCTGATCCTGCTTAGCTTCTGAGATCAGACAAGATCAGGCATGTGCAGGGTAACAGTTGCTATGCACTGTGGGGATTACAACACATACAAAACACACACAGATTTCTGCATTGTAAAGGTACGCATGGATTCAACCTTACTTGCAGCACAATCCTGTGCATCAAAAGCAAACTACATTGAGTTGAATGAGACTCCCAGGTAAATATGCAATGTGGACTGAACTGCAGCCTTAGGAACATAACATGCAAAAGTGGTTGAACACTACTAGCAGTATAACTCCGCAATTCTCCATTTGCAATCCTGCATATGACTCTGCTGAACCATCTTGCAGAGCACTGATTCATGCTGTGTGTCACATCACCAAAGAACAGAACCCAGGGAGTGGCTAGGGATTCTGAGATTTGAGCCTATTCAGCATCTATCTACTAACAGGCTGCCACTCCCCGAGTAAACTGGCTTTGCTTTAAGTGCCAAAGCCATTTCAGAGGCAAGCACTAGCTCTCATTAAAGATTTGTTAAGAAACCATCTCAAGATGCAGCCAAGCACCTGATACATGATATAAGACCAACCTCAAGTGCAGCTTCAACACACAGAAATTATCCTTTGCAGATATGCTCTTCATGAAATGTACACACTGTCATATCTCACTACACAGACACATACCACATCTGGCACTGAAGGGAGGTCTTATCCAATAGTTTCTCTATTGATTACTAGCAGTTATATCCAGGGTAGAGAACACAGCGTCTACTGTATTTCACTTAATACCACCTGCCAGGCAAGATGCAGCCTGGAGGAAGCCAGGGGTGAGCTCATGCATTCCCTAATCACTGTGCCTCCCTAGAGAGGCAGCTTGCATTCAAGGAACCTTTGCAAGATGTTCATAGCAGCAAAGCTTTGCAGTAATCACTTGACTAGTTTTTTGCTCTGGCCAGCATTCTTATCTTGTTTCTTTAACTAGGACTCAGATACAGGGCACAGGCCATTCTTAACATGCACATGTCTACACACATAGACAAGAGTGTTTGTTTTTTAACTTTTTGCTCTGTGTGAGGCAGCCCACCTAATTAATTCCTTTTGAACGGAGAATTGCTTGTGGAACAAAAATTCCAATGCAGTTCTAATTCGCTGACTGTATGACACTTATTACAAAATACACCCCATGTACTTGTACAGAAACAACTTTCACAAACAGCATACTGCCTCCAAGGCTACTGCCAGCCCTGCCCATGATGAAATCATTTCCTTCTCAGAACAAACCCAGTGTTCGGATAAAGCACACCCAAGATTTAGCTGCTGATCTGTAATATTTTTCACTCCTTTTAAAAGAAAATATAACCTCAGATTATGTCAGTCTACAAGACTGATTACCATACACCTCTAATTTATTTCAGATTTTCTGTCTGCTAAGTGCTGATCATACAATGCCTATGTTTAACTGCTGACAGCCAAACATGGTTCTATCTTTCCTCACTGCTGCAATTTTATGGCAGGTTTTTCAAAGCAAGTTGTTTCTCTCTAGGCTATAGTTCATGTTATTGTAGAATAAAAGCAAAAAAACAAACAAACATGCACTAACATGGGATTTCTAGTAATCAGTATTAGGAAAGGAGGAGGGAGACAGAAAACTCCAGGTAACAAAAAATGGATTTAATAAATCACATCCTATATTAGAAAGCAACATTATTCTGAAGGCTTGTTCTCTAGGTCAGCAATTAGATGACGACAGTATGGTAGGGAAGGTAGTGGGGCACCTTCCTTACTAGAAAAAGCTGCAACATCTGGGTCTTCTAGTTTAGAAATAAGGCTACAAGGAAACATGATTGAGATTTATAAAATTATGCATGGTGTGGAGAAAGAAGTATTTCTTCCTCTCATACAACACTAGGACCAGTTCATTCAATGAAACCAACTGGTAGAAAATTTAGAACAGAAAAAATGAAATTATTCACCGGAATTCACTACCAAAATACATGGTACAGGCCATAAGCATAGATTGCTTTAAAAGGGATTAGACAAATTCATGGAGAACACAAGTCTATCAAAGACACTGCAGCTATATGCTACCTCCAGGACCAGAGAAACTATGCCTCTGACAAGGGACCAATGGCAGAAGAGAAGAAATATGCCTCCCTCTCTTCTGCTCCTGGGTTCTGCAGAGGCAACTAGTGGGTTACTGTGAGAAACAGGATGTGGAGCTAGATGGGCCTTTGGCCTGATCCAAAGGGTCCTATCTCAAAGTACTTTTTATCCCACTGCCTCCCTACAATCATTTATTTGCTGATGCAGCAAGTCTAGAATTGACCCACATGTTTGCCAGGGCATAAATCTGTGTTCCAATGAAAAGCATTACATCGCACATAGCAGTAATATGGAACGTGCTTCAAGCTAGCAGTAAGCAATGCTGTGCTAAGAAAAATCACTTTGAAGCCAATAATATAGCGGATGGCTTGGCATTAATTTTGTTTTAATATGCATTTACTGTAAGCACTGAAAGCAAAATGTATTGCTTTTATCTGGAATTTATTTCCTTGGAAGCAAGAAACATGAAGAGTAAAATACATTTTTAATTTCACAAGAGCACCACCCTAAAGCAATATATGTATGGCAACACATCTCTAACACAGGGTTAATTACACTTGAGCCAGTGGCGGACTTCCCCAGCCCTGCGCCCCAGGGCAAAGGGGTGCGACGGTGCCCCCCGCAGGATGTCGCCACCTCCAGCACGCAAATCCCCCCCCACTTATCTGAGGCTTATGGAGCCTTGCACAATCAAACACTGAGAAGCTTCCTGAGGCTTCCCCAAGGCTTTAAACTGTGCTTCCGGAAAAACGGAAGCACAGTGTCCGACCCCGTCGGGAGCCTCAGAGAGGCTTCCACGGGGTCCTAAAGGCTCGCACCCGGGGCATTTGCCCCATCAGCTACAATGGGAGGTCCGCTACTGACTTGAGCCCACTGAAGTCAGCATAGATTCAGTCTTTGAAAAGAAACAGCAGGTTGTCTCTCTTCAGCCATGGAAAAACAACAGCTTTAGAGAAACAATCTCCGTCATGGTACAGGAAGATGCATTGCATTTTAAACTGTATCTTTATATATTTGAAGATATCGAAGCAGATATTATCCCATTCATAGTTTTCACAAAGATGCAACAACAAAACTCAGCAAGAACCAACTTATCCTTCCCATCAGTCTTCTTCATTTCTGAAGGAATGAAAAAACTCATAGACTAATCTTTGTGTGCTCCACAAAGTTTCTGTACCACAGAAGGGGATTTCCAAAATTATCCACTGCAAAAATCTGCATGGAGTTGACACTTTGCGTCTCCCAAATTCTAAACACATTAACTCGGAAAATCTACTTTTGAAATTCCTATCCACCATCATTTGTGCCCAGCAGCCCTTAAACTTCTGTAGCCTTGAGCTTTCAAGGCCCCTTTGAATTAGTATTTTCCTTTGCTTCGGGAGAAAGGATCAATTGATCATCCCTCTTCTCACTGCCCTATGAAACTAACTAGCACTGATGAGACAGCCTCTTACCCCTGCAAGAGAAAAAGACATGTTTTCTTTAAACAAGAAAAAACAAGTAAGGAATCAGGAAAGTTCAGTTTGTCAGAGCTCCCAGTTTAACAAATGTTCTTGCCACACTTCAGAAAAATGATTAGGCCTTGGGCAGCTTGTTTCTACTGCACTTGAAAATATCATCATTGTTGATACGTCTCAACTTTATCAATATTCGCTATAGCTACAGGGCACAATAGGCAGCAAGAATAGCCCAAAATGCCATCTTGTGTTTCTTTTGCACCCATAGTAAGAAGCTGAGTGCATTAATATTTTAATCTTGTGGCTTAATGCCAATATTATGAAATGGGAAATGTACCCCATAGTTGCAACAAAAATGGCCCTTAAGAACTTGCAAGCAGTCAAGCAAGTGCTGAATGCTTAGAATATCTTCCATAAGCAGGAGCTCAGAGAAAAAAGCAGGCGCTCAGACATAGCCAGTTACACACTGACTCTGAAGCACAGATTTGCAGCATGGGACCAAAACACCACAATCTCACCACGATAGAAAGGACCATACACTTCCAGCCCTCCACAGGTCAGGACAATCCAGACCACAGTATACCACAAGCAGAAAGCTGGTGCCTCCAAGTGGTAAATCCAGGACTTCTTTTTCAGGATACTCCCATAGGAGAAACAGGGCTTCCTGATTAGTATATCAAACTGTGGCCAATAATGCTTCATTCAAATCTATAAAATTATGCAGGCACCTGTTCCTTCAGGCAAAGTGTTTGTGTGCATAAACATTTTAGAAAACAACAAGTATTACACTCCCAGACAATATATCCAGTAACAACCCGATTATTTAGCATTGAAGAAAAGGGTTATCCCTGGGTCATGACTGTGGCCTGATTGAAAGGGAGTTTCTTGTTCATAAAAAACTGTATTGGGAGGAAGTTGGTGCTTTGTTAGAACAGACTGTGGAACTTCAGAATAGCTGCCCCCCTCCTCTACTGATCTTGGACCATGGAATCTTTTCATATGCCACTGACAAAGGATTCCCTCTCTTTTCTTTAAACTAATTAAGAAACAAGTATTGATTTCAACAATACCCTCAGGAAGCAATGCACAACCTACTGTACGCGCTCTTACCCAAAGCTCACCAAAGCCAAAAATGCAAACATCTAAATATGCAAGTGATTTGGTTCCAGTAGTACAAGCTTGATGAGCTCAAAATAATAATTTTCGCATATAATAAAAACCCAAAAGTTGAAAAGCATTCAAGAAATGTGCTATAAGACAAGCTTTCTAACACAGCACTGGAAATAAATATTCACAGCAAAACTGAAATGTATTGAATTACAAATAAATAAGGACCATTTAGCTGGGTGGTCTTTGTTCTTAGTACATAAAATGAAGCAGGCGAAATTGACAGAATCACAGTAAGGCGTGGCCAGGAAGAACAGTTATTCAGGTTTCTTTAAGCTCTTCAGAAACAAAATATGAAATGAAATGAGATGAAGATATATGGCAAATGAAAATGTAATATTTCGAATTTGGCAATCACCAGTTACCAATTCCACTCTGACTTCACAGACTATAAGACCAGGAAAAAAAAATAGTTCCGAGTTTAATTTTGAAAGAATGCTCCAGACAGGGACATATCCCCCAACCCAGAGAATATTTATTCACTCAATTTTCATTCTGCTTTTCTCCCTGAAGAGTTTGTGTCACTATAACAGTTATATGCAGAAAAGTTAATATTTCACAATGTTTGGGTGATGTATTGTAGTTTCTCAAAAGCAATCACCAGGGCAATTTCATTTATTTCAGTCAGCAACCTTTTTCATTTGTTCTGCACAAATCCAGCAAGCACAAGCCTGCCTCCAGCACAGGTTACATGAATTCAACCAATTCAGCCCCAGTTCCTTGCCTAAAGAATCCTTCAGAAGAGCATCACCAGGGAAAAACAAAAACAAGCCAACACATCAATAATGTGGATCTTATTAATGTGCTTTAATTGTATTTTGCTTATTGTAATCGTTAACCACTCTGATTTGACTGAAAAATATTGGTACAAAAATACTGTAAATAAATTTGCTCCATCCATTTATACACACAAAGTGGTGGCAAGAAAAAAAGGGAGGCTAGTGATCTCTCTTCAATGGGTTTCCTGTTTGAAAAAGTCAACACACAAGCATAGCTACACCTGTGGTCACCATGTACATTATGTAGTGGGACCTGCAGTCGTAACTAAAGATACACTTCAGAGCTTCAGAACAAAAAAGAGTATTGTGGGACCTTCAAGACTAACAATTTATTGTAACTGAAGCTTCCATGGACCTCATGTACTAGCATATAAAGTGTCCCAAGGCTCTTTGCAGAATGCACTTTTTATCAGTCATCTCATCACATCACACAGCCTGAACAACCACCAAGCTTCCAAGGGACATGCTAGACATAAGTAGCTTGCATCTGTGGCTCTTCATTCTCCTAGTAGAGCCTGGCTGCCAACCACCAGCTGTTCATCCTTAGAGAACACCACATAATCTGCATTTCCTTCTAAATTGTACTTCTGTCATTAACATGCAGAATGAACAGCAACTGATCATAAGAAAGCCAGCATGACTCATGCTGATCTAGCAAAAAATATCCATTTTTAAAGACAATGGGTAGCACAGTTATTCTTCCTTGGGTGCAAGCTATTCCTGATGCAACCAATAGGTGCAACAAGCATGTAGGGGGGATTATCACAAGTGTCCCCCTCATCAGGAAAGTGTTCCATAGATAGCACCCACCCATCAGATGCAGGGGGCCAAGTTCCCACAGCCGCTGGCCACCATAAACCTGCCAGTCCTTAAGGTAGTGATTTACAACTAGCATGCAGTGGCACATAGGTATGTCACGAATGGTCCATGGGTGTGCAATGGAAGTTTGGGGAAGGGGCATTTATTAGTAGGGCCACTGAGGGACGTGAGCCCCCACCAGCAGTGCAATGTGCCTTGCCAACTGATGGAGTGCCTTGACCATTTTAGCACCTTCAATAGCGTGACGTGAGATGGAAAAGGTTGAAAATCGGGTGTGACAAGATGCTTTGTGGTTCCCAGCAATGTGACTTGACATTCGATGGACAGGAGGAGGAGGCTATGCATCCAGGAAGCTGTTCCAAAAGGCAGAGCAAAGCCACTAAAGCACTGGTTTTTATTAACCACAGGTGGTCCATGAGACCCTCAGAAGTGGTTCAGAAAAAACAAGATCACCTTTGATTAATTCCAGCATCCTACCGAGTAAGCATTCCCCCCCATGGACCACCAGAGAGGGCTGAAGTGTTGGCTGTGGGCAGTCCATTCTCCACCATCTCTAGTAGTCCAAGGGGCAATGCTCGCTTAGGAGATGCTCCCCCATGAACCACAAGCAAAGACTAAGAACGGATCACCTGCAGCCTCAGGCGACAACTAAATCTTCTCTATAAATAACAAGTCTGATACATCTCTAATAAATCTTCTCTAATTATTACAAATTTAATTGTATTTTTGTGTGTGTGCGGGGAGGGTTGCATGTGGTCCACAATGATTTCAATTTTAAAGGTTGGGAACCACTGCACTAAAGAAAGCCCTTCCCTGTTTTCTAATCAACATGGGGGGGGGAAAGGGGGGGAATGAAAAGCCAGCAGGAAGATGCTATTCCAAGCACAGGTCTCCCCACACCAGATGACAACACCAGGCTGCCCATCCCTGAATGTTTCAAGAAGAATCAACGCTGGGACAGGGATGTGAGGTGGGTGGGGAGGCAGGTGAGGCAAAGTAAGTGCCTCAGCAGTAAAGGCAGGTGAGTCCTTTGAAAAGCAGCTGGGACAGACAAAAGAAAATATTTCTTTACTCAGCATGTAGTTAAGCTGTGGAACTCCCTGCCCCAGGAAGTGGCGAAGGCATCTGGCCTGGATGCCTTTAAAAGCAGATTGGACAGTCCATCACAGGTTACAAGCCGTGATGGGTATGTATAACTTCCTGATTTTAGAAGTGGGTTGTCTCAGAATGCCAGATACAAGGGATGACACCAGGATGCAGGTCTCTTGTTGTGTGCTGCCTGAGGCATTTGGTGGGATGCAGGAAGCTGGACTAGATGGGCCTAAGGCCTGATCCAGCAGGGCTATTCTTATGTTCTTACAACAGAGACATGCAGTGAGTGGGAAGGCAGGTGAGGCAGAGCCTCCCTATTGGAGTTCTTTGAAAACCGCAGCCACTGTGTGAGGCGCCCAAGTACCCACAACCCACACCCTTGGATGCTTCACAAAGTGGCAGTGCTTTTCGAAGGACGCTGCACATGGGTTGTGGGTCTTGGGCACCTCACACGACAGCAGTAGTGCTTTTCGAAGGACTCCGCACATGGGTTGTGAGTGCTTTGGCACCTCACACGTTGGTGGTGGAGCTTTTCAAAGGATTCTGCTCATGGGTTGTGGGTGCTTGGGCACCTCACATGACAGCAATGCCACTTTTCGAAGGACCCCGTGCATAGGTCGTGGGTGCTTGGGTGCCTCACAAGGTGGCAGTGGAGCTTTTCAAAGGATTCTGTGCATGGGTTGTGGGTGCCTCACACGGTGGCGGCACTTTTTGAAGGACTCCAGGGGGGAGGCTCTGCCTCACCTGCCTCCCCACCCACCGCACATCCCTGCACTGGGAGAGGGGAAAGAGACCTCCATAGAGAACAAAACCCTCTTTCACAGATCACCCCCCCCCCCATAAATGACCTGGGGGTTTTGAGGGAGAGGCAACGACTGAGGAAGAGGAGGAGGAAGAAGGGCTGTCCAAGCACACAGCAGCCCTCCCCCCTCAGCCTCCCCCACCCTCTTGCCCACCCCACAGCCAAGGCCTTGCCCAATCCTCAGCCCTTAGCAACCACAGCCCCCCGGCGTTGCCCAGGGCCTTCCAGCGGCCGCCTGCCCCTCCCCAAGGCCGGCTGGGTCTGTCCTGGGCCCCCCGCACTGCAGGCCGAGCTGGCGCCTCCGCGCGACCCTCCCCGCTCACCTTCGTGTACAGCTCGGACGCGGCCATGGTGGTGGAGGCGGCGGTGCTGCTGTTGCCGCTGCAGGCTCAAAGCCGGCCGCGGCTTCGCCTCCAGGCGGGGAGGCCGGCCAGGAGCTGGGCTGGGCGGGGCGCGGGCTGGGCGGAGGCGAAGAGATGCGGCGCGGCTGCTCAGGAGGCGGGAGGCCTCGCCATGTTGCCACCTGGGGAGAGGACGGGACTGGGATGATGCAGCCAGGCGGCCCCCCGCCCTCCTCCTCCCCGCTGCTGCGGATGCTCTCCGTGCATTCTGGGTACCAGCCCGCCCCGGGATGCAGGAGATGAGCGCGCGCTGCCTCCCGCCGGCTGCCAATGATGCTGCTGGACCACAGCGCAGGGGGATGCAGCAGCCACACAGATGAGGATGGTGATGCTCGCTGGCTGGGAGCTGGCAGAGGGTCTCAGCCCCTCTCCAGCCAAATCTGGGCTGGGCCACACTAAAGGCTCCTTTGGGCGCAATGTAGGGGGACCTGATCTAAAGGGGGCCAGACAAAGAGCCTCTGCCTTTAGCCCAGTCCAGTGTTTCTCAGACGGTGGGTCAGGACCCACTAGGTGGGTCGCTGGATGGCTGGCTGGGATCTGGCAGAGGGACTCAGCCCCTCTCCTGCCAATCTGGGCTGGGCCACACTAAAGGCTCCTCTGGGTAAAATGTAGGGGGACCCAATACAAAGCGGGCCAGACAAAGCGCCTCTGCCTTTAGCCCAGCGTTTTTCAAACAGTGGGTCAGGACCCACTAGGTGGGTTGTGAGCCCACTTCAGGTGGGTCCCCATTCATTTCAATATTTTATCGTTAATATTTTAGACTTGATGCTACCCTGGTGTGTGACTGCATTTGGGGAAATGTGACAGACCTGTACTTTGAACAAGCTACTCTGTATATTCTTTTGATAGTGAATGGGACTTAATCCAGGGTAGGGCCCAAATCCTAACCAACTTTCCCACACTGACACAACTGTGGGCCCAATTTTCCAGTGCTGGTGCTGCAGCGATGCAGCCCTTAGGAAACAAAACATTCACTTACCTGGAGGAAGCCTGGCATACTGGTGTGCCGTGAATGGTCTGCAGGTGTGCCACAGGAGTTTGGGGGAGGGTCATTTATTAGTAGGGCCATTAGGAGAATGTTGCCCTCCCACCAACAGCATGGTGTGCCTTGTCAACTGTCAAAATACTGATGGTGTGCCTTGACAGGATGCCATGAGATGAAAAAGGTTGAAAATCACTGCTTTAGCCACTGTAGAGAAGAGGGAATTCCAGCAGGCACAGCTCAGCATGGAAGGGTTTGAAAAGCTGCACCTTCCCAGATTACCTTTTCTGTTCCATGGCTAAATGTTGAGGCACTCTGTTCCCCCTTTGGATTTGGTCACCCTAGATTCCCAACCTTTCCTTTCCTACCTGCCGAAACCTTTCCTAAACCTTTAGGAGCCCGTGGACCACTGAGACAAAAATTGGAATTGACGTGAACCACATGCAACCAGGGCCTCCAAGTGGAATTTTATCAGGGTGGTACAGTGTTTGGGGTGGGCGGCCCTTCCCAGAGGGGGATGGGAGGAACAGAGTCTGGGAGGGTGGCAACGGGTGGGGAGGGAGAGTCTTTGGAGCCCTGGTCTTCTCTGCATCCCAATGTGGAGCCCAGGTCTACATTCCCACATAGCAGCTAGATACAAAAACACAGAAAACCGTGCACACTCCTAAGTCTCTTAGGGCACAATCCTAACCCACTTTCCAGCACTGACATAAGGGCAATGCAGCTCCTAAGTAAGGAAACAAACATTCCCTTACTTTGAGGAGTCCTCCTTGAGTGCCCCCCAACTGCAGGATGCAGCACATGTCCCATTGGCACCGCTATGCCAGTGCTGGAAAGTGGTTTAAGATTTGGGCCTAAAAAATTTTAAATATAGAAAATCATTATAGAAAATTAGATCATCTTTAGGCTCACACTAGAATGGAAAGTGTGTTATGTGTACCAAAATGTACTTCTGTAGCAGCTGTAGTTCAACAGCTGGGTCCTTGATACACTCCTTCACAGTAAGCAGGTCCACAAGCCAAAGAGCTACTGTCATGTATGCATTCCTTGGCCCAGCACATATGGCTTGCTGCAGCCGCCATGCACCCAGCATCCCATGTGGGCAGCAAGTCCAGGTGAGATTGGAAAATATAAGAACCCAGGAAATTTCTGGTGGCCCTCCTTTGGCTCCTCAGCCCCTTTTTTGGACTGTGGGCCCAGGTACAAACTACCCCCATACTCCCTCTCATGGGCCCTGCATGCAACCTTCACCTCTTCATCCAAAATATACAATTAAATCTGTAATAATTAGAGAGTTATTAGATGTATTATTTATAGTGAAGATTTATGGGTTGCTGGTGGCTGCATTCATTCTCTGCCCTCTCTGGTGGTCCATGAGGAAGCAAGCTGGAAGTGAGAAAAGGCCATTTTTTCCTGAGACTTTGTGGACGACTTCTCAGGGTCTTGTGGACCACAGGTTGGGAACTAGTGCCCTAGATACATTCTACTTGTTATAGGTGTGTTCCTTGTACAGGGTCAAGGTGACCAAATCCAGAGGGGGCTAGAGTGCCTCTGTCTTCAGCCATGGTCTAAAAGAGGGAATGGGGCAGGTGCAGCTCAACATGGAAGGTTTAAAAAGCTGCACCTGCCAAAATTCCCTCTTCTATACACTGGTTAAAGGTTGAAGCACTCTGTCTGGCCCCCTTTTTGACTGGTCACCCTGACCCTGTATCAGAAAGACACCTGTAACTAGTAAAATGTATCTAGGGTTAATACAGTAGATCCAAAGGAGGCCAGACTGCCTCTGCCTTTAGCCATGGTACAGAAGAGGGAATTTGAGCAGGTGCTACTTTTGAAACCCTTCCATGTCAGCTGCATCTGCCCAGATTCCCTCTTCTATACCATGGCTAAAGGTAGAAGCAGTCTGTCCTCTATTGTAGTTGGTCACCCTGACCACGTATAAGAAACAACACACCTATAAACTAGTAAAATGTATCCAGGGTTACTAACTTCAAAGGGGGACAGAGTGCTTCTGCCTTTAGCCATTGAATAGAAGAGGGAATGGGGCAGATGCAGCCATGGAAAGGTTTAAAAAGATGCACCTGCCCCGATTACCTCTTCTGTATACTGGTTAAAGGTAGAGGCACTCTGGCCACCTTTGGATCTGGTCATTCTATTTAAGGTGCCACCAATGCTTGTGATGAAAGGAACCAGCTGCTGGTCTTTCAGGTGCCACACAACACTCTTTGCTGCTTCAGCTCAAATTTGCCTTACCCCCCCCCTTCAGCCACCCATGCCTGTCAGCTGAATTCCCTTTTCCCTTCCATGGGCAAAACTGAACCAGGATTTCCTCCTCATCACCAGCTGCAATACCTGACCCAACCTGGCTTCCATCCCCACATTCAAGCCAGTCTTAAGTAGGGTTACTAGATTCAGAGTGGGCCAGATTACCTCTACCTTTAGCCACTGAATTTGGGCAGGTGCCGCTTTATAATTGTAATTAACCGTTACTAATTCAATACATTTTTTGTAGATTTATTATGTTTCACAAAATGAAACAATCTGAGGAATAGCTGTGTTGTAACATGATTTATAACAAGGCCTTGTATTTATACCTTGGCTGCAATCTCTTAAAATTACAGCAATCCTTTAAAAATCAGAATCTCTTTCCTCCCCTCTTATAAAAGTTTACTTGTTTGGATAGCTACTATTCAATGGGTGTGGGGGGGTTAAGCCTACTTGTGTACCAGTTTCAAGGCATAAAGGCCATAAATACTTTAACCACAAGAGATTGTTAGAATTGTTTACAAAACACAGAAATCAGATGAGATAGCACTGCAATGCTTTAAGGTCAGTTCTTACAATATTAGCAGAAAACTGTCAGGTTTGCAAGGAAGCAAGCTTAGGAGGTTGGAATTTTAAAAAGTAACACCATTAAAGAGATGTCTATGCAGCACTTGCAACTTACTTTAAGTAAGTCAAGCCTTTTAGCAAATTAATAATAAAGCCTCTAAGTGTGATCAACTCAATCATCCCAATATAGATACTAGTTTGTACAGCTATATTTAAAGAGTACAAATGCAAAGTAGATCATTCCTTTTATAGATTCTACACGCCCAGATTTGTTATCTACTACTTATTTCTGACAACATACATGCTAAGTACAGCATTTGTGCTTCCAATGAGTCCTACCACATGCAGTTTCCTGAGGGGGTAGACCTGTAAGTCTGCAGCAGGAAACAAGATTATGTCTTTGTAAGCTTTTGTAAACTGTGGTCCACAAAAGCTTATGCTGAAATAAAGCTTAGTCTTTAGGGTACCACACATTTGTTGTTTTTGCTACGAATGTCCATTAAAATGTGTTAATTGAATCAACTAGGGTTAACACATTAAAAATTGCCTGTTGGATTGGACCAGAGGTCCATCAAGCCCAGGATTTAGTTGGAGACAATCAGGCAGATGCATTTGGAAACTTACAAACAAGGCCCAGAGTCATCACATGGCAGTGCTCTTCCCTGCAAAAGACTACTTTTTCACATGGTCATGTTCAATATACTTGGTGCTTTTCTTCCTCACCCCTCCTGCTTCCCCTAACCATTAAGCCTATATAGGGCTGTATTTACACAAGTTAGCAACCTGTGACCTACACAAGGTCCACCAAGTGTTCTTTAGGGACTACCAGCAATTGCAATGCTCCCTGCTACTTGAGGTGCCCCCTGACACTCATGTACTGCACATCCCCAACGTAACATCCAGCTGCAGGTACCAGCAGCTAACAGGGACAGTCAGTTGCAGGGCAAGCTCACCCAGCAGTTTCAGCAGCAAAAACATCACATCACCTGAAAACAAGCCTGTACTTCAGTCACATGTGCTAGTCACATATGGCAACACTGAGGCTACAATTAAGCTCCTGGGACCACTAGTGTTCAAAGATAGGGGGTTGTCAAGCAACCAGCAAGCCACAATTCATAGCTGTTGTGTGGATTACATATTGTGCAGACCTCCCTTCAAGAAACTGTTTTGAGAAGCTATTCATATTCAAATATGCGCTTAGAGGTATTTGAATTCAAGGACAGTTCAAAGTGATCAAAAGTCTCTTGTGCACCTATTCACTATTTTGCACCACTCACAGGAATAGCTGTCCATGATTTTTCCTTCAAACTTATAAGAATTCTGAGTTTTGTTGCTGGCTACAGAAAAGACTTAGAAGCCTGAGTGGGATTTAGAATTTTGTATTCATGCACTAGCAAGGCTAAAGTGATCCAGGACACTGCACAACTTGCAAGACTCCTAATTCAGACAGATTTGGCCAATAAAAGTCTAATGTGATTGTTACTTCATAAGCATTGAAACAAGCCTATTATGGAATTAAAGTCAAATGATAAGCTTTAATACCATTATTAGAAAAATAAGCACTGAAATATAAAGGTAGTTACAGTAAGGATGTTAGTTTTGTTGTTGAACATACACTAGAAAACAGAGGCCTGTTCATGTTTTTTAAGAGTCCAAAGCAAGTTCTATGGAGTTGTATTCTTTAGTCAGAAAGAAGAGAGGCAAGGCAGTTACAGAAAGCCCATGGCAAAGACCAGACAAAACTTCTACAGAGCAATGAAAACTAATAAGATTAATTTATTATGCATACTATACAATGTGGATGTTGGGTAAGGAGCAACTGAAATTTCCATCACTTTAGCATCTGGAATGCATTAAGGAACATATCAAACCAAACAGTTCTTTTGTGGCCTCCACAGAAACACTCTCCTAACACAATGAATAATGAATGAATGGTGGGATTTGGAGTAAAGGAAAGAATGCTACTTCTGAATGGCTGGATTACTCCACTAGTAACTATTAGGTACAGTTTGGGGACTACTAGGTGCTGTCTTCATTATAGACATACTTAAGCACTACTAATCACTGCATAAAGCCAATATATTGCCAGACTATAGTGCAGATAGATCTCTGAAAAAAGGTCATTTATCAAATGGTAAAACTCATATTATACAGTATGTACACAAGCTTTACAGCTTCATCTTGATGAAGTAAGCTGAAAGTTACAAGTTAGCCATCAGTTTGATCTTCTATAAAGTGATTGTTGACTTAGCTCCTTGTATCCTTAACAATTCAGGTGGATCAAGCTTTCTTCAGTAGTTGAGGATTATCCACAGACACTATGTCACCATCAGGGTAGATTGAACAGGTTGGTATTGCAGTATATATTCTCATGGATCACCAACTGTTTTCTTTACAGCCTTAACATTTCAGTTCTTTAATGGATGTTGACAATTTGCACAGTTGCATCAATAATACAAAATAGCAAACTAACTGGGGGAGGGGGAGGAATGGAATGTTTAGAGTTACATGGCCATTAATACCTTCCCTAAGTGTGACACCAATTCACTTTACTATAATCTGCAGTGTTAGCAGCATCTAGGAAATACCCCATTACTTTCTCTTAGGAACAGCTACTTTTAAGACAAGATATTTCGATCTCTAGGAGGCCCAGCTTTCACTCTTGCCAATTTATACAAAAATAATGATTTTTCATTGATGACCTTCCATAGAAAATCATGTAATGCGTCGCCCTGCTCCTCTTGCTGAAAATAGTAATAGGATTTCTCCTCCACATAATTTCTAAACGCAAAGTATCAACTTCACTGTTAAGCCTGTTTCAATGAATCTTTCATAAATTCAGATGCTAGAGATATGAATTCAAAGTCGATTACAACAACAAGAGGCCTACTGACAAAATTTGATATACATTGAGAGAATTTTGAAAGTATCTTCTTCCTTTAAGACAGATCAGTAACAAAACAAAACTTTCAACAAACAACCCTAAAAAATTAATCTCCAGTGTATTTAAACACATGTTATACACTCACTTTTGATAAATAAGGTTACACTTTTTGGGGAGAGATGAAGTCAATGAGATAGGGGTGCTCAGTACCTTTGAAAACCAGGCCTTCTGATTAGTAATATGGGTTAGAATGAACTCTAACAGCGTATTAGCTGCAGTACCTCAGTATGCATGTTAAATGGCATTCCAGAAGACAGATTTGACCTTTTAGACATCTTTTCATAGGTTCCTCTTAGAAGGTTCTAATAAATCAAAGGAAAACTCTTCTCATGCCTCACTTTTTAAAACTTAATCTAGTTGAGGATTCAGTTTTCTCAAAGCAATCAGGAATTCATTTATGAAAGACAAAACACCACCCTTGATATCATCTAGCTTTTACATGTGTTAAATACTTTTTTGTGCCCAACATCTTTACAATAAATAGATCAACTCTCTGGAACAGTTCTTTCTGGAATATCTATAACATGCATTGGAAAAGGAATTAGCTTTTTATCAATAATGGTAAGTAGAAACCCAACCAATCCACTAGACAATACTTTCACTTTCTAATCGAAACAGGTAAATGGTTAAAAACTTTTTGACCACACTACTGCTGAATTAATACTTTATATGTCCATCATACCTTCTATAGCAGCATAGATTTACCCATATTCTCATATTCCAAAAAATCATGTAGTTCACACAAGTTTTCAAAAGGTATAGATTTTTAAAAGTAGCTGAAAAGCAAATGTAATAGGAATATTCTACAGTGTGTTCTATATTCTAACAGTGTGATCTACAGCTCAGTTAACATAATATATTTGTCTTAACTTAGTTTCCTGGAAGTGGAATTACCTTACTTTTTATATACTAGCTTAAGTGGTCTAAATCTGAAATATGTATT
Organism: Tiliqua scincoides; assembly: GCF_035046505.1. Lineage (NCBI taxonomy): Eukaryota > Metazoa > Chordata > Lepidosauria > Squamata > Scincidae > Tiliqua > Tiliqua scincoides. Next base: position 15,268,532 of record NC_089828.1, read on the forward strand.
TGGACTGAACACTGTAGACCATGGTTGATATATGGGGGGTGCACTAAGCCAAGCTGATTTCATCATAGTACTCTAGGCAATTCCCAACTCTCACACACATTAAGATCTGTTACGATTAAGATTTCAGCAAGATTTCAGTACGATATTTCAATTCATTTGAGGATTATGACTTTCAAAGGTACAGAATCACTTGTGCTTCCAGTTGGCACATTTTTTTTAAATGTAAAGTTAACAGATATTTGCAAAAGTTGTGCAAAACTATCTTATTTACAGAAATGGCACAAAAGTGAATGAGTCTATGCATATGCATAGCTCATGCACTTCAAAAGTGTGTTTTACACTACAGAACCAAAAGGAATACCAGCTTCAACAGGCAGTTGTCAATAAGCATGAGGTTCACAAGAATTACACCAAAATGGGCAAATATTGCCCAAGTAAAAAATCTATTGTTAAAGCTGAAGTAGGTTTAAGGCCATTCAAGTTCAAGAGCAGATATGCAAATTAAGTCAGAGCCCCATTTTTTTTTTTTAAATACATGCTTTACCTTCTAGCAACTTGCGGTCTAAAACCTCTAGTTTACAAAACAAAACACAAGAAAAAAAACACAACAGGAGGTTGTATTCAATACAAACACACTATGCTGTAATTAAAGTGAACTAAGGAAAAGCAGAAACATTAAAAAATTGTCAAACTTGCTATGTCACGCTGGAACCAGCCCTATACTAGCAAACAGGTAATATGTACATTTTTTCAAGTAGATTACATTGCTCTAACAAAATGTGTCCTTTTTAAAATCAGTGCATTGTTCTCAACTCATCCAAGGACTACACAACTTAATTCTTAACAGGACTCTCTTACAATAGCAGCACACGCTACCACTACCTGCAAAGCGGTCAGTCAATGACTTAGTGGAAACAAAAAACGTGAGAAGTAACTATTAAAGGAAAGATTAAGGGAATGAGAAGATTCATGCAGCTCCAACAGTCTAGTCAGCCAGCCAGCTTGCTAGCAACAAGAGAAGGTTTCCGCTGTGGAAGGTCCTGTGGAGTAGGAATGTGGTCACCTGTCACTTCAGTCTTATCTGGAGCTGCAGTAGGGAGTTGCTTGTTCTTCATCTTTGCTTTAGCCATATTGTAATCCCCAGAATCAAAGTACTTTTGCTGCAAGGCAAAAATATTCCATGAAATACACACAACAAACTACATATATGCACACAACATACTTGCTGTATGAAAATCCAAGTCTTATTTGATATTGGTATATCAAAACTAAATTATTTGTGCAGGGCAGTTATAACACATCAGACATAGCCTATCGATCCAGAGCCAGATCTGTAGAAGCTGGGAAAGTTGATTGGTAATTGCCAAACATCCATAAGAAGATTCAATTGCTAATCTATTTTAGTCCTGAAGAACAAGTAGAAGTCTCTAGTATGGAGGCAAACTTATAAATCTAGGAGTTTAATGCTAGATTCATCTTGACTGAGACAGTGCATTGGCAAGTGGAATTATTCACCATTAGTAAATGCGTACGGTCAAGATGATGAATTCTGTTAGTGCCACATACAGACGCAGCTCACTATAACTTTGTTTTATTTATTAATAAGGGTACACATCTTCTTTAGCCTGATATATTTAGTATGTATAAAGTATGTTACCCTTGAAGCTAGAAAAAGTCCTAGGCACCTTTCTCAAAGGGCTCAGGCACTGGGCGTTTATATCAGGGCAGACCCTCATAAGGCAGCCAGTTGTAATTCAGGGAGGTTAACCAACTAATGCATGGAAAAGCTCTACATCTCAGAGCAAGTACAAGAAGAAATATGAATCCTCTCAGTGAATCGCCCCTGTATTTTTCCAGTAAGTTCCATTTCTTGTCATGAGAAAGGGTACTAGATCGGATTAGCAAACAAAACTGGTGGACCACATATTATGAAGTTATAGGTTACGCTAGTGCACACTAACAGAGATAAGTGCAGCTTTCCTAATACTTGGGACATTGCAGCTACTATTATTACAAATGCACTCTTTAAGGAAAGTCTTTCAATTGGCTTTACAGGGATGAGCAAATCATTTGAATTCTCTGATTAACTCAAGTTATTTGACAGAATCAATGCTTCACCCAAAGTCTTAACACATTCCTTCACTTCTACAGCCGACTAGCTGGTAACTAAAAACTTTAGGAACATTAGTGGGAAATTTTAAAAAGCACTAACACAAGAACCAACAGTCAGAGTCTTGGTAGTTATTGTTCACATGTAAGATCACTCTCATCTACTTAACTATCTCATGGCAAAAAACAAATCACCAATTTACATGACACTAAATGCCATTTTTCACAATTGCTTCCTAATCTTCCAAGTTCTATCTTGTGATGTGAAACAAATGCAAATAAATACCACTGCACCCTTTGACAAAAAGCTATTCCCTTTATTTTAGGAAGTCTTTCAATATATGCTAGTATCAATCTACTGTTGCCACTTATGTCTGATTTTTAATATGTTGTAGACGCTTACTTTTGGGGGACAGGCAGAATAGAAATTTAAAGAAAATTTGGTTTTTAAACAAAAATTTTGAAAGATTTATAATAAATGATGACCAAACATGTGTGTGTTTTCCAGCAAGATGGTGCCTGAAGACTGAGAATAGTGTTAGCTTCCATTACACTTATGAGTTTAAAACCATAGCAAAATGTGGACCAATGGACCAAATTCAGCCTTGATGTGTTAGTGCATGCCTTAAGGGGAGTGGCCCAGGAATGGATCCCCTGACAGTGCTGCAGCTATCATGGTGCCATGAAGACCCAGGATCATTTATACATACTTAGAGGGGTCATGAAGCCTCCGGGACAGTCCTGGAGGCTTGCAGCCCCCTCTGAGAGCCTCGCCACTGCTGTACTGAGCTCTGATCAGTGATCAGAGCTCAGTATAGCAGCACAGAGACTCAGAGAGGGGGCTGCAAACCTCCAGGACCATCCGGGAGGCTTCACAACCCCATATGTTGAAATGACCCTGGGACCCCACAGTGCCGTTGGGGCACATCCTCCCCACTAAAACTTAGAGTGGCCACAACTGACTTGCAGGAGTTTGGGAATCACTGTGTTAGTATAGTATAATACAAAGAGCTGGTATAGCATAATGGAATGAATCAGGACTTCCTTAGTCCAAACACTGCCTCTGCCATGAACCCATTAAATGACTTTGGACATGTCATGCCCTCTTGGTCTCAATTTTCTACCTGCACTATGGGGACAATTAATACTTATCTTGCACAGTTGTTGCAAAGACAAAGAATACATGTGAATCCCTTTGCACTCAAGTGCAGTACAAGTGTATTGCTAACAATAATGCATCTTTCATTGAAAGAAGTAGCAAAGCACTAGTGTTACAATGTTGCAGGTTTACAGATTTATCAAGTCTAAGAATACAACATCAGATTGAAACTGTTTTGGAGGAAATAGCTTATTCACACAGCATACTTTCACAACTTTTTCTAGTGGTGTGAAGAATGGTTTGCTTTTTTTAAAAGAACAAGAGAATGGAACTGTATTCAGTTCAGAAATGTAACAAACACTATTCCCAAAGCTATGATCATAAGAACACATTCACTGAAGTTCAGCTAACATCAATAAGCCTTTAATGCTCAGAAATTACTTAGAGTTAGTATCAAAGGAAACTAAACCACCATGATGCAGTATTGGCATCAACACAGGCTGACAGATTCAAAGGCTTTCCTTGCACGAACAGTCACACAGCACAGTTCAAGGTAACTTACTCCTTTCTGAAGGCGCTTCCTCAGGAAATCTGAGCCACCAGGCTTCTGTCCCAGATGAGGATATCTAGCTTTTAACTTTGCTTCTTCTGCTTTCTCAGGACTAATCACCTTGTCTTCCATTTCCTGAAACAAAAGGAATTAGTATCTCACCTATACGTTACTAATTTTTACCTCGTAAAATCACAAGACAGCAATCACTGAATACTAAATTTCATTAACTAAGAATCAGTAAAAAAGGACCAACAATTGCATCAGCCTTCATACCTACTCTCCATAGCATAATTACTTATTTATACCCCCCTTCCCTTCAAATAAACAAGAGTGCTCAAGACAGCTGTTAGCACTTAGTGAGTGATATAAGGCTATTGCCTAAGTTTTTATAGAAACATACTCTGGTTGCTTTTTAAGGTAAAGACAAACCAGAGGGCAAACTGCATGATACATTAGCAACCTCCCAGGTCCTCAACTGCTTTTGTTTTATTTTCTAAACATTTGGAGGAGAATCACAACTAAATCTGCAGCATGAGAGTAGAATGAATCCTTTACTATGACGCCAAGCCAGATTTATTCTCCCCCCCCCCCCCCATATCTTATAGTCATGATTTGCTCTGGGAGGGAAACAGCCATTGACAGAGTTGTTCCTCTCACACTGCAATTCTAATTTCTACCCCCCACCCGTTTAGGAAACAAAACCCAAGCACACAAGGTCCAAGAAGTGCTTAACACTACTTGTAGTTTGACTCAGAAACACCTATGTCAAGGTCCATGTTTTCTGACTCACCTGGCTGAATGTCGTCTGTCATTTACATTTAATGTATATTAATATTGATATACCACTTTTCAACATAAATGTTCACAATTTAAGTTTATTTTTTAAACCCCACTTTTCAGCCAAAATGGGTTCCTAAGGCAGCTCACACCAACGATATTCTAACACAAAGATACAATATGTATGGAATATGTAGGTGTGTTATAGCAATTGCTTCTGGTCTCTGGCAATCAATGATTTCCAGGGCTCTTTCTACCAAACAGAAGGGGAAGGAGCTGAATATGGACACAGGTGCCAACACTAAAGACATCAACCCAAGACATTACTTCTGTTGACATGCATGCAGGACTGCCTGGGACTGCAAAGCAAGTGTTTTCAAGCACCAAATAGGTTGCAACCCAAAGCTGGTGAGCAGAATTCAGCCTGTTGAGTCACAAACTGTGCACACTCAACCTAAATTTTGTGTTGTAAGAAAACAATACAACTTCTGAACAGGAGCCATGTGGCAAGCAACAGAGAACCAAAAAGTTTCCATGTATCACCAATCTAACATTAGAACATAATTTTTTTTTCATTTGTAGATAGCCATTTTAAATTCCATTCTAGAACTTCACTTTGGCCTTTTAAAAAAATTATTGCAATGTCATACAAATATGGAACACTAAAAGGCAGAATCCAGATACAGGGAGACATACTTATCTCCCATTGATTCCTTGGACTGCAATCCTGAAAAGGATTTAACAAATCTACAATTCAATCTTGGTACTGATAAAGTATGCCCCAATTCTTAGTTTAGGAACAGTTACTATAACAATTCTGAAGCACTTTCTGTATGAAAATGGCTTGTTTTTTGTTCAAGGCCTGGTGACATACAAACTGAGAAGGACAGAAATGCATCCTGACATTTTCAACACAATTCTAGCAAATCTAGACTGGCAACTGTAAGATTCACAAGCTGACAGCAAATAGTGCAGCAGCTACAGCAACTCCACATTCTCCAACATTTCAGTACTGCAGACTAATCACAACCAAACAGAATCAGCATATCAGTAAATTATGAAGCTTCGCACTGATGCACTTTCAACCCAATCCTATGCAACTTGATTCATTGCACAGCAATCTGCCTTCTACTGAATCACACCATTGGTCCATCTAGGTCAATACCGTCTCCTTAACTGCCAGCAGTTTTGAAGGATTCCAGACAGTAGTCTTTTCCAGTTCTACATGGAGATGCCAGTAAGTGAACCCAGGGCCTTCTACATGCAAAACAACTACAGCCTTTCCTATTGGTTAAGCAGCTTACACAATTTTCAACACAGTTTATTTCTAAGTATGCCTGCCTAGAAATGTAGTCTTAGTTCCACCTTCTGCTCTTCAGGCATAACATAAGATGGTCCACTACATCTGTCAGAATTCAGTTATGCCACTTAAGTTGGGACTCTATCAAAATCTGACTTGCTTCAGAACATAAGCTGCATATCTGAAAGGGAAAGCAGTCCAAACACTGAAAATTAACTGAAGTAATTAAAAAGAATTTCAAATCCACCAATTTTTAAAGGGACCAAAAATCCCTTGGCTCACAACAGGTCACAATTTCCATATATGTTCATCACATTTTATTTGTGTGTAGTGGGTGGAGAGGGAAAGAAGGGGTTTGATGACATCACACTAACACTGTAATTTCCCCAGCTTGCTGCAATCAAGACAATTCGGCTCTGAGAAGACTGAAACACAGATCAAGTATCCCTGTCTAAATCAATGCTGTGGCTGGCAAGAGCCATCAAGAGATGTATAATTTTAATTCCAACAGGGTGGCAAGAACACCCTCAAAGAAATCCATACAAGAAAGCTGCAGTAGCTATGCAGGAGAAAATGGGGTTGGCTTTGAAACTGGAAGGGGAGAGGAGGAAGAGAGAGCTTCTGTCCTTTAGAAGTTTTATCAAGAATATGTGACTATTATTCTGCATTTGGCTCAGAGTTTGAGTTCAGTGGCTGCTGGGGCAGTTACGCTATCCAGGACCTCAGGCAAGGCAAGAGAAAGAGAAAAAAGGGGGGGAAGACTGTTCAGAGCATGACTAGCACAGATACCACACTCATATTCACCCATGTCAAGAAGCTTTATACAGACCCCCACCCACCCAGGCCTTTTTCTTACCCCAGAATGGCGAGGGAGGATGGTACGTTCTGTAGGTTTCACATTTTAAAAATTGGTCACTTGTGTTAAATAGAATGGCTCAAGTTAAACCCAGTCTGGTGTCTTCATGGGGAGGGGGGGTTGCGAGAGTAGATAGAATGCCAGATGCAAAAGAGTGGCAGTGGAATGCAGGAATCTTGTGTGCTCCTTGAGACATCTCGTGGGTCACTGAGAGATACCGGAAAGGGTGCCTTTGGCCTTATCCAGCAGGTCTCTTCTTATGACATCCATTGCAATTTCAGGATGATTCAGTATGGTTTATGTATATATTAATTTTCTATATTGCAAATTGAGAGAGCAGGAGTAAAAGGAGACAAGTGTGTCGATGGAGAAAAGCAATTAATATGTGGAACTCCTTGCCACAGGATGTGGTGATGGCTTCCTGTGTGCTCCCTGAGGCATCTGGTGGGCCGCTGTGAAATGTAGGAGGCCGGACCAGATGGGCCTTTGGCCTGATCCAATAGAGCTCTTCTTATGGACCTTTTCTGCAACAAGAAACTCACAGGAACCTCCATGTGCAAGCTGCACAAGGGAGGGTTGAGGTGCTTGGAGCTGGAGGGGGCCCAGCCCTCGACAAAGTAAAGGTTGCAATCCTATCCACTTACCTGGGAGTAAGCCCCACTGACTATAATGGGACCGACTTCTGAGTAGACATGCACAGGATTGGGCTCTCAGGCTGCAATCCTGCCCACACTTACCTGGGAGTAAGCCCCATTGGCTATAATGGGACTTACTTCTGAGTAGATAGGCTCAGTAGACAGGCTGGGCTCTGAGGCTGCAAGGCTATGCACCTTTACCTGGGAGTAAGCCCCACTGACTACAATGGCACTTACTTCTGAGTAGACCTGGGAGGAAGCCCACAAAGGGACCGACTTCTGAGCGGACGTGCCTCGGGCCCGGCCCAGCCTCCTGCGCCGCCCACCCCCAGCTCGGCCGCGGCCCCCCCCGCCCAAGGCACCGCCTCCTCCTGCCCGCCCGGGAGGCCCGCGGCGCCGCCTCACCTTCTGCTCCTCCGCCGAGGCGGGCTCGGGACTCTCGGCAGACATGCTCCCGCACTCGAGCGCCGCCGCTCCGCAGGGACAAGCGAGGCCTGGAGCCGGCGAAGTGCAGCCGCCGCCGCTTCCACAACCGCACACAAGATGGCCGCCGCTTCAACGACGGCGAGTCGGGAGGCTCAAACTTCTTTCATTCTGTGGGATGTTCGCCATCCAGCCGCCGGAAAGCGAACGAACGAGGAGAACGCGATTCTCGCGAGAGTTGGGCGGCCAGGTTGCCTGTACGTCACGCTCCCGGTCGCTTACGGCATTCTGGGAATTGTAGTTTCAGGGTGCAGCTGCATGTTTGAGACCACCCAAGAGGGAGCTCACAGTAGACGGGGAGGAAGAAGGTGGCTCTGCTGCGGGTCAGCAGCTGTCCCTCCAGAACTGCGACCTTCCTTCAACCAGCAGCAAGTCAAGTTAAGAATAATCAGTGATAACTGGAAGCGAAAGAAGAACACACAAATAAAAATCCCAGTATCATTGGTCCTGCCGGTGAAGGTCGGGCCCCAACCAGAGGCCTGGGATCATCATCGCAGATAATTGAGGCAGTTCCAATAACAGCAGCTCTTTGCAGTTCAGCGAGTGTAATTGCTGGTGCATTCAGTTGTTGCAAGTAGTTGTCAAAATTTGCAGAGATGGTTCCTAGTGCACCTGTGATTATTGGCAGCACTTTAATGTGCTTCATCCAAAATTGGGTGGTTTCTAGACACAGTTCATGGTACGTGTGTATTTGTTCATGTTCCTTTTATATATATATATATATATATATATATATATATATATATATATATATATATATATATATATATATATATATATTTCTCAGCAAATATATATATATTTGCTGAGAAATTCTGGGTGATTGATCACTTTCCATATTATGTTTCAACTTTTTTACTGTGCTGGTTTTCAATCACTGGTTCATACTTGTACATGAATTGATGACCAAAAACTAGCTGTTGGTGGGGCTTTCAAAGCCAACTAGCTACCTCCCTTCCTGCCTTGCTGGTCCTTGCAAGGCATTCTGGAGCATGACCTGCCTTTTTCTACCATTATTCCATTCTTTTTCAAGTACCCCTAAAGGTCCTGTTGAGTGTCCCTGGGAGTACATGAATACCAGGTTGGGAACCACTGGTATGTTGTTTACAGTGCACTTACTCTGATAGTGTTTACAAAAAGGTGGTGAAGACAAGAATTTAAAAAGAATAAAAACGTATCTTATGATCTTTTACTATGTTTTTAATAAATTAGAGACTACAGTTCGTAGGTAACAATTAGTGGTAGGTTATTTTTCAGGATCTGGCCTGGGGTAAAATCAGATAAAACTATAGTCAGACACCCCCCTAAGTTTAACCCCCAACTTATCTGAGGGTCATAGAAAATTCCATGATTGTTGGCTCAAAATCTGCCCTCGGCTTATCTGTGGGGTTGACTTATAGGCGAGTATTTACGGCGACTTGCTCTGAGTTGTTTATATTAGAACCGTATAGAACTTTATACCCTAGGGGCTGGGGGCTAAGAATAGGCCCTCAGTTTGGCTGTACTTGTCATAAGAGGCGACTAAACAGCCACCGGGTAGATGGGACTCGTCAGCCTAGGAAGGCAGCTCATCTAAGAGAAGGAAACTCTGACCTCAAACCTCCACTGCCTTGTGGCTACATCCAGTTCTGGAAAAGGCTTCAGGAGTCAACCTCGAGGCAAAATCAGGAGCCAGAGCCCCTGAGGCAGTTCATGGCTGAACACAGTCACGTTCTGGCAACTCCTGCGACGCCGCTGGAACCAACCGTATTGGCTTCTGCCTTTCCATTGGACCATTCCAGCGACGTGGAGAGGGGGGATTTGCTGCATGGGTAACAGCCTATCCTCCATACCTTCTTTACCCAGGCTTCGCGCACTGGAGAGGACACTCCAACTTCGCCATACGGCGTCGGCACAACACGGGAAGCAGCAGTTTACCGGTTATAAGTCTTTGCTCGATTGGCGTAGAGCATGACGCCAGGGGCTGCTTCCGACGGTGGGAGAGATCATTGCATCTCATTGGGCAGCTACCGCCCGCCTTAAGCTGGGCAGTCCCCAGCCAGTAAGGTGTTGCCTCGCCACGGTCCGTTAACCTCATGGGGTGCGTGGGGTTTAGGGTGAAAACCGACAAGCGGATCGACAACTCTGCACCATGCAACAGAAAACAGAAAACTACTGCCCTAAAGCTGGGCACCTGGAACGTTAGGACAATGACACCTGGCTTCTCTGATGACCTGCAAGAAATAGACGACGCACGCAAAACAGCTGTCATCGACATGGAGCTGAGCAGACTGCAGATGGACATCGTCGCCCTTCAAGAGACTAGGCTGCCAGATTCCGGATCTGTCAAGGAGAGAAATTTCTCATTTTTCTGGCAGGGAAAACCACCAAACGAAACCAGGGAACATGGCGTTGGCTTTGCGGTCAGAAATACCCTGCTGAAATCCATCATCCCACCTACTGTGGGAAGTGAAAGAATTTTGTCCCTGCAGCTCCAGTCATCAGCAGGACCTATCACTCTCATCAGTGCTTATGCACCAACTCTGTCGTCTCCAGCAGAAGCCAAAGACAAATTCTATGATGACCTGGCCACCACTGTCAAGAAAATCCCTGTAAAAGAGCCATTGTTCATCCTCGGCGATTTCAATGCTAGAGTTGGTGCTGATAACAGTTCATGGCCCACTTGCTTAGGTCAGTTTGGCACTGGGAGGATGAACGAAAATGGCCAACGCCTGCTAGAGTTTTGCTGTCATCACGGTCTCTGTGTCAGCAACACGTTCTTCAACACAAAGCCCCAACATAGAGTCTCTTGGAGACATCCAAGATCAAAGCACTGGCACCAGCTCGACCTGATCCTCACCAGACGCTCCAGCCTTCCCAGCATCAAGATCACACGCAGTTATCACGGTGCTGCCTGCGACACTGACCACTACCTGGTGTGCAGCAGAGTGAAACTGCAAGCAAAGCGACTGTACCACACGAAAAAGGAAGGAAGACCTCGCATTGATACCAGCAAGACCCGGGATCAGAGAAAAGTGGAGGAATTTGCACAAGCGCTTGAGGAATCTCTTCCAGGCCCGGCCGACGCAAACGCATCCAACAGATGGGAACATTTCAAGAATACCGTTTACAACACCGCCTTGTCCATATTCGGCAAGAAGACCAACAAGGCGGCAGACTGGTTTGAAGCCCACTCTGAGGAGTTGACGCCAGTCATTGAGGAAAAGAGGAGAGCTCAAGCAGCATACAAGGCCTGTCCCAGTGAGCGCAACCTGCAGGTCCTCTGAACTGCTCGCAGCAAAGTCCAACAGACTGCCAGGAGATGTGCTAACGACTACTGGCTCCAGCTCTGTTCCGAGATACAGATAGCAGCTCACACGGGCAACATCAAGGGGATGTATGATGGTATCAAGCAGGCCCTAGGTCCAACACAGAAGAAAATTGCCCCTCTGAAGTCTGCCACAGGCGAGGTCATCCAGGATCGGGCGCAGCAGATGGAACGCTGGGTGCAGCACTACTCTGAGCTATATTCCAGAGAAAATGTAGTCACCGAAGAAGCACTGAACAACATTGAGTGCCTGCCTGTGCTGGAAGAGCTTGACAGTGAACCAACCCTAGAAGAACTTCACGTGGCCCTGGACTCCCTTGCCTTTGGCAAGGCACCTGGAAAAGACAGCATCCCTGCTGAAGTCCTAAAATGCTGCAAAGAGATCATCGTCACTGAGCTGCATGAAATCCTCTGTCTCTGCTGGAGAGAAGGTGGAGTACCTCAAGACATGAGGGATGCAAACATCATCACGCTGTACAAGAACAAAGGTGACAGGGGTGACTGCAACAACTACCGCGGCATCTCTCTCCTTAGCGTTGTAGGAAAGCTGTTTGCCCGAGTTGTACTAAAGAGGCTCCAGGTACTTGCAGAGAGCGTCTATCCAGAATCGCAGTGTGGATTCCGAGCCAACAGGTCCACCACTGATATGGTATTCTGCCTTAGACAACTGCAGGAGAAATGCAGGGAACAACGACAGCCACTCTTTATAGCCTTCATAGATCTCACAAAGGCTTTCGACCTGGTCAGCAGAGACGGCCTCTTCAAGATTCTCCCCAAGATTGGATGTCCACCCAGGCTCCTCAGCATCATCAGATCTTTCCACAAGGACATGAAGGGCACTGTTGTCTTCGATGGCTCCACATCAGACCCTTTTGACATCCGAAGCGGAGTGAAGCAGGGCTGTGTTCTTGCACCAACCTTGTTTGGGATTTTCTTCGCTGTCCTGCTGAAGCAGGCCTTTGGAACTGCAACAGAAGGCATCTATCTCCGGACCAGATCAGACGGAAAGCTCTTCAACCTCTCCAGACTGAGAGCAAAATCCAAAGCCCAGCTGAAATGTCTGCGTGACTTCCTCTTTGCCGACGATGCAGCTGTCACTACCCACTCTGCCAAAGATCTCCAGCAGCTCATGGATCGTTTTAGCAAGGCCTGCCAAGATTTTGGACTGACAATCAGCCTGAAGAAAACACAGGTCATGGTTCAGGATGTGGACTCACCTCCCTGCATTACAATCTCTGAGCATGAACTGGAGGTTGTCCATGACTTTGTGTACCTTGGCTCAACGATCTCCGACACTCATTCTCTCGATAGCGAGCTAAACAAGCGCATCGGTAAAGCAGCTACCACGTTTTCCAGACTCACAAAGAGAGTGTGGTCCAACAAGAAGCTGACGGAACATACCAAGATCCAGGTGTACAGAGCTTGCGTCCTGAGTACACTTCTGTACTGCAGCGAGTCATGGACTCTTCGCTCACAACAGGAGAGGAAACTGAGCGCTTTCCACATGCGCTGCCTCCGACGCATCCTCGGCATCACCTGGCAGGACAAAGTTCCAAACAACACAGTCCTGGAACGTGCCGGAATCCCTAGCATGTATTCACTGCTGAAACAGAGACACCTGCGTTGGCTTGGTCATGTCGTGAGAATGGATGATGGCCGGATCCCAAAGGATCTCCTCTATGGAGAACTCGTGCAAGGAAAGCGCCTTACAGGTAGACCACAGCTGCGATACAAGGACATCTGCAAGAGGGATCTGAAGGCCTTAGGGATGGACCTCAACAAGTGGGAAACCCTGGCCTCTGAGCGGCCCGCTTGGAGGCAGGCTGTGCAGCATGGCCTTTCCCAGTTTGAAGAGACACTTTGCCAACAGTCTGAGGCTAAGAGGCAAAGAAGGAAGGCCCATAGCCAGGGAGACAGACCAGGGACAGACTGCACTTGCTCCCGGTGTGGAAGGGATTGTCACTCCCGGATTGGCCTTTTCAGCCACACTAGACGCTGTGCCAGAACCACCTTTCAGAGCGCGATACCATAGTCTTTCGAGACTGAAGGTTGCCAATACATACATACATACATACATACATACATACATACATACATACATATATATATATATATATATATATATATATATATATATATATATATATATTACACACACACACTACATATATGTTTTATTATGTTTATTATTAATGTATAAATGTTATATATAATGTTATTGCATATATGTAATATTAATATTTACTATTAATGGTAATGTAATATGTAATTGCATTTATGTAATATTGTGTTTTATATTATATAAAATAAAATATAAAATATTTTGTTTTATATAATATAAACATATTATATGCAATAATGTATTACAGATTACATTAATAGATTAATAATAATCTCACAGTTTGGGTAAATAAAATGAGAGCACAGCCACAGCTAAATGTGTGGTTTTCTTCTCCAGCTTGGGGTACGTTCTTTAAATTCAGAAGTCCAAAGCACTTAGTAGGGAGAGAGAAGATGATCTGCACAGAGACACTCTCACCTCCTATAAAACCTGCAGTTGTACAGGAAACAGATATACAGTATTTACAGTCCAGTCTTACAGGTTGAATTTGTAAACAGATTATATACAATTCAAATTTCAGACCATGCTGAGATTCTGATGCACAATGTTTAATTTGTGCCAAGGCTCAGCATTCCTCAGCCCTAAAGCAGCGTTCTTAGCATTTAAATTTGACCTAGAATCGCATGTGTGAAGCTGCACATTTCATAGTATACTTTCCCAGAGCTTGTCTGCATTTTAATTAAGGTCACTCAGACTGACCTAGGATGGCCAAGAAGTCTACCATCATATTCTTCTCTTGTAGCTCAAGGGAATATATGGCTTTGCAAAGGGAGGGACAGGAAGACAAATTTGTTATGACTTTTTAAAGAGCTTCAGACATTATGACCATATAGCATACAGAATATGTATTTGCAGTTTCAGCACATCCCAGCTTTGTAACTCTCAAAAGGTCCTTCTAACATATGAAGTAACCAAGACATCATCAACTCTTCCCCAGTTCCTTTCTAAGTATTCTTCAGCGGTCCAGGAACAAGATCTTTCAAAAGTAGGGCAGAATGATTTTATTGTTTAATACAGTTTCTCAAACTGTGGGTCAGGCCCCACTACTAGATGAGTTGCATAGTGCTTAGCTGAGGCGCCACTGAAAATACAGAGCTGAAAATATAGGGAACAGAGCTCCTGGACAAGGTGGTCTCCCGGTGGGAGAGAGGCATAATGCTTTGGCCTGAATAGGTGGAAAGACGATACACTGGAAAGAGGGGAGAGTTGTGTGGGGAGAGAAGGATTCGTGTTCTGCTTTGACTTTGGAGCAGGAATGTTTGAATTCTGAGCTATGTATAATAACAGCATGAGTGTGCTGTATAATAGACCCTTTGGCTGATCATGACTTAGGTCTGAAGCCTAAATTGATGATGTTACCCCCAGGTTAATCACTTCTAGTGGGTTCCAACAGATTGTAAACCTAAAAAGTGGATCCTGGTGCTAAAATGTTTTGAGAACCACTGATTTAATACATGTACATCCCACCCTTCCTCTGCAGAGCCCTGGACAGCATACATGGTGATTCTCTTCACAACAATCCTTTGAGGTAGGTTAGGTTGAGAGAGACTCATCCAGTGAGTTTCATAGCCAAATGGAAATTCAAACCCGAGTCACACCAGATCTAGTCTGACATTTCAAGTATATATTTTCCCACAGTGATTTGCTGTATCTTGAGAGTGTTTCTTGGTAGTTGTGTTGACAGGGTTCTGACAATGCAGTACCTATCACCTGAGAGATCAACTAAAATACAGTATCAAAACAGTGTTTCAATTCTAAATTGAAAGGTGTTGGGTTTCAAGTCACGCCCAACCCAGAACTGTGTACTATATTATCTTTACACTCAGTTGTGGGCGAGGTAGCTGTGATTTCACCACAGTAATGGTGATACACACTACAGGACTACTTCATCTGTTACAGCTGCTGTGTGGCGCCAACCAAAATGTGCCCCACTTGACAGCTGTCATATGGCAAGATGTTTATGGCCCTCAACACCAACTGGGTTATTGCTTCACGCCAAGGGCAGGCAGACACATCAACACAAAGGTGTCTGGTGGTGAAGCAATGACCAATCTGCATGGTGCATGCCAATCCACAGCTACACTGACACCCACACACACAAGGCTTGCTATTCAGGGACAGCTGCTGAATGTGTAATGATGCTGAGTTTGTCTTTGTGTGATTAATAGTTGAGAGGACACTTTCCAAGAAGATTAGATGGCTGTTATTCATATGGCAACAAGCACAATAGAGCAAGACCATAAAACCCAACCTTGGAGACTTGACTTAGCACTGAAATCTAAAATTCTTAATAATCACCCTGCAAAAAGTCCGTATACCCTACTGCAACAAATCCTGATGCACATGAAATAATGACAATCTTCTCTATTCACCTTGCCTTCCCTCCCTTGGTTGCTTCCTTTGTGACTATGTCTAGATTGTGACAGGGCAGGCCACTTTTGGGACAGGAACCTGCCCTCTCATCCATTATGAAATGCCCTGTAAGGAGATGGCATGTACATTATAACTCCAAGAAACTTTTTCAAATCATTAAAACCCATCCGTGCCCACAGGTCCACACATGCAACATATAGGGGCTGCCTGTAGGGCATGTGGGTTAAAAAGTTTCCCTTAGAAGTGTTTTTGGAAAGAAAGTTCTTATAGGCATGCACGTTTTATCTTCATTTTGGGTGTTATGGTACTACTGTAGTTATAAGGGTCATCTTCACACACTTTGACTCTTCAGCAGTATTAGCCTCTGTCTTACTGTTTTCTCACCCAGTACCAAAATCCATTTTTTGGGAAAGCCCCACAATTCTAGTATTAAATTCCAGTTAGGTCATTCTCTCACCTCCTCTTGTCCTGTTCAGTTTCTTTTCAATCCCGCCCACAGAGAGGAGATTGAAAATAGTGTTGCTGTATTTTACTCAGAAGTAAGCACATTGTGTTCAGTAAGATTTAGGCTGCAATCCTACTTTACTCACCAGAAACAAACACCTCTACAGATAAACTAACCAACAGTGAAATCCCATCCATGTCTACTCAGAACTAAGGTTTGTTAAGTTTAAT
Source organism: Tiliqua scincoides (assembly GCF_035046505.1). Classification (NCBI taxonomy): domain Eukaryota; kingdom Metazoa; phylum Chordata; class Lepidosauria; order Squamata; family Scincidae; genus Tiliqua; species Tiliqua scincoides. The sequence goes on from NC_089828.1 coordinate 15,284,821, forward strand.
TGATTTCCAGGTAAGTAGTAAAGTTCATTTTGGGAACCAGTCTAGCAGTTGGTCCTAAAATCAATGCATTCACAGAAGTGTACTTCATTTGTCAAACTGGTTCAGGTTCACACACATTCACTGACTGCCTTTCACCTCCTGAAACTCTCAATTATTAACAAGGTTTGTTTTCTGAAAGAGGTGGGCCTACCAAGTTTTAATGCCTAATAGCCCTGCTCTAATTGACTTATAATGACACTGGAGGCCTGATTTGATTACGAAGAGAGTGTTTTGGGGAACAGGGAGGAGGAGGACAACAAAGTGACATTCACAGACTGGTTGGGAGCAGTGACAACTGCATAGTAGAGACATGACATGGTTAGTGCTAGGGGTGGGGGAGTAGAAAGCTCAGAAAGCAGGTGAAAAATTTCCTTTTGGTTTTTTTGAGATGCATTTAGCAATGTGCTCAGGGAATTCCACATGTTTAAACCCTGTCTAGTAATCTACCAAAGCCAGGCCACAAAAGAAAAAAAAGGATAAGAAATCCTTCGCTCTTTTTGCTCCAGTTAAAACATGTTATGAAATATATAGGTTAATCTAAAGAGTGCAAGATTATATTTACATTTTATACAATAGGCTGCCTAGTTTGCTATTTTTCTTAGGCAGGGCTTTATGTCCAGATTAATTAGGAAAGCCCTGAACTTTGGTTAGAACAGACAGGGATTTCTCAGATCATACAGCATTTCTTCCTAACAGCTTACATCTCTGGGCTTTCCAAGAGGCCCCAATATCTTAATGGTGGTAAGTGTTGAATCTAATCCTTGCTAACATTATTAAATTGCTGAATTAACTTGAAATGAACATTTTCTCAAATACTGTACTGCAAATGCAGGTTCATTTTGAGAAGCTTGGCAGTGGAAGAACATAAAAAGGGATAATGGAAAGATGTATAAAAATAATTGTGCTGCAAATATGTTGCGCAATGATTGCTTAATGGCCATTTTTTAAGATCATTGTAAACTAGGATTTCTCCAAGAGTTTCTTTTGATTTTTGTTGCATCTAGCAATCTGCAGGGATTGTCCAATACCACCTAACTTGGTCACCTAACTTAGGATAAAATATTTCAATACAATATAAAGGACACTATAACAAGGATTTCCTTTTCTCCCCAGGCATTCATAAAGCATACCATCTAAGCGTGCATTCTGTTCTAAATAGCTGCCATCCATTTCACCAGCCACTTTTAAAATTTCAAATTTAGAAATTGAGATGAGAACCATTCTATTTGAGAAGTGGCCCTGACTGCAATTTAAAAAGGAATTGTAATCAGTGCTCTCATTTTCTGTTCAAACACTAAGGACTATATACTATTACTATTTTATACTGCTCCATTCTTCCTTGAACAAGCCGACACCAGCATATATTCAGTTTCATGTTGTCTCCTATCCAGACACTTCAAGGCCAACCTTCTTGGCTTCAACAGATTAACCTTATGTGCTTTATAGACCCTTCCTTGGACATATTTCAGTATCTGTAATAAATTAGGAGTGGAAAACAGTGGTGGACAAATAGAACTGAAAAGCCTCTGCTGGACATTATGAAAAACTATACTATTAAAATATGTGAATAAAGATATTCTAGTACAGTTTAAAAACCAATGTGTTTCTTCTTTCTAGTTCTTTCAAGTGTTTAAACATGAACACTAGTCCCTTCAAAAGAGCACAGTAATTTTGAACTGGTAGCATTCTTCAATTAGTGATGATTGTATTAAGGTTGTATAGTATTAAGAATTGATTCTTTGCAATTATTTCAAAATTCAGTAAAAGATGACTCTAGTGCCACCGAGTGGTCAATGTTGAACTATTAAATGAACAGAAATAACCTCAAAAAATAAAACCAGAATGCAAATTTTGCTGTTTTCACATATATTTAAGATATAAATACTATTTTGTTTTCACAGTACATTAAAAAAAACACAGTCTGAGAAGTCAAGTATGGGACAGTAGTGTCATGTAAAAAAAATTTATACCATCGATTAGGACAAAATGAAATACTTTGAATTGGGTTCTTTTAAAGGGAAAAATAAGGGTGCTAATTATGAGCTGAATCAATTATCTGAATGAATAGTCAAACAGTTCTGCACTATGGTGTTGTGTTGTCAAGGGATCTATGTGGGGGAAAGAAATGAACAATATGGGGGGAGGGGAACACAATTCATCCTGCCCCTACATGCTTGCATAGTATGATAATGCCATGGAAGTTCAAAACCCCATCCCTATTTTAAGCAGCTTAATTATCACTTAAAAACACATCACACAGCAAAGTAAAGACTTCTGTATATATTTAAGATTTCAATATTAATGTCAAAAATACGTAGTATGATTTTACATAGGATTTGTGCTACATTAGAACAGTAAAGACAAACATCACTTAAGAAAAGAACATTAAATATTAAATAACCAAAAAATAAAATAAGATGTAAACACTAAACTAATTTGGGAATCTGCTATTGCAACACATCCAATGAAAGTGGTTTAAAACCAGTATAAAAAGATTAGGACATGAGTATGTTCCAGTCTACTTGGAATACACAAAGCTCATTCCAGAAGCCTCTTTAAGAACTGGTCCAGGAGCCTAGAAGAACCTCAACTCTCATTTGACCACCAACTCACTCTCTTTGCTATTTAACCTTTACACAGTACATTTAATGCCAATTGTTCATCTTGAAGAGTAATCCGATATTGGAGCAAATGCTTTTCTTTGCTGCTACTTTCTGCTAACATCGGGGTGAAAACTGAGGGTTTGTGGGAGATTCAGTGTAAGATTTGAGTTCATATGCAGCGCCACTGTCAACTTCCATGGATTTCCGAGAGAACAGGAGTCTTACATCTCTATAGAGGTAGATTTTTCCAGACTTAGAACTCTGGAACCTAGGAGAGGAACAGATGCCAATGTTAGTCATTTGTGACTAAACCATGTGTTAAAATGTGTGTCACATGAGTATTCAGGCTTGGAAAAGAAATTTCTCTACAGTCTAAACAATTACCTTTTGAACCAGTTCAAAAGAAAGTGGAGGATTTTCCATATATCTTTATGTAACCACAGATTGAAGCTTGCACTTTGAGGATCAGGCTGAGTGAATTCATAGATGAAACAGAACAGCAATTTTTAATTAAAAATATGTCTAGGCATATAACTGCACTGAGACATTAATGTTTGTACATAGAAATGGTTAGCCTGTATTTCTCTCTCAAAAGGTCCTACAGCCACTGAGAAATAAGGAAGGGATCTCTGGCACAAAATTCAACAAGGACCCTAGAAAACAACAACTCTTGTGGTTGACCATAAAAGCATTTACAGGGCCTCAACCAAGACTGGGCATCAGTGTTTATTTTAAAATCTCATAGAAGGTGGTTAGTCTCCAGACAGACAATTTTGGTTGCCACACTGGTGTAATGTGCTCTGTGTTGCATCAGCAAATTATATGTTAGGATCTGGATCACACAAGCAGGTACAAAAGTAATCTGCCAAAACATCAAAGAGTTTGGATGAACACATAAACATGGGCATGAAAAACTGCACAAGCAGAAGTGACCCTTAGGTCAGGCTGCTTTTGTAAAAAAGCATTCCTGTATGTCAAGTTTCAGCCCCGGGTAAAGGTTTTTGCTGACTGAAGCTCGGTAAGGGGCTTTAACAATGGAAATGCTGACACAACTTTAATTTAGGCCTTCTAAACAGATGCTACCACAAAGCAGTTTACAGTTGTATGACTTCATTTGTTTTGCAGAGAAGAACATGTATGATTTCAGCAAATAAACTTGAGTCACTTATTTCATAGCTATTGTATTGGTTTTTCATTCTTTACTGGAAGATGTATCCATCAGACTTCAATCTACAAAAGCAAAGTTCCATTACCTAGTGCACACTGCCTTTTTCCAAAAGGTTTTTACAGCCTGTTGAAAAGCAAGCTATCAGTTTTAATGGTATTCAATTTTTGCTTTTTAGAAGGTGCATTACAGGCGTTCCCCAATATCCATAGGGATTCCATTCCTGAAACCTCACAGATGCCAAAACACAAAGATAATGAAATCCATGGGTCTTGGCACCTTTAACCACCCAGAGGTGATGAGAACTTGCTCCAAAGGGTGTTGAGGCCCGGGGAGGCTGTGCATGGCCTCCCCGGGCCTCAGAAGGACTTATAAAGGCCTAAAATGTAACTTTTGGTTTTCAAGGAGAAACCAGAAATAACCTTCTAAGGATCTTCTAAGGCCCTTCTAAGGCAACCCAAAGGCCTTAGAACACCCTCCGGAGGCGATGGACATAGAGCTCCCATTGCCTCCAGAGGGTCCGTGTCAGGTCGACCCCGTGGGTTAAGAACCCCCGGATAAATCAAATCTGTGGGTACCAAAACTGCAGGTAATGAGGGCCCACTGCACTTCCAACAAGCAAGGTGTAAGAATTTCCCTCATAAGAACATAAGAACAGCCCCACTAGATCAGGCCATAGGCCCATCTAGTCCAGTTTCCTATATCTCACAGCGGCCCCACCAAATGCCCCAGGGAGCACACCAGATAACAAGAGACCTGCATCCTGGTGCCCTCCCTTGCACTGGCATTCTGACATAGCCCATTTCTAAAATCAGGATGTTGCACATGCACATCATGGCTTGTAACCCATAATGGATTTTTCCTCCAGAAACTTGTCTAATCCCCTTTTAAAGGCATCCAGGCCAGATGCTGTCACCACATCCTGCGGCAAGGAGTTCCACAGACCAACCACACACTAGTAAAGAAATATTTTCTTTTGTCTGTCCCAACTCTCCCAACACTCAATTTTAGTGGATGTCCCCTGGTTCTGGTGTTATGTGAGAGTGTAAAGAGCATCTCTCTATCCACTCTGTCCTTCCCATGCATATTTGTGTATGTCTCAATCATGTCCCCCCTCAGGCATCTCTTTTCTAGGCTGAAGAGGCCCAAAGGCCATAGCCTTTCCTCATAAGGAAGGTGCCCCAGCCCAGCAATAATCTTAGTTGCCCTCTTTTGCACCTTTTCCATTTCAACTATATCCTTTTTGAGATGCGGTGACCAGAACTGGACACAATACTCCAGGTGTGGCCTTACCATCGATTTGTACAATGGCATTATAATATTAGCTGCTTTGTTCTCAATACCTTTTCTAATGATCCCAAGTATAGAATTGGCCTTCTTTACTGCCAACGCACATTGGGTTGACACTTTCATCAACTTGTCCACCACCACCCCAAGATCTCTCTCCTGATCTGTCACAGACAGCTCAGATCCCACCAGCCTATATGTGAAGTTTTGATTTTTTGCCCCAATGTGCATGACTTTACACTTACTTACATTGAAACGCATCTGCCATTTTGCTGCCCATTCTGCCAGTCTGGAGAGATCCTTCTGGAGCTCCTCACAATCACTTCTGGTCTTCACCACTCGGAAAAGTTTGGTGTCGTCTGCAAACTTTGCCACCTCACTGCTCAACCCTGTCTCCAGGTCATTTATGAAGAGGTTGAAAAGCACCGGTCCCAGGACAGATCCTTGGGGCACACTGCTTTTCACCTCTCTCCATTGTGAAAATTGCCCATTGTCACCCACTCTCTGTTTCCTGCTCTTCAACCAGGTCTCAATTCAGGAGAGGACCTCTAATTCCCTGACTGGAGTTTTTTCAGTAGCCTTTGGTGAGGGACCGTGTCGAACGCCTTCTGAAAGTCCAGATATATAATGTCCAGGGGTTCTCCCACATCCACATGCCTGTTGACATTTTCAAAGAATTCTATAAGGTTCGTGAGGCAAGACTTACCCTTACAGAAGCCATGCTGATTCTCCCTCAGCAAGGCTTGTTCATCTATGTGTTTTGAGATTCTATCTTTGATTAGGCATTCCACCATCTTACCTGATATAGATATTAGGCTGACCAGCCTATAGTTTCCCGGGTCCCCCCTCTTTCCCTTTTTAAAGATCGTGACATTTGCTATTCTCCAATCCTCTGGCACTGTGGCTGTTTTGAGGGACGTTGCATATTTTAGTCAAGAGATCACTAACCTCATTCTTCAATGCCTTAATTCTAGGGTGGATGCCATCAGGGCCCAGTGACTTATTGATCTTTAATTTATCAATGAGGTCTGAAATATCTTCTCTTTTAACCTCTATCTGACTTAACTCCTTGGTCAGGAGGGGCCATTCGGGCAGCAGTATCTGCCCGAGGTCTTCTGCCATGAAGACAGATGCAAAGAACTCATTCAATTTCTCTGCCATCTCTAAGTCTCCTTTTATTTCCCCTTTCCCTCCCTCACCATCCAGAGGGCCAACCGCTTCTCTGGCAGATTTCCTGCTTCTAACATATTTGAAGAAGCTTTTATTATTCCCCTTAATGCTGCTGGCCATGTGTTCCTCATAGTCTCTCTTGGCCTCCCATATCACCTTCTTACATTTCTTTTGCCACAGTTTATGTTCCTTTTTATGCTCCTCATTAGGGCAAGACTTCCATTTATGGAAGGAAGCTTCCTTGCCTTTTACGGCCTCTCTAACTTGGCTTGTTAGCCAGGCGGGGACCCTCTTGAACTTAGTTGAGCCCTTCTTCCTTTGCAGTATACACTTCCACTGGGCCTCTATTACTGTTGTTTTAAGCAGCCTCCATGCACTCTGGAGAGATTGGACTCTTTTTACCTTCCCTTTCAACCTCCTTCTAACCAGCCTCCTCATATGAGGGAAGTCCACTCATCGGAAGTCAAGGGTTTTTGTGAGACATTTGCCTGGTATTCTTTCCCCAACGTGCATGTCGAAACAGATCGCAGCATGATCACTGTTCCCCAATGGCTCAGTAACGTTTACATCTCTAACCAGGTCCTGCATACCGCACAATATTAAATCCAGAGTCACCTGTCCTCTGGTGGGCTCCGTGACTAGCTGCTCTAAGCCACAGTCATTTAGCACGTCAAGAAATCCGGTCTCCTTTTCGTGACCAGAACACAAATTGACCCAGTCAATATGAGGATAATTGAAGTCCCCCATGATTACAACCCTGTCCCTCCTTGTCACCTCCCTGATCGGTTTCCTCATTTCAAGGTCCCCTTCTGGTTTCCGGTCTGGAGGACAATAGTACGCCCCCAATATTACATTGCTCCTCAGGCCTGGTAATTTAACCCACAGAGATTCTATGGAGTCGGAGCCACCTTCAATCTCTACTTTGCTGGATTCTATCCCTTCCTTAACATAAATGGCCACCCCACCTCCAACACGCCCCTCCCTGTCCCTCCTGTAGAGTTTATAGCCCGGGATTGCAGTATCCCACTGATTCTCTGCATTCCACCAGGTTTCCGTTATGCCCACTATGTCAATGTTTTCCCTAGTCACCAGACATTCCAGTTCTCCCATCTTTGCTTGGAGACTTCGGGCATTTGCATAAAAGCATTTGTACATGGGATGCCCCAGGATGGGCTGCTTATTAGCTCCTTTATCCCTGAATCCTCTCATTGTGCCAAACCGTCTATCACATCCTATCATGCTACCATTCCCAATTTCTTCTCCTACTCTGCCTTTACCTTGTTGTTCTTTTAACTCCCCATCCTCATCCCACAGGGATGAGGTGTCCCAAACCAGATGCCCCTCGGCTCCTGTTGGCCTTCCCCCAGGGATCAGTTTAAAAGCTGGTCTGCCACCTTTTTAATGTTATGCGCCAGCAGTCTGGTTCCATTCTGGCTCAGCTGTCTTACCTCAGATGAATGAGGTAGCGTAATAGTCTATCTTCAGTATGTCGAGAGTTTTCTTTATTGATGCTTCTTTTTGCTTCTCGTCTCACAGGGACAGAAAAGGTTCTTTGCCGTAGGAATGTTTGATGATTAGCTGGCATCTCTCGTAAGTCATATATCACCACAAACATCTTCACCACAGTCTTGTTAGGATTAAATAAGGTCTGAAAAAAATGTTACTTCAGAATTATACAACTATTGAAATGGAATGTTAACAATGAACATGAAAATTCAAGCACGTTTAGTAACTGCAATTTACAAACACCAATTGCCTTTGGGCACTACAGACTCTACTCTAGTTTTCTGTAAGCTAATTTTCTTCATAAGAACATAAGAGCCCTGCTGGATCAGGCCCAGGGCCCATCTAGTCCAGCTTCCTGTATCTCACAGTGGCCCACCAGATGCCTCAGGGAACATACAAGATACTCGCATTTCGCTGCTACTCCATTGCATCTGGTATTTACCCTCTGGTGCCTTTGTTGGGGGGTATGAGGGTAAATACCCCCCAACAACTGCACTTGAGTTTAACATGGGCTACTTTATTAAACACAAGTCAACAATTTTTAACACATGAAACCTACTGAACACACCTTCCCTCATATTAACAGAATGAATGGAAAACACTACCATTAATCCAAAATGAAATAACAGAACATAATACACATACGAAGTTTCTTTCATTGTTCAATTTAATCACATTCTAGTTTCTTATCAAACCACTGACCTCCAGCAATCACAAGAAGTTTGGTGCTTGTAACATAGCATCATCACACATCAATGTGACCAACGCACAGCTCCTTGTAGAGAGCACACTCTATCATTCTGAATGCTCAGTTCATCAGACTAACCATTAAAAGTTTGTTTCAGATCAAGGTGTCAAACTCATTTCACACTGAGGACCACACAGCATTCATGATGCCTGCTGAGGGCCGTAAGTGACATCATTAAACAGGCCATGGTCAGAAATAAACAGATTTTTCTCAGAGGAACTCAGTTGCAAATGACAGAAGAGAAAATATGCACATCTTGATAATATTTTCAAGATACGGGAGAGTCCAATTATAATGCGGGCTGCCTTTACAGCAATGACACCTCAGCACAGCTCAGCAGCTGATGGTGGGTCTGAGGGAGCCAGAGGCCAGATAAGAGCTTCCTAGGGCCGCATCTGACCCATGGGCCTTATGTTTAACACCCCTAATTTAGATGCAAAGACACCCTCCAGTAGCAGCATTATGCATACATGTTATTATCAGAAGGGTGCATGTTATCATCTACATGGCTTGAAGCTCTAATTCTCTCACTCTTGTGTTTCTCAGTGTGCATTTTTTTCTTCCTAAAGCTTGTGGCTGTCTTTGATTAGTTTCATGGCTTATTTTAACCTTTCAATTTTTCTGTTGTATTTTCAATTAGACAATAATTTATTAGTGAGCAGATGCTCTCAAAAATGAACTAATAGTTAGAATATTCAGTTCTGATCTTGTCTCTTTCAGGGAACAAGTTCAATAAAAATGGTCTACACTCCATGTATTAACTTTTAGAAGCATTTCACCTAATAAAATTCCTGTGAAAAACCAGTTGTGATCTCCTAAAGGTTTGACACTGATTCATTAATTACTGTTCTGTGGGCGATTTGCCCACACCGTGATGTATTCATCCCATTATAAACACCTATCAATTCTCCAGTCCCCTTATGGCAGGGTTTTTCAAACTGGGGCGTTGTGACACTCCAGCCTGTGAGCTCTGACCTCTGTCCCCTTAAAGGGTGGGGGCAGCCTGGAGGCAGGGAGGAGGCCGCGGCACGATCCCCAGGATTGCGCCGCCTAGGGGGGCTGCAGGGGCTTGGGTGCATTTACCCACGTCTCCTGCAGCCTCCCCAGGCTGTGGGGAGCCCAGCACAACCTGCACAGGGCTCCCCGCAGCAGTGAAAGTAAACACAGAGCGATCGCACTCCACTTCCGCTTTAGTGGAGGTGGGGTGCGATCGCTCCGCCTTTACTTTCACTGCTGCGGGGAGCCCTGCTCCAGGTCGCGCTGGGCTCCCCGCAGCCTGGGGAGGCTGCAGGAGGCTTGGCTAAGTGCACCCAGGCCCCTGCAGCCCCCCTGGGTGGTGCGATCCTGGGGATTGTGCCGCTGCCTTCTCCCTGCCCCCGCTGCCTCACCCCCCCACCTACACAAGTACTTAGTGGCTCTCAAACTCTCCCAGAGAGTTTGAGGACCACTGCCTTAAGGATACATTAGGAGACGTGCTTCTGAAATATTGCTGGAGCCCAGTGAATACTTGGACAAATTAAATACAAACTTTTGGTTGTTCTATAAACATTAGTTCATGATTATCTCTTCTGATTTTCCATTTACAGCTATTTTGGTCATGAACATAATATACATTATCTACCTATCTGAAATTTCACACATTCAACTTATCATGCACTCATAAGCATCACACCCTCTATTTTGAAACCTCTATAGTTTGCAAACTCTGTAAGTACTGTTGAAAACCATGTAAATACCAGTCGGCAACAAATCAACCACTAGACCTAAGGTATACTCCTAGGAGAGAAAGATAGTATCAGGACCAATATGTTTTCCTATCACCTTTCTGATAATCCAGAAATTATGGAGCACAACTTCAACTGCCCACATTTCTCCCCAACAACTGCCACTGCCCACTTTCTGCTCACCCTCAAGTTTGGGCATTTAGCATATTTGACAAAGATCTTGCCAAGGAGAAATACAGTGCAAACTTATACATTTCTTACTGAGAGCACATCTCTCACTAAGTTCAATGGTGCTCACTCCCAGATAGGCCTGCAAGATAACAAACTCAATTAATAGCCTTGAGACAATCCAGAGTGGATTTAAGATTTTCAAGATTCAAGAGTTTCTTTATCTCTTGAGAAAATAAAAAAACCCAAGAGATTTCATAATAGAGATAACAGGCTTACATAGAAGCAAGCATTTAACTGCATATATTAGAAAGAAAGTTATTATTTTAACTATATGCTACACAGTACGTACCACTTGTATTGTTCCTGAAGGAGGTACTCGATAACCCCTTTTACCAAGGGATTCTAAAGCAATTACACCCTGAAAGGGAATGGAAGAAACAGAAAATTACAGGTGTGCTAAATGGAAGCTTAGGTTTATAAAAAAAAGTGCTTACCTCACCAAATAAGCAACAAAAAAAAGAACACTAAACACTTTTTTTGCTTGGGACAACACTCAAGTAATATCAGGAACACATGGGAGTATAACTAGAAAAGAACATTTTACTGCCATCTACCACAGCAATGTTCCTTTCAAGAACCCTTTCAAGGCAGCCAAGGTTCACTTCAAAGTCTGCACTAACAAGGGATCAAGGACCAATAGTATTCTGAACAGAAACTGGGACACTTCGTTGTGTATTTCATAAATTTGTTCCAGACTTTTAAGTGTTGATGGGACTAAAGAAGGCTTTTCCCGTTTCCTTCAACTCCTCAAGAAGGATCAAAAGCAATAGTAATACCACAGGTGTCTGTGTGTGTCTAATGGAATAGAAGTACAGATGGGGTCATCAACATGCCTCTTGCTGGTATTTAAGACCTACCATAGAGGTTTTTTAGACTATGAGCCCTTTGGGGATAGGGGGCCATAGGTTATTTGATTTTCCTCTGTAAACTGCTTTGTGAATTTTGTTGAAAAGCAGTATATAAATACTGTTAATAATAATAATAGTGGCCATTCTGATCACCATCTCATTGCAAAGTTTGTGGTTCTCTGTAGCCTTCCCCAGACCATCATGTGGGAAATAGAACGGCTTGGACGTCTTTATGGAGGTTTATGCCTATAATTCTAAATCTGATTCTGCCACCAATTAGATCATTTGTATCAAGGGTTGCCCATACCAGCGGAGAGGCAGGTAGGTATGGTCCTACTGACAGTATCATCAATAGTGGTGCAAATGGCCACACTGCCATTGGTGGAAGTGGCAACATGAACGCCAATTGCACTGAAGCAATCAAGAATGTAGGTGTCAATATTGACTGCTATATAGCCAGTGGCAATGCCAGTACAGAATGGCATGGATCTTTGTGGTCATTGTCTCAATACATGGAGTTGACACTAGAACCAACGTTCCCTTGGCGTGCACTGTCGGGTGGAGAGGACAACTGGAAGCTCCGCTGTAGTGGTGCTTCCCCTCTCCACAACAAGCTGTTCAAACCCACAGCGAGTATTGAGAATGAAGCCAGTAAGAGAATGAGAGTATACAGAAAATCTTGAGCTCGTATCTCACACTGATAGATACACATGTCTTGGGTTTCTATACAGCCATTGCTGAATGATGTACCAGACTATGAAACATCAGGTTTCAGCTTCTAGGTCTCCCCTCATGACACCTTCGGACAAAAGATCAACGTCTATGGCACGATGAGGAGAAAGATAATCTGAATATCTCCATGATTAACATTAGCATTAACAGTATTTATATACCGCTTTTCAACTAAAAGTTCACAAAGCGGTTTACAGAGAAAAATCAAATAACTAAATGGCTCCCTGTCCCAAAAGGGCTCACAATCTAAAAAGATGCAAATGAATACCAGCAGACAGCCACTAGAACAGACAGTGCTGGGGTGAGGTGGGCCAGTTACTCTCCCCCTGCTAAAAAAAGGAGCACCCACTTGAAAAGTGCCTCTTACCCAATTAGCAGGGGTAGAGCCCTGCTTCAGATCCCTCCTTCAGAGATGGCAGGCACTAATAATATGTTCAGTCCCAGAGACAATCCCAAAAAGGGCACTATGGGTACCAATATTGGTACAGGAAGTCCTTCCCTGGCCCAGTTACTGACATCTACTTCCTTTGAGCCAGAAGAGATTATTGATGTGATGGCTACCAAAATAAATGACACCTATGCCATGGTCTCATCACTTTTTTTGGCCTTAGATAATCAACACTGACTGCAATGCCATGGAACCTATAGGCTGTATGTCTTACGGTCAACTCTTCAGTCCCAACAGCTCTCTAAAGAGTTTTCTGCCTGCACTGAAGAAGCCATTTGCAATGGAGTACGCTTGATGGCTGGTGGTGCCAATGTGATATTAGCAGGAGTAGCATTCACAAAGGAATGGAGGAACTGGACATTCTTCCTATGCTTGAGGCATAGGGCATTCTTCCTATGCTTAAGGTACACAACCATGTACAGAGTCCCTCTTGTTCAGAAGCAGAACACTCAACAAAGTCCTGGAACCTTCCAAGATCAAATGTGCACATGCACAGAACTCCACTGTACATGACTGCATACAGAATAAAGAATAACCATGTTTAGAAGGAAGACAGACACTCTCCTCATCATATAACTTTCATTCCTTAAGAAGACACAGCTATAATGGAGCTCACAGAATTCACTCAGTCTAAAATGGCTCCATCCATCCTCCGTTTAGTCTCAAGCCATATGCAAGTGGCTCAAGCCATACGCAATGCTTCTACAGGCATTTTGAAGTTTTGGCAGTTAACAGGAGGAGTGAGGACTAAGAATCTATCTTTCCAATAATACCCCTGATTAACTCCCCTTTGCAAAACATCCTTGTGTGTGTTTCTTTTCTTTTGTGAACAGTGCCACTGGCCAATAACCCCATCAATCTAACAGCCCCAACATTGGCAACTCTTCAGTTTCCGATTATCCCAAAGCTACTTAATTACTTGGCTTGCTTGGGAAATAGATTGCGGACAAATAACCACACTTGTTATAAAATGCACGGATTGTAGGCAAGAAGGACTTCACAACACAGTTAAGATGTAAGCAGTAGGAAGAATAAAGCTCAAATATATACCATATAAGGTGAGGGTGCATTGTCATCAGAAACACTGTAGAATGAAACTTCAACTGGAAGAGTCACATGTGTAGGACAGAAGACTCCGCTTGCTCCCACTTCAGCTGTGAAACCATCGACAATGCCCAAAGGATCTAAACGATAGTTCAAGACAGACTCCTGAAAGAACAGAAACACACAGTTGAAAAGCTATTTACAAAATGCCATTACTAATTTAGCAAATTAAAAGCTGCAATCCTAAATATTTATTCTTCTAAGTAGAGAATAAGACCCATTTACCTCAAAGTACTTCTTGGGAAAATGTGCCTAGGATCACATTGCACAAACCATAGTAGTCTACAGTACACCAGTTACAAGTAAGCAAGGATTACCTCAAAGTTTCCAAGGAGGCTAAGACTTGTTACAGGGGGTGCACTGGAACTCAGAAATGGTTTCTCATGGACATCTGGATCACTCTCTTTGCTTATACATTGTTGTGGACTATTTAAAAAATTTAAGAAATCAAAGTTACTAACTTTTTTCTCCACAGTTTCTGCATACAAATCATTTGTATTTAGGCTGCAAATTTTGAACTATTTGTGCTATGAAATCAATGTACAAAATTTCAGGGTTGCAATTCTGATTAAACTATTCTCAAAAATTCCAGCCAAATGTTTGAAAGCATGTTTCAAAACAATCAAAATGGAATCTATGCAAAGTTGTCATTCTAAAATGCACATTTATAGAAAAAACAGCATTTAAGATCCATGAAATGCACACACCCACAACCACATTTATAACCTAGCATGTTATGTATTATCTAAGCATCTTTCTGTGTTAAGGATAATGAAATAGCCAGTGTTAGAATTACCACTACATGCGCCTTCAGAAGGGCAAGCAGGGTTGTAGTCAAGGGGCAGTGGCAGGGAGCAACAGAACTTCTCCTACTACAGGAGTAGGAAGAGTGATTTCAGCAGAAGCACTCAAGCCTTTGACAGTTTTTTCAAAGGATCTTAACTGAGGTGAAATAGCCTCAGCAGAATGCAAACTATGAAATTTGGCTGAGGTATAGTCTACTATTAGCCCAGATGGGAGGGGAAAAGGCAGGTGGATGAAAGGAAGGTAGAAAATATGACTGGATCATACTTCCCAGGGAGGGGAATGGGGCCTGTTCATTTCATTGGATGAGGGGCCTCAGGAATTCCTAGGGCAATATGCATAGGACTGCACTCTATATTCGGACCAAAAAAATTTAATATTTCAGTTTTTAGGCATATTTTACATATTGCAACCCACTCCAAGAGTTTGGGATGAAACTACATCTTTAAATGAAGTACAAGTAAAAAGTAGAAATATGTGAACACTTCAGTGTACTGTATAAGTAGTTCATGGCTAAGGTAGTAGCATGAAAGCTCCTGCATTTCAAAATTTACTACTACACCACTGAGTGAAAGCCAAGTACAAACCTGCCTTCAGCCTGCCACCAAGGATTAAGGCTGCAAGCACTTGGGCTGGGAATAAGTCCCACTGAGCATCATGGGACTTATTTCCAAGTAAACATGTGCTGCAAGGCTGTTTTGTCTCAGTGACAAGGTTAAGTTATCCCAGGTCATATTGTTGAATCTGGGCATTATGCCATTAAGACTGCAATTCTATACACACTTTCCTGGGAGTAAGCCCCTCTGAACACAATGGAACTTACTTCTGAGTAGACAAGCCTAGGATTGTGCTCTAAGTTACAAACAAAAAATTAAAAATGGAGTATAGAAAATGTCTTGCTTATGTTTTTTGAGACATAGTATTATGAGTGGATTTTTATAAAAAAAACACTTCTTACTAAGTTGTGAGTTCAGTGTTTTAACTATCTGCATTATATAGGAATGCAAAAAAATATTATTACAAGGTATGCCACAATGCAATTCTTAGTATACTTACTTAAGCTCAATCAGATTTCTGAGCAAAAGTGCCCAGGACTGCACTGTAAATTAGGGCCAAACTACACATTACATTACACTAAACTTGTAATTTTACCTACTTACCTGTTTGTTTTTAAGCTCAAATAGTAGCCACAGGGAGTCAATCAAGAACATGGCATGGGGAGTATGAGGGCTTTAACCCTGCCCAGCCTAGTCTCAATTTGAACTGGGCTCCCCTTACAGCTCTTATTTCGGGGGGGGGGGGGGCACTCACTAGTGCCACCAGAGGAAACAGCAGCCTCAAGGGAGAGGTGAGGTAAGAAACTAGATCTCAATCCTCCCCATCCCATGACTTCTATTTAAACCAGAAAAGCAAAATACACAACCCCAAATAATGCCTTTAACAATGTAATGTGTAGTCCATCTCCAAGTTAAGGAACAATTAATTCAAGAGGCATGTTTGTGCTTTCTCCAAACCAAACTTTCTTGTTTACCCCAGGCTGTTGCTTACATTTTGTATATATTACAATTATGTATGCATAACATACATAAGGAAACATTTTCAAAGTTACCTTTTGGAGGACAAGCACTTCAGTTGTAATAATGATGCATCTAGATCAAAGCACCCAGATCGTGTTTTTCTTTCAGGAACCTGAAAAGGAATTAAAAAAACAAAAACTTCAAACTGCAGGACTTGCAGCAGAGTTTGAAAATCTTGATGCAAGAACATAAACATATTAAATGTTTTATGGCAAAGTGAAGCAAATAAGATAAAGGAGCCAGTCCATGCATAAGTCAGGTGATATATCTGTCCCAGGCAAGAGCACCAAAGATACGTTGCAACAACTTCTTTTATATTCAGTTTTTAAAATCTCAAAATGTTGCAAAGCAACAAAGAAACAGAGTTCATCAATAATCTCTTCTTATTTGGTAAGAAAAACAAAAGCATGTGGAATGTATGGTTTTTGTTTTTTTAAAGTCATTTACAACTTAAAACATGCATCATCCTAACAAGGGCAGAGTACTTGCTCACAGAATGACCTGCACAGAACTAAAGAGAACACTGCTCTCTCAACTCTATTACTGAGAAAAAGAGGTGTGTCCATATCTCCTATCCTCATCCAATCCTCCCTCCAACTTTGAATACTGTGGATGGGAGGGAGGGCTGGAAAATGAGCAGCACACAGATCACCTGTTCCCAATAAAGTTGTGAAAAGAAGGAGAGTAGCAGGGTTATCTTTAGCTCCATGCAAATCCTTCTACAGGGGTGTGCTGTTTCTGCAGCAGATTGCATCACACCATCAACATTTTAATTGGTATAATATAGTTAATATTCATTTATGCATTTTAGCTTTATATAAATTATAATTAGACATACATACATCATGACCATTCATTGATATATATTGTTGAAGGAATAGTTTCATTGATGCATTTTTATCTGTCATTTGCCAAGGCAGAAAGTCATCTGTGGGTGCAGACTGCCTCCCATCACTAAAATTAACTAGGGTATATGCATGACTTTTAAGCATAGGTAACTCTCTGGGAAGCATGAATAGGGTTACCAGATCCAAAGGGGGCCAGAGCACCCTACACCTTTAACCATTGTATAAAGGGAATCTTGACAGGTGCAGCTTTTAAACCCTTCCATGTTGAGCTGCACCTGCCAAAATTCCCTCTTCTATACAATGGTTAAAGGTATAGGCACTCTGTCCCACTTTGTATCTGGTAACCCAATGCTATTCAAACTGGGGCATCGTGATGCCCCAGCCTGAGGACCCTGGTCTCTACCCCTTAAGGGGCTGGGGCAGCCTAGAGGTGGGGGGAAGGCAGCAGTGCGATCCCCAGGATCGCGCCGCTCATGGGGCTGCAGGGGCTTGGGTGCACTTACCCAAGCCTCCTGCAGCCTCCCCGGGGTGCGGGGAGCCCCGCGCGACTCCTGGCAGGGCTCCCCGCAGCAGGAAAAGTAGATGCGGAGCGATCGCGCTCCACTTCCACTTTAGCAGGGGCAGGGCGTGATCACTCCACATCCACTTTCCCTGCTATGGGGAGCCCTGCCAGAAGTCGCGCCAGGCTCCCCGCACCCTGGGGATCATGCCACTGCCTTCCCCCACCCCCACTGCCTCCTCCCCCTGCCCCTGCAAAGACTTACTGGCTCTCAAACTCTCCCAGAGAGTTTGAGAACCACTGTGGTAACCTTTGGATGAAGGCAATTAGGCCAAGCTAATTCTACATGTTCTATATCAAACAATCATGGCACTGTCACCTCTGAAAGCAAACACAGTATTTGGATATAGGCAGGGAGAACCAATCAGATGTTCCTCCTTCCCTTCACTCTTGACCTACATGTGATCAGTACCATTCAGGCCAGGGGTGCCCAAACCCTGGCCCTGGGGCCACTTGCGGCCCTCGAAGACTGTCAATGCGGCCCTCAGGGTGTCCCAAGTGTCCAATGAGCCTCTGGCCCTCCGGAGATTTGTTAGAGCCCGCACTGGCCCAACACAACTGCTTTCAGCGTGAGGGCAACTGTTTGACCTCTTGCATGAGCTGTGGGATGAGGGCTCCCTCCACTGCTTGCAGCAGCAAATGAAAGACCTGCCTTGCTTTGTGCAAGGTCTTTTATAGGTCTTGAGCTATTGCAAGACCTTCATTCATTCATATAAGTTCATCTTCAACATATCCATTTATGTAAACTTATGTAAATTTATTCAAATTTTAAATGTAAAGTCATTCTTTTTTTCTCCAGCCCCCGTCAGAGTGTCAGAGAGATGATGTGGCCCTCCTGACAAAAACTTTGGACACCCCTGATTTAGGCCAATCACATCAACAGTATATTTTGCAAGAAAATCCTTGAGTGCAGTGGCAGGTGTGCAACTTACTGCTGCTCATGAGGATCTATGGATCAGGACCGGAATCTACCAAGAAATGAGGACTTCTGGACTTCATGAGACTTAATAAGTCACATTTCAAAATGCTTTTGACTGCATTCTGGAAGAAAGTACATGAGTCTACCTTCCACAAGAGAGAATAATTGTCCTGGGGATCACTTACCAAGGTGCAGCCCCAGTCTGCAAGATAGCCACTGGCCAGGGAAAGAGCCACCATGAGCCTGCAAGAGACTGCCAGCTTAGCCTCAAACAATCTCACATGGGTGAGATTGGACCAGCCTGACTACCATGGCCACTACACCATAGGACATAGGCCAACCCATGAGGCAAGCAAAGCTCAGGGAGGAGAATGGAGACCTCTAGCCTGCTGCTCCTGGCATGTACAGTATTGGGAAGAAACAGCCCCACTTGCGCACACACAAAGCCGGGCAGACAACAATAGAGGGCCGCAGCTGACGGCCCCAATACGCAGATCTCAGGAGAATGGGTCGGAAGAAGGGAAAATGGGAAAGACAGAGAGAGGCACTTTAAGAGAGGAGAGGAAGCAGGAAGAGGCATGTCCAACTATTCCGCAGGGGGGATATAGACACCTTAATGTGGCCAATGAGAACAGTCTCCACCAGGAGGGCAGATAGGCTGCCAGGCTATGTGGAACTCTGTTGGCCAGCCCTTTGACAGGAGGAGAAGCCCCGGAGGAGGAGATTAGGATGGAGAGCAACCTGCTCCCCAAAGGCATTTTCTGAGGCCTTGCAAGTCGGGGTTTGCACCAAGAGATGAGAGCCTTAGGACCTCTGGCAAGCTGAAGGGAGGTGGGAAAGCGAAGTCAGCTCAGACTGAACTCCCTCAGAGGCCAAGCCCCTGCCCTTGGCAGAAAATTGGACAATAATAATCGTTAGTCTCTTCATGTGGATATAACTCCCAATATTGATGTTTGGTTTTTAAAACACACACTTTGCAAATAAAATAACGTGCCATAGAAAAAGAAAAAATAAAAGTAACCCAAAAAAGCACCTGTTTTCTTCCTATCCGCAACAAAAAAGGGGGGGAAGGGAAACAAACTGTACAATAGCAACTTACAGGACTTGAAAGCAGAGGCAATCCAGTTCGAGGATGGAAAGCCTTAGTAGAAGTCCGATTCAGATGTTGACAATAATTTTTTTGCCACACATGTTTCAGTGGTATTGTTCTCTGTGCAGAGAAAGAAAGAAAAAGTTATTTAATAAGAAACTAAACTAGCTACAACTCAGTCATCCTGAGATCACATCTGCACAGTAATTTCTCATGGTTAAATTTTCATTCTTGGCATATGCAATTTTTGTGATTCACAAAGTAGTAGGGGTTTTGATCCACACTGGTTTCTCATCTGCCTGACCTACAAGTGGTAGATCTAGCACAAATTCTGCTTTTAGTGTAGCACCGAAAGAGGATATCTGTGCGCAATTTTCTAACAGCAGTGCGATGTGGGATGGAGAGCTTTTCCATACTTCAGTAGCATCGCTAAGGGGGAACACGGGTCCATTTTTCTGGGTGGTGGCCAGCATGTACCCGATACTGCAGCTTGCAGGAGGAGGCAGCAGCAACAGGTACTTGGGGGTCAAATTGAGGGCACAAGCAGGTAGGAGCTGGTGCTGGGGGGAGGTGATGAGTGGTTAAAGACTGTGTTCACTGCTCTGCGGTCTCTTGCAAAAGTGCCTCTTTCCCTCTGAAAAAATCCTCTGGAGAAGACAGCACTTTTTGCAAGAGGTAGTGAAGGCGGGCACAGTCTCTGGTCGCTCACCACTCCTTGCTCCGGGGGCGATGGAAGGGCAAGTTGGGGGGCTGGGGGAGGCAGCAGAGTGAGAGGACAGCAAGCAACTTGGGTGGTAGACTTTTTTTCCATTTTTCACTTATTTTGAAAAGCATGGGTATGATGTCAAGCCCAGAAGCGACATCACTTCCAGGAGTGATATCACTTCTGTGTCATCATTTTAAGCTCAGCCCCAGGCTCCACAAGCATCAGCTATGCCACTACCATGCTTCCAGTTTAGTGCTAACATACTGAACTAAACGTAGACACAGAAACTCCTTTGCAGTTGTGCCTTCAGCAGCTCACCTTAAGATTACATCTTGCTTAAATCATGAAGTTGTCAAACTACAGTTTATAAAGAAACACATTTACATTTTCGGAGTAGTTGGTGCAAGCTGACCTGCTTTTTACTCACTCCACTAACATATAGGCATTGTTTGTTTATAAAACCCAACACCTTATGGAGCATAGGGCCCGTAGCTGCCAAATCAAAGTTAAGGGACACTGCGGGGATCAGGTGCTTTCCTTAAAGAACTGGGACGTCCTTTCTGTTTACAGCTCTTTGCTGCTTTGGGAAGAATGAATAATCTTTGAGAATAAGCCATAGTGGTCAATCAGAGCTCTGGCAGTAAACTTTCAATCTGTATTACCAAACAGCATAAAGAACCTACAGGAATTAATCTTCACAAGCAAGAGTACAGCATAATATGCTTTTGACTGAAAGACCATCAAGTGCAAGGATTTCAGCTGACTCACAAAACATTAACCTGCTCCCCCAAAAGCAGCTGTATCCTGTTGGCAGCAACAGGGAAAAGAGGGACTTTTTGGTTTGTTTTAAGAACCAACCCGAGCACTTTTGAGGGACTTGTGGAGAAGAAATGAAATGATTGATATGTTAAATATCACTTACTAGCAGTTCTGAATTCTTTTTTTGTTCACACAGAGCTGAACAGTCTTCCACCAGCTTCTTCGGATAACGTTTTTGTACTTCATAGCCTGTCGGGTCTTCATTCTCATCATGTGCATTTTTTACTTTATCTTGCTTATTTTTGCATTTGAAACTTTCATGGTCTTTATGTAAATAGTTTTCGATACTAGTGAGTTGGGAGTTTTGTTCACAAATATTTGGTTTGGAGTCTCTGTTTAAACGCTTAAACTCATTTTTGTGCACACTGTCAGGTGTCTGCATCACAGTCACTTTGATATTTTCAAGTATTTTGGACTGATCCAACTCTGGATTATTTAAACAGTCTGTGTTGCTGTTTTCACTAGCAACTGTTCGGTCCTTAGGTTTATCTGTGCAAATTGGTTCTTCACCACTGTTGAAATGTGAACACTGCTTGCTAACACCTTTCTTTACTACTTGAGACTTGTGGGGACAACCACAAAGTACTGGTTCCAATTTGTCTGTGAATTCCAATTTATAATCTTCTTTGCTATATGCCTGGTTCATACATGTCAATGGGCTTTTATCTCTATTGGTAGGAGATTGCTGAAATGTTTTTTGGACTACTTCACTGGGCTCTGCTAGCAGTAGTTTTCTTCTTGCTTGGGATTTTGGAGATCCCTTCAATTCAGCTTCATATCTCAAGGAGTTAAAAGGGGTTGCTGGTATTTTGCTCTTTGTTTTTTGGTTGTCTTCCAATAAAGCCAATTTTGAGTTATTGAAGAAATCTGAAGAATTGTCCTTGCCTTTCTTCAGCAAGTTGTCATCTTCGCAAGAACCATGAAAAACCTTTGGATTAACTGGACTAGTTTCATGAACATTAAACACAGGATGAGAAACAGGTGGTATAGGTGGATCACAGTGACTCAGACGTTGGGCAATTCTTGCTATTACTTCCTGCCGCTCTTGAAGTAAAGAGCTTATCAGCGGGTTTGTTTCTGCTATAGTTTGGCGGGAGGACTGGTTCATTGGGAGATGGGAATCAGACAATGGAACTTCTGGAATTACTCGGGCTTTTCCTAAATTGCTGTTTTCTGATGACATAAGATCTGAGTTAACAGCAGAACTAGAGGACAGTTCCTTTCCTTTCTTCAGCAAGTTCTCATCTTCAAATGCACTCCGTATAACTTTTGAATTAACCAAACCTGGTTCATTTGTGTTGAATGGCCGCCCCATGACCGGTGAAGTTGCTGGATCACAGTGAATCAAATGTTGGGCAATTCTTGCTATTATTTCATGCCTCTCTTGGAGAAGAGAACCAATCAAAGGCATAGATTCTCCTAATGATTGACGGGAAGAATAGCCATTATGTTGATGGGAGTCTGCTAAACAGACAGATTTTAAAGTTCTCTCTGATGTTTCTTGAGAAAACTTTTTGCTGTCAATAGAAGCTGTATAGCACTGAACTTTAGGCTGTGATGCCCCGAAGTCAGAAACTACTCCAGGTGATGGATAGAGTTTCAGGTCTTTAACAGATGTACTGAACTCAGGGCCTTTTTTTGCACTGTCAGCCCACACCAGTTTGTTGCACAAGCGTTGCGAAGTGAATACATTACATTGCTCTGCCTTGATGGAATCACAGTGCTGATGTACATTACGCTCCTCTATTCTCTTTTCATAAAAGCCAAGATGGGAATGAATACTGCAGGTTAGGACTGGATAGTTAGATTGTCTCGGCAATGACTGAACACTGACTTTCAAGGCCACATTGTGAGAAACATTAGGAACAGGGAAGAAATGCTCAGTTGGTGTTTGAGAAAATGTCCACTGCAAATCTACATGTGCAGCACTCACTCTGAAAAATAAACAAAGGTACACAGAAGCTTTACTGCAGAGTCTCTTCTTTGTATATACCATTAGGTACAGTTACTGTCTGATTCCCTAAGACTTCAGCACAGAGCAAGTTATAAACAAAAATTTTTTAAAAATATCCTACATATATTTTAGGGCACAATCTCACCCTTCATTGGGCTGGCACAAGTCCCTTGCACTGGCCCAGAGATGTCACAAAAGTGCCATAAGGCACTTCACATCACCTCAAGAGTGAGGAGGCCACCTCCAGTGTCATTGTGCCAATGGAGAGGTGAGTTCATGCCGGCCATCTCAGGCCAGCACTGGAGTCTGGGGAGGGTGGAACAGAGGAGTTCTGGGGCAGGGGAAGGGCGTGCAGGTAGCACAGAGCTGAGCGGGTGTGGAGCCAGGATCCAGCACTTATATACAAGGATCCTTACCCCACTTCCAGGTGACCTGGCACAGTACCAGGCTGCTCAGACCTGCGCCATCTCTTTGGTGGCACAGATCTGAGCAGCCCCATTGGGGCTGCTGCTGTGTTACCCAGGAGCTGGTCTGCCCATTCCAGAGCAGGTTAGAATTTGGCTGCTTAAGATTTAAAAACTAAGAGTGCAATCCTAACCGTGCACTCAGTTGGAATAAGTTCCTTATGCTGGCCCAGGAGCGTCACGAATGTGCCCTAAAGCACATTTACAACTACTCCCGATACATCAGCACATAGATGTGAAGTAGCATGTAGAGATCTCATCCAGCCTCTGCACTGCCGAAAACAAGTAAGGCTGAGCTGGGCAAGGGTGGCCAGCATGGGTGGTTGGGAGAGTGGCAGGAGGGGTTTCGGGGAGGGGAGGGCAGACCAGGCCCAGGAGGGGGTGGGGCTGACCTGGGCAACCTAGGCCATATCCTAACCCCCCTCCCAGCTAGCCTGGTGTTACACAGGCTGCTCGGATTTGCACCTGCAATTTCACTGGTGTAGATCCAAGTAGCTTCATGGGGTGGCCGCCGCACTAAAAGGGGTAAGGGGAATAAATCCCCTTATTTCAAGTTGTGCAGCAGTCACCTCCTACCCTGCACTGGATATGGCACAGGCCAGTTGGCCTGCCTATTCCAGGATATGATTGGACTGTAATTATCTCCAAATTAGCTCAGAATGAAGCCACAGGTTAAAAGAAAGCAAGATCAACCATGTAAAGGTATTTTTCCCCAGTTACCTGGCATCTGCTGAAAACAAATGGTAATTTCTGCTTGAGACCTACCTGTAAAGAATGTTACGAGGGACTGCTCCATGTGAAACACTCAACCAAGCACTTAACTGAGAAAAGAACACAAAAGAGCGGACAGCCAATAAGAGGGTCTTCTCTTCAATAAATCGATCACCACTTCTAAAAATAAATCAGAAGAAAAAAACAGATTCTTGTGAAAAATATGCCAACACCACAACAGGGTAGTTAAACTCTAATGTAGTTATTCAAAAATAAGAGACAATAAGGCCCCCCACCCCTTAACAACTACTTTTCTTGCAAGAATTTCTTCTCTAATTTCCAAGTTCAAAGTTTTCAAAATCCTGCATAGTTAAAAGCCACACAAGGACAGCAAGTTAAATTAAGAGCATTAAACAGCAGAATTAAGTTTAATAAATAAAATTAAGCTTCTTTTCTGATTTCCAGTGCTCCCACAATGTATTTTAAGAGTAAACATATTAATGTAAAATTAGGCATATATGTTTGATGAAGATATTCAGAGTAGATTATATTGGTTATCATCTTACGGATTTACTTACATCTCCCCAAGCAAGTATTAAGCCATCACCTTACATAGCTGGAATGTGCCACTTTACATGGCCAATGTAAATTTATATATAATATTTTCTTTGCCATAAAACAAAATGGAACTAAAACCCCACTCCAACCTAAATCCCTACCTCCAGTCTGTTCTGGAGGTAAGCGGTCTTCAAGACCTCATACATAAACTTACTGTCGTGGAACTGGCTCCAAAATCCATCTTTCTAGTAACAGTGCATCTTGTTTGATTGCAGGATCATTTAAGTCATTCCCTTCTGTGGTGGGCCCTTCATCACTATAGCAACAGTCTGGAAGCAACATCACTTCAACCATGATAGGGATATTATTTTTCCACAGAGATGTAACCTCGGCCCTAGTGCGTCTAGCTTGACGGCACTTGAACAAAAGAATCAGACAACGCAATATTAGATTTGAATCTTCTTCTTGTGTCCAAACAATATAAAAGAGTATTGGCTCATTTGCAATTGTGTGTGTGTGTCTGCACATGTGGCTCTACCTCAGTACAAACCCCCTAATCCAGGGGTGTCAAACATAAGGCCCCGGGGGCCGGATGTGGCCCGTAGAAGCTTTTTATCCAGCTCTCAGCTGCTGAGCAGTGCTGAGGTGTTACTGCTAAAATGGCAGCCCCCATGAAAATTGGGCTCTCCCATATCTTGAAATATGATCAAGATTTGCACGTCTTATCTTCTGTCATTTACAGTTAATGAATTCCTAAGTGAGAAAAAGTGCTTGTTTTTGGTTATGAGTTGTTTAATGACATCACTTCCTGCCCAATGACATCACTTCCTGCCCTCCGCAGGCATCATGTTTGCCATTAGGCCCTCTGTATGAAATGAGTTTGACACCCCTGCCCTAAACAGTCTTCAAATTTGTACAGTTGGTGCAATTAAATATGCTGCATTCTATGACCAATGCTAACCATTAAGATAGTGTGGCCAGCTCTATGTCCAAATGCTGTGACTGACCTAGGAGGTGGCCCATCAATGACAGACTAGACCAGGGGTGCCCAAACCCCAGCCCTGGGGCCACTTGCGGCCCTCAAGGACTCCAAATGCGGCCCTCAGGGAGCCCCCAGTCTCCAATGAGCCTCTGGCCCTCCAGAAATTTGCTGGAGCCCGCACTAGCCCGACGCAACTGCTCTCAGCGTGAGGGCGACTGTTTGACCTCTTGCATGAGCTGTGGGATGAAGGCTCCCTCCACTGCTTGCTGTTTCACGTCTGTGATGCAGTAGTGGCAGCAAAGGAAAGGCCAGCCTTGCTTTGTGCAAGGCCTTTTATAGGTCTTGAGATATTGCAAGACCTTCATTCATTCATATAAGTTCATCTTTAACATTCATTTATATAAACGTGTGTAAATTTATTCAAATTTTAAATGTAAATTAATTCTTTTTTCCCTGGCCCCAGAAACAGTGTCAGAGAGATGATGTGGTCCTCCTGCCAAAAACTTTGGACACCCCTAGACTAGACAATTCTAAATACTGTATCCCTCTATGCTGTCCTAATTCTCTTTCAGTTTCTGGTAACCCAACCATTTCCATCCCCAACAGCTTTTTTACGTTTAGGACAACAGTACAAGATTTCTCTTTTGGAAGTTGGAGGAAAATCAATCCTTCCAAGCATCCAGAAGTCCCACCTATTAAAGAGGGTCAAACATATTTTGATAATGGCAATGATTTTCATACTGTTCTGCCTTAAAGTAACAAGCATATTTTAGCCTATTATAGAACAAACATTGAAAAAAATTCAGCTCTGTAAAACATAAAAATGCTGGCTTTTTTGAAACGTTAGATGCTACATCACAGTACTAACATTTGCTAACTTACTAGTTCAGATGGCAAAGCAGTCAACCATTCGTACCTGGGCCAGTTGGTCACTGCATTCATGCTTCCTTATTACTGGCTGGCTTGATTGAGCTGGAGGGCAGTGGAGGCCTTCAGTTCTACCCTTAACAGAATATTCTGGTGTTCTGCCTTCAGTTATCAGCAAGGCCAAGTTGACGAGGAACTCCTCAGCTTCATATTCAAAGTATTCATCTAAAGTATCTGAGAGACACCAAAGCATTCACTTATATAAGTGTACAAACACAACCCAAAAAAGTTAGCACAAATACTTAAGTTACTTCAACAAAATTCAGCCATCCCTCAACACGAGGACTGAATTTTAGTGAACAAAATTGAAACAGCCAAAACAAATCTTCCAAACTGGCAACAGCAGAATTTATTTTAGCAACACAAGGCAAGGTTAGAAAAGCAAGCAGGTTTTGAGTAGTTTTCCTAGAATACGTCTCTGTTGCCTACATTTCAAAAGCATACAGCATGTATACATTTGTGACACTTGCATACCTTGTGTCATCTTGCCTTCTAAAGGGAAGACATCTGGTTTAAAACCCACATTTAATGCTTTCTCTGAAGTCTTTGTTGGACAACAAAAACTAACATGCACATCTTAATTTTAAAAAGTGTTTCAAGCTACTGTTTCATAATTTGACTATGAACATTGTCAAGGCTCAGATTTGCAACAAATCAATGTCAAGGTTCTGCTTTAAGTCTAGGAGGCACTAGAATTTGGCACTATTCAGAACATAATGATCTTCAATATCCCTTGAGCCAATATAGTTGTATTCTGTCTCAAAAACTATTCTGCAAGAAGCTTTGAAGTGCTTGCACTTTGCCCAGATATGATCATTCAAAAACACAGCTTATAATAATGGACACCTCTTGTGTCAAGCAAGCTTTACAAGGAACAGAGTATTCATTGTTATAGTACAAGTTCAGCTTAAAATAGTATAAAGAATTAAAATTCAGCAGCCCTCAGTAGATAAAGCAGCAGCTGGCAGTGCTCTTCATAAATTACACTAAGATACTTGATTCCAGCAGATGCATAATGTAACAAATTCCCTTGTTTTATGTTTCTATCACACAACCCCCCCCCCCCCATTGTGAAGCACTGCAGGCCTCATTTTCATTCTGCTTCTGAGGCACTGAGTCCAAGCATTTCAAACAATTACAACATTTAAATGTAAGTTTATGATTAACAATGGTTTAATTATAGAAATGGGAACACCCATCTGCCCCCTATGTAGACAGAATTACCAACAGTTATATCCTACCCCCCTCCCCAAAGAAATTCAGTGCAGAATACTAGGTTCCACCTTTCATCCTCACAACAACATTGTGAGATTGAGGTTCAAATGAGAAAGTGAGAGACACCCTAGCCCAAGGTCACCTTCTGAATTGTTGGCTGATGAGGGTTTGAACCAACTGAGGCAGCAAGCAAAAGTCAGGTATCATGGCAAGACAATTTCATTTTTAGGTGGGGAACTGAGGAATCAAATTACAGTGGTGTAAACACTAAGCTGTAGATTTGGCAGAACAAATCAAAATTGACAGATATGTGAATATTTGTCTAGTATTCCCATGATTCACATCAATTACTATTTTATACGCATGTAGTGTAGAAGAAATAGGTTTCCAGCATACTGGATTAAGCTAATGCTCAATGCCATAAGAGAACAGGTATTTGTTACCTAGTCAAAGGGTTAACATTTTAATACTAGTATGCATGCAAAATAGCATAAATTCAGAGATCAATTTTTTTTTTTAGAGTCCAGTGCTTGCCTATCATCACAAAATTCAGGCCACACACACTAGCTGGCCACTGTACTTGCAGTGTTGCAGAAAGAGGCAGGCCACAAGATTTAGTAAGCATCCCTGTCTATTGGTAGCTCAGCTGGAAATTTGAAAGTACATCATGAAATAATCTGTCCAATGTTGTTTTATGTACAAGAAAGATGCATTTTAAATCAAAAGAATGTATCTTCTGAATCAAAGTGGATATTGTATTATCACAGAGATACTAGAGGCATTTAAGCTGCATCCAAAACACATCTTTATTAAACACCACTTGATCCGGAATTTAGTGCGAAACTAGAAGTGTAGGAAATTGAATCCAAAAAAGGAGGTACAGTACAGAGTTATGCAAAGGGGTTGCTGGCCAACTCCCAAGCAATTCCTTGTTCAGATGTACCACCTGTGGTAGCCTACTATGTATTAACCTATTAGACCAGGGGTGCCCAAACCCTGGCCCTGGGGCCACTTGCGGCCCTCGAGGACTCCAAATGCAGCCCTCAGGGACACTCCAGTCTCCAATGAGCCTCTGGCCCTCCGGAAACTTGCTGGGCCCATGTTGGCTCAACGCAACTGCTCTCAGCATGAGGGGGACTGTTTGACCTCTCGCGTTAGCTATGGGATGAGGGCTCCCTCCACTGCTTGGTGTTCACATCTGTGACGCAGTAGCAGCAGCAAAGAAAAGGCCAGCCTTGCTTTGTGCAAGGCTTTTTATAGGCCTAGAGCTATTGCAAGACCTTCATTCATTCATATAAGTTCCACCTCTAGTATATTAATTTATGTAAACTTATGTAAATTTATTCAAATTTTAAATGTAAATTAATTCTTTTTTTCCCCGGCCCCAAACACAGTGTCAGAGAGATGATGTGGCCCTCCTGCTGAAAACTTTGGACACCCCTGTATTAGACTATGTAGCCAGTAGTAGGGTATTTGCATCCTGGATGACTGTGTTCTGATCAAATGTGTCCCTGTCATTGGCATTCGTAGACCTTTGTGTCTGGTTTTTTTTTTTTAATTGAGTCCCCAGTTTTGCATTCCATTATAATGGGGCAACAAACGAACTATAACTGGGAAACAAACCCCACATTATATATCACAAGCCTCTTATCCCAGGCCTAACCCTACCTTTGTGTTTTAAAAATTAAAAAGTACATGTGATATACATATACTGGGACACAAGTATCCGGAACACCAAAAAAGGGATACAAATGTCCAATACCAGGACTCATTTGAGTAGGACACAGTTGCCCAGGACCCAATGATCCTGTCACTGTATTAGCCTACTATGCGAACTGGCAGAGATTAAATCGCATCAGTCCCCACGTGACTTGCAAGCATCAGGGATGCTAAATCAGCATACCAGACATATGAACAGAAAGTCAGATGGAGAAACCAGGTTGCTAGATGTAGAAGGCTACCTCTCAGTTTTAATGAGAGCCCAGCTTTCAGAGTAGAGACATAGGGAAAGAAATACCACTACAATTTTCTTTCTGTTTAGGTTGGCTACAGCGCTAGCCAAATGTTTAGCATGGTTTTATTTTGATGCAATAACATACAAGTGAGCTCTGACCATTAATAGGTTTGATTCAGCCCAGCACTGTGATAGCTCAATAATTCCACTGAGTTGCATGCCTGTAAGTTAGAGGGGCATGAGACCTTCTACCCTACAGCTTCTCCAAATATCACATCACAGCACGAAATGCAGCAAGGAGGTATATACTCGTCATTCTGACATCATATGTGCTGCCTGCATAAAGATAAAAACTGTATGTACTCCTTAAGCAATGAGAGTAGTCAGTGCAAGTCCTCCAAAGATCTGGGGCTCTCTGGTTAAATGCAGTCACATGTGATGTCTCATTATCATCATAATCCCTCAAAGAATACAGAACTGAACTGACACATCAAAAAGCTTCCAAAGGCAAATGTAAGCTCAACTGGCCGGTGTACTCACTATCGATATCAGGACTGTACAATTCATGGCCAGTCATGCTGAATTCAGCCTGTTTGAGGACCCTGCCTCCCATTTTTACAGTCCCAAAGAAGGGCTGGTGGTCTTCCTTCAATGTGGTCGATCGAGCCATGTAAGTAATTCTGTGGACTCAGACACTGTTCTTATTTAAGTTGAATGCTGCTGCTACCTCCTTTAGAGGGAATATTTAGAGGATGATGTCTCTTCTCCCATTTTTCAAATCGTCCCCTAACTTATCTGTCTCTCCCACCAACTATAATGAACAGAAGCAAGCAGGTGGAAGTCAGTAAGAGAAGCATACCATCTACAATTTGATTTCCACAATCTCTCCTAGTTTGTTTTTTAATCCTTTCTAGATTTCACCGCCTAATGTGACTGTCAGGGCAAGACAGCCATAGCCCTATCTTCTGTTCTCCAGAGATAGGGAACCACGTTAGTTGTCAGTCTAGAAAAATTATCAGGAGGGAGAAAGACAGTCAGTGCTGCCATTAGCTATTTTCCATTCTTCTGCATAGATCCATGCCTCATTCATACATGTGAAAACAAAATAGGGTGTGAGACAAGTCATGATAGAACAAGATCCTCCGCAAATCAAGAAACTTTGTGTGAACTTCCTTTTCCCAGTATAATACAATGTTTCTTCACTGCACAGACCAATTCTGGTTCCAGTCCAAATTTGGGAGTAGACTGTGGAGTGCAGCACTTTGCTACTTCCCCTTCCCAAGGAGCACAGAATGCTCCCTTGTAACAGAAGCCAAGGCTGAACTGTTCCGAGAGTTAGTAGAGAAAGCAGTACAAAGTTTGCACTAAGCAAACTAAATTAAACAAAAGCACATAGGTTTGCTTGCTTCACTGAATAAAATATTGGGTAAGTCTTCTTGCCCTACCCAAAAAGTTCACTATCATCTCATCTGTAGGCTCAGAGGTTGACAGTATTTTGTAATGCAAGATAGAAAAAAACATTTGTAAAATAAGGGAGGAAATCATTGCAAAGTTAGTCAAGGTTCCTGTAAAGAGAGATGGGATGACTGGAGGGATATGTAAAACTTATGAAGTAGTTTTGGCACTTGTCAAAATATAGGATTCTAAAATTTCTCATTAAATGACACACCATTTAAATTTTTAAAAAACTGTAGACACACAAAGTGTAAGGTTGGACAGATCTGGATTTTTCTCTCAGGTTTCAGTTTTGTAACATTTAATACAGGCTGACAATGTTTTCCCACCTTATTCTTTTGGAATATGAAACCCAGATGGATTTTCGAGGAACATTCTGGGGGCAGGAGAGGACACAGCACTGGTTTGTTGTTGAAAGGAACTAGATTTTGATCCACTACTGGAAGGTGCTGGTTAGGAGCTTAGCTTAGGCAAAAATACCATTGTTTAGTAATCAAGGCATTAGGCATGCCAAGTCCCAGAGTATGATCAGCTATAATTGCTGAAACTTGAGAAGTTCTATTTTAAAAAATTATGTAATTTTAGACTATCAGTAAACATATACAAGTTCAACACAGTATCATTTTGCACCACTTAAGGTTATATCTCAGCATGGAGACTCTTAAATATAACACAAAAATAATTTCAGTAAAACACACAGTAAGATTAATTATGACTGATTATTACAGATGGAGTTTAACAACTTGACTTAGATAAAACCATTCTGGCAACACTGTAATATGTATATGATTCTAAAAACAGCCTTGTCCTTTTTTGGTTCAAGTGAAAACTATAGGCTCTCAATGATCAAGACAGCTATATATGGCTGTAACTGTAAGCATATTACTTGCCTGAATACTCCATAGTCAATGACACTTCCTTCAGGTAAACATGCCTAGGACTGAAATGTAATGAACCTAAATTTTAAAGCAGGAGACAAGGAGAAACTTTGTACCAAAACTACTTAACCAATGTCATATATTTGGTACTTAACTACATTTATACCCTGGATTTCTTCTAAGGAGAGATATGATAGTCATCTTTATGTACATGGAACATGTTCACACAGAAGAAGAGAGGGGAGAACTTTTTCTCTGTGGCTTCCGATAGCACAACTAGAACCCATGAGCTGAAACTACAGGGAAGTAAGTGTAGGCTAAACATTAAGAAGAATTTCCTAACTAAGGCTGCAATCCTATTCATACTTACCTGGGAGTAAGCCCAACAGTGTACCCGAGGGCTTTGGGGCCCCAGGCAGCAACAGTGAGATGTCATGTGATGTCACACAACATAATGATGTCATGTGACATCACTTCCAGATAGCACCAGGAGCGCACACCAAACGCTGCTGTGATCTCCCAGGTGGCAAGCCCTCCAATCACTCCCAAACTCAGGAAGCTACAGGAGCATGCTCACAGCAATGCCTGATGTGAAATAGCGCCAGCTGCTGTGAGCATCCAGGCGGGCAAGTGCTTCCCTCACTGCCTGACCTGGGAAGCAAGGAGAGTGCACTTGCTCACATTCAGAGACAGTGGCACCTAGGGCTTCAAATGGCACCCAGGGCTCATGCCCTGACTTGCCATACACCGAATATGCCACTCAGTGTCCCATTGGCTATAAGGGGATTTACTTCCGAGTATACATGCATAGGATTGGGCTCCAAGAACAATCCAAATATAGAATAGTCTGCAGTTGTGTAGTAATAACGGGCTCTGCCTTGCTGAAGGTTTTCGAACAAACAGAGGATGAATGGTCACCTATCACAGATGCTGTAGCAGTTTTCTGCAGTGAGCAAGGGATTGGGTTACTGGATCACTGCCATCCCAAGAAGGGCGCAAGCCTGAGGCAAGTTAACCAGTGCAGCCCCCCCCCCCCAATTATGGTCATATGTTGGTAATGAAAGCATGGAGCTTAGTGGGGCCACCCCAGTTGCCTGACCTAAGGGACACTCTGCCTCCAAGTCTCCTTCCAACTCTAGCAATCTGTTATTCTGCTCCAAGGAAACCACTTCCAGGGGCACAGCTATGTTAGTTGCCTTTGCAGCAACTTAAGACTACCCATTTTGGCAAAAGCTTTGCATCTAATGAAGTAGACTGACTACTTTGAAATAAAATGGTCAGACTTAAGATGGCACTGCTATTTTTAACTGCAAGGAGAACTCTGCACAACTTACAATGTAGAAAGTGTAAAATCCAGTTTTAAAAAACAGCATACACACAATTTTTTAAAGGAATATTTTCATTAAATTTAGGATTGCCCAATGCTGCAAAATGTGCAGGCTGATCTGCAATAGTCTCTTTGCTCAGCTCTGACCTAGTTTCACCCCTGTTATCCTACGGTGTTATCCCAGTAGCAAGCCTCTCCTGAGGGGAGGTTATTGTTGCATGAGTGTTTTGTAACAGCCTGTGCTGCATATTCTTGGAACATATTTTTTTAAGGGCCAGAATTCACAGTTCAAAATGCACAGCTCCAAGGTAACCCCACTAGTCTCTTCTGCAAGCAAAAAAGGTCAAACAGCTGCATGTGTTTTCAAATCAAGTGTCTTGTTTTTTCCACCCCTGAATTGAGAAAAAGAAATGAAATCCAATCATGCCTGAGGAGAGGGGGAAGTAGGGGCAAAATTCCCAAGGCTTGGGCTTCCAGGGGGCCCTAGCCATGACAAAACAAACTATACAGTACAGAACAAATTTATTACAAAATAAATGCGTGTATCTCAATCTCAATCTATCCAAGGCTGCGTTTCCACTACTGCTTTAAAGCAACTTTCAATGCACTTCTATTACCCCAATGCATTTAAGAAGGGGGGACAATCATACATCTTGCCCCAGGCCCAACACCAGCTCTCAGTGGCCCTGAACCCAATCACAATGTTGACATAAGAACTACTAATGAAGCAATATACAGAGAGGGAGAAAAGGCACTCGATTCCATTACAGCTCAAGCATGCTCTGCTCCCTGAAAAGGCGGAATATATGAGAAAGGAAATATTAACTCACAAACTAAGGCATAAATTTTTTCCCCTTGAAATACTTTGCACCAATGAAAGAATATTAATCTAGAAGGGGAAATGTAATGGCTGTGCTACAGAAGTCTTCAGGAAATATTTCTTCACCACATACTCTATATACGAGTAAAAATAGAATACACCAATACAATCCGATGAAAGAAGAAGAACTGTTTGAGGTCTGCAGTTCATCTCTCCATGCCATAATCATTTCTCAAGGTTTAACATGGAAAGGAACAACCCATGGGTAAAACTGGTTCTAAGGCCTTGCTCTTCAGAAACCCCATATCCACATCACAGACTCAGAATTTTGTTCTCTACCCTTAATCCATTCACACAGCAATATATTACATAAATTTGCATCCTAGTAACACAAATTTGTTTACTTCACATAATTTTGGCTGCAGGAGGAGTCAAGTGGTTTGGCATTAGTTCTATGACCGAATACAGGAGTGCCTTAGTATCCGTGGGGGTTCAGTTCCAGACCACCCCACAGTTGAAACTACAGGGAACAAGGAGCAACCCCTCTGGGGCTTCCCTGAGCCTCCCAATGCCTTTTAAGGCATTTAAAAGGTCATTTCTGTTTTGTTTTTTAAACCAGAAGTGACTTTTTACCCCAAGAGTCAGTGTGAGCCCAGCACATGGCCTCTGCTGGGCTCAGAAGACACTCCAGAGGCAAGGGGAGCACAACTCCCCTCAATTCTGGAGGGGGCATGCATGCAGGGGGCTGAACCCGATCTGCAAATACGTGAAACCGTGGACACGGGATCCACGGTTAAGGGTCCCCCCCCATACAGTGAAAACACTGTAAGAAAGAAAGGAACAATGACATGCTATTAGGTCAGTCAAGTGTTAAAGGAGAAAGTCAGGAATTGATAAGCCTTTTTTCTGCTTTTGATCCCATTCCCTAGTTACACCTGCATAAGCATTGAATGGTCACAACAAACTTCAGGTTGCTACAGTGCCTACAGGTGCCTACAAGTGCCTGAGCCAAAGTGCAGCTGCTAGCCCTTATCTTTGCTGTGAGCCATCCTGCCCTCCCAAACCTCCCTCAAATAAGAGAAGGGTGAGAGAAGGGAGGAACCCTATTCTCCTCAGTACAGCAGCAGCCCACTTCTCACTCCAGTAGCACTGCAAGAAGCAGGGGGGGAAGTTTTTCACCTGTTCCTCATGTGCTCTCTGCCTGCTTGGCTGAACAGAATAGGAAAGACAGGGGCACAGTAATCCTGCTCCTTACCTCCCCTTCCACACCATTTCCTTGTCTATTGTGCAGGACTTCATGTTGAAGAAGACCTGCACAACAGACAAGCAAGGAGGTAGCACTGAAGGGGTCATCGGTGTGGGTTCACCATGCCCTCCACTCCCTGTCTTCCTGGTTGCAATCAGGAAGGCAGAGATAGAGGAAGAGACATCTGCATAACCTTTTCGTCTCTTCTCCCTCCAGCAACACTGGAGAGAGAAAGGGGATGACACTGATCCATTCCTCTCCTTGCTCATTCTCAACAAGATGGAAGAGGATTGAAGTGCCAGCCAGTGCAGCTCCATCAGCAGCAGGCTGAAGAAGGGCATCAGATGGGTGTGCTAATCAGGTTGCCACTCCTTCCAAAGCACTGCTTAATGAGATGTTTTCAGGTTGTACCTTTAGTAAGCCAGGCTTTATGCTTGAATGCCCTCCATGGAGATAAAGCAGGGTAGAAATTTAGTAAAAAGGTAAATAAAGGTTATTTATTCAAGTTACAACTGCAGATATGATCTTCTTCATATAGCAAGACAACAGATGGCAATTTATTGTCTTAAGATTTCAAGAACCATTTGCTGATGGTATTTTAGATTTGGTTTGTTGTTTAACTTTCCATAACTCTGGAACTGAAAATGCAGCCACCTTGTCCTTACATAGCTAAACTAAACCAACCACAGCAAGCCCATTCCCGTGGGAGTAACAACTGACACCCAACAATTTTCCATTCAGACTGTGTTCATAAAGATTACAAGTGACCACTATATTATTATTATTATTTATTAATTTATATCCCGCCTTTATGCCCAAAGGGCACACAAGGCAGCTTACAGCAATTAATAATACAACATTAAAAACAATAATTAAAACAATTTACAAATAATTAAAAATCTAAAGAACAAACCCTGTGGATCCTCATATAAAAAAGCAAGAACGCCAGCCAGCCTGTCAACAATTAAAAGCTTTTTGAAATAAAAAGGTCTTCAGTCCACGCCGAAATGTTAGCAAAGAGGGAGCAGTTCTCAATTCTAAGGGGAGGGTATTCCAAAGTTCAGGGGCCACCACCAAGAAGGCCCTCTTCCTGGCTGCCGCCCCTCTCACATCTCTTGGTGGCGGCACAATCAGAAGGGGCCCCCCAGATGATCTAAGAGCCCGGGCAGGATTGTAAGGAAGGAGGTGGTCCCTCAGATACCCCGGACCTGAGCCGTAAAGGGCTTTAAAAATCAAAACTAGCACCTTGAATTGGACCCAGAACGGAACCGGCAGCCAGTGTAGCGGCCGAAGCAACAGCTCGACAGAGTCAAACAGACGTGCCCCAGCAACCACACGAGCAGCCGTGTTCTGTACTAGTTGTAATTTCCGGACCGTCTTCAAAGGCAGCCCCACATAGAGCGCATTGCAATAATCTAATCTAGATGTCACTAGGGCATGGGTTACTGTGGCCAGGTCCGCGCAGCTCAGGTACGGTCACAGCTGGCGAATCAGCCGAAGCTGAGCAAAGGCTCCCCTGGCCACCACCGCCACCTGGGACTCCAGGTGCAGCTGTGGATCCAGGAGAACCCCCAAGCTGCGGACCTGCTCCTTTAGAGGGAGTGCAACCCCATTCAGAACAGGACGATAGTCCAGTACCCGAGCTGTGGATTTCCGAACCAAGAGCACCTCTGTCTTATCCGGATTTAATTTCAGCTTGTTCGCCCACATCCAGCCCCTAACCGCCTCCAGACAATGATCTAGGACCCCAACCGCCTCCTCAGAATCAGGGGGAAAGGAGAGATAGAGCTGGGTGTCATCAGCATACTGATGGCAACCCACTCCAAACCCCTGGATGACCTCTCCCAGTGGCTTCATGTAGATGTTAAAAAGCATGGGGGATAAGATGGAACCCTGCGGCACCCCAAACCTAATAAGTCGGGGTGCTGAGCAGGTGTCCCCCAGCACCACCTTCTGGGATCTGTCAGCCAGGAAGGAGCGGAACCACTTCAAAACAGTGCCTCCAAGCCCCAACCCGGCCAGCCGACCCAGAAGGACACCATGGTCGATGGTGTCGAAGGCCGCTGAGAGGTCCAGCAGGATTAACAGGGTTGCACTCCCCCTGTCCATCCCCCGGCGAAGGTCATCCACCAAGGCAACTAAGGCAGTCTCCGTCCCGAACCCCGGCCTGAAGCCGAATTGGAATGGGTCCAGATAATCCGTTTCCTCCAGTACCCTCTGAAGCTGGGACGCCACCACCCGCTCAATCACCTTGCCCAGAAATGGGATATTTGAGACTGGCCGAAAGTTGTTTAAATTAGTGGGATCCAGGGAGAGCTTCTTCAGGAGGGGGCGAACCATCACCTGCAGGCGGGAGCACCCCCTCCCTCAGAGAGGAGTTCGCCACCCTCCCCGTCCACTCGGCCAGCCCTTCCCGGGCAGCCCTAATTAACCATGCTGGGCATGGGTCAAGCGGGCAAGCAGCAGGTCTCACACTCCAGAGAATCCTGTCCACATCCTCAGGCTCTACAAGCTGAAAAGAATCCCAAATAGCAGGATAGACACGTTCCCCGGGGACATCACTAGATATGCCCACAGCGGTGTCCAAGTCATGCCGAATCTGATCAACCTTCTCTGCAAAGTGTTCGTCACAGCGAGCCTCCACGTGCTCCTCCCCACCAGTAGGGGGGCCAGATGTAAAAGGCTACGGACCACACGAAAGAGCTCAGCTGGACGGTTCTCTGCAGATGCAATGGTGGCAGAGAGGTGCGCCCTTTTAGCTGCCACCACCGCCTTGGAGTAAGCTCTCAACTGGGCCCTAGCCCGTGTACGGTCATATTCGGTACGAGTCTTTCGCCACTGACGCTCTAGACGTCTGCCCTGCCGCTTCATCATTCGCAGCTCCTCGGAAAACCAAGGAGCTGCTCTGACTCTGCAACTGGGCAGAGGACGCTCGGGAGCGATCTCATCTAGGGCCCTGGCCATCTCCATATTCCAGAGATCGACCAGAGCGACGGGTGGGTCTCCAGCTCTGGCAGCAGGAAAATCCCCCAGAGCCCTCAGGAATCCATTTGGATCCATCCGCCTCCAAGGGCGGATCATAAAATGTGATCCCCCGCCATTGCATTTGGAATATGCATTACAAATGACTTTTGTGACACATTCTTCAGGGACAGCAACAATATCTGGTTGCCAAAAATTTACAGAGTACCTTTGCTCAAATTTGTAAAGTGCATATATTAAGAGAAAAGATTGCACAATGGCCTGAATATCATATACAATAAATGATTATGGCAAAATGCTTTGTGTATCACTACTCTAGTTGGAAACTTTCCTTTTTTTGCTGAATACATCAATGTTACATCAGTCCCTTAGTATCTACCACAACAACACTGACCCATTACACTTTAATACTTCAAGAAAAAATTGAAATCCATTGTTAAACCAACGCAAAATTGTTAATAGATAGAAATTGTTGAGACAACACCAACTCTTAGACATTACTCATGTGTCTTGAATAAAGACCAAGAAAGGCGGTATATAAATACCTGTATTATTATTATTATATTATTATTATTC
Organism: Tiliqua scincoides; assembly: GCF_035046505.1. Classification (NCBI taxonomy): domain Eukaryota; kingdom Metazoa; phylum Chordata; class Lepidosauria; order Squamata; family Scincidae; genus Tiliqua; species Tiliqua scincoides. The sequence continues at coordinate 15,323,797 of NC_089828.1, forward strand.
TGCCCCACACTGTAAAGATGTGAATGACTTTTCATCTCTTAAAAATATTGTACCCTTAGACCTTGCCTTGCTTTGAAAGGTGTTTTTAGTGTACCTGCAAGCCAAACATTAAGGAAAGGTTGCGTACACAGATGCACGCAAACACAATGCATTGTTTTTTTCTTCCATGGAGTGAACCTCCTAGAGTCTATTCCTGCCCCTGCCATGACCATTGGGCAGACATACTTACCAGCACTTCTTCTGCCTCAATCAGGCTGTCCACACTGGAGAACTTAAAACGCAAAGAGCCATTTGTACATATCAACACCAGCAACTTCAACTGTTGTATTTTTTTTAATGCTAGAAAACTACTCCATGCTTGTGACATAACTCACAAGGCCCAGCCAATCATTTATGAGCACAGACTGCTGCTACAAAGGAGCAAAACCAGTTTACCCTGAATTTGAACCTGCAGAGAATCTTGTACATGTGACAAGGAACATAGCAAGTACACTTCTAGAGTGCAGCATTTCCTTTCTAAGTATGTCCGGACACACCACCTGCTTGAAAATATTTGAACTCTTTGCAGAATGTAAAACCCACAAAGGGCTTACATTTTATCAAAGCAATTTTCTTTACAAAGGAAGTGTATGGTCTGTATTCACTTCAACATTTTCCAGGGCACAATTCACAACATACTCATAGCTTCCACCCATTTTTGTGTTTTCCAGCTACAAAACCCTAGGTGTTACAACTGTCAGAAAGCAATTTTTATCGGGTCAGATATTATCTGCAACACACCAGTATAGAGAAGTCAAAGTTTAATTCAGCAGCTACTTCCACAGATTTTTTTTAACTTAATTTTTTTTCTTTTCTTATTTGCTCTGGAGAGAAAGGCACTGCAGAAAATGTTCAGGTCTTAAAAGATTTGTGAACTCTTGGTAAATATTCAATTAATTGATAAATACATGTAGGCCAGTGCATGTTAAAAGTGTCTTCAAACTTAAGATGTCAAGATCACCCAATACCTGTATCACTTCATTACAACAATCTTGTAATGAAGGTTAGGTAGAGAAATGGAGACTGGTCCAGAGAGATTTAAATTAAATGCCAGAAAGTTCATAATCTAAGATAATTCTGCACTAAAATAAACAGTTAAAATCACCTGATGTCACTCTTTAAAATTATGTACAAATACCTTCAGAAATTCTGCAACTTCCTTCTTTGGAGGTTTTCAAGAAAAAGCTAGGTAGAGATATGTTATAGGTAGCTCAGTTAAAGTGCTCTGCTTCAGGGGAGAGGAACTGACCTAGAATTGTCTTCCAATTTTAAAACAAGACAACAGCTTCAGAAATGGTACAATTTCTTCCCTTGGAGGTTTTTTAAAAAAGTTGGACAGGCATCAGTCATGGATGACTCAGTTAAGACGTCCTGTTGAAAAGCAGAACTGGCCTAGATGTTGCTTCCAATTCTTTGAGAAATAGGTAACCCTAAGATATACAAAATTAACAGGCCAATTCTAATTAAATCCCCATGTGGTGATGCAGCGGTGCTAGCACAGCTTCCACTGTATTCTATGGAGGATTTTTAGTCACTGGAAGCCTCCTCAGGGTAAAGGAACATTAGTTCCCTTGCCCTGGGGTAAATCCAGCAGCCACCATGGGTCAACTCGGACCTCCATCAGCTCAATCTCTGGCACAAGTCTGAGCTGATCAGTGAAAGCAGATCAGGCCCAGGAAAAGGAGTAGGCATGTGCTACCACCACTGAGACTGCCCTCTCCCAGGCCTGATCCACCCTTTTCTTGCCCCTGTTACTGTCCCATTTCCCCCATCCTGCCTCCCTCCAACCCCCTGCACTGGCTTACCTGCACCAGCAGGTGTCCAGCATCCGCCATCATGCAAACTCAGCTACTTGGGGTGGTATAAAGGCCCATGAGGATTGGGCCATATGTGCACAAACCTATTTCTGAAAATGGAGACTATTCCTTTTATGACCTTTCAGAAATTCCAATCACGAAGACAAACTAAAGTTTACCATGAAAGTTTATAAACTTTTATTCAAATAAAGGATGTGGGGATAGGAAAGCATCTATAGACCACAGAACATACATGTGCCACATGCCATACTATCTATTTGAGAAGGTACTATAATATAGGCCAGTAATTCTCAAAGAAGTTCATGTAAAGCAGGGGTGCTCAATAGGTGGATCGCGATCGACTGGTAGATCGTGAGGCAAAATGAGTAGATGGCGGAGTGCTGACCCCCCCCTTCAGGTGCCTCTGGGAGGAAACGCCGGGAGTAAGGCCCATTGTACTCAATGGGGCTTACTCCCAGGTAAGTGTGGCTAGGATTGCAGCCTCACAGCCTAATCCTAGGCATGTCTACTCAGAAGTAAGTCCTGTTGTACTCAGTGGGGCTCAAGGTACACCAACATACATTGTACACATAAATGTTATATGTTATGATGGAGCGAACATTGTAAAAAAAACTCTGGTAGATCTCCGGGCCTTGCTGGGTTTCAAAGTAGCTCTCGAGCCAAAAAAGTGTGAGCACCCCTGATGTAAAGGTTCCCCCATCCCTTTAAGGGGTAGGGGAAGGGGAGAGGCAGGAAAGCTATCCCCAGGATTGCACCTGTATGGGGAGGCGAGGAAGGGAGCTTGTGACTTTAAAGTTGTTGACAACCTTCAGTCTTGAAAGACTATGGTATCGCGCTTTGAATGGTGGTTCTGGAATAGCATCTAGTGTGGCTGAAAAGGCTGATTCGGGAGTGACAATCCCTTCCACACTGGGAGCAAGTGCAGTCTGTCCCTGGTCTGTCTCCCTGGCTATGGGCCTTCCTTCTTTGCCTCAGACTGTTGGCCAAGTGTCTCTTCAAACTGGGAAAGGCCGTGCTGCACAGCCTGCCTCCAAGCAGGCCACTCAGAGTACCTTTAAAGTATTTTAAAGTACCTCCTGTAAAACGGAAGTGCTTTGCGCCCACTTACTCCAAACGTTCCAAGCCTTGGGGAGCACTGCGCAGGGCTCCCCGCACCTCCTGCAGCCTGCTGCAGCCCTGTCTTCATAATGTCACAAGCACCCCCCTCAACCATCCTTAGTGATCCTGGGGATCATGTTGCTGCCCAAGCCCCTCCACCGCAAGAACTTACTGAGGGAGTAAAGCTCCCTCAAAGTTTGAGAACCACTCATACAGGCGTTTACCTTTAAGAGATGAACTTCATCCAAATATATGTTCAGCGCAAAGAGTGGTAACTGCCACCGCTTAGTATGCATATTTCAATAAAAGTGTCAATGAAAATGGTTTTTGTTTTTTGTTTTTGCTTACCCATGAAAAGGTTACCACATTTGCTTTGTCAAAACTGGTCTTACACTACTGTCCAGTATCTCTACCTGTGAGTCACAGAACTGCTTGTTTTAGTTTCTTTCTTTTTTTAATATTGAAGGCCAAACTACACATTACACTCAATCTCTGAGACCTTCCGGGTAACTAACAGCACAATCTAATTCATGTTCATTCAGAAGCAATTCCTACTTTGTTCAATGGGGCTCAGTTTCTGGCAAGTGTACTTGGGATTGCAGCTGTAGTACATGTATAAGTTCTTACTCGAGTTGTATAGAAACAGTATTATATGTTTTCACCACACAGAAATCACTCCCAAGATTTGCATATACAGTATAATGTACAGTACAGTTGGCAACCTTCAGTCTCGAGAGACTATGGTATCGCGCTCTGAAGGGTGTTTCTGGAACAGCGTCTAGTGTGGCTGAAAAGGCCAATTCGGGAGTGACAATCCCTTCCACACTGGGAGCAAGTGCTGTCTGTCCCTGGTCTGTCTCCCTGGCTATGGGCCTTCCTTCTTTGCCTCTTTGCCTCAGACTGTTGGCCAAGTGTCTCTTCAAACTGAGAAAGGCCATGCTGCACAGCCTGCCTCCAAGCAGGCCGCTCAGAGGCCAGGGTTTCCCACCTGTTGAGGTCCACTCCTAAGGCCTTCAGATCCCTCTTGCAGATGTCCTTGTAATGTACAAAGATACACATACACAACACTCAAATGCATAGTATTTATTTATTTATATACAAAGCAGCTAACAACAGAAAGAGGCTTTAAAAAGCAGCGCAGTGATTTAAGAACATAAATAATGCTTATGAAGACACCATGGTCCTGATGTAGAGATCTGTGACTGGCTGAGCACACACAGAAATCCTAATCAGGTAGGCTTCTCTCCATTAGAAGTGGTAGCTCTGCAAATGCAATGGGATGGGTAGGCAGAACTGCATCTTCCACTGAAAGGAATGGACAAGTCATTGCAAGTGTGGACATTTGATGTGTGCACTAGAGCTTCTAGATGGAACTTCTTTAACAGGACATGTGATCTGTAATGACATGGACTACACATACTGGCTTTCCAGTGTCTTCTGCAGAGAGGGAAACTATCAACAAATGCTTGATGCACACGGTGGACCTTCCCATCATCTTAAAAAATTTAGAGATCCAAGTACATGTGCTTCTCTTGATTGCACTGCCATAACTAGAAAGGGTTAATATGGCCAAAAATCATATTCTGGATAGCACACAGCGACACCAATATGCAACTGCTTCTTCAGTCACTTTTACTACGCTTTCCTGCAAAAATGTCTCTCACTAAATCATGTTTTTCAAAGCTTATGAAAAAAATTGTAGGAAGATTGACATGAGTCACAAATCCCACTTAGAACAATATCTGATTTTTTTTTTTTTAAGGATACCAAGAGGTATGGCATATAAAACCAACATTTCTAGGCCATGATTTGGACCTTGTATTTCTTGAGAGTCTCACGAAATCATACACACACAATGCCATGGGCAAAGGAGGACATGTCAGTTTTCAACTTTACCCTGGCCCCTTTGTTAAGCAGTTGCTTAAAATGGGTACATACCACCTGTCCGATTACAAAATATGGATTCATTAAAATAGATCAAAGCCCGATTCCCAAGTAACCAAATGGCAGTTTTATTTATATTACCTCTCTTTGGCTCAAAGTAAACAAATAAGAAAAAGATAATGTTGCCATATACATATCACTGTACTAGCAAGCAAAAGAAAATTCTGTTGTAATTTCCTTGTATTTTGAAAGAACTTTGACCTATATAAGGCACACAACATGAAAGAAATACACTATCAGCTAAGCCCTTTTTTCACAGTAAAAAAACAAGCATTTACATTTGACTATAAGCTCTTCTGTGGCAACTAATTTATCAGTGATATCTAGTTTAAACTGCCATGTTTGAGGAAAAATGCCTAAGAAAATTCATACAACAAATTATTCTAAAAATTATGAATGTATATGAATAGTGGCTATAATATTACAGGAGAACAAATGATGTAGCTGCACAAAATATGAATTTAGTATGTGGTGGAATTTGCATTTTGTAAAACTGTTCCAAGCTTATGTTTTAGCTTTGGGATTACACAACAAGGCTAATCAATAATCAGAACAATTTCACCACCTATCCCCAAGTGTTGTATTGTTTAAAAAGTAGTAAATTTTCAAACTCTGACAGTGCCTCATTTTCCTCTTGCTTACCAGTTCTCCCTCCCTCCCCCTTTGTTCAGAATCAACAATTTCAAATTGTTTTCAATATCATTTGTCATTGCAAGTGAGCTCTAAAGCTGTTAAATGTAAATTATCAATGGGCAATACTCTCATGCAGACAAAAGAAACTGCAACCTATAGTTCACAAGTCTATTTACACACACATATATTCAGATCCAAAAACCATTTAAACACATATCATTTAGAATTACTTCTTTCGATTACACACCTTCTATAGGCAGCCCTTTGTTTCCACTGTAAACCATACTGGAATCGTTGTGGAAAAGAAGTTGCCTTCTGGCAGTGAATGTGCTACACTGTCAATGTCTCAGGGATCCAGATGTCTGCAGTGGTCAACACAAAAATGTTCAGCTTTGGGTGCATATTCAGCCTCTCTGTGCAAGACATTTTTTCCACAAAGAAGGCAGAGTAAGAGTGCACATAGCAACAGAACTCACAGCTGATTGGACGGAAGGCGTGCTTCAACCCTTCACTGCTCACAAGGTCTACTACAGTTTCCTGTGTGTTTGGCAGTAGTATCATGTTTTCTTTTCTCCTCTTGTGAACCCAGCTGTGTTTGGGCAATTTTAAAGGAAGGAATAGCAGAACAACTAGTAGCAAGAGACGCTAAATGTGGCAATGAGTGTCGCTATTACAGTTCAAATATACAAGTGGATTTTTTTTAGAAACCTCAAACAGACCCCAAGAGAAGTATACACAGAAAGCAAAGTGACAATAAGGATCTGTTTTCTTTGTAAGGAGTTTTGCACACAGAAAGAGGGTGTTGATTTAGAGCAGGGGTGCTCAATAGGTGGATCGTGATCTACCGGTAGATCGCGAGGCAAAATGAGTAGATGGCGGAGTGCCCATCCCCCCCCCCTCTTCAGGTGCCTCTGGGAGGAAACGCCGGGAGTAAGGCCCATTGTACTCAATGGGGCTTACTCCCAGGTAAGTGTGGCAAGGATTGCAGCCTCACAGCCTAATCCTAGGCATGTCTACTCAGGAGTAAGTCCTGTTATACTCAGTGGGGCTCAAGGTACACCAACATACATTGTACACATAAATGTTATATGTTATGATGGCGCGAACATTGTAAAAAAAACTCTGGTAGATCTCCGGGCCTTGCTGGGTTTCAAAGTAGCTCTCGAGCCAAAAAAGTGTGAGCACCCCTGATTTAGAGAGTCACTAAGGTCTTTAAAACACACACAGAGAGAGATATTCTATTATCACCCCTACTATGTTCAAAATAACTTCTACAATTTACATAAAGCACAATAAACTGCAGTTGATGAAAGGATCTGTATATTCTAGACTGCCAGATTTTTCTAAGGGGGGGAAAATGAGGGGGGAAATTCCCATTCAATGTGTAGAAAAATTTGCAGATAATGCCAGAAACTGATATTTTAATAACACAAAATGTATTGATACTGTCAAACAAGTTAGAAAGCTGTCCACCTATAATACAATGATGTGTTCATTTTCTTAGCATGCATATGCTCACATATTGTAAGCCTTTTTGAGTGCCTCTCTGATAGGAGGGGAAGTGCAGAACAAAAATATTTTTAAAAAATAAGCACTGATTGAAGCAGAGTAGATGTTAGTAATTCAAGAGAAAGACAATTAAAATTCAGGTCAGGGCTGGCCTTAGGCCCTCTTCATGCTCCAAAACGGTGGGAACTCTAAACTTATTTGGAGCTCTTGGAAACTTGTTGCCCATTTTGATCCATTTTGTCTGGCCTTGTGGTTTTACAATCAACAAATCAATCTCCAGTTTACCCCACCATCTTTGAATCTTTCAGAACATGGGCTACTGCTGCTTATCCTAGCCAGCTCTGGAAGCATTAGATGCTGCAGCAGGTAGTAAACACTAGGTATTCTTTGTCTGGTCACTTCTTTCAACAGTGGAAGAGACTCCACATTGAGAATACATTAGTCACAAAATACATCCAGTTCAGAAGTCTTGCAATCTGGCCAGCAAAAGCAGAGCTGAAGAGTATTTAACATGCTCTTAAACAAGTAACTGTTACTAAGATATTATCTGCATGAAGGCTCTGCATGAAGGTAAAAAAAAGTTACCCTTTTTTTAAAGTGAACACTTGCATTCTCCCCCCCCCTTTCTACAAGAGATGGAGAGGGGAGGCAGGCAATGCAAAAAGACAAGATTACACACCATCAACTACAAATCAACAACCACTCCTCCATACCAGGGGAGTCACAGCATTATGCTGATTCATCCTGAAAGGGGTGCACAACAAATAGAATGACCAGATACAAAAGGGGACAGAGTGCCTATACGTTTAACCATTGTACAGAAGAGGGAATTTTGGCAGGTGCAGGTCAACATGGAACAGTTAAAAAGCTGCACTTGCCCAAATTCCCTCTTCTATACAATGGTTAAAGGTACCAGTGCTCTGTCCCCGATTGTATCTGGTAACCCTAACAATAAACGCATTGGAAGCATTAAAAATAGCAACAAAAAACAACCACATAGGAACACAATGCTTTAGAAGAAACATCAACTCCATTTTCAAACCAGTGGTATCAATACTAGAGGAAAAGTCTGGTGTGGTAGCAACCATTATCTGACAAGAGTCCTGCTGTTCACCACTTCCAAGTACTATGAGTAATTCTTTTATTTATACTGTGTTGTCATTTTTTCCATCCATTTTTTTTTTAATCCAAAATTGGCAAAATATGAACTTCAATCTCATGACTTTTCCAGTCAGGAGAGTTGTTCTCTATCTTTCAGTCATGGTCAGAAAGAAATAGTTACTGATCGACCATGGCCTATTCATTAGCCGTTTTGATTGGTTAACCACTTCAGAGACTACATTATATATCATACAATTAATTCTAGTGCAGGTCTCGCCATGAGATTATTGAGCATCTCATTTACTTTGGGCCTATGAGCCATTTGCTTCTCCCCTTCATCACTTAGCATCTCTCTTCTCTGGTGAGTTTGTCAACTACAGTACCAGCCTTTGCTTTGTTCTTCTATTACTGATGACCTCTCCTGCTCTTACAGCTTTTACAAATCTTTATAGATGTAGCCAGTCATAAAAAGAACTGTAACCCTAATGTGGGATGAACACCACATTGCAATGTCAGCATAGAACTCAATACAAGCCAGGTGCAGCAAGCATATAAGATATCCCTCTTTAGGATAGGCATCTACCATTTTTTCCATCTTAATTTTTCTGTCTTAAATCAGACAGTTACTAAGAATTCATGACATGCCCACCATCTCCTAAACAAGAGATTCCATCTCCTAAGCATTCAGTTCAAATTGTTTTGTAGTTCCTATATTAAAAGCACAACCCAGAGGCTCACTCTGCCAGCAGATAAGGCTTATGATCAAGCTTACCAAGTAATTGCTGCTGCAACACAATGTTGCAGTGACATTATGGGCAAATAAACTGGCAAAAATATGTAAAGTTGTGCATATTTGCACAAGATCAAGATTTTTTTACTTCAAAATATCTCTGAGGAAACAAAACAGTTCCTTAGAAACCACAAATCCTTCCACACCCTGTATACATCTGTGATCTGTCAGCTGTTCTATATTGAAACATTCCGGGCACTACACTAAAACGGTAATGGCAGAAACCATTGCTATTTTGCCCTTCTTTTCATAAATGTGAACTGGTAAACACTTTCCTTATGAGATTAATCTTTCCATGTTCAGCTTTACCCAATTAGGATTCTTCAGCAGTGAAGCATCTGAGGAGACTCCTTTTGGCTTTTCTTTTTAAGCTAGCAGAACTGGAAATCAGGGCAACATTGTGCTAATGTCCCTTGTAGAGAACACCAATATGTTTAATATTAAAACAATTTTAAAGTTGGCATGACACTAAAATTTACGCTGATAACATCAGTAAGACCTACTTTGCTTGCATAGGTCTCAGAATACAAGACAGATTATTTAACACACACACCACCACCACCCCAATAACAGTTCAAGACCAAAAATGAATGCCTGAAACTTTCATTTGAGATAAAATTGGTACCCAACACCATTTGCTTCATATTCTACTTGAATATTCCCTAATCTCTCTTCCAAATTCAAAGTGCTGATTACTTAATTTACAATAATGAAAAGGATGAAGATAGCCACACAGCCTACTTGCTTAAATATAAATTGTTCCCAATACTGGTGTGTATGCATAAGTTTGGAAAGGGAAAAAACCAATACATGTCTGCTAATGCAATTCCACTTACTGGTTAGGAAACTAAGAAGCAGAGGATGCAGTCAAGGGGGAGTGGGGAGGGAAGCAGAGCTCCAGGAGTAGTTCTGCAGCAGGAGGAGTGATTTCATCAGTAGGAACACTCGGGTGCTACCTCTGAAACTTTTTCAAAAGGACCTTAACTATGCAGCAGCATCAGAATCAGCAGGAGCAAACTGGGAACTTTGCCTAGGGGTGTCTGCTAATCTAGACCATCTTATTTTCCAAAAGCTGCCTGAGAGACAGTATATAGCTCATATTATATTGACATGACATGTAGCTCATGTCAGCTACAATCCTAGGCAAATTTAGTAACTTCAGCTGAACACAGTGAGCCTCTGAACAAACATGTAGAGACTAGTACTCTAATGTATTTGATTTTTCGGGGATAAGTTTTAATTCGATTGTTCATGTTTTATACATTCCTACATTGGGGAATTCCTACATATACATTGAGGTGAAAAAGCTAGATCTTTACATGAACTATAATAAGCTTCAAAGTAGGAATAAGAGACAAGAGAATATATTCTAATAAATGAATTTAAAGTTGATTTTTTAAAAAGTTCTATACCTGTAGTAGGGCATGGCTAAGGGACAGGGCTATGGAGGATGTCATGACATTTCAACATTTAGGACTATACCACTGCTGAGTAGGGGAGTGGGTGGAGTCAATTCTCAGGCAGGATTTGGTCTCCCCAATGATCTTGAGCCTGGAGTGCTTGAAAAGAAGCTACTCATAGAAATAGATGTATTTTTAAAAAAACCACATATCCCTAAAGAAATAGTTTATAGTTATATTGAAAATGGTTTATTTCCAAAAATCCTGCTCCTCAGGCAAGAGAACCATCAAAATGACAGATAATGATGAATGGCCTATGCTCATATTTCTGGAGGCCTGAAGAATACTTCAGGGTTTTCTTAGGCAAGAGAAAAATTCCCAGCTTTGTTTATAAAGGAAGGTTTCTGCCAAGCTAATCAGTGCACTGGGGTCAAGTTACATGTTACTTGAAAGTATATGCTTAGTAACTGCCAGCTTGATTTTTTAAAGTGTTTAATAGCACCCAAACAGGGGGTCATTGTACATTGGGACCAAGGTGACTTTAACCCTCCTCTTCTCCCATTATCCTGACTAGCCACCCTGTTGGCATTTACCTAGGGGAGGGGGAAAAAAAATCACATTGGCACCAAGCAGCAGCCACAAGGCCCTGATCTGGATCATGGTAGGGGATAGAGTTCAAGTCCCCTTTAACCATGCCATGCTCCCAATTCAGTAGGAACCCTTATCTTGCTCCTATAACATATTTGAAAATCAAGCACAAGCCTATAAAAGCACACACAATGTCAAGTCTGGGTCTTTTCCTGTAGTTTTGAAAAGAAAATTGTAAGCTCATCCATTACTGCCAAAGCTCAGACCAGACTGGGGGTACACAGTCACTGTTCTATTTGCATGATCAAATGATATTGGGAATAGCAACAAAACTCTGCCATATAATCATACACCAACAATATATAACCATTTTAACAGCAATGAATAGGAGGCTAAAGAATAGAATCTACTCCAGAAGATAAAATGTGGCAGCAAAATTTGTACAATAGGACTCCCCAAGAGAGCTCCTAGGCTAGAATCACACAATTGCAATCACACAACTCGATACCTCAAAGTATTTGAAGAAGAGAATATTCTTGTATTGGCTTAAATTTGCTGTTCCATTGAGAGCAGATATGGCCTTCTCAGTAGTGGCACCAACATTATGGAACTCCCTTCCCCTTGACTTGAGAATGGCTCCCTCTCTTGAGACTTTTCATCAAGGCCTGAAGATCTTTTTGTTTAAAGAAGCCTTCTGAGTTCATGGCCTTTTTAAACATCTTTTCTGTATCTTTTAGTATTTTTACAGGCCTGATTCCTCTGATTTGCTGCGTTTTGCTCTTTTTATCTGACTTTTTATCTGACTACGGTTTTTATGGGTATATGTTAATGTTTTTATGGGTATAAGTTTTTATGGGTAATGTTTTTATGGATTTTTATGGGTATATGCAGTGCTTTTTTTGTAAATAAAAAGGTGCAGGAACTCACAACTTGTTAATCTTTTTTATTTATTTATAAACCATTTTTTTATTGGAGAAATAAAATATTTTTTATGTGCTTCCCCCCTAAAGATGAACTTACTTCTGAGTAGACATGCATAGTACTGGGCTGTCAATCTCCACATCCCCTTCCCCCTAGCTATTTTTTCTACACATGGGGAAAAATACTGTACAGGTGCACTTGTAGCGTGTAGTATGTAGTGTGGCACTACTTCGAGGAGAGGAAGCAGTGAATGGATTCTGAAAAATGGCTTACATGATTTCCATGTAGTAAAATTACTCTAAGCAACTTCGGGAGTAAGCACAAAAAAGGAATTCTTACACGAGAGGGGTCCTTAGGTGCACATAGAAACAGCTACGTTTGCAAACAAGCGATTTAACATGGTTTAATTCAGGTATGAGAATACTCTATGTCTTTGGGAAGGCGCTTGGCATGCAATTGTATGTTCTCTGCTGCCCTGAGCAGCTGCTGTGCATTGCTGGAGAGGAGCTGCAAACGCTGGCTGGCGGAGGTCATGCTTATGGGGGAAGGATGAGGAGGATTTCTGGCAAGGCTGGACAGCACGTTGTACACACCTAGAATCCCTTTTCACCTGCCCTTAGCATATATATCTCTGCCAGGATTAAAAGCCCAATCCTAGGTATGTCTACTCTGAAGTAAGTCTCGTTCTAGTCAATGGAGCTTACTCCCAGGAAAGTGCCTAGGATTGCAGCCTAAGAGCCCAATCCTATGCATGTCTACTCAGAAGTCCACTTTAGTGAATGGGGCTTACTGTGGATAAGATGGCAGCCTCAGGGCCCAATCCTGTCCCTGTCTACTCAGAAGTCAGTCCCAGTAGAGGCAGTGGGGCTTCCTCCCAGGAAAGTGTGGAGAGGACTGCAGCCTCAGAGCCCTTCCTCTGCCTGTCTACTCAGGCTGCAAGACTATGACACTTTCCCGGGAGTAAGCCCCATTGAACACAATGGAACTTACTTCTGAGTAGACATGCTTGGGCTCTCAGGCTGCAAGGCTATGCACCCTTTCCCAGGAGCAAGCCCCATTGAGCACAATGAGACTTACTTCTGAGTAGACACGCCTAGGCTCGCGCTGCAGATTGGCACGGGGGGCTGCACCAACCAGCTTCCTTCTCCTCCTCCTCCGCCAAACCAGTACCTGGGCATTCCGTGGGTGCCGCAGCCCGTCTCCCTGGCTGGCTGGCTGTCCGTCCTCCTCCTCGGCATTGGCACATGTCCCCTGCGCCCTCCACCAGCTTGGAAGCTGTGCCGGGAAGCAGAGCGCGGGGGGGATGCGGACTGGGCTCAGGCGAGAGCTTGGAGTTGGGGCAGGAGGGGGTCGCTGTGCGGTCAGGCAGGGCCCAGGCACCTGCCCACCCTGCACCCCCCAGCACCCACGCAGTGAATGCCTCCATTTTGCTCCCCCCCTTTCCTGGAATGCCTCCAAAGGGGAGGGGCCCCTGCAAAAAGGTGCCGGAACTCCATCCCCCCGCGTTCCATTAGAAAAAAAGCCCTGGGTATATGTTAATGTTAAATGAAAGCTGTTTGCCCAAGTTGCACTAAAGAGCCTCCAGGTACTTGCAGAGAGCGTCTATCCAGAATCGCAGTGTGGATTCCGAGCCAACAGGTCCACCACTGATATGGTATTCTCCATTAGACAACTGCAGGAGAAATGCAGGGAACAACGACAGTCACTCTTTATAGCCTTCAGAGATCTCACGAAGGCTTTCAACCTGGTCAGCAGAGACATAAGAACATAAGAACAGCCCTACTGGATCAGGCCATAGGCCCATCTAGTCCAGCTTCCTGTATCTCACAGCGGCCCACCAAATGCCCCAGGGAGCACACCAGATAACAAGAGACCTGCATCCTGGTGCCCTCCCCTACATCTGGCATTCTGACTTAACCCATTCCTAAAATCAGGAGGTTGCGCATACACATCATGGCTTGTACCCCATAATGGATTTTTCCTCCAGAAACTTGTCCAATCCCCTTTTAAAGGCGGCCTCTTCATGATTCTCCCCAAGACTGGATGTCCACCCAGGCTCCTCAGCATCATCAGATCTTCCCACAAGGACATGAAGGGCACTGTCGTCTTCGATGGCTCCACATCAGACCCTTTTGACATCCGAAGCGGAGTGAAGCAGGGCTGTGTTCTTGCACCAACCTTGTTTGGGATTTTCTTCGCTGTCCTGCTGAAGCATGCCTTTGGAACTGCAACAGAAGGCATCTATCTCCGGACCAGATCGGACGGAAAGCTCTTCAACCTCTCCAGACTGAGAGCAAAGTCCAAAGTCCAGCTGAAATGTCTGCGTGACTTCCTCTTTGCCGACGATGCAGCTATCACTACCCACTCTGCCAAAGATCTCCAGCAGCTCATGGATCGTTTTAGCAAGGCCTGCCAAGATTTTGGACTGACAATCAGCCTTAAGAAAACACAGGTCATGGTTCAGGATGTGGACTCACCTCCCTGCATTACAATCTCTGAGCATGAACTGGAGGTTGTCCATGACTTTGTGTACCTTGGCTCAACGATCTCCAACACTCTTTCTCTCGATACCGAGCTAAACAAGCGCATCGGTAAAGCAGCTACCATGTTTTCCAGACTCACAAAGAGAGTCTGGTCCAACAAGAAGCTGACGGAACATACCAAGATCCAGGTCTACAGAGCTTGCGTCCTGAGTACACTTCTGTACTGCAGCGAGTCATGGACTCTTCGCTCACAACAGGAGAGGAAACTGAACGCTTTCCACATGTGCTGCCTCCGATGCATCCTCAGCATCACCTGGCAGGACAAAGTTCCAAACAACACAGTCCTGGAACGAGCTGGAATCCCTAGCACGTATGCACTGCTGAAACAGAGATGCCTGCGTTGGCTCGGTCATGTCGTGAGAATGGATGATGGCCGGATCCCAAAGGATCTCCTCTATGGTGAACTCATGCAAGGAAAGCGCCCTACAGGTAGACCACAGCTGCGATACAAGGACATCTGCAAGAGGGATCTGAAGGCCTTAGGAGTGGACCTCAACAGGTGGGAAACCCTGGCCTCTGAGCGGCCCGCTTGGAGGCAGGCTGTGCAGCATGGCCTTTCCCAGTTTGAAGAGACACTTGGCCAACAGACTGAGGCAAAGAGGCAAAGAAGGAAGGCCCATAGCCAGGGAGACAGACCAGGGACAGACTGTACTTGCTCCCGGTGTGGAAGGGATTGTCACTCCCGAATTGGCCTTTTCAGCCACACTAGACGCTGTTCCAGAACCACCTTTCAGAGCGCGGTACCATAGTCTTTCAAGACCGAAGGTCGCCAACAACATGTTAATGTGTTTTTAATATGTTTTTATTTGTGGTTAAATTATGTTTTTAATATGTTGTGAGCCGCCCTGGGTCCCTTTGGGGAGAAGGGCGGGATAGAAATAAAGTTTATTATTATTATTATTATCTCTCCTCAATGCCAGACAAACTAGAACTGCTAAATTCAGGCGGTGCCTGATAATCCACGGATTTTTCATCCGCAGATTTGACTCAACATCAGTCGCGCAACCCATGTTGAGCCCCAACCATTACGATTATTATTTTTGGCCCTCAGAACACCCTCTGGACACAACAGGAGCTCTGCTCTTGTCAGTTTGGAGGGTTGGGTACTCCAACCCATGGATTTCATTATCCACAGGTTTCAACATCTACAGGGGTTCCAGGAACAGAACTTGACTCTCAACTAACCAACTTGACTCTTAACTAACCAACAGGTGGGACCTCAGTATCCACAAGGGATCAGCTCTCGGAAATCCCACAGATACCGAAAGCCGTGGATAACGAAATCTGCTGTTTTGGTCCCTTTAAACCCTCCAAAAGTGACCGGAGCTGTGCTCCGATCGCCTCCAGAGGACATTCTGAAGCCTACAGAGGCTGCACGTAGCCTCTGCTGGTTTCAGAATGGCCAAAAAGGTAAAAAAAAAAATGCTACTTCCGCTCTCCGGAGGGAAACTGGCTGTGACTTTTCTATGACTTATAAGGCATTCAGAGGCCCAGGTTGTTATTTGAGAAACAAGGGGTGCCCAAGTCATGTAGTGGGCCAAAGAGCATTCATGGTGCCTGGTGAGGAACGGAAGTGATGACATTTAGCATGGCCAGAAATAAGCACTTTATAGGAACTCATCTGCTGCAAATCAGAAGAGAAAATTTGCAAATCCAGATTTTCAAGATATGGGAGAGCATGGTCACCTTTTCAGTACTGTTGCTTCTGCTGAGGTGTCATGTTGCAGCTCAGCTGTGAGAGGTGCTCTGCAAAGTAATGCTTTGGCAGAAATGGCCCTGTTGAAAGGGCAGCCTGCATGATAATGGGGCTCTCCCAGCACCTCAGCAGCATCTCCCTCTCACACCCCTCTTGGTCTGCCCTTCCTCTGTAGCATTCCTTGTCTTCTGAGGCCTCCTTCCATCTCTCCCTCCCAGAGCCTCTGCAGACAGCCCAATTATAATGGGGGGGGGGAATAAAGAGCTTGTGGAGGGCCACATCCAGCTTGTGGGCCTTACGTTTGACATCTCTGACCTAAACACTTTTGCCAGCAATTGTGCACTAAAGGGGCAAATTCTCTTCACTTAAAATCCCAACACATGTTAGGGGTGGGATTCCATCACATGTGTATCAAAGAGAACAACGAATATTCAAATCTGGAACCTTATACCACCAACAATTATAATGCTGAGGATCAGGAAAAGCAGCTATTTTTTATAATATACTGTATCTTCGCTAAATGTTCAGCAAGATTTATTTTGAATTTAATAGGAATCCTACATTGGAACCCATGCGATAATCTACTTTTTGCTTATATCAGTTTCAAAAGTCACAAATCTAAGATAACATGCTTTATTAAAAATCAAAACCCAAATGCTAGGTCAGGACACCAGGTTTAGATTACCATCATAAAATGCAGAGAATGGCTCTATAATATACAGACAGTGATTAATAACATTTGGTGATAGGATGCAATCACAGCAAGGTCTACAGTACAAAGAATTTTCTGCATTAGCACAGGTTCCACTGTCCTTCTGGTCCATTGACTGTCCTTATGGAGATGTCAATGTCAAAAACAGAAATTGTAATAGGCTACCCAACAACAGAATGTTCAGGAGCAGGAACATAGTAAGTCCTCACTTAAAGTTGATGACAAGATCTTGGAAACCTGGGGTGTCACTAAGGGGATGCAGACCACACCAGGTGACGCACTTATGGGGATGACACAACTATCGGTCAAAATTGTATTAGAAAATAGCAAGATTTTCACAATCATGTTATATATCATTTGATGCATACTTTAACGCAGAATGCTATGAAAGAAACTACACTGAAATATCTGTATTCTATCAACCGTTATAGCCAAATAACCAGAAAATGAAAACACAACTGCCTTATGTAATAAAAAGTGGATTTCTTTAACTCAAAACTGATTAATGAGAAAGATTGTTCCAAGGCCAATGAGGTGTTATTATGATACAGTAGAAAACCAATAAGGTATTTGTATGAGTCAGCTCTCATTTCCATATATCAGAGGTAATGCTAGAATTCTTATTCAGTTGTGAGAGTGGGTAATATGGGTTACACCAGTAGTTCTCACACATTTAGCACCGGGACCCACTTTATAGAATGAGAATCTGTCAGGGCCCACCAGAAGTGTTGTCATGACTGTAAGTGACATCATCAAGCAGGAAAATTTTTAACAATCCTAGGCTGAAATCCTACCCACACTTACCCAGGAGTAAGTCCATTTACTTTCATTGTTAAAAGAATATATGTAGTAGCCTGTTAAAAGTACAAGTCTGTAACATTTCCGCAAATGCAGTCACATACTTTGGTAGTATTAAGTCTAACATATTAAAAATAAAATATTGAAAAGAATGGGGACCCACCTGAAATGGGCTTGCGACCCACCTAGTGGGTCCCGACCCACAGCTTGAGAAACACTGGGTTACACCATCCCTAGTGATGCCACTGCATTTAGGTTGTGTGTATGATATTGTAATTTATTCTGTATGCTTCGCTATGAGTTATCACACTGGGTAATGCAAACCCTAGTGACATCTCTGTTGGAAACTGCAACTTAAAGCAAAACAATTTATAATAAAAAAAATTTTTACCATAGGTTAACTGATATACATAAACAAGAGTTAGTTTCTACAGCATATTTCTGGTCACAAAAACATCACCACACTTCTAAACAAGCACCAAAATAAATGTGAGCTTTCCAGGCCAGAAAAAACCTACAGAGGCATGTAAATCTATGTAGACATGAGGAGTTCGCGTAGAATGTGCAATCTCCACACAGTGGCCCCAGACAGGAATCAATTTTTTTTTTCTCATCAACTTTATAACGAAATGACTTAAAATGAAATGACTTTAAGTGAGAACTTGCTGTAATAGAAGTTAATGGTAGCAGTAACTGGAACTTGTCCAAGCATTCTCCATTACTGAAGAAAAGCTCTGAATTAGAGAAACTTTACTTCTAAGTACTTTGCTACACAAAGCAAAACACCCAGTTTCATATCAATTTCGGTTAGGGGTAGTAGGCAGCTTTCCATAGGTATCTCTTGGAAAAGGGTACATCACCTTAGATAGTCGCCTATAAGATGATCTCACAAATAACTCAAGGGCAGTCCTGACCCAAAAATCATGGGATTTGCTATGACCCTCAGATAAGTCAGGGTGAAGCTTAGGGGTGTGACATTCTTTGAAAAATCACTTACCAGGAATTGTTCTGAGGCAGCAGCAAAAAGCCAAAAAAAAAGCTATTTTACCTTCTTATCCATACAGGAAGGGAGATAAAGGTGCTTATGGGAGTTGTAGGCTTTGTGAGGAGTACAGTGCTGCACTTCCATAGCAGCAGCCCTCATACAGATTACAATTCCCATAAGCACCTTCACTTCTCTTCCTGTTTGAAGAAGCAGCTAAAATGGCTACCTTTTTTGTGGCTGCCTGTGAATATTGTAATTACTGGTAAGAAAAATCACTCTTTTTCTCCACCCCCCACATCCTGCTTCTCAGCCCAGTCCCTCCCATATCTCACCAGGCAGCTGCTCTCAAAAGCCCCACTCATTGTATTGACCTGTGCATAAGTCGACCCATGTTTTCAGGGTCAATTTTAGGCATATTTTTACTTATACATGAGTATATGCGGTGATAAAAGGCAGCCTGCTTTTCTACTCAAATCCAAAACTGAGATTGCCCCCTAGAAGTGTATGACCCTGGATCAAGTCCATGACCCTGGATCAAGGCAATTTCCCCCATGAAGCCACAACAATTCACTATTGAGTGAAGAGAGGTGTGTGATTTAATAATTTACAAGCTCTATTGCATATACTAAAGTTGTCATCATTTTAACTTTCCAGCTCTAGGAAAAAATGCAATTACTACAATATACTGTATTTGTTATTTGAACTACTAAAGATGTTGCCTCCTATGAATGACTAATTATTTTTTCATCGCCATCCTATCTTTTTCGTCAAAGAGTCATAATTATGAGAGCAACTTCTGTTGTAATAAAAAATTCACTTCATCTTTGATTACCAGTAAAGCATTACTAACCAGAACACAGTCCTCTTTTGTAGCAATAGAGCAAATTAAATTAAGGAACTCCAGAAAATCCTTCGCCTATGGAAAAAAAAAAATCACAATACCTTCAAATACCTTCTTGTGGATCATCTCGGTACACAAAGTACTAGAACAATGTTGTTATGTTGGCAACCTTCAGTCTCGAGAGACTATGGTATCGTGCTCTGAAAGGTGGTTTTGGAACATCATCTAGTGTGGCTGAAAAGGCCAATTCGGGAGTGACAATCCCTTCCACACTGGGAGCAAGTGCAGTCTGTCCCTGGTCTGTCTCCCTGGCTATGGGCCTTCCTTCTTTGCCTCTTTGCCTCAGACTGTTGGCCAAGTGTCTCTTCAAACTGGGAAAGGCCATGCTGCACAGCCTGCCTCCAAGCGGGCCGCTCAGAGGCCAGGGTTTCCCACTTGTTGAGGTCCACTCCTAAGGCCTTCAGATCCCTCTTGCAGATGTCCTTGTATCGCAGCTGTGGTCTACCTGTAGGGCGCTTTCCTTGCACAAGTTCTATCTCTGTTTTTCCCCCATTGATTTAGGGTAGCTTCCCACAGCATTATCTACGCCACATGTCAGTAAGATTCCCATTTGAACTATTACTAAGATTTTTTAATCTTTACATTAATCACTGACAAGCATGATAGATTCCCCCCTTATATTTATTTTTCAGGAACATGATCCCACAGCAAGAAAAACAGCCAGAACAGCTTCCCTGTTACAACAGGAAACAGCATCATTTCCAGCATGTGGCCTCCTCCCTTCATTTACCTGTGGCATCTATAACTAGAAGCACAACTCAAGACATCCTCAGAACAGCTGTTACCGCCCTACTAAACAGGAAGCAACATCACCTGCAGCTCATATGCCTCTTGTTTATTACCAGCTTCACAAAACCAAAGTTACCATCTGTTAACTGCAAAGATTTAGTCTGTTGGGTATTTACAAACCACTCAAAAACAACAATTGCAAAATTTTGCATTGCAAATTATAGAAGTTGGATCTAGTGCAAAATTTCAATTACTTGCACAGCATAGTCATAGTTCATCTACTGACACCCCCAATCCTATAAACACATTATAAAATTCACAAAACTTAATTTGTGAATCCTTTAAAAGTCTGCTTCAAACATTAAAAGGAACACACAGCAAACAACACTCTTGCACAGTGTTAAAGCAGGTCAGCCCACCCATCACACCACCCATCACTGAAAGGCTCACATTGAATTGGGGGGGGGGGAGCAGAGAACTGACAAGGGATATCCTGCATCCACATCTGCCCACCACCTCCCTCCAGCCTGCTGGCCATGAAGCCACTCTGCTCTCCTCTTCCTGATCTTGGTGGGGGGATGGGGGAGAAAGCGGCTGCTGCCTAGCACTGCCTCCTTGCTCACACCCAGCTGTAGGCAAGGAGAGAGAGGCATGATGATCCCCTTACCTGGAGCTCCAGTGCCACCTCCTTCCTCTGTGCCCATCCTATTTCAAATAAACAGGATGAGCTAACCATACTGGGAGCCCCTAGCAGGCACAGAGGAAGGAGGTGGCATCAGTGCTCCAGGTAAAGGGGCCAGGCTCTGCATTACCATGCCTGCTCCTTGCCCACATCCAGCAAGGAAGAGGAGGGCAGAGACAGTTTATGGAGGGGAGGCAGAATTGGGCTGCCTCAGGCAGTACCCAAACTTCAACCAAGTTCACCTTGAAGACTAACCATTTATTATATATTAAACTTTGTGGACAATAAATTTGGTAGATTTTGTAGGTGCTCCAAGACATTATGTTCACCCCTAGGATGAAAAAAAGATCTCTGCATTTTCACAAGTATGAACACCTCTTTTCTGCCACATCTGAAGGGGAAAATGCATGAATGCAAACACTGTCCAAGGCTTCCAGTCCCATTCCCCCCCCCCCATCAGACATACTCCTCTTCAAAGGTAGACCTTTGTCTACGACCCTTGGTAGCATCATATGAGGGAATCTTCCATGGATATGAAAAGAAAAATGTTTTAAAAGTATTATGAAAACGTAATCCACTAAAAGCTGCGATTACAATCTTTCAGAAGAAAAAAAATCTAGTCATCTGACTTGGGACACAATCCAACCAAAGCTGACTACTTTTCAAACTAACTGATTCCAATATAAGACGCAAATTATTATCATAATTATTATTGAAAAAGGTAAATCCAGACACTAAGGCAGTGATTTTCAACCAGTGTGCTGTGGCACATTGGTGTGCCGCAAATGGTCTGCAGGCGAGCTGCAGGAGTTTGAAGAAAGGTCATTTACTAAGTAGGGCCATTGGGGGATGTGAACTCCTATGTGCCTTGGAAATTATAAAAAAACTGATGGTGCGCCTTGAAAATTTTAGTGCATTCACAGTGTGCCATAACATGAAAATGAATTGCTGCACTAAGGCCTGACATACCCAACATGGAAAAATGACAACACAGCAATTTCTTTCACTGCTCAATACTGCACACTTTTCTTCCTTCCTGTCAGTCCAATATTAAACAGATTGTTCTAAGTGAGTCTAGTTAAAAGCTGTACTCATCCTCTGTCCTTCACTATTAATTTGCAACTCATGGAAGCAGGTGATTGCACACTTGACTGCCTTCCTGTAGTGCAGCTGCTCTAGAGAAAGCAGCACGTGTAAACATTTGCATGGTGTGTGTATTTCATCAGATCTGTAGTTTGAATGTGGCAGGCCATACTTTAACCCTTTGTAGACAGTTCATGTACAGTAATAGTAGGACAAGGTTCATTGTTCTTTAAAATTGCAGTTCTTAATTGCTTCTAAAATATCTTGATTTTTAAAGACCAATTTTACTTTGTTGCTGATGTGCTTAAATTGATCTCAATATTATGACTACCATTAACCTATCCAAATCATTTTAGAATAAAATCTCAAGATACCAAAAGTTGGTTTCCAAAAGAAAAATGACTCACACTGAGTTCACTACTACTCTTTGTATTAAATTAACTGATTACACTACAGGGTTATCAAGTCAAACATCACTATGCTTTGGACCCCTTTCAGAGTTACAAACATTGATTTTATCTCTGGTATATTTTGTAACTTATAATTTGGTAGATAATTTATGCTGCAATCTTAACCTTAATCTTAAACACTGTCAGTAGCAAGCAAGCACCATGGAAATTACTTCAGAGTACGCATGCGTATAGGCTCACACTGCACATGAGGTAACTGAAGCCAAACAAGCTTTCTGCAAGTCGTCCTTTTGAGTGCATCTCATCCTTGTTATTTTAAATTTAAGCAGTTTTGAAACAGATATGATGCAGATATTCTCTGAATGTATAAGAACTATATTACAGAACATTAAGAAGTTTTACTAACAAGAGTAGGCAAAAGATGAGCATCCAACAGGAATGTACCTTATAAACGCAAGGCACCTCTTTGTGCATCATAAACATGTTCACTCTCAGCATCTGGACGAGTTTAAAAGGAATTTCTTACACATGTGGAGTGATTCATATACTAGAGTTATGTGTTGTTTTTTTAAGTTATAAGCAGCAACATAAAGGAAAATATACGTGAGGTTGTTTACTGTTCCAATATGTGGGACTTCTATGAAATTTAATCCATAACAATTCATTATGAAAGTTATTTTCCAAATTGGATTTTAAATGAAATATAGATATATCTAGCAACAAAGCCCAAACAATGACTATATTATTGAAATGAGGAGCCATGACACATTTTAGTGATGTGGCAGCTTTTACAATAACTGCACAGAAGCTGAATTAGTAGAAACATACCACTGAATCCACTGATTTTGTCCCTCACCAGGAAAAAAAAAGGTAAATCTGGTAATAATTCCACTGAAAGTACCTGTGAAAGATTTAAATGCAACAGAGTTCTAGCTGCTTTACATAAGCCTGTACTTAGCTGTCTTTGTAACTTCCATTTATACGAAGCTTGTGTTGTTAATATCAGTTCTGATTAAAATCTGTGCCTGATTTTTTTTTATAATGTTGCAATTGTTCGATACTTAAGTGCAACTCTATTTGGCATTTAAATGATACTGTCTCCTAGGGCAAAGGGTGTTCTCCTCAATGAGTTATCTCTCAGCTCTTGACTGATGAGGTAAATTCAATCATTTACACAATAGCTTTTTTAAAAAGACATTTGAGACACCAACAATATTCTGTTGCTCAGTTTCAGGCATTACCTGAATCTGGTAAAATTTAACTCTTTAAGCACTTCCTTGGCAGAACCAAGGACTTGCAATTCCCCCTCCCAATATATTACCAGACATGTTAAAAAGTTATTTGTCCCCACAGTTAAAATATAGTAAACAGAAATATTGATGAAATCATTTACCTCGGTCTGGCTTCATTTTCGGTCCAGTCTTCGTTTATTTTACCCCCAAGTTTCAGTAAAGAAGCCCTAATTGGGTGGTGGTATTTTCTCCTCTCTTTGTAGTCTCACTGATACTGCCTCCAGCTAGATTTCTCTTGTTGTAGGAATAAAATAAAAATCCAGCCCCTTATCCTGAACAGCTTACAAGAATCCTGAACAGCTTACAAGAATCCAGAGCAGCTAGGCCTCCGCCTGGCATTCATTGTGGTGGCAGCAGCAGCAGCCGCCTTGCTGGGGAAGCAAACTCAACACAGCCTGTGTGTGTGTGTGTATGTCTCTCCCTCCCTCCCTCCCTGGAACTTGCCAATGTGTCCTTCCTTGACACAGCGTCTGAACAGGTCTATTTATAACCTGCCGGGGTAAAAGCTTAGACAACAAAAGCTAAACTCAGCCCCCTGCACTCCACACATACACACATAGAGAGAGACTAGAATCAAAGGCTCTGAATCACAGAGCCTCAGGGCAATGTCAAGCCAGGCTGGAGGAGTCCATTGCGTTTTACCTGTTCTACCAAGCCAACCAGGAGAGAAGCAAAGTCTGGACCCCTCTTTCCTCCCAATTCCCTGCTCGCCTCTAGTGTAAATAAAATAAACAAATCCAGACAGCCTCTAGAGCTCCCTGTTACCAAATGGGGGCTAAAAAAAGCAGCCTTTCCCCCTCCACTTTGTTCTTCAAAATCACCTTATAAACACATGCACCACACTGCCACCCATCCCAAAACAGCCCACTTTCAACAGCCCCCTATAAATACACCTATATCACACCACCACCAAACAACCCAACAGTTCACGTTCTGCAGCCCCGTATAAACACACACAGACACACAAACACCCCAAAACAGTTCACTTTTTGAAGCCTATAAACAGAGACACACACACCACACACCCCAAAACAGTCCACTTCCTGCAGCCCCCCTATAAACACACACAGACACATAAACACCCCACACACCACCATCAAACACCCCAAAACAGTCACTTTCTGCAGCCCCCCTCCTTATTGCGGCGGCTGCTCTTCAGTAGCTCCAATAAACAACGTCTGAACGGAGCTCCACACACACCAGACTTCTTCCCTGGAGTGGCTCGACCCTCACCTTACACAACCCGGCGGGGAGGAGGGGAGGAAAGAAGGAAGGGACTGACACCCAGCACTGCCTCACCGCCCCATTTCTACCCCCTAACAACGCCCCCCCTTCTTTTGGCTTCCACAAGTGCCTCTCTCGAGACGGCTGCCTCTTCTCTTCCCTGCCCAGAGCCTGCCTGAGGGGCCAATGGAAAGGCTGCCCCCTCAGCCTCCTCCTCAGCCCTTCACCTGCCCCATAGCAGGGCAGCCTCTTCCCCTCAGCCTTCCTCACACCCCCTGAGCCCCAGAGGATGGTGTCCACCTCATGTTCCTCCTTGCCCCCTCCTCACCTTCCCAAGCCCTGGCACCAGAGAGAGAGAGAGAGAGAGAGAGAGAGAGACGAGGTTAGCAGCCTCCTCCTCGCCCCGTCACGCATTCACACGAGCAGTAGACCCGGGTTCAACCTAAGCACACAGCAGCCCCTTCCTCCTCCCCTCCTGGCTGCTGCTGTTCCTGCTGCTGCAGTGTGTTGTTTTCCATGACTCCACCACCGTCTCCACCGTGCCCTCCTCTTCCTCCTCCTCTGCTGACTAACCCTTCCTCCTCTCCTCCTCCTGCTGGCACCCCCTCCAAACGGGTCAGACACGCATCCCCGCCACAGGAGGGCGGGGAGAAGGGAAGAGAGCTAAGTCTTCCCTCCCCTAAACATCCCCCCAAGCACAAGGAGTGGAGGGGAGTCCAAGATCTCTGCCCCGCATCCCATACACTGCACAGCACAAGGACCCCTTTGCAACCCTGTCTCTCTCTGTCTGGCTCCCCTGTCTCCCCCCTTTCTCTTTCTGCCCCCTCTCTGTCTGCCCCCCCACTCTAGCTGCCCCCCTCTGCCTGGCCCGCTCTTTCTCTATCTAGTCCCCCCCACTCTGTCTGGCCCCCCTCTTTCTCTGTCTGGCTCCTCTCACTCTGTCTGCACCCCCTGTCTGTCTGCCCCCTCACTCTTTCTGTCTGCCCCCCTGTCACAACCCTCATCAGTTCCCTTCTCCAGGCTCTAGTTGCCCTGTCAAAAACACCACCGAGGTCACGTGGCCCGGCAGCAGCCAATGGCCTCTCAAGCCACTTCCTCCCTTGTTCCTCGCCGGGCCCAGGCTAGGAACTTGGTTGTTATGGCAACCAAAGTAAAAACTTGGGCCTGTGGAGAGAGTTCGGGCTGAGCGCAGAGGCTGTTACTGCCCGTGCTGGGGGGTGGCTCTTCTGCGGTGGGCGGGGCTTGGCTTGCAGCTGCAACTGCAGAAAAGTTCATTGCAGAAGTTCTAGCACTTTGATGAGGCTAAAAAAACTGGCTCCCAAAGTCTGGGGAGGGGAAAGAGATTTGAGAGGCAGCAGTCCTATGCATGCCTCCTCCCCTCAAGTACTGTATGGCTCCCATACAGTACTTGGGGGCCAGGGATGTGAGGTGGGTGGGGAGGCAGGTGAGGCAGAGCCTCCCCACCATTATCCGTGGAATAGCTCTGCCACCTTTGCTGTGTGAGATGTGCTTTTTGAAGGACTCTGGTGGGGAGGCTCTGCCTCACCTGCCTTCCCAACCACCTCACGTCCCTGATGGGGAGGCAGGTGAGGCAGTGCCTCCCCACTGGAGTCTTTTGAAAAACACCACTGTCGCTGTGTGAGGTGTGCACACACATAGCGCATGGGTTGTGAGTGCTTGCACACCTCACACAGCGACTGTGGCGCTTTTCGAAAGACTCCAGTGGGGAGGCTCTGCCACATCTGCCTCCTCACCTGTCCCTAGCCCCCTAGTACTATATGGGACACATACAGTACTTGAGGAGAGGAGGCATACATAAAATTGCTGCCTCTCAAATATTATGGGAGAAATGCATTTTGCATTTCTCAAAATGCAAAAATTATGCATTTTGCAATATGCAAAAATATTGCAAGGAGGCCTTCAGTGCCTCCTTGCAACTGTGGGCAAAAGTTATGAAGACATCACATTTCCACAGACCTCTTCGTACAGTGGAGTACAGTGCTACCCAAACTTTTTAGCACTAGGACCCACTTTTTAAAAATAGCAATCTATCACAACCCACTAGCTGAGGGGTTCCCAAATGGTGGGACCCACTGGTGGATCACCACCTGGTTTTTGATGGGGCACCAAAGGGGTGATGGAAAAATCAGGTAACTAATTGCCTCAAGCCCTGAGGCTGTACAAAAATCAGATACCTTAGCTGCTAATTACCCTGCAAAGAGCTCAGCTCCTGCAGTTTGCAAAATAACTGCTATCTGCCCTGCAAGGAGCTTGCAGTTCCTGTAAATCAGTGGTTCGCACACTTTTAGCACTGGGACCAACTTTTAGAATGATGATCTGTTGGGACCCTCTGGAAATGATGTCAGAAGTGACATCATTAAGTAGGGAAATGTTTAACAATCCTAGGTTGCAATCCTACCCACACTTATCCAAGAGTAAGTTCCATTTACTATCATTGTTCAAAGCATATACACAGTATCCTGTTCAATGTACAGGTCTGTCGCAGTTCCCCAGATGCAGTCACATACCATGGTAGCATCAAGTCTAATATATTAAAAATAAAATATTGAAATGAATGGGAATCCACCTGTTATTGGTTTATGACCCACCTAGTGGGTCCTGACCCACCATTTGAGAAAAACTGCTGTAAATATAGGAAGAGAAATGTTTGAAGATCTTTTTCTGGTTATTACAACTTATAAATAAATATACGGGTCCAATCCTATCCAATTTTTCAGTGCCAGTGCAGCCATGCCAATGGGGCATGCACTGCATCCTGTGGTGAGGAGGCAGTCACAGAGGACTCCTCAAGGTATGGGGAACATTTTTCTTTTACCATGGGGCTGCATTGCTGGAAAGTTGGATAGGATTGAGCCCTAGATGTTCTTTTTTAATGTCTCGTAAACCTAGGTGGGTCCCGATAGTGTCGTTTTAAAAAGTGAGTCCTGGTGCCAAAAAGTTTGGGAACCACTGCACTAGAAAAAAAGAGCTATAGAAAGAACTATTTTTATTTATTAATATAGCATGCCAATTATTAGTGAAAATCAGAAAATGTGACATTTTAATTTTGTGCTATAAAGATTACCTCATACCACAGGTTAGAATTCCAGCTAACAACTTTTTTTTCTGCCTACCAGGGAATGTTGCTTGCAATGTGTTTTCTTTTTAATTTAAATATTTCAAAAACTTTTCGCAACCCACCAAAAATGGGCTTGCAATCCACTGATGGGTCCTGACCCACAGTTTGCTAAAGTAGATTGTAGGCAGGTGAATGTGTTCGTTCTGTGTTTGGTATCAAGCAGGCCTAGTAAACTTCTGACAGATAAAAATAAACACACATGTAGCCTGTTTCTGTGCATGTTTACTCAGAAGTTCCATGGGCAGCTCTAAGCAGAATTAGGTGGACTGTACTCCAACCATTGAAATCAGTGGGCTTAACTGGAGTGCAGGTGCCAGGGGAGGCCCTGGAAAATGCTCCCATGCCACTCAGCTACCACTGCCATTGAGGATTCAGTGGTTGACCTGGCCAGGAAGGCCATCTGTTGGACATGGTCCTAGGCGAGCATCACTCTGACCAACCCCTGATGTTGCCTCTGCTAAAGTTTACCCTGCTATACACAGGGCTGGGCTGCAAGCTCAGTCCGTCAGAGGAAGTATGCATTTTAGATACTGATACATTTTAGATAATTGGAACTGGTGTAGTAAATTGGCTAAGCAGGACCAGTCCATCACTAAAGCCAACTGTGCCTCAAGCAGTTAGGTGTGGGGTACCCATTTCTGTCCACCTACTTGCCTCCACTGTCCACCTACTTGCCTCTCCTTCTCTTTCCACTGTCTGGATTGGAAAAGGAAGAGGACTACAGAGAGGAGAGGAAGCGTGGAGGGGAGGAGAGTGCTGAGCTAGAACTCTGGTGAATGGAAAGGGCAGAGGCTGGCACATCATTGTGTAAGGGGGGGGGCATGCTGCCTCAAGCATCTGACAGTCTTGAGCCAGCACTGTGGCTAAGAGACTGAGGGCACTATCCTAACCAGGTCTACTCAGAAATAAGTCCTATTTTGTTCAATGGGGCTTACTCTCAGGAAAGTGTGGTTAGGATTGCAGCCTGAGAGCCCAATCCTATCCAACTTTCCAGCACTGGTGCCGCAGCAATGCAGCCCTGAGGTAAGAGAACAAATGTTCCCATACCTTGAGAAGGCCTCTGTCACTTCCTCCTCTCCACAGGATGCAGTGCACACCCATTGGCACAGCTGCACTGGCACCAGAACATTGGATAGGATTTGACCCTGAGATAAAAATCAAGAAGTTCCCAGTGATCAACTTCCTAGATAGCCCTAGGAAAGCCACTCCCACCCAGTCCCACATTTGCAATAGGGAGATAATAGTTATAAAGGTTACATGTGATAAGACACATGGTCACTTGAAAATGCTAATTATTGTTTCAGGATGTTCTGTATTACCTGATTTGGATTTAGAGATACTATAAATATAGGGTAGGACTTTGTGTTCTTAGATTTTGAGCCACTAGTACTCAGAATATTGTTACTTGTGGCTATTTCATATGCAGTCATGGTTTGTCTTATGTTCAGTCATTTCAGCTATGTCTTTTGTTAGTCACCAGAATTATAAATGCTACACTTTTTGATGATTCACTAATTGTAATACTAGTGAGGCTGTGTACATGATCATATGCTTGTGCCAACTGTTATATGTGGGAAAGACACAATCTGAAAATACAAAAACAATCTGAGTGGGGGCATGCTTGAAGCAGCAGCAGTGGCACCACTGATATCCTATTCCCCTTCTTGGCCTGGATCCACCTCCCCAGGTTCATTCAGGCTTGCACCAGCAAAATTGCTGGCACAGGTCCATGTAGATCCATATTCAGTCAGCAGAGGTTTACCTCTGGGCAAAGGAACAAATGTTTATTTTTTATATTTAAATACAACATCTAAATAAAATGTTCTCTTGCCTCAGGGGTCTCCAAAGTTTTCAGTATGATGGTTACATTGTATATTTTCAACATTTTTGTGGACCCCCCAAAAAATCAGTTTGATAAATGAATGAATGAAATTTAAATGTATGAAAATGTTTTACTTGGAAATGTGTCAATTACAAAGAGACAATGCCACACTTACACTGAGAAATGATATACAGTATAATGATTAAAAATGGCAAATGTAAGCAAAAAAATTAGCAATTGAAAGTGGCCAGATAAAATCTTGTGGGGAGGCTGGATGTGGCCTCTGGGCTGTAGTTTGGACTTTGCCTTACCTGGAGACTTCTGGGAATGCTTGCCCCCCCCCCTCCTGCAAGATAGAGGACATGCTCTGGTGGTATAGCTGCAGGGGGGGTGTTAGATAAGATTGGGCTGCTAAACACCTATTCCATGGTGTTCTTTGGCACTTTTGATCTTTGTAGATTTTAGATCTTGTGAGATAACTTCCTTTTGTTTTGTGTCCATTTTTAAAAATCTACTATATTAATGGTTATTGATATGTGTTCAGTATTTTGATCAGTAAGTATTTGATGGTGGCCGGTAGAAAGCAATCCCAACAGTGTTTTTCACTAATACATTGGCTTTCAGCATGTGTGTTGGAACTCACAAGACGGTCACATTTTGACTTAAGGGTGGGGGGGTCAGTGCTGGGGAGGACGGGCAGCCCAATCCTGGGCTGCCTGGCACTCAGGGCTGCAGCTGCGCCAAAAATGGCTGCTGCTACATCCTGAGTGCAACCTGTGCAGTGCCAGCAGCTCCTTGGGAGAATGGGATTTTCGTCCACTTCCCCTGGGTAAGGCGAGTAGCCCCACAGTGGGGCTACTCAATTCTACGGCAACCCAAGGGTCAGTGTAGAATCAAGAGCCTCCATGTTGAGGCAGTGGCCTAACATGGAGGCTCAGGATCCTCCTTCTTCCCTCCTATCCTGCTCCCTTCCCCTGGCATACCTTCTCCCCACCCTCTCCCCCCCTTCCCCTCATCCCAGAAAACCTCCTCCCTGTTTCCCCCCACGCCCCCACGCACCTCTCCGGCACCCGGTGGTCTGCATGACCACAGAGTGGTGGAGCAGTGGCATTCTACTGGTGCTAGCCCAGCACTGGCCAATGCTGAGCTAGTACTGGTGCTGGAGCAGCGCTGAGGGCTGCATATGTGCCTCACAGCATGTTTTCAACAGTATAGGACTGGACCCTGAGACAGTCACTTTGGGCAGCTGATGGGCAGGGAATACTCACTTTCATCCATCCACTTGCTTCTACTGCCCCTTCTCCCACTCCCTAGGTTGGAAAAGGAAGGGGGGGTGGAGCAGGAAAGAAAGTTTGGAAAAGTGGCACTCAGCTTTCCACCACACTTCCTATTCCACTCTGCCCTCCCCTTCCTTTCCAATCTAGGGAGTGGGAGGAGCAAGGGCTGGCACATCACCAGGTAAGGGGGGGCAGCATTTGACACCCCACCTCAGGTACCAGGAGATCTTGGACTGGCCCTGAAGTGAGTCACTCCAATGTCATCTGGTTTTCTGTGTTTCTTTGCTTAGGTTTCTGTTTAGGTTAGGAGAGAAGGGGAGAGAGAAAAGGGATTTTTATTCTCAATAGATGTAAAAAAAAATATATTTGTAGGTGTGACTTCTCCATCCCTTGCACGACTGCCAAAACTTCTTCTTCTATACAGTACAACTGTTAAAAATTCAGGAGCCCTTTAAAAATACTGTTATTCAGTCCTGCATCCAAGTAAGTTGGACTGGATCGAGAAATAAATGTAACATGCAGGATATCATAAAGCCAGGTTTTAGCCATCATTTTAAATCCCCATATTGCCAGAAAATGAACATTATGTCATCAGCTGTCATTGCTAGTGATAATACAACCCGAGGATTTATATAGATCAGGACAGAGCTCTTGGGGTGGTGGTGGACAGGTCCATGAAAGTGTCGACCCAATGTGCAGCTGCAGTAAAGAAGGCCAGTTCTATGCTTGGGATCATTAGAAAAGGTATTGAGAACAAACAAATCGATGGTAAGGCCACACCTGGAGTATTGTGTCCAGTTCTGGTTGCCACATCTCAAAAAGGATATAGTGGAAATGGAAAAAGTGCAAAAGAGAGCAACTAAGGGCGCAATCCTAACCCCTTATGTCAGTGCTTCCCAGCACTGGCATAGCGGTGCCAATGGGACCTGTGCTGCATCCTGCAGTTGGGTGTAACTCACGGAGGCCTCCTCAAATTAAGAGAATATTTGTTCCCTTATCTCAGAGCTGCATTGCCCTTATGTCAGTGCTGGAAAGCACTGACATAAGGGGTTAGGATTGCACCTTTAGATGATTACTGGGCTGAGAAAAGAGACGCCCGAGGGGGAACATGATTGAGACACACAAAATTATACATGGGAAGGATAAAGTGGATAGAGAGATGCTCTTTACACTCTCGCATAACACCAGAACCAGGGGACATCCACTAAAATTGAGTGTTGGGAGAATTAGGACAGACAAAAGAAAATATTTCTTTACTCAGCGTGTGGTCAGTCAGTGGAACTCCTTGCCACAGGATGTGGTGACGGCATCTGGCCTGGATGCCTTTAAAAGGGGATTGGACAAGTTTCTGGAGGAAAAATCCATTACGGGTTACAAACCATGATGTGTATGTGCAACCTCCTGATTTTAGAAATGGGCTATGTCAGAATGCCAGATGCAAGGAAGGGCACCAGGATGCAGATCTCTTGTTATCTGGTGTGCTACCTGGGGCATTTGGTGGGCCGCTGTGAGATTCAGGAAGCTGGACAAGATGGGCCTATGGCCTGATCCAGCGGGGCTGTTCTTATAGCTTAAAAGTAAAATAATAAGTCAGTGCAAATTGCCTATAAACTCTATTGGTCTTGCCATCCCAAGGTGGGGGGGGGGGTTTCCACTCACTAATTTTGATCCTTTGCTCCAAGGTTATTATCCCAATAATACATATAATTTGTGTTCGAGGCTTAATTTGTGTTCAAGGATGAGTTCTTAGCACAGAACCTGATCTTCTCTAAATACCAAGGATTTATTTTCCTCTTGATACTGGCAAACTTTAGAATGTTATATTAACTTTGCTTCAAGTGTCTACATTTGACTATAGATATTTTCCCACATGACTCACCAGTTTTTCCTTAAAGCAGCCTGAAATCATTAATGCAGTAGTTCTCAAACTTTTCCAGCTCACACCTCCCCTGATCCTTGTAGCCACTGGCCACAGCTCCCCATTACAACACCTCACTTCAGTTACTCCCAAAATGGGGATGAAAGTGTTATAATTATACGCTAGAAACAAGGCTGCCAGCACTCTGAGGCTGCAATCCTAACCACACTTACCTGAGAGTAAGCCCCACTAAACAAAATAGGATTTACTTCTGAGTAGACCTGGTTAGGATTGTGCCCTGAGCAGCACACCTGGAGGGTTTTGGAAAGGGAGGGGGGAAGTGATGAATTTGCTGGGGGAGGGGAAGACTTCATTTTGTGTGTATCTGCTAATTGCAAACTGAGACCTAGAGACTGTTTGGCTGGAATCCTAACCCCACTTTCCTGGGAGTAAGTCCCATTGAACACAATAGGACTTACTTCTGAGTAGACTTAGCTAGGCTTGTGCCTTTTGTCTTACAATAGCAGCCAACAGAGTACCCGCCCCCAAAAGGAGGCGGAAAAGGGGGAATGGCTTAAAAGGAACGGGGATTTTTATTTTTAATCAATTTTTGGAGACAAAGCCATCAAGAGCAGCTTTTTTTCTTTTTTGACGGGGGGGGGGGAAAAGAGAAAGGTGAGGATCCTTGGTTAAGCTGATACAGACCCCAAGCCTATGTAGGTCTACTCAGAAGTAAGCCCCATTTGAGTCAATGGGGTTTACTCCCAGGAAAGTGTGGAAAGGATTGCAGCCACAC
This sequence comes from Tiliqua scincoides, assembly GCF_035046505.1. Lineage (NCBI taxonomy): Eukaryota > Metazoa > Chordata > Lepidosauria > Squamata > Scincidae > Tiliqua > Tiliqua scincoides. The sequence continues at coordinate 15,357,584 of NC_089828.1, forward strand.
CCAGCAAGATTACAACTCACCCCAAAGTAGATGGGGGCTACACATACACCCAACATGCAGATGCCACCCCTGTTCTCCCCAGGCAAGATGCAGGCTGGGGCATTTGGACACCCCTCCACTAGGAGCAGGCTGGCTCCTTCCTTCCCAAGCAGAGAAAAGCACTGCACTCCCTGTACTTACTTTAAAGCCTGCCAGGAGATGCAGCACCCCCACACTCTTCTCTCCTCCAGCCTTGACCAATCCCAGGATGCCCAGGGCCAGGGGCACACTGGGAAATGTAGTCCTTGGGGCAAGGTTGCACATGGAGAGAGCTCCATGATGAAATGCAGCTTCTCTGCCTGCCTGCCAAGCCAGCCTTCTCTCCCACCTCTCCCCACCATGTTTCACACGCCCTCCTAGCCTCACGCTGCCCCACCCACCTCGTTCACAGCTGCAGAAAAGCAGCAAGTCAGTAGGCAGCACATGTAGCTGACCAGAGCAGAGCAGAGCAGCCTAGCCTCTCCCCCAACCCATGCCTGGCAATGCTCCTGGAGGCCAGCCACGCCTCACTAGGGAGGTGGGACACACAGATTGAATACCTCAGCATTAATGTATTGTACAGTTGCCGTGTTAGCCTTTCTCCAAGGAGCTTAGGTTGGCATAGATGGCTCCCTTAATTTATCATCACAACAACCTTGAGAAGCACAGTAGCTGAGAGAGAGAGAGAGAGAGATTGGTTCCTGAGAGGTCTCTGAGAGGAATTTTATTAGGAGGTACAAAGTTTCTTTGGGGCCCTTTTGGGGTACAAAGTTTCTTTCTCTTCTCCACTGAATCATAATTTCATACAATCATTGTATCATAACTTCTATGGATTACAATATATAAAACTATGTAGGCTTACACAAAATGTGAATGCTAATCTTCGCACAAGATATACAAACATATCTCTATGGCAATTTCCGGCTCCCATTCTTTGCTCCTGGGCCCCATTTTTTTACTCAGGGCCCAGATACAATTTACCCCCTCTCATGGGCCCTGATTAGCCCTAGTTCACCCTGGAAACTGTTACTCTCTGGGGCTTTGAATCTGTTCTCTGGGAGTCCAACATTCTACCACTATAGTTTCTGTTTTCTGTGTCCCATCCTGACCATGCTGAATAAACAACATCAATGTGCGGAACAAATAATACAAGATATATTTAAAGGTGTTTTTTTGTGTCTTGTATGAAAATGACTCATGATTTGCAAAACCCCAATTATATGTAAATATAAACATGCTCATGGTAAGTTCTCCATGATGTGCCACCAGGACGTAATTACAAAGGCTTCCTGGGGCTCAGCCCCTCCAACTATTCCAGATGGGGACAGGGTTGCCAACTCTAACTGAAGCTATTCCTGGAGATAATTTCCCCTAACATGATGCAATATCATCAAGTCAAGCCCTGTTAAAGTCCCCATAACTTTGCCTGAATCCTGATTCTTGGAGATTCCAGGCTCTTCCTGGAGGTTTAGCAAGTCTAGGTGGGGTCAAACCCTAGAAATTCCTTTCCTTGCTAATTGTGCGTTAACTGCACACAAACTGAGGGAGGCACTGGCAAAGAGCCCACACCCTTCAGATTACCTACCAGGCTGACCCCAGGAGCCTCCTTTTTGTGTTGACAGTGATGGCTTTGCCCCAGGACCTAAGCAATCTGGGCACTTCTGGATAAGTTCATCAACAGGAATTCATTGCAGAATTGATCAGGGCTCCACAGAGACTGGGAGAGGCTGGTTCAGAAAAGAATTTAATTACTCTTCTTTCAATGCAATCCTATGCATGTCTGCTCAAATTTAAGTCCAACTGAGTTCAATGGGATTAGATAAGCATGTATAGAATTGCAATCCTAGTACAGTCTTCATCCTTCTTTGTCAACTTGCTACCACTTGAGAATGAGTCACACCCAGCTGGATATTCTATTCTTTTGATTGGAGAGCATTTTCATACATGCTCTGCACAATGATCCAGCAACTTAAAAGACTTAAGACTTGTATTGTGGGTGGCAGAAGTATACCATGATATATACCAAATATAACTGGAATTAAAACAGAATATAACTGTGACTGCAATCCTAGCCGTATTTACCTGGGAGTAAGCTTCATTTACTATGATGGGGCTTACTTCTGAGTAGACATGCCTAGGATTGGGCTCTACTTTGCACAAACCATAGTTATAACCAGAACTGTTGTTTTTATTACTATTATTTATAAAAATAATAAAAAGTTAGATTCTGCTTTCTTGAAGGTTCAACAAGCGATTCTCAAAAAGGTTCTCAAAATGGTTTACCAAGCAAAATAAATGAAAGGTATGTGATTATGGGTAGGTTGTGTGTTCCAAACAACACAGTTCTGGAACGTGCTGGAATCCCTAGCATGTATGCACTGCTGAAACAGAGACGCCTGCGTTGGCTCGGTCATGTTGTGAGAATGGATGATGGCCGGATCCCAAAGGATCTCCTCTATGGAGAACTCGTGCAAGGAAAGCGCCCTACAGGTAGACCACAGCTGCGATACAAGGACATCTGCAAGAGGGATCTGAAGGCCTTAGGAGTGGACCTCAACAAGTGGGAAACCCTGGCCTCTGAGCGGCCCGCTTGGAGGCAGGCTGTGCAGCATGGCCTTTCCCAGTTTGAAGAGACACTTGGCCAACAGTCTGAGGCTAAGAGGCAAAGAAGGAAGGCCCATAGCCAGGGAGACAGGCCAGGGACAGACTGCACTTGCTCCCAGTGTAGAAGGGATTGTCACTCCCGAATTGGCCTTTTCAGCCACACTAGACGCTGTTCCAGAACCACCTTTCAGAGCGCGATACCATAGTCTTTCGAGACTGAAGGTTGCCAACAGGAGGATGTGTGTTTGTAAGTATTTTTTATGCCAATAAAGGTTTTATCATCATCATCAATGAAAAGAGACTTCCCAGTCTCAAAGGAGTTCACAGTTTCTTTTAAAAAGACCCAAAAAAACACTAGCAAACAGCCACTGAAAAAAATGCTGGGGTGAACAACTACTACCCACTACATCAGATGCATGAAGTGCTATTCTCAGTTTGCAGATCTAGTAGACATGGATTTAGAGAAAGGGAAAAAATGTGAGCACTCTAGTTCATAAAAGTTTCTGCCACAATAATTACAGGCAATCCTATGGAAGCAAAACCAAAGTTGGCATTAACCCAATAAGTAAGTCCAGTTGAGTTCAATGAGACTTACTCCCTGGTAAATGCATAGGATTGCAGTCTTACAACCCAATCCTCCCTAACTGTGGGGGAGTTTCAGGTCCTGGAGGACTCTTCAAGCCTCTGCTGCCCCAATGTATCTTCTTGGACCTGCGCCAGGTATTTTGTGGGCACAAGTCCAAGGGGACCTGGGTCAGTAGACTGGGTCAGAAGGGGACCTGAGGCCAGGAAGGGGGAGAAGATATTGGCAGTGCTGTTGACACTGATTCTGCCCCTTCCCCACTTTCACTCCCCCTTTCCTCCCCCTCCTTGCCACATTCTTCCTCCTCCCCAGCTCCTGTGCTGACTTACTGACCCTGGGCTCATTGGCAGGCCACTGGCATGAGAATCCAGTTGCTCACCACTTATGGCAGTGGCCAGTCTATGCTGTATGGTGTGTTGCCTTTTGCAACAGCCATAAAGCATGCTGTGCTACAGTAACACAGGTTCTGGTGATGCAGCTGGCCAGTAGATTGGGCTCTTAATCTTTAAACTGTCACCAGATGCTTTGATTTTGCTGCAACATACTAATAAGGCCATTTCTGTTTCTTGTCACTGCTACAGTGACTACTGACACTTTGCCTTCAAGTTTTACAGACAGGCAGCCCAATCCTGAGCTTCCCGATACCTGCTGGAGCAGGGGCACCAAAGCAGCTATCACTTATCCAGCGGGGACTGGGAAGCAACCAGGAGTCTCCTTGGGAGAAGCCCCAAACCCTGCAATGGGGCTTCTCAAGTCTGTGCCGGCTATTTTGCCAGTGCAGACTTGAGAGACTCCGTGTCTGGCTTTTCAGCCCAACGTTCCCTCCCACCCCAGTTCCTCTAAGCACCCTGCCCTCCCCCACCTCATTCCACCCACTCCCAGCCTTCCCCTGTCCCAAAACTACTTACCGCCAACTGGCATTGCTGGAACTTTAGGATTGGGACCTTAATGGCAATATTTCAAATTGCCTATAGTTTGCCCAGTTTGTACCAACAAGGTTTTTGCTCTTTGCCTGACCTGGCTCTGGCTTGACAGTGTATGTTGCCTGATTGCAGCTCTACTTTCTTTGGCCAAAAGATGTGCCCCATTCCCCTTACAGACTTTTCTCTTCCATCAGTTCTTTGATTCCATTATTCCATTTTTACTCCTCCCTTTACCCCATGGTACATTATCCTTAAACCCTGGACCCCTGCTCTCTTTAATAATCTCTCTACTCCAGCATAATTTGCCACCTCTGCTTATTCTCTTTTCTGGTGTGCTTGTTTCCACGTGCACAAATTTAAAAGCCCTGAACCAGGGCCCTGGACCAGAGCCCAGCTCCACAACACTTTTCAAAGCTGGCATTAACCCAAGAAGCATACAAAGTAAAAGTAATAGTTTTAAATAAAAGTGCCTCTGGGCACAGACAAAGTGTTTTTCTCTAACCATAAAACCATGTAACTACAGCACCTCAATATACTGTATCTGGTTTCAGATGTCAGGACTTTATGTTCAGACTAGAGGACATCCCAGCAGGCTTGACCAGCACCTTGGTTTCTAGATGTTAACCAAGACTTAAGGTGCAATCCTAACCCCTTATGTCAGTGCTTTCCAGCACTGGCATAGAGGTGCCAATGCGACATGTGCTGCATCCTGCGGTTGGGTGTCACTCACGGAGGCCTCCTCAAAGTAAGAGAATGTTTGTTCCCTTTCCTCAGAGCTGGATTGCCCTTATGTCAGTACTGGAAAGCACTGACATAAGGGGTTAGGATTGCACTCTTAGACAGACAGTGTTTGCCACTAAGTCTCTCCACAAAGTTGATATCTTTCGCCTACCCTTCCTTAAATCTAGAATCCTGTTCAGGGGTTTAGCCTGTGCACAGGAAGAGGAGGAATGGAAGTGGCTCACTAGCCACATCCCCTATGCCAGTACACTCCAGGGCCCTGCCCTATGCCCTCCAGGTGTTAAGCATTTGTTTGCAAAGGCTGGTGCTCAACTTGGGGAGAGTTTCTCCCTCTGTTCTAGATCTCAAGTCGGTCAAGATTCTAGAACATGGGGAAAACCCCTTCCTGGGTTGTTTGCCTCTGAAGATGAACACTGAATGACTAGAGAGCAGGAGGCAAGGCTATGGAGCATGGCTAGCCAACAAACTTCTGCTCCCTCTCTATCCAGCTGCCATCAGTGGTGGGGAAGGGTTGATCAAGAAGCCAGCCAGAGGTATCAATATTTTTTACTTACCTTTGCATAGGCCTACTGGTGGCCTATGGGGTCTCTTGAGGAGACTCTCAGACCCACGCCTGCCAACATGTTGCCACCACCAACTTACCAGCACTGGCAGAAGCACTGGGAGCTGTTGCTTCACATGACACACTGCTCGCTGTTTGTGGCACCAACCCTGAAGCACACAACAGCAGTGGCATGAAAATGCCACTGAAAAGGGCCTTGCACTGCCAGAATGGAAATTCCAGCAACCCAATACTCAGACAGGATTGGGCCCAAACTATCCTAAATCTGCTTAGCCATTCCCATTGTTTATCCTCCTATGTTATTACTCTGCAAAACAAGCTTCCTAATTGGTACCTTCCTAAAAAAAAAACTTGGGACAACGTTTCAGCAATAAAGTGCACTGCCCAACCTACACACCCACCATATTTCTCTCACTTGACATGCAGAGGCCAGTTTAAAATAAAAAAGAGTGACACAAGCAATGCTTTGATAGTTAGATTCCTAAACAGTTTGATAAGTGTCATGTTGTGCAACTATTATCATCTTGCCTGATAATTATAGATCCTAAAACACTTAACCGGATGTAGGATAATGGCAAGAGCACTGATCCCAAAATACAGAAGGAGGAACCTCATGGAGCAGTAAAGATTGTTAAGACTGTACGTGTAGCAATATAAGTGACTGTAGTCTGTATGACTCAGTCAGCCCCCGAGGGTAGTGACATCAAAAAAGTGATGTCAAAAAAGTGACATCTTTTGGGAATAGCAGCTGGGAGTCCAATCTTCCTAGCTTCTCTTAATATTAGCTTTGGGACCAGGACAAATCCTTTATTACCTACCATTCCATTAAAGGAACACTTTCCAAATATTTAGCTCTGTTGGGTTGCTTTCACTTTGGATGCCATGTGAGAACTCACGCCACAATAAATCATTGGATGCATGTTCCTTGGAGAGCTTCTTTGACTTCTGGTGCTGTACTTTGGTGTAAAAAAAAGATAAGCAGACAGCAATACCTGCTGAAAAAAGGAGGTACTGTCTGAAGCAGTGTAATGAAACAGCTATATGTGGCTTTCACTTTTCCAATGCTCAACCCCTCAAAGATCTTCTGGTCTTCTAAATGGCTCCACCTATTTCTCCTTGGCAGCAACTGTTACCCTGCACATGCCCAATCTCATCTTATCTTGGAAGCTAAGCAGGGTCAGGCCTGGTTAGTACTTGGATGGGAGACTGCTTGGGAATACCGGGTGCTGTACCATTTCTCCTTGCTGCCCTTTTATCTTTTCATGAATGGAATGCCCTCCCCAAACGTTAATATAAGGCGTTTCCCTTTCTCTTGCAAGGGAATGGCATAGATATCCTGTTGTCTTATGTGCTCCTTGAGACATGTGGTAGGCCACTGTGAAATATAAGGTAACTGGATTAGATGGCCCTTTGACCTGACCCACCAAGGCTCTTCTTCCTTCAAACCCTCCTAAATACCCACTGCCTCTGCAAAGGCTTTGGCTCTTAGCCCTCACCCCCAAACAAACAACATCCTAAGCGTAATGACATTTGCTCACCTTCCTCCTTTGTTACTCAAACCAGATGTGTTAGGACCTCCACTGTCTGGCAGCAGCAGTGGTGGTGAACAGGATTTATGAACTGCCTTTCAGCAACAACAAAATTCACAAAGTAATTGCTTTGTGACAAATAATTAAATGGCTATCTTATTATTACACACACACACAGCAATATATATATACAGCTTTCAACAAAAAAGAAGCTCACAAAGTGGTTTCAGAGCACAAACAAACAAACAAACAAACAAATAAATAAATAAATAGTCCCCTGTCCCTATCTTGTTTTTGCATATATTAACATTATATTGTTGTGTAATGTGTGCCTCTACTTTTCTGTGTTCTCAGGGTTTGATGTGACTCTTTCTGTGTCCCCTCCCAAATAAATCACACCTCTGCTAATATCACTGCATTCCTGAATACCTCTATACGCATTTCAATTGCTTCTGTGGTTAAATGTTAATAGCCAGTCCATGACTGGAGAGTCAGCAGGGAATTCAGTGTGATTGAAACATCTGGGTATCTGATGAGAGAAGAAAAAAGGCATGAGGGGTCCAAGAAAGAAGAAAAAGAAACAGATAGGGAAGCAAATATACAACCCAGATAACATCTGGTTTGACCCAGAGAGCCTCTCCTATGCTTCCCTTCTGTCTGTTGTTTTGCCATATTTTATTCTCCCTTCCTTCTCTCCTTTTATCTCCCTTCCTGCACACAAATACACTGTCAAAATTTAGATTAAAACTCCTTTGGGAGGGACTGTCTCTTTCTTAACATATGAGTCTCTGTAAAGTGCCATATTCATGGATGGATTACAACATCATCATCATAATCAAATTGAAGAGAAACAATTGGAAAACATAACAAAATACAAAGAACTGGAAATTGAAATACAGCACTTTTGGGGGAAAAAAACAACCACCACCCCTATTGTCATTGGTGCACTAGGCACAATCCCCAAGGCCCTTAAGAAATATCTGGTCAATATAGGCATTGACAAGATAATAGTCAAACAACTGTAACAAGCTGAACTACTGGGAACACTGAACATTATGTGGCAATATCTCACCAGTTCTTAAACTCTTGACTAGAATTTAAACTAGTGAGCACCCAAAAATCCCAGTCCAGACATCTGGTGGGCTTCGACACCACTGATGATGATGATGATGATGATGATGATGATGATGATGATGATACTCCTGGGGAGTTGTGGAATCTCTTTTTGTGAAGATCCCGAATCCAAGTGGGGGTAGGAACCTGCACCCATGCCTGTATTTTTCTCCACTATAAGTTACAGAGTGGGGCAATTTAGATTGGAGAAATTGCATGGAAATTCCATAGTGGCACATTTCCTCTCCTGGGATTGCTGTCCAGCTCAGGTACAAAACCCCCTGAGCCTATTTTTTAAAAGGCTGTGAGTTTCCTGACACTGCGGCCCTTGAGCAAAAGTGCTGGATCAAAACACAGTTGAAATTATGAGTTAAGTTCATGCACGTGTTTGGTTACTTTGGCACATTTATTTATTTATTTGAATGATTTATATCCCATCTTTCACTCTGAATAAATTGAGTGCTCAAAGCAAGAACCATGGAGAGATTAAATTAAGGCCACAATTAAATCTCTTTGGAAGGAATCATTGCTTCTTGGCTTCCCAATCTCCTTTTCTTTCTCCTCCTGTATAACATGCTTAGTGCTCCATTTACCTGAGATTCACCTCAGCTGAGCATGTTCAAGGAAATGACGTATGGTGTTGCATGTCTAGATTCTTGTGATTCCTGAAGAGAACTACTTCCTCTTGAATGACATGGTCACTGGATTAGGTGTTTAGCACAAAGCCTTGGTCCACCACAAGATTTGCTGAACTGGGTAGGCAGATTTAGATAAGGTAGATTGAGATGATATGCTAAGCTCCATCCTCACCTGTCCATAGTGGCCTGCCTTTGGGTCTCCTGGTGACAGCTTCTCCCTCTCATTCTCCAACCTGCTCTCTCCCCCCCTCCAGAGGACTCCCCCTCTCTTTTTCTCTTTCTCTTTCCTCCCTGCATGGCTGCTTTGACAAGGGGGAAAGAAAGTGGAGGAATCTGAAGAGTAACTAGAAAATCAGGCAGCATCCCTCAAGGTGGGGAGTTGGAGGCAATGTTGGATGTAGGTGGGCCAGCCACTTCCAGGATGGATAGAATTTTCAAGAGAATGCATGCAAAACACTTTGTATTATATATGACGTACCATGCTTATACAGTTGAACATTGTTTGTCCAGACCCACAGGTTCAACCCAGGGATCCTTAGAACTAAGCCATGCTACCACCAGTGATTGGAATATAGAACTGCAGCAATTCTAGGAAGGAGACTTCTGTAAAGGCCCAGAATCCTCTTAGCCTGAGATTTCAGTTGATACTGGAGGGCCAGTCTAGTGCTTTTGTCCAGTATAAAGGCTTTCAGATCTTCTGACTTTCTCAGTTCGGTCAACTTATGGGGTAGGGGATGTCACTTGGTTCTCCTACTGCGCATTGGATATCCAGTATGCTGCCTGATGCCCTGCCTACCTCCAAGATACCTGTCTCCCTTGGGCATGCGTACCTGATATTATTATTTCATAACACAGTGGTTCTCAAATTTTTACCACCAGGACCCACTTTTTAGAATGAGAATCTGTGATGTCATGACCGGAAGTGACATTATCAAGCAGGAAAATTTTTAACAAGCCTAGGCTGCAATCCTACCCACATTTACCCAGGAGTAAGTCCCCTTGACTATAATTGTTAAAAGCATATACATAATAGTTTGTTCAAAGTACAGATCTGTAACATTTCCCCAAATGCAGTCACATACCATGGGAGCATCAAATCTAATGTATTAAAAATAAGATATTGAAATGAATGGGGACCCACCTGAAATTGGCTCATGACCCACAGTCTGAGAAACACTGTCTTAATGTGTTTAAAGTGACATGGGATCAAAGGGCAGCCCTCCAGTAGGAACTGTTGTATATAACAAAACTCTCAGCCTTCGGCATGGTAATTGCATGGATGGCTAGCCATAGGTCAGAGAGAATTGCAGCATAGGTAGCCTCATGAATGAAATTATTTAAAAGCAGACAAGGAGCCAGGTTGCTCTTCTTATGATAATGCTGTTGTCAAAAGTGAGTTCTCACTTCAGCTCATTTCCAGATACTCAGGAGTCATGCTTAGCTTTAGAATAATAGACTTCCTGTCTTTAAAAGAAATCAAGCTACTGAAGTTTTATATGAAAAAAGTGGCATGGAAGGATTTGAAATAAACAACTTTTAAATTAAATTGGATGCTAAAGCTGGGCTGAGCACAGAAATGAACTGTCACTGCTAATTGCCTGCTAAGGTGTCTTATCTTGTCAGGCTCATTTAGCTTGCTATCAACCTCTCTTCCCCATGCCACTCTAATGACCTTTTGCAATGTGTCGTTGGGGAAGGGCTGTGGCTCAGTGGTAAAACATGTGCCTTGCAAACACAAGTTCCAATCCCTGGCATCACTGACTGAATGAATCTCTGGCAAGACTGGGAACAGTATGTAATGCCCAATACTTGGTCGAGCTGCCGTCAGAGAAGACAGCACTGAGTTAGGTGGATTAATGGTTTGATTTCACAAAAAACCAACTTCATTTTTTGTTTTTGGAAAATGCTTACCATGGATGCCACAGTAACATATTTTAAAACAGTATGTTAAAAGCCAGCAGAGAGATCTTGAAGGTATTAAAAACAGAACCTTTGGCCTTGGAGAAGGATGACTTTGTGCCATCTGTAACTGTCATGTGTCCATGGTTCAACTTGCAACCCCTGAAAGTTTTGCAAGACTCTTTGGTCTGTTTGTTCAAGTGGGACAGGTTAATGATCATCCTCTTGGGTAAGAGAAAATAAGCAATCGTATCAGGGGTCCACAAATCTTGGCTGACTTTGGTAGCCTGCCAAAATTGTCCTTACCACTCAGGTCCTGTGTCTGAGATCTTGCTGAGCTTCAGAGGGGATTGTATACCTTAGAAGCAAGTGCGCACCCTCCTCCCTAAAAACAAGATGGGGAAAGTAGCAGCACTCCTTGTTGGCTGTGGAAGCACTCCTTGTGCTCCAAAAAGCCAACCCCGAGCTGGGGCTCATCCCTATCACAATCTGTTTCACACTCGCCAAAGGGCAAATGTGTCACAAGAGACATGTTTGTGCCATGCGTGGTGGTCAAATTTCTAGAATTCTGAGTACTATTTTAAGTACAGATTTTTTTTCAGTGTTTACCCTGCATACAAGTAATCAAGCATCTGATCTTTATTCCCCTTTGATTCTTTCCTAATCTGTTGACTTTTCTAAGAAAGGAATTGTGCTTTGGGGCAGCTTCTGTTAAACTCAACTTCTGTGAAAGTCCCTGTTGTTAAATGCTATTGAAAGCAGACTCTCAAAGCTGTACTGTCCCAAAGCAAAGTTTTCAGCTGATTTGATAATCTCCTTGGGGAACTGCAGCCAAGTTCTGGAAAACTAATATATTATTATGAATCTGTCTGTATCATTTTAAACAACATGCATAACGTATAACTATCTCTTTCATTTCAATAACACTGTGAGGTAGTTTGTTATATGTCCTATATAACACATGCATAACTAAAAGCAAACACATGGCCCCAAATCCTCATGAAATAAATATACATGAGGGCTTTGGACAAAGCCTGCGTACAGATGGTCATAGCTTTTCAGAAACTTCATTTCAGTCCTAAACATGTTTACCTGGAAGTAAATTCCACTGAGTCAAATGGGACTAACTTCTCAGTAAGTATGCTTAAGGTATTGGAGGGGATATTATATTCCAAATGTATTGGTGCATTCCAAATGCAACATCTCTCTTACTTCCACCCAAGTTAATTCCTGGGGATTTCTGTGGTTCTCTGTTGGAGTGAGCTTGCCAAATGATCCCTATTTTTGATGTTGAGTTCCTTTTGTAAGACTGCTCTAAAATGTTGATTGAAGAAACAAGGCCTTTTGACTTGGCCACTGTTTCTCTTGTAAAAATTTATTGAAGGAGATCTCATTGCTGCTCAGCCTCTTGTGTGCAACTGATGTTGATGCCCAAACAACCGATCCAGCAACTTCTGTGCAGAAATCTGCAATCCTCAAAAGACTGCAAAAGATCCTCAAAAGATTTAAAAGATTTTAAAGAACGTGTGCTTTTGTTATTGGTTAGTCTTTCCTATCCCCACTAAGCAACCATTTTCAAGTGTCATCTCAAAATATAATTTCAAAAGCGACAAACTAATCTGATAAAACTTTGTTGCAAGCACTTTCCTAAATTAGAGGTTTATTATACTGCAAGCTGTTAGAGTGAAAACAAAAGGGGGGAAAATGGCTGGGTGTATGTGAGTACAGGGATCACAGCCATTGTGCTTTTAAAACTAATTAAATTGTGCCTAGCCCAATAATAGATGCTCTATAAATTAATTATCCCATCTGGGGAAATTTCTATAAGATTGAAAAGCAAGGTAGACATGCCCTAAATAAATCTAATTTTATCAACCTGGCAAAAATTTTACTTTGGTGAGGGTATGAAACACAGATGCCTCCGTCTATCAGTGCCCCCACTCCATGCAATGAAGCAGTCTTCCACATGGGTGAATGTACAGCTCCTAGTAAAGTCATGGCATTCATCTGAGCCCTGCTTAACAGGCTGGTTGCACACCCCTATCCAGGACCAACAATTTTTGTGAATGGTTAGTTGTCCGTGTCTGGCTTGGAGCCTGGCTTGGGTCCTAAGGCAAGCTCTGAGGAAGCTCTGCAAACCTTTACTTGAATAAAATTTAAAATTTGTTTGGAAGGCACAGAGTCTGTTTGATGATGATGGTGGTGGTGGCAAACCTACAGTCTTGAAACAATGGACACCACTGATAAAGAAGGAGCTGTCCACACAGCAGAGCCTTGCAGCCCTACTCTTCCTGGTATATTCCTGAAGCCCCTGGTCTTTGAAGCACTTGCCAAAGTCTCATATCTCTGGAGCTGAGCTCCAGAGAAAGGGAGCCTCAGGTCACCAGGCAAGTGCTCCAACTTCAGATGGTAGCTTTGAGAGCAACACTGAATCAAAATGCAGCGAATACATTTTCTCCAGTTTTGATGTTTGAATTTTGGTTTGGGAGAAGCTGCTTCTCCCCAAATACACAAATGGTGTACTTTGGCATGCAAAAGGCTACAGCTGAAAGCAAGCAGTCTATTTCTCTCTCAGGATCAACAGGATAGTGAGGTTAATTAGAAAGGCAGAACTTTGCGTATGCTCTTGTGAGGCCACATTAGATATTCCAGTCCCCTACATCCCAGGTTTGGAAGACTGGAACCCCTGCTGCCATCATGAGTGAAGCCAGTAATCCAGAGGAACCAGTCTCACCAGGGTTGGGCTCCAGCAGTGGTGTGGAGAGTCTGATGACTTCAGGCTAGCTGAAACTGAGGCATCTCAAGTCCGAGAAAAACATTTGAAGCAGAGAGGGAGATGTGGCAACAAAGGCTAGTGGTTGGAAAAGGGGGAGGGGCAAAAGCCTAGCTCTAGAGGCACATGCAGGGGTTGTAACAGAGAGAATCAGGCAGGGCTAATCTCCCCTTTCATGAGAGCCATGTCTGCCTGAAAAAGGACATTCTCTTTTTTTCTACTTTTATCAAAGAATTGACCTCTGTGAGCACTGCAGGGAATGAGAATTGTGACTTTACAAGCAACCTTATGATAGTGGTGGTAGTGGGAGGGGGGAAAGAAACAAAGAGTCTGCATCCACTTCTATCAGAAGCCTTGGAGCACTAGTGACATCATCGCTTTTTCCGGCATTCACTTGGGCTGACGCGTGTTGACAAATGGCTTTGTTTTGCGACGCATCATCTTTCTGACTTGCCTCCCCTGGCTCTGGACCAACTCATAGAAGACATCAACACAGACACCGTGTGCTTTCCTCTGTCTGATTTTGGCACATGAGCTGCTGTGCATAGCTGGATACTGATTCAAAATGGAAAATTGACGTCTAACCTGAATTAAGGATGACGTGTAGCTGACATCCATAGAGAATTCTGCAAGCAAGCCAACCAGCAAGTCTGGACAAGTGCTGCTATCCTGGAATAGGGGCTCTTCCACCTGCTATCACACTGCTGAAATGCGTGGGACCCTTGCTCAGTACACTAGTGAGTTGGAATCAGATGCAGACAGAGGAGGCAGAGGAATGAAAGAACACAGAATCCTCCCCATCCACAGATGGGCTTCCACTCAAAAAGCCCAATTGCAGATGGGGAGGGTGGGACAAGGCTGTAAAAGTGCACATTGCTTAATTGAGCTACTTATGCCATTGCTGCCTACATTAGGGGGCTTCAGGGGTCAACCAGTTGGGCCCGTAAGGAGTAGGTGGACCCTTGGCCAAAGCTCAACCTGGCTGAACTCTATCCCTGATTAGCAGCCCAATCCTACCTAAATCCTCATATAGTGCTGCATTGGTGCTGGTACAGCTACTGCTGTATCCTACAGGGGATTTTTGGCTGCTGAAGGTCTCCTCAGGGTAAGAGAACATTTACCCACTTTGTCCCAGGGTAAGCCTCAGCAGCTGTCAACTAGGACCTGTGCTAGCTTGAAACTGGCACAAGTCCACATTGGCCTGGGAAGGCATAGGCCTGGAAAGGGGGTTGGGATTCGTCATGCACCACCACCACCACCAATCCCGCTCCCTCCTGGGCCGAATCCAACCTTCTCCTCTTCCCCATCACCACCCTGTTCTGCTGACCCCCTCCCTCATTCCACCCACCCCCTGTCCCATTCAACCCCCTTCCCTGTGTCCCTCCAACCCCCTGCATGGGCTTACCTTCTCTGGCGGGTCTGTGTGGGTCCACTGACATGTGGGAGGCCACTCTGGTCTCCCCAGTGGTGGGCCTGCAGTGCATCAGTGGAGGCTGCTTTGCAATTGTCATAAAGCAGCCTCTGCTAGCAGAACACTAGTTACTAGCAAGGTATGGGAGGGATTGGGCCATAAGATGACCTGTTCACAACTTAATCATGTGATGATCTCATCAGTTGTGTTCTGCCTTCCTACAGAGAGCTGCTGGGCTTAGGAGGCAAAGATTCCATCTTGCAATGAATCACTATGTGGTGAAAACACAGAAAGGCCCTCATGTGATAATTGCACTGATGACATCAGCATAGTCATTTGAATCCACCCTAAATGATATTTTAAAAGAGAATAGAAATATGAGTCGTCTCCTTAGGCAAGGACCAAAAATTGATGATGTTTTCGTGAATTTGAAGTTAATGGAAATGCTAATTAGAAGCACAGATGTCCTGGGATGTTGTTGACAGTTTTCAAGAGTCAAATCGTCTCTTCCCCCGTGAAAAGCTGAAGAGGAGGAGGATCACTGATGTGAGCATCTCTGTGGCCCTGGTCCAAAGGAGTGTGCTTTTTTCCTTTCTTTTTTAAAACACAACAAAGCATAACGTCAAAATCTAACTGATCTTGCAAGATTCATATTAGAAGCTCTGCAAATACTGATGGCAAAAGAGTGCTTTGTTTCTCCATGCCAAACAGGGACCCAGAGTCCCCTACTCAAAGGAGGACAGCATTCCCAATATTTCAGAAACCCTGATCCAACTGCTATTTTGCTTCAAGGAAACAAGCATAGTAGTATTAAGCACAAGGTTAATGTTATGGGTAGTTTGACCCTTAGAAAATACCACATGCACCCAAACAGAGCTGAATATTTGCCACTGGCCCAAGACCTCCCAACACTGGAAGTGGTGCCCCAAATGCCACCTCCCCTTGCATGGCACCTTGCCACATCAAATGGTGCCCTTTTTCCCTGGTGGTAACAGCCACCATCTTCTCATGCTCTGGGTTTGAAAAATAAGGGCAGGACCAAGTGGAAGAGGAAGGGTGGAGTAGTAGCATAGCTGGAAGGGGCAAAATCGTAATGCTGCAATGGTTGGCAACCTTCAGTCTCGAAAGACTATGGTACAAGCCTACAGCACCCGGTATTCCCAGGCGGTCTCCCATCCAAGTACTAACCAGGCCTGACCCTGCTTAGCTTCCAAGATCAGACAAGACCAGGCATGTGCAGGGTAACAGTTGTTGCCCACCTGCAGTTGATGCTGCAGGTGCTGCAATGCATCATGTAAGTGACTTCGCCCACTCATCATTGGAGCCATTCTGGGCATCGACAGCAATGTGCAGGTGCTTGCTGAACCAAATAATGTCTTCTGTGCATTGCCATCACTGCCTGGTATGGTTCCAATGGCAAGTGGAAGGGGCAGCTTAAACAGTGTTGCAGTGCCTGCAGTACTTACCATTTTGCCCCTCTCTAGTTATGCTACTCAAGTGGAGGAGACTGATGGACTATAGTGTCTTGCTCTAGGTCACTACTACTCTCTTCTTCTCCACATTTCCTTTGCTCTTCAAGGCTGGTGGGTGGATGCATGGTTGAATGGAGACAGGTGGTAGGCACACTTGCCAGCCCGCTGCCTTGAGTCAGACATATAGATGGCCAGCCCTGACTAGCCCAACACTCTGCTATCTCTCATCATGTGTTGACAAAGCCTGCCTACGTCCTCCCAATTTCTCCTAGTTTATTGTATTGTCTTGGATAGCTCTATTTTCTGCTCCAGTCTCCATGTACTCTAGTACTCTGAGTAGTTCACATTTATAACCCACAGAGATAGGAAAAGATTAGAGTCACTGCTCTGGGATACAACTTCCTAGTCCTTTTTTTTGATGCTGCCTCTGGACTACATTGGGGAAATTCAGGATCTTTTATAACCCACAGAGATAGGAAAAGATTAGAGACACTGCTCTGGCATACAACTTCCTGGTCCTTTTTTTGATGCTGCCTCTGGACTACATTGGGGAAATTCAGGATTTTAACATGGCAGTGACTGAGCTGCAGTGTCTCCCCACCCTCTCTCTCTCTCACAAGAAGGAGTGAAGATCAGAGTTCATGCTCTTTCCAATCAAGTTCTTATTTCATTATTTTAAAATTGTGATTAAAAACATTTTTTAAAAACATTTAAGCCATTTCTGCCCCAGGGACCAAATGTGTACACCTGTGGGCCAGGCAAAAATGGGCTAAACATTGATGTGCTAATGCCCATATCAAAGGATTCTATTCAGCCCATATTATAGATAGGGTAGGTTGTGGCTGATAGTTGTTCACAATAACCCTGTAATGTAGTCCATGGTTAACAGGGCAAGTTAGAGGTAGGACTGAGGCTGGTTGAATTCTCAGCCAAATATCCCACACACAATACACCCCTCAGATTGCAGCAAAGATCAGCCCATTGAAATTGCCAAACATTATCGAAGGGTGAATGAAGAGCAGGCAGGCCTTCCATTAGAGAACAGTGGAGGGAGTGGGGCTTGCAAAGTTGCCTATGGTAGGGGAGCAGGGGAGTTACAAATTGTCCCTATTTTCATCAGTGAAATAGCAAAAAGACACCTAACATAAGAACATAAGAACAGCCCCACTGGATCAGGCCATAGGCCCATCTAGTCCAGCTTCCTGTATCTCACAGTGGCCCACCAAATGCCCCAAGGAGCACACCAGATAACAAGAGACCTCATCCTGGTGCCCTCCCTTGCATCTGGCATTCTTACATAACCCATTTCTAAAATCAGGAGGTTGCGCATACACATCATGGCTTGTACCCCGTAATGGATTTTTCCTCCAGAAACTTGTCCAATCCCCTTTTAAAGGCGTCTAGGCCTGTGGCAAGGAGTTCCACAGACCAACCACACGCTGAGTAAAGAAATATTTTCTTTTGTCTGTCCTAACCCGCCCAACACTCAATTTTAGTGGATGTCCCCTAGTTATGGTATTATGTGAGAGTGTAAAGAGCATCTCCCTATCCACTCTGTCCATCCCCTGCATAATTTTGTATGTCTTAATCATGTCCCCCCTGAGCCGTCTCTTTTCTAGGCTGAAGAGGCCCAAACGCCGTAGCCTTTCCTCATAAGGAAGGTGCCCCAGCCCCGTAATCATCTTAGTCGCTCTCTTTTGCACCTTTTCCATTTCCACTATGTCTTTTTTGAGATGCGGCGACCAGAACTGGACACAATACTCCAGCTGTGGCCTTACCATAGATTTGTACAACGGCATTATAATATTAGCCGTTTTGTTCTCAATACCCTTCCTAATGATCCCAAGCATAGAATTGGCCTTCTTCACTGTCGCCGCATATTGGGTTGACACTTTCATCGACCCCCCCACCACCCCAAGGTCTCTCTCCTGATCTGTCACAGACAGCTCAGAACCCATCAGCCTATATGTGAAGTTTTGATTTTTTTGCCCCAATGTGCATGACTTTACACTTACTGACATTGAAGCGCATCTGCCATTTTGCTGCCCATTCTGCCAGTCTGGAGAGATCCTTCTGGAGCTCCTCACAATCACTTCTGGTCTTCACCACTCGGAAAAGTTTGGTGTCGTCTGCAAACTTTGCAACCTCTCTGCTCAACCCTGTCTCCAGGTCATTTATGAAGAGGTTGAAAAGCACCGGTCCCAGGACACCTAAAAGCATTAAGCACCATTAAGTGAGGGAAAAGGCAAGAGTTGCCATAACTAGGAGGGATAATAGATTATGAAGGATCCTGCAGCCCAGGCTGTGAGTTAAAAGTTAACTTTAGGACTCTCAGACTTTTTTAGTGTTTACTTTGGCCATTGAGATTCACCTGTATAGTATTATTATAAGCCGATTTGAGGCCATTTTAGAGGTGAGTATAATTGTTATAAGTAGAGTATAATTGTTACAATAGATTAATATCCACATGTTCCATGCAACTGGGTGGGAAAAAATATCCCATGACTCATTTCCTTGCAGGACCAGGAGGGGGTGGCATTATGGAAAAGCAGTGGCAGTGACATTGAACTCTGTCCTGGCCCACCACTGAATATGTACAAGTTGTGCCTTATTATCCACTGATTTGGTAGTTCATGTGATAGTAAGCTGTTACCAGGTGGACCAAGCAAGAGGAGCAACATGTCAGGTGTAACTGGAAGATGGCACAGGTTTAAGTGATGTCAGGAATCAAGTTAAGACTGACGAGTCAGTCCAGGGATGGAAGATTAAGGTCAAGCAGTTCTTAAAGTGAGGGCTGGGCAGGGGCAGAAGTAGGGCAAGGCAGGAAGCACAAGACAGCGCAGCTTCTGTGAGGGCACTTGGGAGTTCAGCAATGACCATGACATCATTGCTGAACATTCCAGAACTGTCCCCATGCAGCTCCATGTGGGCTCCACAGAGGCCCTGTAAACTTTTACAGGGAATATTGCTCAGAGCTCCAGGTCTAGAACGTTTGAGACCACCACAGTACCAGATCTCAGTATCCTGCATGCAAATCACGCCCCCCCCCCCCACTTACCAGGAGCACACAGAGCCTTGCGCAACTCCAGGATGAGCCAGGGAAGCCTACTGAAGCTTCCCCAGACTCTTATTAAATTGTGCTTCCAGGAAACGAGAAGCACAGTTTCTGACTGCGTTGGGAGTCTCTAAGGCTTCTCATGCGGTCTAGTTTCCGACTGCATTCATGTTCCTGCATGCAGTTCCAACTGTGAGGCTCCACACCTGGGGTGTTTACCCCATTCCATCAGTGGGAGGTCCACTACTGGTGGGGGAAGCAATAGACCTGCAGTGTCAGGAGCTGGAAATCCACCCAAGTGTACTTATGTCCCAAGACTACTTCTCTCGTTTACATACTGGCAACCCGATGGTGTTCTATCCTTTGGTCCACAAGTGCTGAGGGCCCCATCCTATCCCACCTTTCAGTGTCGGTGGAGATACCTCAATACCAAGGCTGATGTGTGGAATAAGAGAAGCAAGCTCCTGCATTACATCCCAATCAAAAAAATTCATGCAATATATAATCTTTAAATCTAGAAAATATCAGATATTAAGCTAATAAGAACAAACACTACACATGATCTTAGCCAAAAGGCTGAAAAGTGGTAAACTGAATGTTCCTCTACCAAGTTGCTCAAAAATTTCCACTCTCTTTCACATCTAGGCACCCAGCACTGCCTGCAGTAAGGCACAGAGATGCCAACGTGTCCTGCCAATGCAGTTCTTTTTAGCACTTGGGCAGAATCTCTCCTAATCCATCCCTGAATATGAAGCAGGAGGGATTTCTCTCCACCTGGTGCATTCCTCCATTCTCTTGGGGTCATTTCCCTAAGCCAGCCTATAGTGCATTGACGTCACAGGATGCTGTTAACCCATTGCATGTTAAAAGCACTTATATGGGTTCACCACTCTTTCATTTGAAGCCTTGTAGCTTAAGAACTACCAGCATGGTGACCACATACAATGGAGGACAAAGTGACTATACCTTTAACCATTGTATAGAAGAGGGAATTTTGGCAGGTGCAGCTCAATGTGGAAGGATTTAAAAAGCTACACCTGTCAAGATTGCCTCTTATATAGTATGGCTAAAGGTAGAGGCACTCTGGCCCCCTTTGGATCTGGTCTCCCTGCCCTTGACTGGACCTGGTAAATGTTGCAGCTGGGTACAAAGAAGCCATTCTGGCTGTATGGAAAAGTTGCTATGCAATCCCTATCAATTGAAGTATGCAGCTATCCAAGGGCGGGAGGGTTTCCAGCTGTCCCCCAGGAACAAAGATTTTACAGCTGGTGCCTGTGGAGGCAGTGGCTTGCGTGCAGGCAAAAAGGAAGCTCACAGACCTTCCACCTTTCGATATACACGTGGGGGGCTCCATGCATACCCAGCATCTCTGGATAAGGCTGAAAATAAATAGCATTCCCCCCCCCCTTACACATCTCTTTTGGGTGAAGAAAAATCAACAGAGTGAGACCACAGATTTCTCAGTGTGCCAGGAGCCAAGCTATTTTAATGCTTGAAGTGAAACATAACATGTAAGAGAGAGCGTTAAAATCCCAGCACTATATCAACATCTGGTAATGACCTCAAAAGAAATGGTGGCCACTCAGTGTGACTCTCTACTCACCTCTCCACCAAGAGCAACATGCCCTCCCATCTTCCTACCTTTTCAAATTATCCTACAAAAGATCAGTGGCATAATCTTCTCCCTCTCCCACAAACTGAACCACTGCTTGGAGTGGGGTCCTCCAAACGTAGATTTTAAATAAATAGAAATCAAACTTCATGCCCTTCTTCAGACATGGTGGTGTATGCGCAGTTTCCTACAAAGAAGCTATCTTAGTGCAGGGGGGGGAGTAAGATATAAAACCACACTTGGGGTCACTAATTTTGAAAGATGATTAATAGAATTGCTGTTTGTTCGGTGATTAATGACTTGAGCCATGTGAGATTATATTGACTCTGGAACTGAAAAACCAATTTCAGGCAAGCATCCCAGATATAAAGCATTCTGTCTCCTGAAAAATGCATTTTAAAAGCAATATAAAAGATATGCTTGTGATTAATGAACATTTTGATGGGAAAAAGTCACACTATGCGGAAAAATGTAGCCAGGAGTATTAAACATGTGGACTCGCACTCCAGTGAAATTAAGGGAGAAGCGTAAGTAAGTACACTGAGACTCACAATCAAACTGAAATTTATTGTTCATAAGTTTCAGCGCCACAAATATCTTGAAAAACAACAGACCTGGAGATAATGTCATCTATATGGAGCAGTGTTTCTCAACCAGTGGTGCCTGAGGTGGTTTCTGGTGTTACTTGTGGGACCCCTGAACCCAGCAGGGAGACCACCTGGGGAGTGTGACATGTCACAAACGTTGGTAGCAGGCTTGGCTCAGTGGGTAGAGCTTTTCACATGCTCTAAAAAACCCTCCTGTGTACCCTGAGCCTCCTATTGTGTCATGTTGCATCTGGCCTCTTAACCCAGAAGTAACTGGCGATGACATGGTCACCAGTTGCTTCCAGTGGTACTTCCAATAGGTGGAACATGTGAAGTGGTACAGTGGGGGATAAACATTGAGAAGTGTTGGTATTGGGGGTCAAAGCTTGACTGGCACCTCAAGTGGGATGTGAATGTTGTTGTCCTTTGTTTTGTGCCTGACTTTGTGCTGTCTCTCTCCCCCTTGCTATCTGACCCTTCTTCAAAACTCCCCAGGGCAGGATGGGTCCCAATCCCAAATTCTTCTGTGCAGGAACTGTTCTCAATTTGGGCCAGGCAGCAGAGGAAGCGAGGAGGCAGCGAACAAGATCTCATGGCACTTACCTCTTCTTCCAGCACCACTGCTTTGATTTGCTGTGGAGGAGGAGGTAAGTTGCCCCACTTCAGCTTCCTCTCATGTACTCCTCAAGGATAGTGTCAAAAACATTATAGGCCAGCAGCTGTGTGGAATGGTTTGGCAGGTGGCAGACCAGAGAGATGATGAGTGGCACAAGTCACTCTCCCCAATTTGCTGTATCCCCTAACTTCCTACAATTGGCCTTATAGTTGGACCACCCAGGGCTGGCCCAAGACCTCCTGACACCTGAGGTGGTCTGCCAAATGCTGCCCCCTGTCGTAAACATATGGGGGTTTGGGTGCTTAGGGTTCTTGGTTTTTGTACCCTAAAGCCCTCAAGGCCCCCTGCTCAGTAGTACTGCCACCACCCTGTAAGTGCCAGTGCCTCAGTCCAGGGACCCTGAGACCCTCTAGGCTTAATTCTATTCCTTGCAGGCACTGAACTCTTTCTCCAATTAAAGCCTCAGTCCTCAAGTTACTAGACCTCAATGAGCACTTGGTAGCTTGCTGAACGGCTAGGCAGGATTCTGAACCTTTGTCCCTAACAGACAATGAAACAACTTAGTAAAAGACTTGTCCTCCAACTTGTCCTCATAGATCCTCCATCTGCATTTCTATGAGTCGCTGCTGCATGGCAATGATCACAGCCCAGTCTCCTGCTGAGGGCATTGCAGCTCCGGCAGCTGGGGAAGTTCCGGCAGCATTCCCATCCCCCGCTACTTGTCCTTGCGGTGCAGCTGGTGGCGCAGGAGTTGATGGAGAAGGTGTTGAAGCCCTTGGCACTGCAGCTGGCAACACAGGTTCACAACAGCAGGCTCAGATGTCAGTTGTAAAGGAGGCTGTGCTCTTACCATGGAACGCGATGCTGGCCTTTGCACAGCAGGCTACTCATCCCTTTGCCCTGTTACAACAGTTCCTCTCCATAAGCCTCCACTTGGCCTCGGCAACATCAAAGGGTCCTCATCCTCTTCCAGCCTCCCTCACTTTCCATGTCACTTTCATCAGTCCACTCCAACTCTTGTTGAAATCTGATAGCAGACCTGCTGGCAGCCAAACTTGGCATGTTGTGCCTCTGCCAGTTTCTCTGGTTCTCTGCACTCCATGACTCACCTGCTTTGAACCCCTGTCTCTCTTCCTCCATAAGTTGAGCTTGGTGCACCCCTGAGTGTCCTCTCAGGGACCTCTCATCCTCCATGGTCATAGGTGGTACAGACTCAGATCTGTAAGCCTCTTCTACTGGGCTTGGGGCTTGGGAATCCAGTAGGTTGACTGGCATTGGTCCCACAGCTCCCTCCACCTCTTCAAAATCTAAAAGCAACTGATCTCTGAACATCATGTTGCTGTCTTCTACCCTATGCTAGTTCTGCTTAATATAGTTGAGGCAGAACAGCCCTTACTGCCAAAATAACAAACCACCGAAATCTTTGTAGAGGTTTGCCTCTGCCTTAAGTGTAACCACTTTTGGGAACAAAGTTCAGTCAAATCCCAGTGCTATGCCACGATGTCGTAAACATAGGGGGGTTTGGGTGCTTAGGGTTCTTGGTTTTTGTACCCTAAAGCCCTCAAGGCCCCCTGCTCAGTAGTACTGCCACCACCCTGTATGTGCCAGTGCCTCAGTCCAGGGACCCTGAGACCCTCTAGGCTTAAGGCTATCCCTTGTAGGCACTGAACTCTTTCTCCAATTAAAGCCTCAGTCCTCAAGTTACTAGACCTCAATGAGCACTTGGTAGGTTGCTGAACGGCTAGGCAGGATTCTGAACCTTTGTCCCCAACAGACAATGAAACAACTTAGTAAAATATATTTCAGTTTATTAAGTACATAAGGTTACACACTCTACAATAAGGCAGCAAATGCTAGAGGCATAAACATCTAGGAAACATAGAGGCACTTTTTCAAGTGGGTGCTCCTTTTTTTAGCAGGGGGAGAGTAATTGGCCCACCTCACCCCAGCACTGTCTGTTCTAGTGGCTGTCTGCTGGTATTCATTTGCATCTTTTTAGATTGTGAGCCCTTTTGGGACAGGGAGCCATTTAGTTATTTGATTTTTCTCTGTAAACCGTTTTGTGAATTTTTAGTTGGAAAGCGGTATATAAATACTGTTGTTAATAATAATAATAATAATAATAATAATAATAATAATAATAATAATAATAATAATAATAATAATAAAGCTAGCTGGCCATCTCTGTTAATACCTATCTCTCACCTGGGTCAGTTACTCTTGTAGATCTCTTAGCTCCAGGGCTACCTATGGGGCCAGGCGCCCATGATGGACAATGGCACTCACACGCGTGCAGGATGCTGCACCCAAAAACTCTGTTCAAGAAGGAACCTCTCCCACCCCCTGGGCACTCATTATTATACTTCTTATGCTAATAGTACTGAGGTGGCTTCAAACTTATGAGACTGTCCAATCAGAACCCTTGAGTGTGTCCAGGGAGTGGAGTGGGAGTGGAGTGGGAATCCAAAGAGTGGAAGATCAGTGGAGGCAAGTAAGCTGACAGAAATGGGTGCCATGGGGTGGCAACAGGGGCAGCAATGAAGTCAGACTGGGCCCACAAAGGGAGCGGTTTTGGTGGCAGCAGCACATGCCAAAACCTAACCCCATTTCTGAACATGATCCCCCTTCATGGTTTCACACAGACTTGCGCCAGTGATGGGTCTGGGTAGACTCACTTGGCCCGCAAGGACTTATCATGGGGCAAGGGAACAAATGTTCCCTTGTCCCAAGCAGGCCCCCAGAGGCCAAAACTCCCCTATGGATATAGCAGATGTCCCATTGGCTCCACCGCATCACCATGTGGAGAGTTAGGTAGGATTGGGCTGTGAGTCATGGACAGGCTGGCCCTGGCCTTATGCAATTGGGGGCACAATCCTAACCCCTTATGTCAGTGCTTTCCAGCACTGGCGTAGCGGTGCCAATGCGACGTGTGCTGCATCCTGCAGTTGGGTGTCACTCATGGAGACCTCCTCAAAGTAAGGGAATGTTTGTTCCCTTACCTCAGAGCTGCATTGCCCTTATGTCAGTGCTGGAAAGCACTGACGTAAGGGGTTAGGATTGCGCCCTTAGTGAGGTTCAACATGGATAGCTGATGAATGTCAAGAGAATGTTGCTACCCTGTCTAGTGAATAAACCATTCAGAGGCTGCAATCCTATCCACACTTACCTGGGAGTAAACCCAGGTACATTGACTACAAAGGGATTTACTTCTGAGTAGATATGGATACAACTGGGCTCTAAGCTTATCAGCATTTAGGTCAGTTTTGATCATTCAAACTCTACAGCGAAATAGCCACAGATTTCTGTGATGGGAGAAGCTCTCTCTCTCTCTCTCTCTCTCTCTCTCTCTCTCTCTCTCTCTCTGTATCTCCCCCCTTCAGTATGTCTATTAAAAAATTCCATCTGTGGAAAAAAAGTAATGTTTGTGAGAAGCTATCTAGGCATTAGATACAATGTTTGTACTCAGTGATCATTCAAGTCTTAGCAAGTGGCAGGCAGAAATTCAATAGTCAAGGCTATTCCTAGTACAAAGGTGTAGCAGTCAGTGATGGATAAAGTTGTACTTTACTGTATTCAGGTACCGTCTGCCTGTCATGCAGCTCTTAGAAGGACAAAGCCTCTGTCAGGAAAGAGATGGCAATCCTATGGGCTGCAGACAATTGGCAGTTGAAATCAATAATCTTTCTAAAGGGTAGGCTCGGAAATGAACGCACAATGTAATTTTGTAAAGTAATAATGTGGTTAGGTTAATCTGCAATTTACCCATAGAGTCAGCAGGCCTGGGTTTATTAGATGCGCACGAAGGATATCGCAAAATCCTCAATCTCTAAATTGCATCAGTTTAATTGGGTAATTTTTTTGCTCAAGTTTTTAAAGCCATGCAAGCCTTTGCATTCCAATGGCCATTTTTATTTTACCTTCAAAGTGCTACAAGGTTCTGTGTTGTCTACAGTAGTGGTTCTTAAATGTTTTAGTGCCGGGACCCACTTTTTAGAATGACAATCTGCCAGGAACCACTGGAAGTGATGTCATTAACTTGGAAGTGACATCATCAAGCCGGAAATGTTTAATTCCACCATAGAACAAACTCAAATAAATCTTAAGTAAATTAAAAGTTTACAGTAAATTTAAATATTTAAAATAAATAAGAAGCTTCCTAACCCTCCCAAGCAGTTGCTGATCTGTTTTTAAGAAGTTCCCCAGACATCCCAAAGTGTCTCGGAGTTGCACGAGGCTCCGCAATGTTTTGGGGAATGGGGGGTGGATTCACGCGTGGGGGGTGCTGGCATCTCGCCGGGCGCGCCACCGTAGACCTTTGCCCCAGGCGCAGACCTGGGGAAGTATGCCACGGCCTTTCTCCCATGCCAATGAATGACTGCCATGAACATCCATAGGTGAAAATGCAGAATTGCACTTGGTGCCAACATTGCAATAGAAGCAAAACCCCCACAGCACTCAGAACACTTCCTGACTCAAGCTCCATGTTCAGAGTCCCGTCTGAAGCCTGGCTTTAGCTTCTGTGCGCACAGCATGCAAGAAATGTGTTGCAACCCCACAGCCAGAAGAACTGCAATAGCAAACCTCAACCAATGTTTCAACACTGACACTGTTGAGTCCAGTCTTTTGGCTATGTCAGTGTTGCTGCCAGACAAAGACAGCTGCTGCCTCAGCCACTGTTGCTGCTGCTCCACCTCCCACTGCCTGCATTTGAAAGGGAAGAGGGGGACGGAACAAAAAAGAAAGTGTGGACAAGAGGAGAGTGGTGGGGCTGGAGCATCTGGCACTAGACCATCACTCTCCTCTACCCCCTACTTCTCCTTCTAGTCCATTCCTCCATTTCTTTCCAAACCCAGGAAGTGGGAGTGGCACAGGCAGGCAGGTGGATGGAGTCAGGCAGCGAGCACTGTTTCTGCTGCCCAGTGAAATATCTACGGTATGGCAGATAGGGCTCATGCCCTGGGTGCCACTTGAAGGGGGGACGCCACTGAGCAGTTTCTGTTCAAGTCAAGCAAGTGGGGCTCTCATTGAACCTCAGAAGGAGGAGGAAGGGGGGCAGCAGCCAGACCTCGAGGCTGCTGAAAAAGGAGGAGGCAGTTTGGAGAAAGGCAGCTGGATTGCAAGGATTGCAAGGCCGCCACCATCAGCACCTCCTTGGGAGAGGAGAACCCGGAAGTGACATGGATGTCATGTAATGTCATGATGTCACGATGTTACCACCCCAGTGCTGCGGCTTCTAGCTATGCCATTGCCACCATCTCATGAAACCACCTCAGTTGGCCTAAACCAGGGGTTCCCAGACCCCAGCCCTGGGGCCACTTGCGGCCCTCAAGGCCTCTCAATGCGGCCCTCAGTGAGCCCCCAGTCTCCAATGAGCCTCTGGCCCTCCAGAGATTTGTTGGAGCCCACACTGGCCTGACGCAACTGCTCTCAGTGTGAGGGCGATTGTTTGACCTCTTGCATGAGCTGTGGGATGAGGGCTTCCTCCACTGCTTGCTGTTTCACATCTGTGATGCAGTAGCAGCAGCAAAGGAAAGGCCAGTCTTGCTTTGCGCAAGGCCTTTTACAGGCCTTGAGCTATTTCAAGAACTTCAATCATTCATATAAGTGCATCTTTAATATATTCATTTACATAAACTTATGTAAATTTATTCAAATTTTAAATGTAAATTAATTGTTTTTTCCCCTGGCCCCCTACACAGTGTCAGAGATATGATGTGGCCCTCCTGCCAAAAACTTTGGACACCCCTGACCTAAACTAAAGGATAGATCAGTCTTGGTGAGGAACATGTAACAAGTAGTATGTCTTTATCAAGACAGTGAGTTATAATACTACAAAGTGCATCATCTTTCCTCCCTCACCACCCCCAGCTTGTTCCAGTTTGCTGTCCTCTTTCCAGCAGGCAGAGGTCTAATTTCATTCTTCCTCCAAAATGACTCACAGCCCTATTTGAAATTTTAAATCTTCTTTGAGATGCTGGCTATATTATAAGTGAGCCACACCCAAAATGGCATCCCTTGGCATCTTCTCAAGAGAATATTGGTTTTATTCCTTAACTGCTTTCTGCTTCCCCATTTGCTTTTTATAATTTCAGCACTAAGCATACGTACAAGGAAGTGAATGATGTTCAGGAAGACTTACTTCCGAGTAAACATGCCTAGGGGCATGTTGGAAGCATCACTAACGCTGTGTGCCATAATTAACAAACTAACCAACTTCCCTGCCCACCTGCCAAGCCTAATTGATCATCCCGCAGACTCACACCAACCCTGTAATCTCACCATGACTAATACAGCCAGTTTGCTTTCAACCTCAATTTGGTGTTAAAAGAAAGTTTACTCTTAAGCATTGCATCCTCTGAGGCCCAAACAACACGCTACCTTAAAAGCAGTTTTAATTAGTGTGCCTAAGGATGACCTTAGTGTGCTTAATATCTCTTTGCAAAAAGCAGATGCAGAGCTTCCCAGTTCAGATCAAGGCTATGAGCATGTGAGAAGGGACAGCAGTGTAGTCAGGGGTAGTGTAGTAAGTATTGCAGGTGCCACAACACGCTGTGTAAGTGACCCTTCCCATTTCACCAGAGTCAGGAATTCCACCCCTTCCTCCTCCAGAGAATCAGAATTCATATCAAACCTTTATCAAATGTTTTTTCATCTATGACAGCAACAAATTGATCTCTGCTGATCTAAGAAGAGGTGTGAAGTTGCAGCATTAGGGCTTCAATCCTATGCATACTTTTCTGGGAGTAAACAACACTGAGTATTATGGAACATTTCTTCGTAGATACACATGGGATTGTGCTGTAGGAACCTGAGCCAGGTGGTCAACGGAGAAAGCTGCTGCTACTACAGTCTTCAATAAAAGAAAATGAATTAAATCCAGTTGATGATCATGGTGTCTTAGTTTCTTGTGCTAGAACAGGGGGCCCCTCAGTAAAATTCAGTTTCATATTAGATGTTCAAGACATGTAATCAGAAGAACATGAGTCTCCAGCTCTTTATCCAAGCAGTCTCTGGCTTCATATCTGTCCATGATTACCACAAATCAGACATTGAATCCATCTCTTGCCTTGTGAAAATGAAGTGTCATTAACTTTGCATCCTCCAAATTTTCAGAGGGAAACACATTTATTAGATAGACAGCAGGTAAAGTACAGAGCAATGAAATAAGTTAACTGGCTATGATGTAAGATACTAAAGCTTGCCATCCTAAAAGAAGGAGGGTCACTGTTCTGTTTTTTCTCTGGTGGGCTCCTGTGCATTCAGCTATAAGGCATAGAAAGAAATTATTCACTCTTCTTTTCCATTACTGCGGAGAGCTTTCCCCCAGGTTCCCCCCTCCCCAAATAGCAGCAGTGGGGAAGCTAGTCCAGACTGGGACCATGGCAGATACAGAGAGTTAACCCCACCTTCCAATCCTTGTGGGGCCCAATGTGGCTATGAATAAAAAACAAGCACACTCTCCCTAATTACATACTCAGTGAAACCAAGTGAGTCTAGGTCTGGTCAATGTCTGGGGGAACCAATCCTATCCAACTTTCCAGCACTGATGCAACAGTTCCAATGGGGTGTGTGCTACATCCTGTGGTGGGGTGACAGTCATGAAGGCCTCCTAAAAAGTAAGGGAATGTTTGTTACCTTACCTTAGGGCTCTGTTGCAGTTGCATTGGTACTGGAAAACTGGATAGGATTGGGCACTGGATTGCCTGAGAAACATGGGAAGAGTGAAACATAACTGTTTTGTAACAATAACAGCCCAATCCTATCCATACTTTCCTGGGAGTAAGCCCCATTGACTCTAATGGGACTTACTTCTGAGTAGACATGCATAGGATTGGGCTGTAACTAAAGAGCTTATGGGCCAGCTAGGCAGGCGGAGATCAGGGGTCTCAATGCTTGGATGAGACGGTGGTGTAGGGACGAGGGGTTTAGATTTGTTAGGCACTGGGTAACATTTTGGGACAAGCCAGGCCTGTACAAGAGGGACGGGCTTCAATTGAACCGGAATGGAACCAGACTGCTGCGCATAACATTAAAAAGGTGGCAGACCAGCTTTTAAACTGACCCCTGGGGGAAGGCCGACAGGAACCAAGCGGCATCCAGTTCGGGACACCTCATCGGTGAAAAGCGGTGTGCCCCAAGGATCTGTCCTGGGACTGGTGCTTTTCAACCTCTTCATAAATGACCTGGACACAGGGTTGAGCAGTGAGGTGGCAAAGTTTGCAGACGACACCAAACTTTTCTGAGTGGTGAAGACCAGAAGTGACTGTGAAGAGCTCCAGAAGGACCTCTCCAAACTGGCAGAATGGGCAGCAAAATGGCAGATGCGTTTCAATGTCAGTAAGTGTAAAGTCATGCACATTGGGGCAAAAAATCAAAACTTCACATATAGGCTGATGGGATCTGAGCTGTCTGTGACAGATCAGGAGTGAGATCTTGGGGTGGACAGGTCAATGAAAGTGTCGACCCAATGTGCGGCAGCAGTGAAGAAGGCCAATTCTATGGTTGGAATCATTAGAAAAGGTATTGAGAACAAAACGGCTAATATTATAATGCCATTGTACAAATCGATGGTAAGGCCATACCTGGAGTATTGCGTCCAGTTCTGCTCGCCACATTTCAAAAAGGTCATAGTAGAAATGAAAAAGGTGCAGAAGAGAGCAACTAAGATGATTACTGGGCTGGGGCACCTTCCTTATGAGGAAAGGCTACGGCGTTTGGGCCTCTTCAGCCTAGAAAAGAGACGCCTGAGGGGGGACATGATTGAGACATACAAAATTATGCATGGGAAGGATAAAGTAGATAGAGAGATGCTCTTTACACTCTTACATAATACCAGAACCAGGGGACATCCTCTAAAATTGAGTGTTGGGCGGGTTAGGACAGACAAAAGAAAATATTTCTTTACTCAGCGTGTGGTCAGTCTGTGGAACTCCTTGCCACAGGATGTGGTGATGACATCTGGCCTGGATGCCTTTAAAAGGGGATTGGACAAGTTTCTGGAGGAAAAATCCATTATGGGTTACAAGCCATGATGTGTATGTACAACCTCCTGATTTTAGAAATGGGCTGTGTCAGAACGCCAATGCAAGGGAGGGCACCAGGATGCAGGTCTCTTGTTATCTGGTGTGCTCCGTGGGGCATTTGGTGGGCCGCTGTGAGATACAGGAAGCTGGACTAGATGGGCCTTTGGCCTGTTCCAGCCTGATTCTTATGTTCTTATGTTTTTTTTAAATTCTCATTTGAAGTTTAAAATCTGTTCTTCTCCAACCCCTAGCCCACAATATTTCCAAGTAGGGGAGGAAAATACAAAGTATAGTGAAAGATATGTCCCTTGAAGACTGAGAGATTGGAATCAGCATTTGGTGTGAATGTTCAGGACAGCATTCAGTGTTTCATATCCAGGCCAAAACCTGACTCCTACACATTTGTAAGGGAGGCAGCAACAGTACAACGCGCCATAATGCAGTATCTCTGGTGAGCACTGAGATATTGCAATGAAACTTGGCATGTGATATTTCAGTCCTCTCCCTGCCGTGCCCGTTTCATAGCTAGGAGGGAGCAAAGATGCAAAAAAAAAAAAATTGCACTGAAATATCTGTCTTTGGTATTGATAGTTACATATCTTTAAAACAATGACTCAGCATTTGTGCTTATGTACAATCTTCATGTTTGCAGGCAGCCACTGAATATCAATGGATGGGGAAGAGGCAACAGCAGAGAAGCCTTTCAAGTGAACATTTTGGAGGAAAATAGGACACTGGATTAGAGTGAGTTTTGAACTGGCCCTATAGGGCTGTTCTTACCTCTTTAGCAATATTGAGACCTGTGTCATTATGGGTGTTTTTTTCCATTACTTTTATTATCTGTGTGTTACATGTGGCTAACAGATCACATTTCAGTCACTCTCCTATCCTAAAAGTAATGCAGGGACAGGTTGCTGGGAGTCCCCGGGACAAAGTTCAGCACTAGGCCCCACCATGGTGTGTTGGGGCCATCATGACAGCGGCTCCTCCATACCCTATTCTCCCAAATGGGCTAAGGGGGCATAGTCCCACAATGAAACAGCGGGGGGGGGGCACAGACGTCACTAGAGTTTGCATCACCCAGTGCAAGAGCTCATTGGGTCAATCCCGTGATGGACTTGCTCCCGTAGCAGATCATACAGAATAAATTACAATATTATATGCACAGCCTAAATGCAGTGGCATCATTAGGGTTGGTGTAATCCCCATTGACTTTATTTATTTTAATATGTAACAGTTCAGGTCAGCCAACAAATCAGTAACGAACAAAACCAGTGGCCAACTTGACATACAACTGAAGAAGAGTTCTAGTATTAGCTCTGATACATGGAAATGAGAGCAGACTGATACTAATACCTTATAGGTTCCCTGTTGGGTCATAATAACACCTCATTGGCTCTTGGAACAATCAGTCTCATTGGTCAGTTTTGAATTAAGGAAATCTGCTTTTTCTTATATAAGGCAGATGTGTTTTCTTTTTCTAGTTAATTATCCATACTTTTTGATACAGCACAGATATTTCGATACAGCACAGATATTTCAATATGGTTTGTTTAATTGCATTCTGCATTAAATTTCCCATCAAATGATATATAACATGATGGTATTATTTGAAAATTCCAAGATTTCCAAGAGTTTTGGCTAGTAGTAGACACCCCCTCCCCCAAGTATGTCACCTGGTGAGGTCTGCCCTCTGCCCCCCTAGTGACACCACTGGTGGGGGACTATGTGAATACTCCCACTTGTAGTTGGGGAATGCCAAGTGCAGTGATGGTACAGACTGCTTGGCTGAATGGCCACTGGTACTGGGGGGGGGGGGTTCAGGGGTCAGCATGGCCAGGTGGTCTCTTGGCCAGGCCCTTACCTTGCCAACCTTAATACAGCTAGTATCGAATATTCACTTGTTTCTGAACTTACCAAAAGATGGATCTTATTTTACATGTAAATGCTTCCACTTAATTGTTGTTCTTTTCTAATCAGCCCATAACAGGCTGTTTTTATAGAGCACCGCAAACCAATTTTTCCACTACCTTTTAACAAGGCCAACAAGATGCTGAGATCAGTCCTAGAACATGCAAAACATCTTTGCCATTTCTTGGATTTTTTCAACCTCTTATTCTAGAGGGTTACCCAGAAAGAAAAGGTGGTGTTAGATTACACAGGCAGGAATGCTTTCTCCTGTTACATAACTTCATCTCATTGGAGTTTCAAATTGAGTAAACAAGATAAGAAATCTGCGCAGAAACCACACTGGCTAAAATAACACAGGGATTAAAAGAGCACAGGGATCCATGAATTACACAACAAAGATTTGCTCACATAACACACTCCTGAATTGTCTAGCAAGCATGTTTAACATGGGTCATAGGGCAGAGCTAGATATTCCTTTGGACACAGGGCTGCCCCTGAAAATGGCATCTTGTATCAAGTCTTTCCCCTGTCCTCTGTAACACTGAGGATCGCTAAGGGCTCAATCCTAGCCAACTCTCCAGTACCGATGCAATTGCAGTGCAGCCCCAAGTTGAGGGAACAAACATTCCCTTACCTTGAGGAAGCCTCCATGATGGCCCCCCACTGCAGGACGCAGGGCACACCCTGTAGGCACAGCAGCATCAGCTTTGCAAAGTTGGATAGGATCGGGCCCTTAGACACGATAAAAATGTCATGATGAATCATGGCATGATGGTGATGTCATGAAAGATGGTCACCTTTTGCTGCAGCCTGAACCCCAGAACCCTTTTTCCTTCTTTCTCCCTAATCTCCCTGCTTTTTCCCTCCCTCCCTGAGCCACATAACCTCCCCTTCCCTCCCCAGGTTCCTTTGGGAAGCCCATCTAACCTCCCCTACGCACCCCCAGGTTTTCCCCCTTTTCGGTCAGC
Organism: Tiliqua scincoides; assembly: GCF_035046505.1. Lineage (NCBI taxonomy): Eukaryota > Metazoa > Chordata > Lepidosauria > Squamata > Scincidae > Tiliqua > Tiliqua scincoides. The sequence continues at coordinate 15,391,622 of NC_089828.1, forward strand.
CCATTCTCTGTCTGAGGATTCTCCTTCCTGCTCCTTATTTCTTCTCCTTCTTTCCCCATTGTGTGTGACTGTTGCCATATAATTCCCCTGTCCAAAATAAGTGTGAATGAGCTATTTCAGTTAAGCCTGGTCTGAATCCTCTTTTTTGGCGTTGAGCACCCAAGAGCATCTCTTGCAACCTCAACTCCATTTCCTTTCCTGTCAAATTGCGTAGCTGGGCGGTTGGCCACTACACAAGATTCCTGTGCATGATTGTTTTCACTCTGTATGTGCATGTTACAAGTATTTTAAAAAATACTGTTGGTGAACAGTAGCACTGACCACAACGTCCTTGAAGTCAACTGATGCAGTTGTCTCAGGGCCCAATCCTAGCCAACTTTCCAGCATCGGTGTAGCTGCAGTGCAGTCCCAAGATAAGGGAACAAATGTTCCCATGCCTTGAGAAGGCCTTTGTGACTGCCTCCCCAACACAGGAAGCAGTGCATACCCCATTGGCACAGCAGCACCGGCACTGGAAAATTGGATAGGATTGGGCCCTTAGGCAGTAAACTGACAGGGGGAGGTGCCCACCCTCTGCCTGCCCGCTTGCCTCCAATACTCCTCCCCGCTTTCTGGATTGGCAAAGGAAGAGTGGAATGGAGCAGAAGAGGAAGTAGTGAGGAGAGGACAGTGGTGGGCTACAGCATTATCTCAGAATGCCAGATCATGCAAGAGAGGGCCCCAGGATGCAGGCCTCCTGTCGCCTTGTGTGCTGCCTGAAGCATCTGGTGGGCGACTGCGAGATACAGGAAGCTGGCTTTGGCCTGATCCAGCAGGGTTCTTCTTATGTTCTTAGCATTTCTGTGGTTTAGCCCACTACTCTCCCCTCTTCCACTACAACCCCCCCCCCCTCCATCTTACTTTTCCAGTCCAGGAATCCAAGCAGAAGCTGGCACATCTCTAGGTAAGGGGGAGCATCAGGAGAGCTTGGATTGAAACCACTTGTCTCCCATTGCTTTTGGGGAGCTTTAAAGGTCCATGCCTGGTGTTCCAGCTACAAGGTAAGCAACCCCACCCAAAAGCTGCAAAGCTGCTCTCTGAGGGAAGAATCACCCTGTCCAAAACAAACAAACCAGCCTCACCCACATCACATGTCCCAGCAACAGAAGAACATAAGAAGACCTCTCCTGGATCAGGCTAAGGGGTCATTCATCCAACATCCTGTTTCCTGCGTTGGCCCAGACAGCAACTTCCAGGAAACCCACAAGCACGACACAAAGGGGATTGCCTGCCCTTGCAGCTTGCCCCCAGCTACACATGTGGCATGCGGTTTCTGAACAGGCTCCATTGAAATATCACTGCTGATTGATCTGACCTTTGTGAATTTGCCTCCTCTTTTTTTACAGCTGTTTAAGTTTGCAATCTTATACTCACTTGCCTGGGAGTAAACTCCACTGAACACAGTGGACCTTGCTTCTGAGAAGCCATGCCTTGGCTTGCGCTGTAAGCTGGTAGCCATCCTGACATGTTGGGGCAGCACATGCCACGCATTCCATAGACCATACCTGCCAACTATTCTAAAAATACCAAAGCAGACGACTTAGGCCTGATTCAAGGGTGACAAGAGTAGCGTGGCAACCGGCAAATATTGCTTCCAGGAGGGTGGGGCACCGCACAGCTGCCTCAGAGCTGCAAACCCAGTGAACAATCTGTTTCAGCACTTGTTGTGCAGAACACACCCGACACCCGTGCCAGCCGGGCAGATCCAGAGTTCCAGAGCATTTAAGCAGCTTCATACGACTGTACTTTCAGGCCAGAAAGTAAGCCGCAGCATTCGGCTTTGTAATTTTGCAATCTCAGCATTTCCTAAGGAGCTTGTTAGACAGGAGCTCCTTAGAAGTTACAGTCCGAAACTCAGTGAAACCAGAGTATCTGAAGTCTTGCAAGGTCTCTTGATGGCTATCTTCTGGCCACACCTTGCCAGGATTATATAGCTTTCCAGGACAGCTTCCTGGATGTACAGCTTCAGGAAGGCCAACTGAAATAAAACAACATAGTCCTCCTGCTTTTGGGCATATGAATTCACTACAGAGGAATGTGAACAGAAAATGTGGCCCTTAACATATGTGAGGCTGCTTCATGCTTAGGCTGGACACTTCATGAGGCCAATTGAGACAATTGCTTCAGGTGGTAGACTGGCAGGGGTACACACCTCCATCCACCTGCTTGTCTCCACCACTTTTTGTTTTGTAACTGACATGGTTCAGTCTATTTTTGTCATTCCTCCTTTTATCTGGATTCAAAAAGGAAGAGGAGAATAGAGCAGAAGAGGAAATGTAGAGAAGAGGAGAAAGTTGGGCTTGAAAGCATCTCTGATACTCTAGCCCAGGGGTGCCCAAACCCCGGCCCTGGGGCCACTTGCATCCCTCAAGGGCTCCAAATGCGGCTTTCAGGGAGCCCCCAGTCTCCAATGAGCCTCTGGACCTCTGGAGATTTGCTGGAGCCCACACTGGCCCAATGCAACTGCTCTCAGCGTGAGGATGACTGTTTGACTTCTTGCATGAGCTGTGGGATGAGGACTCCCTCCACTGCTTGCTGTTTCACATTTGTGATGCAGTAGTGGCAGCAAAGGAAAGGCCAGCCATGCTTTGTGCAAGGCCTTTTATAGGCCTTGAGCTATTGCAAGACCTTCATTCATTCATATAAGTTCAACTTTAATATATACATTCCTGTAAACATATGTAAATTTATTCAAATTTTAAATGTAAATTAATTCTTTTTTTCCTGGCCCCGGACACAGTGTCAGAGAGATGATGTGGCCCTCCTGCCAAAAACTTTGGACATCCCTGCTCTAGCCCATCATTCTCTTCATTTCCCCACTTCCACTTCATTCCCCTCTTCCTTTTTGAATCTAGGAGTGGAAGTGAATATAGCAGCAGCTGCATTGCCAGGTAAGGGGGGGGCAGAAATTGGTGTGCCACTCAAGTGCTGGAAAGTCTTTGGCCAGCCCTGTTTAAGCTGAGGCAGACTATTGGTCCATTAGCACTGGGCTTTCCAAACTCCAGCCCCGGGGGTCGGATCCAGGGTTTGGGGAAAGCCCTCCACTGCATGAGTGGAGCTTACCATTCCATCTCTGCACCACTCCACCTACAGGTGTCCTGTTGCACAGCCTTCTTGGACTTTGGACAACAGATATGACTGTCCAGAGCGTCCTGGTGCCCAGATGCACTGGGCATGAAGGCAGCGCGGAAGCGGAGCAGTAAGCTGTGGTCTGAATGGGGACTGCTTTTATGGTGCGCAGCAGTTGCGCATTTGGAGACCTCTGATCTAGCAAATAGTATCTATTCTGTCTGTTAGTGTCTCTTTAAGGTGTCACCTGAAGACCTTTCTGAGCCCAGCTGCTACCAAAGATCCTTTAAACTGGAGATGCTGGAGACTGAACCTGCGACTGTGGGCATGAAAAGCACGTGCCCTGCCTGCTTCTACGTAGCACAAGTGCTGAGGATTGCCACATGAGTAATCACTCAGGCGTTCTTATAATTGGATGTCAGCATTGAGGTGGTGATGTAGCATCAGGGTGTTTTCATTTACAAGGCAGGAAATAGGAAATGAGGTTAAAAAACCACACAGGGCATACATACCATTCATAATTATGTTTGGATCCCATCTTTCCTCCAGGAGCTGTGAGTGTCATTTCAGACCCACAGCAATGCTGCGAGGAAGGCTGGGCTGAAATGGAGTAACTTGCCTTAGGCCACCCAGGGAATATCATTGCACAGTAGTGACTTAGAATGTTGGCTCTCCACATTCAATTCCAATAAGATAGTCACCACAGTACCCTGACTCCCACTAGCAAGTATGTCAAAAGCAGGAAAGATGCTAAAACCCACAAATGCTATGGATGATGACTTAGCAGAGAATTTGTGATAAAAGTGTTGGGACTGGTTCATCCATGAGGCCAACTGAGACTGCTGCCTTAGGTGGTAGATTGATGAGAAACACCCACCAGAGAACATAAGAACATAAGAACAGCCCCACTGGATCAGGCCATAGGCCCATCTAGTCCAGCTTCCTGTATCTCACAGCGGCCCACCAAATGCCCCAGGGAGCACACCAGATAACAAGAGACCTCATCCTGGTGCCCTCCCTTGCATCTGGCATTCTGACATAACCCATTTCTAAAATCAGGAGGTTGCGCATACACATCATGGCTTGTACCCAGTAATGGAGGAGCAGTGTGGAAGATGGAGGAGTGAAGAATGGTAGGCTAAAGTGTCATATACCTCCCCACCTTCACACTTCTTCTGCTTCTTGTCCTTTTCAAATCTGGTAAATGGGAGAAGTGGCGATGTGGCACTGCTCTGTAAGAGAAGGAGTGGCATTTGGACACTGTGCCAGGAGGTCTTGGGGCAGCCATATAAGTGTCAGTGCCCTACTAATCCAGTGATGCCTGCCATGGTTCTCAAATCCTGATCTCACGGACAAAAAGCTATTCAGGGACAGGGGGACTTGAAGAGAGGCGTAACAGTGGGATGGCAGTACTGACAGGCAAGATAGCTGGTTACTCCATAGGCATATGAAATCCAAATACTGTATAGGGTTTCTCTTGCTGATGGTACCAGACAGAGACAAATTTCAAGTGCCATAAAAATATGGGGGTGAATAAAATACACAGTTCCTAGAGAATCTCCCCCATAATCAAATTGATTGTAAGCTCCTTGGGGCAGGGATTAATTTTTTTTAATTCTGTAATGTATCATATACAATGAAATAATAATAAATATTCAGCTTTAATGTTCAAAAGCTCTTTAAATCTTCCAAAAGCTAAAACTTTTGCACTGTTTTGCACAAGTTACACTGAAGCACTCGGATTGTTTGAAAGGAACTGCTCTGTTCTCCCCAATCCTAAACATGTTTACTTGGAATCCAAATCCCATTGATATCAATAGAACTTCTTTCCTTCCTTCCAGGTCAGTGTGCATAGGGTCACACTCTATCATTGTCACGTGTGTTATTCTAGGAAGCTTAAGTTTATATAACATATGTCACAGCTGCCCTCTAGTGGCAGAAGTACAAGTTGCACAAGGAGTTTAGTTCTTACCCACTTCTTAAAAGACTTCCCATTTTCCCAGACAGGAAATGTTGATTATTTCCCTGTGTGACTCACAATGCTCACTTTGATTGTTATTAGCTGTTAATAATACAGGAAAAACTCTCTTTCCCATAACGATTGGGTCCCGCACCCATGTTGCTTTGTCTAAACCGGGCATCTTAAAACTGGCACTTTTTAATGCATGATGAATCAGTACTGATCACCTTGCAAGGATGTGGCACAGTCTGGATACCTTTTGACATTTCACAGATGCAAACTGGGACACAGCTGGATGTTGTTACCCTGTGATCGTTTGTCCTTTACTGATTTAAAAGCCAAGATATTCAGTTGGTTAATATACTAGAAAAACAGCTGTCTTACAATGTGCTGTCAACAGTTCAAATTATACCTCACTGCAAAATGTCAGGTGCCTTAGTGTTTATGTGCACACATCAACAAAGATGGGTACTAAAGGAAAGAGAAGTCCCATCTGACCACCCCATTGAAAATTTAAATGTTAGTGATCAGAGAATGAGGCCAAGCTCTGAACAATGGCAACTCTTGCAACATGAATTCTTCTCTCTTCTTTAGTCCTTAGCTGGTGCTTGGAGAGCAGGTTGTTCTCTTAATCAATACACTGCTCTAGGTGCTGCTGGGATTCGTGTGTCATTCATGAAACATGAATTAGCATGTATTAAAATTCCCCAAAGGTAAAAAAAAAAAAAAAGATGAGCAATTATTTACCAGGAGAATGGACTAGGAAATAGGGGCAGGCAGGACATTCCACAGGCAGGGGATGAAGGTCTTCTTCTGTCATTGCAATTGATTTTCAGAGGCATTCTTCCTGGTAACATACAGCATCCCGGTGACCCCAGGACCCATCACCCATTATTTCTGAGCAATGCTCTTTTTCTGGATCCTTTCACAAAAGGCTGTGCCTCGGTCAGCCTGGGCACAAGTCTTTTGCTTCTGCCTTCCAGGCCATTGCTCTTTCTTCATTGTCACATCCTTTTTTCTTTTGCACCCATTCATCCCAAATATGGTAGAGGGAATCTCCAAAATTACAAAGCTGTCCAGGGTGAGGTGTGTGCCTTCCAAGTAGCAGCCCCTCTCCCTTCACCTTTGCATGGCAAACTTCTTTTTAAAAAAACTCCCAGGAACTTTCAAAAGCACTTTGATGAAATGACTGGAGGATCTACCATTCAAGGGAAAAAACTTCAAAACTCCCCGTGGGTGCCCAACAGAACTTTAGCACATCTGAAGCAGCACTCCAGATCCTGGTCCCTATGAATACTGTCTGTTGCTCACATTTAGGAAAAGGCAAACACAGCTAATTCAAAGACATGTCAATATCTGCTCCCCCCCCCCGCCCAGCAAGCACTATGAGTGCATGAATGAGTGGGATTGTACAAATTCAGGGTGTGTGTGTGTGTGCGTGTGTCTGTTTAAATTAAAACCCCAAGTCTACAATTCTGGGATAAGGAACCAAGGGGAAAAAAAGGTAACATTAGAAGGCTTGTACTGAGATAACAAGAGACAAAAGTAAAATGAAATGCTTGCAACAAGAGTACTATTGTAGACTCAAGGGAATGTCAGATCCAGAGATTAAATGAGTCTGGAAAACAACTCTGCAATTGTGTCCCTCTGAAAGAGAAACACATTTTAAGATTAAGATGCATTATGGTTACAGGCTTACTCTACAGGTACACCATCATTAATACATGTAATAGAAATGTACATTACTGAATTGCACTTGTAAACTTAGTTTTCAATGACTTATTTAAAACAGTGCTAAAAAACAGGGAAATTATACCCTGTGAATACAACTAGATCTTTTAGCAGCATTCAGCACAGTTGGCTTGATCAGTTGGCATGAGCACAGTTGATCAGCTGTTGGTAAGAACCAGTCCATGTGTGACCTCCTAAGTTTCATGGGAACAGTCTGAAGAGGCCCTGCTTATTCCCTGCAGGGAGGTCCTAGAGGTGATAATGGATGAATGCATGTTGGGACTTGACACTTTCCCTATAGAGTCCCTTATATGGCCACTGGGTGGAGTTGTACAGCAGTTTGGAAAGATGTGAAGGGCTGGTCTGGCATAAACACCATAGGTGGCCTTAGGTGGCCAAGATAGAGCCTCAGTTAACCTACCTTGCAAGGTTTTGTAAGGATTGCAAGAGAATGCATGTGAAGCCCTCATTGGTTGGTTGGCAACCTTCAGTCTCGAAAGACTATGGTATAAGCCTACAGCACCTGGTATTCCCAAGCGGTCTCCCATCCAAGTACTAACCAGGCCTGACCCTGCTTAGCTTCCAAGATCAGACATGTGCATGGTATTACAAGTGCCATCCAGCAGCAGCATACCAGGGGGGTGGCATGGTAAGTACAGCAGGCACCCCTCCCACTCACCAATGGAGCCATTCGGGGCAGTGACAGCAGTGCGCAGGTGCTTGTAACTACTGCAATCCAGGGATGAATTTAGGAGATGTCCCCAGAAAGTGCTAGGCATTTCAATTACTTTTAACATTTTAAAAACTTATTTTAAGAGACTAGAGAACACACATTTGTTTATTGACTTATGTGTGGCATGAATATGTCTAGATTCCTAGATCAAAGTGTGCAAGTGTATTATCTTATAGGAGAAAGTTAAATCATGCATAAAGATTGTTCACCAAAGCCATGAAAAAGGGTTCCAGGTGCAATTCAAAAAGGCATTCAAAAACTGAACAAATGTGTGTGTGTGTGTGTGTGTGTGTGTGTGTGTGTGTGTGTGTGTGTGTGTGTACACGCCCCAAAAGTTTCCATTTTGTGGAGCACTGGCCCTGATAACATCCAGGTCTGTTTGTCCTTCTTATCTGACACTGGTCTTCTGTCCATCTCAGATTTTATATGATATCTGAAGATAACCATTTTGAGATGGCTTCATGTTCAAGATCTAGTCATTTTCATCCAGCATATGCCTGACACCCTAAACCACACAGAAACTGCCCTAGTCCCCAGGCTGATCCCCAGGGATGTGCTGGAGCTACTTCCTCAAGTCTTGAGTTGAGCCCTGAGTCTTCATCCCTTGTCTTGACTCACAAACGAACCATAATGGGGGTCATTGTGACTCATCCAGAGGCATTTTAGAGTCAGTTTGACTTGAGTCCAAGTCATCCCAGTCATGGCCTATCCCTGCTAATCTCCATTAGTCCCCTCAGCAGACTGAGGGCATGCAGGTCAGTGGGGGCACAGTGCCAAGCTGCAACTAGAATAAAAAACCAATACTCATTTCCCAGCTCTTAACAAATAGAAGATCACTGCAATAGGCAGACATTAAAACCAGGGTTGCCAACCCTCCATTTTGGCCTGGAGTCTCCAGGAATCAACATCCCTCTCCAGGTGATTCTGCATATGCTTGACACCTGAAGCCACTCAACACAGAAACTGTAATGCAATCCTGGAGATTTTAACAGAGCCTCCAGGAATTTCCAATATCACATTGTGTGTGTGTGGGGGGGGGGGGAAATCTCAAATAATAGCTTCAATCAGAGCTGGCAACCCTAATTAAATAGGAAATCAAATCAGATTCTAGCTATGCGCCTAAGCCTGCAATTTATTTATTTATTTACTTATGTTTCACATTTTTAAAATACCACCCTTCCTCCAGGGAGCTCCAGGTGGTTTACATAGTTCCTCCCCTCCTTTTGTCCTTACAACAACCCTGTAAGGCAATTGAAGCAGAAGGATAGTGACTGGCCCAAGGCCATCAGGAAGCTTCATATCTGAGCTGGGATTTATGCTGTCTTTATACAATATAGGGTGCAATCCTAACCCCTTATGTTAGTGCTTTCCAGCACTGACATAAAGGCAATGCAGCTCTGAGATAAGGGAACAAACATTCCCTTACTTTGAGGAGGCCTCCGTGAGTGACACCCAACTGCAGGATGCAGTTGGGTAAGTGTAAGTGGCCCCTCCCACTCATCCTCAGAGCCATTTGGGGCGGTGCATGCACATGAGGGGAGGGGCCACTTACATGGCATCTTGTGCTGCCTGCTGTACTTACTGTGCCACCCCCCTCTGGCTACGCTACTGACCCTAATATAAGTAAATTTAGAATAATGGGGGAAAGCCTTTTGTCCCTCTTGTGAGCACCCATGCCTCTTTCTTCAAACACTGTTTCTCCACCTGCTGCCCTCCACCTTTTCTTGTTTCTTTCTTGTGCAGGATTAAATTGTCTGCCAGGGACGTCAAGTTGGATGAATGACAAGTCTGGCCTTGAGAAGATGCAGGCAGGCATCGATCTTTCCTTAGCCCTGGATTTGGATAATAATATAATAATAATAAACTTTATTTATATCCCGCCCTTCTCCCTAAAAGGGACCCAGGGCGGCTAACAACATGTAAAAAAAACAGATTTTAAAAACATTAAACACACAGCAGATAAAAACATTTAAAAACACATTAACAGAGGCCATAAAAACAGTAGTCAGATAAAAGACAGAATAAAAGAGCAAATCACAGAGGAATCAAGCCTGTAAAAAGCTAAAAGATGTATAAAAATGTTAAGAAGGCCAGAAATCAGAAGGCTTGTATAAACAACAGTGTTTTCAGGCCTCGCCGAAAACTCTCAAGAGAGGGAGCCATTCTCAAATCAAGAGGAAGGGAGTTTCATAATGTTGGTGCCACTACCGAGAAGGCCCTATTTCTTGCAGCCGCCTCCCGGACCTCCTTGGGCGGCGGCACTTGTAAAAAGGCCTTCTCTGATGACCTGAGATGGCGAGCCGGATTGTACGGGAGTAGGCGGTCTCTAAGATATCCTGGCCCAGAGCAGTATAGGGCTTTAAAGGTCAAAACCAGCACCTTGAATTGGGCCCGGAAACGAATGGGCAGCCAATGTAGCCCCCGAGAAGCGGACTGACAGAGTCAAACCGCCTGGCTCTGGTGACCACATGGGCCGCCGCATTCTGTACTAATTGTAGTTTCCGAACCGCCTTCAGGGGCAGCCCCACATAGAGCGCGTTACAGTAATCTAACCTCGATGTCACCATGGCATGGATCACCGTGGCCAGGTCTGCACGATCCAAGTACGGCCGCAGCTGGCGCACCAGCCAAAGCTGAACAAAGGCCCCCCTAGCCACAGCTGCCACCTGGGAATCCAGGAGCAGCTGCGAGTCCAGGAGGACCCCCAAGCTGCGAACCTGCTCCTTCAGAGGGAGTGCAACCCCATTCAGAGCAAGCCGATAATCCAGCACCTGCATCAAGGATTTCCGAACCAGGAGAGCCTCTGTCTTATCCGGATTTAATTTCAGCTTGTTAGCCCCCATCCAGATCCTCACTGCTTCCAGACAGCGCTCCAGGCCCTCAACCACCATCCTGGAGGAAAGGAGAGATAGAGCTGGGTGTCATCAGCATATTGATGGCACCTCACTCCAAACCCCCGGATGACCTCTCCCAGCAGTTTCATGTAGATATTAAATAGCATGGGGGACAGAATTGAACCCTGCGGCACCCCGCACCTCAAAGGATATTTTGATACATCAGAGCTGGAAAAATATGGTTGTACTTGTAAGTGCTGGTCAGCCATGCTGTATTAAGCATGAGACTGGTTAGTTGTCCAGGATGGTGGCTGATGCTTCATCACTGGAAGAGGACTTCCTGATAGGTGAAGCTCTCTGTGTTTTTGCTGCCAGTCATCAGAGCTTGAAGAAGCAACGCCCTTCTACCAACAGAAAGGGGCAGAGAGGCAGCAGAAATGGAAACAGTACTTTGGGAAGAGAGACAGGCCGAGAGTTTCAAGTCAGGGTTATCCAAAATTGAGGGTGTGGCATGTGCAACTGCACCAAACCAATTGCATTCTGAAGGCTATGTGGGGTAGGTTCTGACATTCGGGAAAACCACATTTTCCCCTTAGGTCTGATGTTACCTAAGTTTACAGCACTCTCTCAACCAAAGGAAATGAAACCCAGCCAGCACCAGTGGCACGGAAAAAGCTCATAACTTAGGAAAGTGCAGGGACGTGCAACAATATAACCCAAGCACGGCTGTTGCCTGTTTCCTGTGGCTGTTGCTCATCTCTCCTTTGAAGCTTCGTTGAGACTGTGAGCCCTTTGGGTATAGGGAATTATTTATTAAGGCTGTAATTCTGTGCACTCTTTCCTGAGAGAAAGTTCTACTGAACACAATGGGGCTTGCTTCTGAGTAAACCTCTGTGGAATTGTGCTATTATTTAGCTATGTAAACCACTTTGGCCCAAATCCTAACCAACTTTCCAGCTCTGACATAGCTGTGCCAATGGGGCATGTGCTGCATCCTGCAGTTGGGGGGCAGTCATGGGGGCCTCCTCAAGATAAGGGAATGTTTGTTCTTTGACCTCAGAGCTGCGTTGCTATTACCTCGGTGCTGGAAAGTTGGTTAGGATTGCACCCTTTGTGAACTACTTTTTGTCAAAAAGCAGTACAGTATATAAGAAATAATAATATGAATGAAATTCTATTTGAATTTCATGAAATATTATCCTCATGCAAACTGTGGTTCTCTGCTTATGTAGAGATTAGATTTTAATTATTGATTGTTTATATCTAGTGGTTCTCTTTTTCCCCCTCTGATTCTTTAGCTTGTGTAGGCCAGGGGTAGACAAACTTTCAGCTTTTGGTATCCTGGACCTTTAACAATTGTGTAGGAGAGAGAATTTCTGTTAGACGACAAGCTGCACCTGCTGAAATTCCCTCTTCTCTACAATTGTTAAAGGTTCAAGATCCCTAAATCTGAAAGTTTACCCACCCCTGGTGTAGACTAAAGAAAAATGTCAAACTCCTCTGAGTGCCAGAATCAGCACTTACAGGTGTAATCATCATGCACAGGCTCCTGGGATTTCCCAAGCCAAAAATAATGGTAAACTTTTTCCCCCTCTGAGGAAGAAGCTGTCATGATGTGACTGTTCACACTGCTGAGCTGAGTCAAGGAGAGGGATCTCATGATGACTCATTTCTACAAGAATTTGCTTGGTGGAAAACCACCATGATATTGGAGTGAAACTGTGTCCTTGCTCAAAATGTGCCTGGCAAAACATCATGAGCTTTCACACAAGTGTTCCAAAAGAGGAGCTGGTCTCAGAACAACTAGACACTTCACAAAGTTGTAGTGAGACCCTGGTGTTTGAGAGTTATGCCAGCGTGAAATAAGACAAGATGTTCTACAGAAACTGATATCCTCCTTCTTATCTTGCTGTGCCTCAGTCAATCAACAGCATTCAATTTCCTATCCAACCTTCCAGCACTGATGCAGCTGCGACAACTGGGGATGTGCTGCTTCCTGAAATGCAGGATGGGGAGCAGAAACAGAGGCCTCCCCAAGGCAAGAGAATGTTTGTTCCCTTAGCTCAGGGCTGCATTCTGGCTGCATTGGCACTGGAAAGTTGGGTAGCATTGGGCCCTTAAAGTTGCAACTACAATGTTTCCTGTGGGAAGAAGAATACAATAAATGGGAAAGGAAATCAAGAATAAAATGCAAAGCAATGTACACAATTATTATTCACACAACCAGGCTCTAAATAACAGTGGTTTATAGTTAAAAGAGGAAATCCATACAAAGAAATGGGTGCAAATGAAGGAGAGGAAAGGAGGGCAAGCAGGAAATAGGAAAATTGGGGGGGGGGATAGAGGTTGAAGAACTGGGAGTTTCCAAGTAGTGAAACAGAAAGAGAAGAAGGCCGGGGAGGGGGCAGAGACAGAAAAGGAGCAGGGAAACTCTAAGTTTCCAGCTATGGTGTGAGACCATGACTGAGGTTTGTTCTCTGTAGCCTGAACCAGGGCTACATGCAAGGAGTGAGCCCCTGGGGAGCAGTGAAAACAGTTCATTTAGTTGCATAAGGAGAAGCTTGCATCCCCCAACCCAATTGCTCCATCGTAACCAATGTCCCAAGCCTCTAAGATGGGTAATGGAAGCAGGATCTTCCTTGTTCTCTGCATTTTCAATACACTGATTAGAGGAAATTGCATGCTGGGGCTAATTTATAGCACTCCTCTTAAAAATAGCCCTCCATGCTGTTAAAAATGGACTAAGGAGTCTTAGGGCACAATCCTAACCAGGTCTACTCCAGGAGTAAGTTCTATTTTGTTTAATGGGGCTTACTCTCAGGAAAGTGTGGTTAGGATTGCAGCCTTAGACTCCTACACATACACCACAATCAAAGCAAAAGAAGGGAAAGACTGAAACACTAAACACATGAGACACTGAAGATAGAGGGGGTTTCTGGGCTGATGGTGAGGGTTGCCAAAGGCCAAGGTTACCTATCCATATCTGCAGAAAGAAACTGTAACATGCAGAGTTAATGGAATTAGGGTGCCAAGGCACCCTAGTTCAAGAGATCTAGTTCAAAGATGGGGAGAAAGACAGTAAAGGGCTTGAAAGGTCAATCCAGGAGGGCTAAGCTAGCGGAAGGGTGCGAGGAAGAAGGGGAAATGATTAGAATGAGAAGGTTGCGGTCTAATTCCTATACTGTTTGCTAGCTGGCACAGCGGTTCTTGGGTAGCAGAGAGAGTGGATGTGCTTGTCGCACCACCAGTGGGTCACTGGAACAATTCACGAGCAGTGGCAGGAAGAGCACATGGGCAACAGGCAAATAGCAATGGGACAAACAGGGATACCACAAGGATCTGTGACCCTGCTTTTTATAAAGAAAATCCCCATAGGGAAGCTATACTGTAGTGGGGTGAGCTCATCAAGAACCTTGGTGTGTGTCTTGATGGTTCACCCCCAGCTCAAGATGGGTGCCTCTGTTGTCTCTCATCTGTCTGCTCCTGCCACTCTTTCTTCCCCACCCTGAGTCTCTGGATTCAAAGAGGGGAAAGGAGCAGAAGAGGAAGTGCAAAGGAGAAAAGATTGGTGGGCTAGAGCAGCTACACCACTCTTCTCTCCTTCAGACTTCCTCTTTTGTTCTAGTCCCCTCTTCCTTTTTGAATCCAGGGATTGGAGGCACTTGGACAGAGGCAGGTACCCCTCCAGTCTGCTGCCTCAGGTAATGGCTTCAGTAGACCTCAAGGATGGGCTGGCTCTAAGTTCAGACAGTCCTTGACATCTCCAGTTACAAAGGAACTCTGGTCACAAGTCTTGGAAAGGCCCCTGCCCAAGTCATTGGAGAAGTGCTATCAGTCAAAACAGTCTGCAGTGGGACCAATGACTTGATTCAGTATAAGGTCACTTCCTGTGTTAGCATAAGAAAGAATGGCTAACCCAGCACAATGCAGGCAACTTTATGGCTTATTCATAAAGAATAAGCAGGCTCTTCTTAATTTTGAGGAGGACCAAGGGCTGAATGTTCATTTGAGGGCCTCCTTTGTTCTTACTGCACTTACTGCTAAAGTCACTTTTTTCTCAGTTGGAATGTACTGGAGTGTGTGGATGGGACCACTTCCATATGTGAGCCTCAGGACAATTGTTTCCATTGCCCCCCTTAAAAAGGCCCTGAACCTAGGTGTCTGCAATCCAAGCTCAATAGTACCTAACCCTCTTCTTCTTCTAGGTATACGTGGCACCTGTGGGGGGAAGACAGAGGGCAAGTGTCTCCCCAGACAAGTATTGGGTCTCACTCCCCTCCCCACTTGCCGAACCTTTCTTGTTAAAGGAAGGAAAGATGAGCATTTTCACATCCTCATCCCACCTAGAAATGCCCTTTGACCTTTCTGTGCTGCCCCCCCCCCCAAATTTTTTCTAGTGCCACCACTGCTTCTAAGATTCCAGCTTTGCCTTACTCTGGAGCACTGCTTGTGTTCAGAAATTATCTGTTTTTCCAGATCATCGTTGCTCCACAGAATGTTCCAGAACATTTCTTCAGGAATGTATAGCCTGGTTGAACTGGCAGGCAACATAATTATGTTGACATATGTTGTCAATTATGATGACATAATTCTGCCAAGAGCAATGGGTCAGGGGTATCCACACACATTAGAGACAAAGAGGAAAATCACCCAAGCCTGCTTTTCTGCCCACAGATCATTGTGCTAAGCACCAATGTGCCGCTTCAGTGCAAAAGGAGCCATTTCCAGAAAGAAGACAGAATGTCAGCCTACAGCCCTGCTGCTGCTGAGAGAAAAAGGGCAGTAATCAGATGAGTCAGAAAAAGATTCAGGAAAGGACATGAATGTGAGTCAGAGAGACTCAGGATGACTGTGCAAGCTCAGTAATATCACCCTAAACCCTCAATATCCTGTGAAGATTTGTAGTGAGCAAAATGAAACACAGATTTTCAAATTTTGTTAGTGTGTCGGGTTCCCACTCTCTGGTTCTGGGATCTTACACTCTGCTCAGGGTAGCAGGGGCCATGTTGGCCTTGACTGAAGTGGCAGCAGGAAGTGGCCTGGGAAGAGGACTCTGAAGAAAATCAGTCCCCAGCACCCTGCTTTGCTGCCACCAACCTCTGAGGAAAAGAGCCAGGAACCAGTGGGAGCCAGTTGGAGGAGCCTTAGCTCCATGGCAGAGCACCTGCTTTGCGTACCAAAGGGCTCAGGTTCAATCCCTGGCAAGTTTCCTGTGCTACTGTCACATGTGTTGAATTCTGCCCCCTGCCACAGAGCACATTTGAGCACATCTGGTTGCTGAGCAGAAGCCCTGGAGCCCATTTCTTAGGGCTAGTCTCCAGGCTAGTTCCCCAGGACCTCGGCTTCAGACGTAGTGAGGCAGCAACACCAACAGGAGGACAGGGGAAAGAATTCTAGACGTCACTGTCCTGGCATTTTACAAAATTAATATTAAAACACCCAAATGATGGCATCAAATTCATCATACAGTACATTTCTTCTTTAATGATGAAGACAGTTTAATACATATAAAATGCATAAAACAATGTGCAGGAGTTTAATAAAATAGCAAGCTGTTTGTAGCGAATCAAACAGATTGGTGCTCTGAGGGAGACTTCCTAAAGCAGAAGTCTCATTCTGTCAGTATTGCAGCAATGCACACAGTGGGGTATTCTGTCGGTATTGCAGCAACGCACACAGTGGGGTAATGAATCAGCACAAAAGGCTGGCAACCCTGCACATGTGCCACTGGAGCACCCAGGCACTACCAAAGGAAGAGAGTTGCGGCAGGGGTGGGCAGTGGGTAGGGAGGGGGTCATGGGGCAGAAAGTTGGAGGAACAATGTGGGAATCAGGGCCAGGGAGTGGACTTGGGGGAGGCCTGGCAGGGGTAACAGGGCCGAAAGTGGGAGGAATGATATGGGGATCAGGGCCAGAGAATGGACCTGGGGGAGGCCTGGCAGGGGTGAGAAGGGTGCCTTTATCAACTGCAACAGCACCAGCAATATGCCATGCTCCTGCCTGGTCTCATCATACCTCCTATGGTCCTCTTGCACTAGCCAAAGAACTGGCACAGTTCTAGAGCCATAAGGTGACAGGGGGCTTACCTGAGTGCAAGGGGAAAGAAATTACCTTAACCAGAGGAAGTCTCCTATTCACACCATAGAATGCAGCATGTGTCTCCATGGTGCGACTGCATAGGCTCTGGTGGCAGGAGATAGGATTGGGACCAACAGAAAGGAGGCTAGGTTGAGGAGCTCCTAAGAAGACTTGAGACAAGTCCACTTTTTATGGTCTGGAATGTTTTTGTTTTAATGCTGCAAACTATCTCTGGTGCCTTGGCCAAAGCAGAAAGATGGAATTTTTGCTTTGCTTAACATCCAGCCTGATATGGGAAGTTCTAGAGCATTAAGCTATGTATATTTCTTGGCATGTCCACATCATTTAACAGGCAAAATTTTGATTCAGATGCTGGGATTGAAAACAGTCTTAACTGAATGTATTGTAAGTCTCAACATTTTATTGGCCTGATCACAAGTCAGCCAAAGGTGGGAAAAGTATCCTTTGATATGTTGGCAGTTCCATCAATGGTTTCATATATTTTGTGTATCTTCCATGGGGAAAGATACCGCTAACAGGCCTTTTCATACATCACAGAGATGCTAATTGACTGTGCTTTGTTAGGCTAATAGCTCAAGATGATCAGCTACATCTTCAATGAATCCTCCTCAATGGGAGCTTAATGACAGGAGATAGCTTCTGAATAGCCTGAAGATCCCTCTTGAGTGTTCTGAAGGAAATTTTTGTGTGCTGCCAAGGAGATATCCATCAGGGGTGGGAGAAGGGGGCACCCTCCTGCTGAGGAGAAAGGGAATAGAGACAACAGAAGGAGTGAGCTATTTGGAGGAAACAAAGGCAGGAGAGAGAGAGAAAAATATCTAATTAGAGTTAACTGAAACTGGGAATGGTTGGCCAAATTGCTCTGGAGATTCTTCTGAATTGTAGGTGGGCCTCTTTGTCTCCACTGGTATATTTGTCAATAAAGCAAAGACTTCATTGTCACACTCCAGGGCACTCTCATCCAAATGATATCAAAGATATAATCCTGTATTCATTTACTTGGAAGTAAACCCCATGAAACACAGTGGTACTCACCTCCAGGTGAATAAGGCATGTGCACTTTTCTGGGGCTAAACCTCATTGAACACAGTGGGATGTACTTCCAAGTGAACATGCACAGCATTGTGCTGTCAGCTAGTTAAGCAGAGATGGGATTATAACCTAGTGGCAAAGCACATGCTTTGTGAATAAAAAAATCCAGTGTTCAATCCCTGCCTGAAAACTCTGGAGAGCTGCTGCCAGTCCTTATAGACTACATTGCACCAGCTAGAGCAGGGGTCTCCAAACCCCGGCCTGGGGACCAGATGTGGCCCGCAGCAAGCCTCTTGTCCCCTGAAAGCCTCTGGCCCACTCAACTGAACATGACCAGAACTGTGCTCTGATTGTGCCTGGAGGGTGTTCTGAGGGTCAGAGAGGTTGAATGAATGAGCCCATTCATTCATTTATTCACTCATCTAAGTTCCATCTCTAACTTATTTATTTAAATTTTATATTTAAAAAAATTTTCTGGCCCTCCACACCATGCCAGATATTTGATGTGGCCCTCTGGCCAAAAAGTTTGGAGACCCCTGAGCTAGAGCAATGGCCAGATTCAGCACAAAGCAGCTTCATGGATCCTCTACAACTTCCCACTGAATTATTTCAAGGCAAAAATAAACATTTCTATTCATTAGTCTGCCCACCTTTGCACTGTGCTGTGCAGACTGGGCTGCAAGCCCTGGGAGGAGTGATGGAAGGAAAGATAAGAAACTCTTAAGGAAATCTTCAAGTCTCACTCTGACTCCCACCAGTTTAGCCAAATCATATTCTCCCCACCCCTAACCTTTGAAAAGCATCACAAAAGGTCAGGAGGCTCTGGCCTCTTCTGTAATCTGAGGCCAACTGAGAGTTTGATTTAGTCTTTTTCTGGAGGACTTCATCAACAGTTTCAGCAGATAATAACTTTATGATTTAAACAGGTGACACAGTTTAGAGTTTACACTCACAACCTCAGTCAAAACCTTACATAATAACATTAATTTTGCTCCTGCCATTAATTGACCTCCTGGAAGGGCAAGGACAGCCACGACACACTCCCCCTATTTCCCCAGCAGAGTGAAATTCGAGGGGCAGTATTATTGCTATGGGTTTACCTTTGGAGGAGAGTGATCACTGGAAGCTTACAGTACAATGCTGTGCATGCTAACTTTGAAGTAAGTGTTACTGAGTTCAGTGGTACTCCCACAAAAGTCTGTAGTAGAGAATTGCAGTCTGAAGATGATCTTCCTTCTTTACAAATATGCAAGCAGAGTAGGGAAGGGGGCATAGCTCTGTGGCAAAGCAAGTGCTTTGCATATTGAAGCCCTAGGCTCAATCTCTGGCATCACCAGGTTAGATAAAGAAGGATCCCTGGCTGACATTCTGGAGAGCTATATCGAGTTAGATGGAGCAGCAGAACTCATTCCTAACATAAGCAGAGGGGCACTCCTTCAAGACCATGGATCTGTTTACACTACATCAGATCTCCACTGATTTCAGCTGGATGTGGGAAGTTTTGGAGAATTTAAAGGTGCGCTTAAAATTTTGCAGCACTTTCTTTGGCCTTAATAATGAGAGTGTGGTTTTGCCAGGCTGAACACACACACACCTCTTTCTCCCCTCAACTGTTGGGTGGAGTTTTCTTGAATGAGAGATGCTGCACTCTCAATCAAAGCATTCTAAGCACCAGGAAACTATCTCCTAAGGCAGGGGTCAGCAACCTGCGGCTCTAGAGCCACACGTGGCTCTTTCGGCTGTCTGCTGCGGCTCCTCCCAGTGAAAGTGGCAAAGGGGGTAACAGGAGGCACCTGTGTTGGGAGGGCAGGCTGCTTCCCTCCGCCCCCTGAGCTCACTGCCCTCCCTTCACCCCCACCTGCCCTGCATTGGTTACCCTTTTCAATTTTGCCCGCTCTGCAGGCTTAAGCTCCCCGTTTTTCCCTTCCCCAGCTCTCCAGCAGGACGCCCTCCTCCTCAGCCATTTCAAGCCCTTGCAGGTCCCCACTCAGTGCAAGGAGAGGCTTTTCCTCCAGAGCAGAGGAGACATCCTGTGTGTCTACTCAGTAGTAAGCCCCATTACAGCAGATGAAGCTTACTCCCAGGAAAGGGTGCCTGGGATGGCAGCCTTGGAGCCTGCTCAAGGCCAAGCACGGCTGAGAGGGAGCCTGCACAGGTCTGTTCAAGAGTTAGTTAGTTGGCAACCTTCAGTCTCGAAAGACTATGGTATCGCGCTCTGAAAGGTGGTTCTGGCACAGCGTCTAGTGTGGCTGAAAAGGCCGATTCGGGAGTGACAATCCCTTCCACACTGGGAGCAAGTGCAGTCTGTCCCTGGCCTGTCTCCCTGGCTATGGGCCTTCCTTCTTTGCCTCTTAGCCTCAGACTGTTGGCCAAGTGTCTCTTCAAACTGGGAAAGGCCATGTTGCACAGCCTGCCTCCAAGCAGGCTGCTCAGAGGCCAGGGTTTCCCACTTGTTGAGGTCCACTCCTAAGGCCTTCAGATCCCTCTTGCAGATGTCCTTGTATCGCAGCTGTGGTCTACCTGTAGGGCGCTTTCCTTGCACGAGTTCTCCATAGAGGAGATCCTTTGGGATCCGGCCATCATCCATTCTCACAACATGACCGAGCCAACGCAGGCGTCTCTGTTTCAGTAGTGCATACATGCTAGGGATTCCAGCATGTTCCAGGACTGTGTTGTTTGAAACTTTGTCCTGCCAGGTGATGCCGAGAATACGTCGGAGGCAGCGCATGTGGAAAGCATTCAGTTTCCTCTCCTGTTGTGAGTGAAGATTCCATGACTCGCTGCAGTACAGAAGTGTACTCAGGACGCAAGCTCTGTAGACCTGGATCTTGGTATGTTCCGTCAGCTTCTTGTTGGACCAGACTCTCTTTGTGAGTCTGGAAAACGTAAGTCTGTTCAAGAGTAAGCCCTGGTGAAGTCCCTGGGCTACTCCCAGGAAGGTGTGGAGGGCTGTAGCCTCAGCCTCCTCCTGTGCAGGTCTACTCACAAGTAGTCAGTGAGGCTTCCTCCCAGGAAAGTGTGGAGAGGACTGCAATCTGAGAGCTCCAACCAACTTGTCAGCTCAGAAGTCCCATTGTAGCCAATGGGGCTTACTCCCAGGATAGTGTGGAGAGGGTTGCAGCCTGAATGAGGGAGGACAGGCAGGCAGGGCAGAAGCTGGCCTATGGCTGCCCCGCTCTGGCTTCTTCTCTTCCCCACCTCTGGAGTCTGTGTCCTTTTTTCCTTCCAGCAGGGTGCCTATGGAAGGTGGGGGGAGTTCTTTAGTATCCATGTAAGATAAGCAGATGTCATAACCACCATATGTATTGGAATCCTGGAAGATCTGGTGAGGAGGTAGATGTGGTGTCAGCAGTGGCCCCTTTAAGGGTAAGGCCTGGGCATCCAGCAGAGTGTGCTGCACAGCTGCAGCCACTTGAAGGCAACAGGGCCCTCAGGGATATAAGGAGCACCTGGGGCAGGAAGGGAGGGTGTGGGTTGGAGAAGGAGTGCAGGTTGGAGGTAGGGAAGGAGACTGACTGAGCTTATTGACTTTGACTTGGATACTCTGACTGATTTGACTGACTTACTTTGGAATCTGACCTTGGACTGTGACTTGGCTTATTGACTTTGGACTCTGCCCTGGATACTCTGACTGACTTTGTGACTGCTGGATACCTTGGAGTTTGAAGTGTGGCTGCTGTGCCCAAGATCTGCTGATGACCCAGGGCCTGCTATAGTGGTGGGAGGCTGCTGGCAGGAGAGAGGACCTCTGCAGGTTGAACAGGCGAGCTACCCTGGAGGTGGGGTCCAGCAGGACTGCAGGGCAGAACCAGGGTCACTTGTTGGGGGAAAAGAAGGGGAGCTCATTTGCTTAAAGTGGGCCTAATTCTCCAGGCAGAGAATGGCCTTGGAATCAGGCAAAACACCATAGAGGACCAGGCCTCTGAAAACACAGGACAAGAATGTATGACAAAACTAACTAAAAGCTACAAGAGGGGGCTACATTATAAAAATGGGACCTATAAGAGCATAAAGGTAAAAAAAAAAATCTATATATGCAGTATTATCTTCATTTTAGATGTCAAAAGGGTTTTGTGGCTCCTGAGGTTTTTTCCCTCCGGAAAATGGGTCTAAATGGCTCTTTGAGTGTTTAAGGTTGCTGACCCCTGTCCTAAGGATTACTTTCTGTTGATAAACATCCACCAATGTTAGCCATCAATCTGCGTAACAAAGAAATGGTTGGCCAGCAAGCAGTTGGTATAAAACTTGGTTTGGTGAAATAGAAGCAGTATGAAGAACTCATCTGGCCACACTAGCTTCCCATGTTAAGCTCTCCTAATATGAACCTAATATATGAACCAATAGTTTTTGGCCTTTTCAGCCACACTAGACGCTGTGCCAGAACCACCTTTCAGAGCGCGATACCATAGTCTTTCGAGACTGAAGGTTGCCAGTGAATGAGGTCCTGCTAACTGGGCACCATACTGAACCTGATATTATTATTATTAACAGTATTTATATACTGCTTTTCAACAAAAAGTTCACAAAGTGGTTTACAGAGAAAAATCAAATAACTAATGGTTCCCTGTCCCAATAGGGCTCACAATCTAAAGTGATGCCTTAAGAGCATCAGAGCTAAATTTTACTAAGATACTATATGTTAATTGAAAAAATGGACAATTTGCATTAGGTAACATATCATACACATATCATATAACATCATCCTATTGCTTTCAACAAAAAGGTTCAGAAAGCAGGTTACTGCCTGATTAGATCTTAGTCAGCAAAAACACAAAAAAAATCAGTATTATCTTCAAACAAGTATTTTAGCATATAGAAGATTCTGGACAATTCCTCAGGCCAGAGAATTTCCTTTGATGCAGCCATACTCTATGAGGCTATGACCTGGGATCAGAGAAAAGTGGAGGAATTTGCACAAGCGCTTGAGGAATCTCTTCCAGGCCCGGCCGACGCAAACGCATCCAACAGATGGGAACATTTCAAGAATACCGTTTACAACACCGCCTTGTCCATATTCGGCAAGAAGACCAACAAGGTGGCAGACTGGTTTGAAGCCCACTCTGAGGAGTTGACACCAGTCATTGAGGAAAAGAGGAGAGCTCAAGCAGCATACAAGGCCTGTCCCAGTGAGCGCAACCTGCAGGTCCTCCGAACTGCTCGCAGCAAAGTCCAACAGACTGCCAGGAGATGTGCTAACGACTACTGGCTCCAGCTCTGTTCTGAGATACAGATAGCAGCTGACATGGGCAACATCAAGGGGATGTATGATGGTATCAAGCAGGCCCTAGGTCCAACACAGAGGAAAATTGCCCCTCTGAAGTCTGCCACAGGCGAGGTCATCCAGGATCGGGCGCAGCAGATGGAACGCTGGGTGCAGCACTACTCTGAGCTATATTCCAGAGAAAATGTAGTCACCGAAGAAGCACTGAACAACATTGAGTGCCTGCCTGTGCTGGAAGAGCTTGACAGTGAACCAACCCTAGAAGAACTTCACGTGGCCCTGGACTCCCTTGCCTTTGGCAAGGCACCTGGAAAAGACAGCATCCCTGCTGAAGTCCTAAAATGCTGCAAAGAGATCATCGTCACTGAGCTGCATGAAATTCTCTGTCTCTGCTGGAGAGAAGGTGGAGTACCTCAAGACATGAGGGATGCAAACATCATCACGCTGTACAAGAACAAAGGTGACAGGGGTGACTGCAACAACTACCGCGGCATCTCTCTCCTTAGCGTTGTAGGAAAGCTGTTTGCCCGAGTTGCACTAAAGAGGCTCCAGGTACTTGCAGAGAGCGTCTATCCAGAATCGCAGTGTGGATTCCGAGCCAACAGGTCCACCACTGATATGGTATTCTCCCTTAGACAACTGCAGGAGAAATGCAGGGAACAACGACAGCCACTCTTTATAGCCTTCATAGATCTCACGAAGGCTTTCGACCTGGTCAGCAGAGATGGCCTCTTCAAGATTCTCCCCAACATCGGATGTCCACCCAGGCTCCTCAGCATCATCAGATCCTTCCACAAGGACATGAAGGGCACTGTTGTCTTTGATGGCTCCACATCAGACCCTTTTGACATCCGAAGTGGAGTGAAGCAGGGCTGTGTTCTTACGCCAACCTTGTTTGGGATTTTCTTCGCTGTCCTGCTGAAGCAGGCCTTTGGAACTGCAACAGAAGGCATCTATCTCCGGACCGGATCAGACAGAAAGCTCTTCAACCTCTCCAGACTGAGAGCAAAATCCAAAGTCCAGCTGAAATGTCTGCGTGACTTCCTCTTTGCCGATGATGCAGCTGTCACTACCCACTCTGCCAATGATCTCCAGCAGCTCATGGATCGTTTTAGCAAGGCCTGCCAAGATTTTGGACTGACAATCAGCCTGAAGAAAACACAGGTCATGGTTCAGGATGTGGACTCACCTCCCTGCATTACAATCTCTGCGCATGAACTGGAGGTTGTCCATGACTTTGTGTACCTTGGCTCAACGATCTCCGACACTCTTTCTCTCGATACTGAGCTAAACAAGCGCATCGGTAAAGCAGCTACCACGTTTTCCAGACTCACAAAGAGAGTCTGGTCCAACAAGAAGCTGACGGAACATACCAAGATCCAGGTCTACAGAGCTTGTGTCCTGAGTACACTTCTGTACTGCAGCGAGTCATGGACTCTTCGCTCACAACAGGAGAGGAAACTGAGCGCTTTCCACATGCGCTGCCTCCGACGCATCCTTGGCATCAGCTGGCAGGACAAAGTTCCAAACAACACAGTCCTGGAACATGCTGGAATCCCTAGCATGCATTCACTGCTGAAACAGACGCCTGCGTTGGCTCGGTCATGTCGTGAGAATGGATGATGGCCGGATCCCAAAGGATCTCCTCTATGGAGAACTCGTGCAAGGAAAGCGCCCTACAGGTAGACCACAGCTGCGATACAAGGACATCTGCAAGAGGGATCTGAAGGCTTTAGGGATGGACCTCAACAAGTGGGAAACCCTGGCCTCTGAGCGGCCCGCTTGGAGGCAGGCTGTGCAGCATGGCCTTTCCCAGTTTGAAGAGACACTTTGCCAACAGTCTGAGGCTAAGAGGCAAAGAAGGAAGGCCCATATCCAGGGAGACAGGCCAGGGACAGACTGCACTTGCTCCCGGTGTGGAAGGGATTGTCACTCCCGGATTGGCCTTTTCAGCCACACTAGACACTGTGCCAGAACCACCTTTCAGAGCGCGATACCATAGTCTTTCGAGACTGAAGGTTGCCAATACATACTCTATGAGGCAAACTAATCCTAAAGAGAGAGAGATAGAGATAATGACCTGCAGATCACATGGTAATGCTTGTATACAGATGCTGACCCCATTCCATATCACACATACTTTTCCGGCTCCTAGATCAAGCTTGCAAGTATGTGTAAGGTGAATTTGTGCACTTTTCTGAAAATAATAGGGGAAGGTGCACAGAATGAGGCATGAGGGATTGCAGCTGCAGAGCACATGATACTTTGAAGCTGAATCAAGTTTCTGATTTCCAGAGACCTTAGGGGGATGGTGGCTAGAAGGCACCTGGCTTATGGAACTCTGTCCCCTTTGAGCTGAGGACAGCTTCCTCTTTATTAACCCTCAGGTGAGGCCTGAAAAAGCTTTTATTTAGGAAAGGCTTTGAGGCCCTATAATGGCTGTTTTTAGTAATTTAATGTTTTTTTTCTGATGTGTTTTATTGCTGACTGCTTTGTTTTTTATACTGCCTGTTTTTACTGTTTCTAGTAGTTTTTAATCTGTATTATTATTATTATTATTATTATTATTATTATTATTATTGTATTACGTATTTTATGTATTTGACTGTTAGCCGTCTTGGGTGCCTTTTAGGGAGTAAGGTGGATTACAAATCCAATAAATAAAATAAATAAATTTCTATTCATTTTGGTAGTAGCATTATGTATCATTAACCATTTAAAATATTCCTGAATGCTGTACAAGGAGTAAACTAGATGGGTTCCATCTATAAATACTTAGAATTCACTAGATGCAGCAAGAGGAAGAAGGGATGGAGAGGAAAAACAAAGTAGACTCAGATGCCAG
The DNA here is from genome assembly GCF_035046505.1 of Tiliqua scincoides. NCBI lineage: Eukaryota > Metazoa > Chordata > Lepidosauria > Squamata > Scincidae > Tiliqua > Tiliqua scincoides. The sequence continues at coordinate 15,417,184 of NC_089828.1, forward strand.
TTTCTATTTAATGCTCTTATATAATCAAGTTACATAAAGACAAGGTGGAAGGGCAGCTGGTAGAGGCAGTCCGGGCAAGGAGGAAACCAACTGACTGTTTGTCTTCACTAGACTGAGAAAATTGACAGATTCATCTTTCCCGCTAATGTGGAAGCATTTGAGAACCATCTGAAGCCTCTTACTAAGGGGGCAAGGAGTTGGGATGAGCAGGAATACAGCAAACAGTGAAAGGATTAAATACCTTCCTACCTATACATTATGAGGACAAATGTCCCCTTACCCTGTGGAGACCTCCAGTATCCAAAAATCCCCCATGGCATGCGGCAGAAGCTATGCTAGTGTTGATGTATTGCTGTGCAAGGAGTTAAGTTGTGAGACATTTACTTTGACTTTGAGTTGTGAGACATGATGACTCTCAATTGCTGGTTGCTCTAGTTCAAACTCCTGCCAAACATTTTGTCAGGAGGGCCAGATCACCTCTCTGACACTGTGTTGGAGGCTGGGGGGAAAAAGAATTAATTTACATTTCAAATTTGAATATATTTGAATAAATTTATATAAAAGAATACATTCGAAAAGGAACTTACATGAATGAATGAATTTTATTGAGCTTAATTACAATACATAGGAGAACTATAATACAGGCACATAGAACTACGAACTGTTTGCTGCATATCTCTTGCACAGTGAAAACATACAGACCAAGCCAGAAACGCATGGAGACATAAGTTGTTCAGAGGCAAAGGGGTGGTGGGTGGGTTTAAAATAATGCCCAGGGAAAACAGAAAGCACATGGAGACTATAAAAGGCCTTGCTCTAACTCAGCCTGCAGTTCCAGTCTGGTGGTCACAACTAACAGTTGCAGGCCAGTGCATGCTCCAACAGTTTCTGATGGGCCAGAGGCTCATATGAAACTGTGGTCTCTCTGTGGGCTGGATTGGGGTCTGAGGGCTGCAAATGGTCCCCAGGCTGGAGTTTGCCCACCCCCCTAGTTACTAGAACAGGGGTGGGCAAACTTTCAGCTTTAGGGCTCCTAAACAGCTTTAGGGCTACTGGACCTTTAACAATGGTATAGAACAGGGGTGCCCAAACCCCGGCCCTGGGGCCACATGCGGCCCTCAAGGCCTCTCAATGCAGCCCTCAGGGAGCCCCCATTCTCCAATGAGCCTCTGGCCCTCTGGAGATTTGTTGGAGCCCACACTGGCCCAACACAACTGCTCTCAGCATGAGGGCAACTGTTTGACCTCTCTCGTCAGCTGTGGGATGAGGGCTTCCTCCAGTGCTTGCTGTTTCATATCTGTGATGCAGCAGTAGCAGCAAAGGAAAGGCCAGCCTTGCTTTGTGCAAGCCCTTTTATAGGCCTTGAGCTATTGCAAGACCTTCATTCATTCATATAAGTTCATCTTTAATATATTCATTTATGTAAACTTATGTAAATTTATTCAAATTTAAAACGTAAATTAATTCTTTTTTCCCCTCCCCCCCCACAGTCAGAGAGATGATGTGGCCTTCCTGCCAAAAAGTTTGGACACCCCTGGTATAGAAGAAGGAATTTCAGCAGGTGCAGCTTGTCATCTCACAGGTGGCAAGCTGCACCTGCTGCAATGCCCTCCTCTAGACAATTGTTAAAGGTCCAGGATCCCTAAAGCTGAAAGTTTGCCCACCCTGTTCTAGAAGAATAATGGTTTCACTATGAAAGACCAAGTGTCTCCTAGCTTTTGGTACAAAATTTAAAAAAAAAACCTAGCCATCTTGAAGTTCCTTTTGCATCTGTTCAACAAAGAGAAGAGAGATCTAGCACTGCTAGATGACAGGAACAGAAGGCCTTGCTAGAAAAACAGGGAGCACATTTTAGCCTGTGTGTGAAGCTTCATGGCACAGTCCTATCCAATTTTCCAGGGCTGGTGCAGTGGTGCCAACCGGGCATGTACTGCATCCAATGGTGGGGAGGCAGTCAGAGAGGCTTCCTCAAGATAAGGAAGAATTTGTTCCCTTACCTCTGGGCTGCATTGTGGCTGTACCGGGACTGGAAAGTTGGGTAGGATTGGGCCTTCAGTTGACAAATTACCAATTAAATAAATCATTATTTCTTTTTAAGTCCCATCCTTCCTCTAAGAAAATCAGAGTTACATTATGTCTGTAGTCTTCACAGTCCACACCTCATAGCCCCGGGTGGTAGGTTAGGCTACACTAAGATGTGGAACACAGAATGGGCAGTATTGGGGGGGGGGGGGGGGAACAGTTGCGCAAAAGTACCTGAAACCCATATTTGTATTATATAAAGAGAATGTTTTGTACCACTACAAGAGTAATGCATTTACTGTAGCAGAGAGGACTTCATGGATAAGAGCCACTTCTTTAGATGCATGAGGTGTTATCTTCAGTGAGAAGGTATATGGGCACAGAGAAAAAAGATTTTAAAGAGGAACCAATTGGCCATGAAATGGAAGCAATGGGAGCCTGTGACCATTCTAAGTAAACCTTAAGTGTATGTAAGATAAGCTCAGGGACAATTCACAACAAGGGTATTTGGTGATGATAACACAATCACAGTCTTGCTAGCTTTAGCTAAGTTATTTAACACCTGGAGCAAGAGAGGAAACTCTCTTATCTAAGTTGTTTTTAGATTGTGAGAGCCTTGAAGAGGAGGATCTGTTTCTCACCCTTGTAAAGTACCATATACATGGATGGTGGTGTATAAATAAAAAATGTCAGCAATATCTTCTACAAAGTCCTGCTGCTGTCCTAAGTGGGAGGAATGGCAGCTCAGGGCAAGCCTTCTCTCTAGTGGCGCCACAACTATGGAATTCCATTCCAGGGGAATTGAGAACTACTCCCTCTCTCACGGCTTTTCAGTGCTCAAAACATACCTGTTTGGTCTGGCATTTGGTTGCTGAGTGGATATTGGCCCTCTGTGCTGCTGAAATATTGCTGTAACTTGACTGCCTCCCTAGACTTTGTTTGTTCCCCCTATGGCTCTGCAATATGTGTTATGTCTTGCTTTGTTTTTGTTTTACATTTCACTGTTTCATATTAAAATTAATGTTTTTAATGCTTCTTACCTGTTATGATACTTTGTACTTTATTGTGGAGCTTCGCAAGCTGCCTTGGGCATTTGCTTCAGCATGGGAAAGGGCAGGATTTTAAAAATGGGCTATGTCAGAATGCCAGATGCAAGGGAGGGCACCAGGATGCAGGTCTCTTGTTATCTGGTGTGCTCCCTGGGGCATTTGGTGGGCTGCTGTGAGATACAGGAAGCTGGACTAGATGGGCCTATGGCCTGATCCAGTGGGGCTGTTCTTATGTTAGGATATAATTTTCTCCAATAAATAAATAAAATCAACTCTAAATGGAAGGCTCAGTCTGCCAGCTCATTTCTAATTTGCAGTTTGGGACTGGAGTCTCCCACTTGAAGCTCCTTTGTTAAAGAAAGGTGACTTTCAACTCTGCTAGCATGCCCTGGCCAATATGTGCACAGTCTGATCCTGTGGATATTTTCTTGAAAGGAAGCCCAGTGCTCCTCTGACCTCAATGACATTTGCTGTAGGATGTACAGGACATTCTAGACCCTATGACACACACACACACATGCTAGTACTGGTTTGCCCAGGGTGACCAGATACAATGGACAGAGGGTCTATACCTTTAATCATTGTATAGAATAGGGAGTTTTGGCAGGTGCAGCTTTTTAAACCCTTCCAGGTTGAGCTGCACCTGCCAAAATTCCCTCTTCTATAGAATAGTTAAAGGTATAGGCACTCTATCCTCCATTGTATTGGGTCACTCTAGGTTCTCCCCAAGATCGGATGTCCACCCAGGCTCCTCAGCATCATCAGATTTTTCCACAAGGACATGAAGGGCACTGTTGTCTTCGATGGCTCCACATCAGACCCCTTTGACATCCGAAGCGGAGTGAAGCAGGGCTGTGTTCTTGCACCAACCTTGTTTGGGATTTTCTTCGCTGTCCTGCTGAAGCAGGCCTTTGGAACTGCAACAGAAGGCATCTATCTCCGGACCAGATCAGACGGAAAGCTCTTCAACCTCTCCAGACTGAGAGCAAAGTCCAAAGTCCAGCTGAAATGTCTGCGTGACTTCCTCTTTGCCGACGATGCAGCTGTCACTACCCACTCTGCCAAAGATCTCCAGCAGCTCATGGATCGTTTTAGCAAGGCCTGCCAAGATTTTGGACTGACAATCAGCCTGAAGGAAACACAGGTCATGGTTCAGGATGTGGACTCACCTCCCTGCATTACAATCTCTGCGCATGAACTGGAGGTTGTCCATGACTTTGTGTACCTTGGCTCAACAATCTCCGACACTCTTTCTCTCGATACCGAGCTAAACAAGCGCATCGGTAAAGCAGCTACCACGTTTTCCAGACTCACAAAGAGAGTCTGGTCCAACAAGAAGCTGACGGAACATACCAAGATCCAGGTCTACAGAGCTTGCGTCCTGAGTACACTTCTGTATTGCAGCGAGTCATGGACTCTTCGCTCACAACAGGAGAGGAAACTGAACGCTTTCCACATGCGCTGCCTCCGACGCATCCTCGGCATCACCTGGCAGGACAAAGTTCCAAACAACACAGTCCTGGAACGTGCTGGAATCCCTAGCATGTATGCACTGCTGAAACAGAGATGCCTGCGTTGGCTCGGTCATGTCGTGAGAATGGGCGATGGCCGGATCCCAAAGGATCTCCTCTATGGAGAACTCGTGCAAGGAAAGCGACCTACAGGTAGACCACAACTGCGATACAAGGACATCTGCAAGAGGGATCTGAAGGCCTTAGGAGTGGACCTCAACAGGTGGGAAACCCTGGCCTCAGAGCGGCCCGCTTGGAGGCAGGCTGTGCAGCATGGCCTTTCCCAGTTTGAAGAGACACTTGGCCAACAGTCTGAGGCAAAGTGGCAAAGAAGGAAGGCCCATAGCCAGGGAGACAGACCAGGGACAGACTGCACTTGCTCCCAGTGTGGAAGGGATTGTCACTCCCGAATTGGCCTTTTCAGCCACACTAGACGCTGTTCCAGAACCACCATTCAGAGCGCGATACCATAGTCTTTTGAGACTGAAGGTTGCCAACTAAGTAGATTTGCCTCACAGAGTATGGCTACATAAATGGAGCTTCCCTGGCCTGCGAAATTGTCCAACGTTCCTTATCTGTCTATCAGAGTTCAGTATGGTGCAGGCTTATTTTTTTAAAGTTTTTTGATGTTCCAGTGAAATGGAGATGCTATACATGTAAGGCAGGAATCTGGACCAGCCACTAGGTGTGCTTACCTGAGGATCTCAGCTTTAATTTAAATGATGTCTGTGTGTGCATGTAGGAAGTGGGTTTCCAGTCTTCAGGATTGATGCACCCATGTTTACCAGTGGGCTTTATTATCAGGTAAGAGTGCTAGACTCTTTATTCTCAGGTAGAGAACCTTATCCTCAGGTAAGACTGCCCAGATTTAATTAGCCTGCGGAACTCCCTGCCGCAGGATTTGGTGATAGCATCTGGTCTAGATGCCTTTAAAGGGAGATTGGACAGATTTATGGAGGAAAAGTCCATCACAAGTTACAAGCCATGATGGGTAAGTGCAACCTCCTGGTTTTAGAAGTAGACTACCTCAGAATGCCAGGGAGGGCACCAGGATGCAGGTCTCTTCTTGTCTTGTGTGCTCCCTGAGGCAGTTGGTGGGCCACTGTGAGATACAGGAAGCTGGACTAGATGGGCCTCTGGTGTAATCCAGAATAGCTCTTCTGATGTTCTTATGCCCTGGGTGATACATGTGCAGTTGGATCCTGTGGTTATCTTTTTGAAAGGAAGCTCAGTGCTCCTCTGAGGTCAATGACACTTGCTGTAGGGTTAATTTATCTGTGGACTTTATTCTCTGGTAGAGTGCCTTATTCTCAGGTAAGAGTAACCAGTGTGTAATTAGCCTGTGGAACTTCTTGCCACAGGATGTGGGGGTGGTGTTTAGCCTAGATGCCTTGAAAACAGGATTGGATGGATTTCTAGAGGAAAAGTCCATCACAGGTACAAGCCTTGATGGATACATGCAACCTCCTGGTTCTAGAAGTATGCTGTCTCTGAATGCCAGGTGCAAGAGAGGCACCACAATGCAGGTCTCTTGTTGTCTTGTGTGCTCCCTGAGGCACCTAGTGGGCCACTGGGAGATCCAGGAAGCTGGACTAGGTGGGCCTTGGGCCTGATCCAGCAGGGCTCTTCTTATGTTCTTACACATTCCTGCTAAGCATTCTGGTGTTATCTCTTAGTCTTATGTTACATAAGAACAGCCCCACTGGATCAGGCCATAGGCCCATCTAGTCCAGCTTCCTGTATCTCACAGCGGCCCACCAAATGCCCCAGGGAGCACACCAGATAACAAGAGACCTGCATCCTGGTGCCCTCCCTTGCATCTGGCCTTCTGACATAGCCCATTTCTAAAATCAGGAGGTTGCGCATACACATCATGGCTTGTAACCTGTAATGGATTTTTTCTCCAGAAACTTGTCCAATCCCCTTTTAAAGGCATCCAGGCTAGACTTGTCATGAGTCTGTGGAACTCTGCCACAGGATGTGGTGACAGCTTCTTGTGGGTTCCCTGAGGCACCTGGCGGGCCACTGTGAAAGTCAGGAAGCTGGACTAGGTGAGCCTTGGGCCTGATCCAGCAGGATTCTTCTTATGTATCTTGCTAAGCATTCTGGAGTTATCTCTTAGTCTTATGTTGCCATGTGTGTCATGAGCCTGTGGAACTCCTTGCCACAGGATGTGGTGAGGCTTCTTGTGGGCTCCATGAGGCGCCTGGGAGGCCACTGGGAGAGGCAGGAGGCTGGACTAGGTGGGCCTTGGTCCTGATCCAGCAGGGCTGTCTGATGCTCTTATGTGCTGCGGCCCCTTTAAGAACCGCTGCCGTTGCCACTCAGCAGCCGCGTGCCGGCTGGTTGGCCTCTTCTCCATTGGACTGGCTTTTCTCACTGTGCTTGTTCACGAACTGCAGATATCCCTCCGCGGAAGGCGAGAAAGAAGTGCGGAGGCCTCGCCCACCCGGCCCCGCAGAACTGGGACTGAGAGCGCGCGGAGGGATCTGTGTGGGCGTGCTGCGGTTGCTCGCAGGCACCTTGACGGCGGGCGGCTCGAGGAGCGCCTCAGAGAGGTGGAGACTCTCCCGTTGGACTGACGCTTGAGTGGCTGGGCAGGTAAGGGGGAGGCAGGGCAGAGGCAGGGCGTGGTGCTCGGGGCTCGGCAGCGCCACAGGCGACCTTTCTTATTCCTCACAGCCCAACCCTGGGCATGTCTACTCAGAAGTAAGTCCCAGTATAGCCAATGGGGTTTACTCCCAGGAAAGTGGCTGGATTTGCAGCCTCAGAGCCCAATCCTGTGGGTGTCTACTCAGAAGTAAGCCCCGTTATAGTCAGTGGGCTTACTCCCAGGTAAGTGTGAACAGGATTGTAGCCCGAGAACCCAAGCCTATGCATGTCTACTCGAAAGTAAGTCCCATTATTGTCAGTGGGGCTTACTCCCAGGAAAGCATGGATGGGATTGCAACCTAGGATCTCAACGCTAGTTATGTCTACTCAACAGTAAATCCCATTATAGTCAATGGAGCTTACTCCCAGGTAAGTGTGACGAGAATTGGGCTCTGAGGAGATGGGAGGATTGCACTGCCACACTTAGTTTCTCTCCTCACCAAACATTTGCCTCGTTCCTCAAGATTCATACATGTTCAGGCATGCTTACATACATGTTTATGTGTGTCATGTTTAGGATTTATTGTCCTCTGTGCATGTTTAGGTACACTTACACACATGTCCACGCATGACTTGTTTAGGCATGCTTGCATACATGCTTCTGTATTTGTTTAGCATGTAGGAACAGTTCAAAAAGTTCTCGTGGGGAGGGGAGGTCATGGGGGGGAAAATAAGCCAGTGTATAGTGATGGGGGTGCCTCCTCTTGTGGTCTCCAGTGGCATAGCTGGGGCGTGTAAAGCACTAAATCTTGCAGGGAGCCTCACTGCAGGGGGCCCTTGCACACTGCTGCGGTGAGGCCCCCTGCAAGACTTGGAGCCCAATCCCATGCATGTCTACTCAGAAGTGAGTCCCATCATAGTCCATGGGGCTTACACCCAGGGAAGTGTAGATAGGGTTGGAGCCCTAGTGCCTTGCACCCCCTCTAGCTACACCACTGGTAGCCTCCATCCCTCAGAGAGAGGAGGCAGCGTGTGGTGCCTTTGTGGGAGTGTTAGATAAGCCCTTTGTCCTTGCTAGACCCCAGGAAATGGGGGGGGGGAGTTCCCCTCATTCCGGCCTTGAGGCATTTTCTCCCCTCCCCCTCATAAAGCATGGAAGCAGCTCCCCCCTCTCCATTTCTCCCATCTCTATGGAAATGGGCATGTTTGGGGTGAGGGGACACTGGGGAGTGCTACTGTGCACGTGGGCCACGGTGAGGGGATGTTACTGCTACTGCGTATGCAAAGGGAACTGTCCTTCGGGGTGGCCATCATGGTTTCCTGCTCTGGGTTTCTTTTCCTCCCCCCTCCTTCTACCTAGCTTTAGAAAGCTGCCTCTCTTCCTTCTGAGCCCTTACTTCCCAAGGAGGGCCTCAGAAGAGGGTAGGTGGTGGGGGGAAAGATATCATGTTGCATTATGTGCCTTTTTGTGGCCTGATTATCTTCCTGCAAAGGTCTTTGTGAGGAAAGTGGGGGGGACGGACGGACGGACATAGATACAAGGCAATCAAAGCCTTGTTATCTCAGCCTTCAGTCTGGGCAGCCCAGTCCCATGCATGTTTGTGGAAAGTCCCATTCTGCTTTTTTCATTAAGAGAAAATCAGGTGGACCATTTACTGGTTGACTAGATTGGGGTCAGGGCATGAAAAAGGTTGAAGACTACCAATCAATCAATACAGTATGAGACTGGGCCCCACAGTCAATCTCCCCCCCTCCCGGGACCCTATCCTCCCACTCCTGCCCTTGTCGCCACCCACTCCCTGCCTCAGTAATGGTTTTCCAGCACAGTACATTAACCAAATATTCAGAGAACAGAAAGAGTTATCACAAAGCCTGGCACGAGTGAAAGCTATTTTAGCAGAATTGCCAGAAACCTGAGCAGGACTGGGACAGTCTCCTGGTACCTGAAGGGGTACACCAGGTGCCTCCCCCTTTACCTGGTGGTGCTCTAGTCCAGTGGTCTTCAACCTTTTTCATTCCCTTAAGCTGCCGCAACCCCACAACTGAGACTGCAATTCCTTTGGGTCCTGACTCAAAGATTGAAGAACACTATGGACTAGATTGTTTTGAGAAGGATGCTTTAGGCCTGATACCATTAGCTTTCTCAAAAATACGACCCCCCCCCATTCTTTGTTTTATTTGCGTGTCCTTAGCTATGCCTACTGAGAAGCTAGAATTTCTCCTCAGGAGCAGGGCAACCATGATGAGGCAATTTCTCCTGGCTGACCTTGGATGCTGCAGCAGCAGCAACATGGGGGGGGGGAGTATGTGTGCTGGAATAGGAACAAAGAGATGGTTGCCTGTGCCTTAAAAAGTATCTTTGTAATACTTGGAGTTTTGTAAAGTGCGGAACTCATGAAGCACATTATATTTGGGGTGGAAGCATATGAAGTTAAGCAGAGTTGGATCTGTTTAGTACTTGATTAGAACAAGGAAACCTTGATATTTCTTGTCTGTAATTGAATGGCTGTAGTCTGTGGTGAGCCTTTCTCTGCAGTCTATTAAATATGGTAAAAAGTAAAGTTGTTTAAAGAATTTCAGTTTTTGCAGTACTAATAATGGTTACATTAATTTGCACTAGAATTGTGCACAGATTAGGAAAACTATGACTCTAGGCACTTGTAGACTGTTGCCTTGCCATGCTAGAAGTAGTGACAGCTCAGAATATTTATATACTGCTCATTAACAAAGGCCTCAGTGGCTTACATAGCAAAAGAATAAGAAAATGTTTCCTGTCTGAAAAGGGTTTGCAGTCAAGCAATGCATGAGTCCAGGTTCTTATGCTGTTTTTTTGGGCAGAGCTGATATTGTGTGCTTTCCAGAATCTTCTGGGATGTTTACTAGGCAATACCTCTCCTTTGTCTAGGGATAGGCCAATGAAAGCTCAGCCAGCCCTGCTCTTATATCTGAAAAGGTATCATGGCCTTGGCTAAATTTGCTGTTTGCATGCAGGTTTGTATTTCAATCCATGGGGAGGGGAGAGACTTAAAACCTGCCTTGAGTGTAGAAGCTAGCAACCATGGATCTTTTCCGGTGTTCAGAGTGAGATCCCCCATCAAGTTTTCTGTGTGGTGATGGGGTGAAGAATGTGTCTAAATCTGGTGTGAAGTGAAAGGAGAATGTTGCTATGTTCAACATGTGCTTGGATGGGGGTAGTTGATTGCAAATAATGATTCCTACCAATTTCAACCAAAATTCGGGGACCCACTGGGAGGTGAAGAATGAGAACATTTGGTGTGCCTGAACTTTATAATGGGCTGTATTTGCATGTATCTTGAAATATTATACATGTTAAGACAATGGCAAGGAAGTGGTAGACATCCCTACAGATGTGATGCAATTTCCAGTTACTGAAAGAAATGACTAAGCAAATGGTAGGTTAATGATACAACTGAAAATCATTTCCTTAGAGTATCTTGGCTCTGTCTTGACTGGAAATTTAGTTGAATAAAATGGCTCTGGGACAGCACATGGTCCATAGACCATGTCTGGCCAGCCAGAGCTTTTCCTCAGTACAGGATTCCCTGTGTTACTATTATGTGGAAGCTTGTCCACCAGTTGAGTGTTCTGAGGGGGAAAGGCTTGGTAAATGGGTCAGTGAACTTCAAGTTTACCTGTACTGTACTGGATTTGGAGTCTGAGTCATCTGTTGCATAGTAAAGGCCAGTTAGAACACCTTCTGCAGCTGAAACAAGCTTCAACTGACTTCTGGCATGACACCATTTAAACTATAGAGGGCAGGCTCTAATATGGTGTTAGCTTGACTCATCAGGGAAGGGAATTTAATGATGGCAGATACATCCATGTTCTAACTGCTCTGTATTCTTGGCTATAAAACAGGCAGTTTTTCTTCAAAAGAAGCCAGTAAACAGACTCTTGCCTTTCTCCTAAAGGGCTTACAAAAAGTAGTACAATACAAGGATTTTATGAAATGCATTACAGACATTGCATATAGTTACTTTGCAATATGAAAAGCAGATTTATTCAATATTGTCTCATACAATCTGCTGTATATTGGCATAAAATAAACCATTTTAGAAAGGATTTTATAGTAGTAGATCAGCTGGGATGACAAATCATGTAATCTATAGTCTCATTTTTATATCTGTCATATTGGGGCGTGGTAGTATTGTCTCTTATAAGCAATTATTTCATTGCTTCATTAAAATCCAGCACAGTCAAGTTTGAGCACTATTAAAAAATATTATGCTACAATTAATGTTGGTGTTCAGGATAATTATCTTAATTTTTGACAGATAGCAAACTGCACAAAAGTCTCCTTTGCACATGCTGAAAACACACCTTTACTGTAGCCTATAGCTTAGTTCTTAAACTGTTTGGCTCCACAACAAAGCTTCAGTGAAACTACCTCTGCTCACACAATGTCCTGTTTTTTCCTCCAAGCTGGAAACTTGATAATGCAATAAATGAAAAGGAAAAATGTGTTGGTACATATAATGAAGATATTCCATGTGGAGTTTGTTCTTTGCTTCAAGAAAAAGGGACCTTTTATTCTGATATAGACCAGGCTACTCTAAGATCAGGAGTAGCCGCAGTATGCTGTGAGGGCTTGCACGTAGGATTCCGGTAGGATTGGATTCAAATGAGACTGTAGTAGCATCCTATTGCCACTGCTGTATGTATGCGCAGGAAAGCATCTTTCAAATGATGCAGCCAGTAGTGGCATGATGGGAAGAGTCTCTAAATTTAGCTGAGGACTTGTTCTCATTCTGCTTCATGTAATATGGTCATCTGTTTCACTAGTTCAGCAGACAGCTTCTCAAAATAAAGATTTAAAGCAATATTTTTTAGTAAGGCAGTAGCTTTATGGTATGCTGTAAAATAGTTGAAAATTTGAAAGAGGCATATTAGGGGGCTGTGTATTTAAAATCTCTTGCAGTTTAAAATAATGATCTCCCAACACTTTTGAAAAAGAACAGCATATGCTCTCTCCTCTTTATAGTTGTTTCTTAGCTTTATGAAACTTGTAATAATTGTCCATTTCATCTGTTCCTAATGTGTTAACAATTTGTAAGCGTGACCTTAAACCTATCATAGGATGTAGCCCTTCTATGATAGTCTGTTTGTATTAGATCATATGTTGTCTTGTTGTTCAGGAAAATGAACATAGTATAGTATGTTGTTGTGGACTCACATGACCCTCTAGAGCCCATTAATTTGTTCTTTGCAAGTCAGCATTGAAACATTCCAGGTTATATAGATACCTACCTGGATCAGAGCATATTAAAATGTGATTCTTGGGAATGACTTGGATATGCTCACAGCAGGGCTTTCTTTGTTTTAAAAAGTTTTTGGTTTAAAAAAAAAATCCTGCTTGTTAAAAGCTTTATGGAACACAGATATGATATTCTTAAACTGTAAGTTTAGTATAGGTATTTAAGATTTTTGCTGTTTTTCTCTCTTCCCTGTCGTTCATGTTTTGAATATCAGTTGTTTGAAAATAAATATGGTGAAACTGAACTGCTTGTTACTTTTGAAGAGGGTATGAATAGCCACCTTAGAAATCTGAAAGGATCACAGTTTTCCAAGATATGTTGTCTGCTTTTTTAATTATGCTGACCATAGTGAATAATCTAGGCTAGACTATGGATGTGAAACTACTGTGGTGCAGTGCACACAAACTTGTCATCCTCTGTATTTGTGTTCCCAACACCCAGGCTTCTCAGTGCAAGGTTATGTTGTGAAATTTAAATAGCATCTTTAGACTTCAGTATATATGTGACTGGAGCTGAAAGTTGCCTCCCAAACAAGAAATGCTAGTTTTCATAACTTTTTTCCCAAGCAGGCAGTAATTGGGACTGTCTTTTCCAAGAAGTGTTATGTTTTATGCAGAAGTGTGTTTCTACGAAGACTCCATAGAGAAGAATTTGGGTGCATAAGAGTCTTCCTGCTTTTACTGTGCTGGAAAGCAGTGTATCGTCACTGCAGCACCTCTTTTCTGAATCCTGATTTTCAGAGATAGATGTCTGCATGTTATTTGAAAGTGAGTCAGCATCTTCTATGAGGCCAGAGCAAGAGCTGCCTCTCTCTGAATCAGGCTACTGGAAGAAAAAAGCATCCTGCGGGAAAGAAGAGTACTGAAGTGCATCCAAATGAATTGGAGCTGACTGCGAGGGAAGCTGCACGTACTCCAGAGGTCCTGACCAGAAAGGGTGGAGCTTCTCTTCCTGATCACAGCTATGTAAAAGAGCTAATGTACAAAGCCTAAAGCTGCTTAGAACAACCCTATAGCTAGAGGTGTTTAGTTTCCAGTGAGTAAGATAGGATTGCAGCCCAAGTTGTACTGAACACAATAGACTTACTTGGTAAAATAAATAACACCATTTTCAAACACCTCTACTTATAGTAGATTTCTGATTTAATGTAATGAACAGAATTCAGAAGTCATAAGAACCTTGCATTGTAACTTGTAGAACACAAATTTAAGTTGAGAAAAATTGGTTAGTGAAAACCATTTGTCTCATGCTGTTACTGAAAAACTGTTTTAAGTAATTTGAAATATCTAATTAGAACAAAGCTTCCTCTTGGCTCAGCAGAACTGTGAGGAGGGAGGGAGTTCTGTAGTGTGATATTAGAAGAAAAAAATGATATTTAGATGTATGACAAAAGCATTACTGAAACAGGAAGTGAAAGTTCTCTTTAATGCAGAATGCTGATTTAAAGTTGTAGGTTAGCTACTTAGATCAGTAACTTAGTGTAGAATGGATGTTGGAATGCATGGTGTAATATAAAATAACTCTTTAACGTGTTTAACATTAAGGTGCATGATTGCCAGGTGATCTGCATGACTTGCACATCTCAAATGTGGTTGAGCTTTGTGAAAGTCTTGCTCAAGCAACAGCAGACATGGGAGCATAGCAGTATATTACAGAGTAAAATATTCCATTTAAAGTGAAAGTAGAATCCCTACATTTGTGGTATACAGTAGTAACTTGTGTTTGTATCAGTAATGTAAAGGATGTAAGTTGGTGTATAGGCCACCTATCAAGAAGCAGTATTAAACTTGAACCCATTTAGCTGTTCATGCTTATTGCCTAGTTTTAAACTTCCATAATGTAAGTTTGGCAGTTGAACAAGGTATCTAAACTAGTTTTTAAAAAGCCTATGTTAGTGGTTCTCAAACTTTTAGGGAGCTTTACTTCCTAAGAAAGTCTTTGCAGGGGAGGGGCGAGGGCAGTGATGTGCCTTGCTAAGGGATTGCAACCCACCAGTTTGTGTAAAGGTCCCCTAGTCCCTTTAAAGGGCAGGGGAAGAGGTGACAGCAGCTAGGTGATGCCGCTAAGAGGGGGTGCTTTCACTCACTGCAGGCTGCTGCAGGCTCCAGGAGGTTCTGAAAGCCCTGCACCGTCTTCTACAGGGCTCCTGGAGACTTGGAATCTTCAAATGATGCAATTGCAAAGCACTCCCTGGAAACCAGAAGTGCTTTGCAATTGCATCATTTGAAAATTCTAAGCCTTGGGGAGCTCTGCACAGGGCTACCTGCACCTCCTGGAGCCTGCAGTGAGTAAAAGCCCCCCCCCCTTAGCGACATCACATAGCTGCTGTCACCTCTTCCCCTGCCCTTTAAAGGGACCAGGGGACCTTTACACAAACTGGTGGGTTGGAATCCATCAGTTTGAGAAACACTGCCCTATGTAATATGCCTCTGCATCTATTTTAAAGTACAGTTTGACTACAACTACCTGTAGTAACTTTTGTCTTTCTGTGATGAGATGGATCAAGCTCTTTAGTTTATCAGTCCTTGGTGTAATATGTTCCATGTTTTTGTTTATATGTACAGAGAGTTGCACAGGCAGTTTTTGGATCTGCTGCTAGATGGTAATTTGTAATTTTTCCCTCTGCAGATCTATGGAACAGGCTGTAGTCATTCCTCTGAAGCCAGTATGTTAGAACTGGCTGGCCTGAAATTCCTCTTCATGTCTAGACCTCAGTGTATGAAACATGTGTTTTCTAGAAACACATTTTTGCGGTTGGATTAAAGATAAAAGTGGGTGTGTGGTGAACTGGGAATGTGCATGTCTCTTGCCCAAAGGGAACACTCAGCTTTATTGCAGGTTTCTAAGTACAGTATATTTATTTCCTGTTAGATAACTAATCTCAGCAACCATGTCTAAACACCATGATGCCGGAACTGCTTTCATCCAGACCCAGCAGTTGCATGCTGCCATGGCAGATACATTCCTGGAACACATGTGCCGTCTGGACATTGACTCTGCACCAATCAATGCAAGGAACACTGGCATTATATGCACAATTGGTAAGTTGAGTTTAGCCACACATTGATTATGTCTCCTAAATTAGATAAATGATTTGAAAAAATGTGTAAGTAATCATCTGTTTAGAACAGTGGTTCCCAAACTCCTACAGGGAAGTTTAGGAACCAGATAAGTCTTTGCAGTGTTGGGGAAGGGGTGGTGTTGATGTAGCAGCGAGTATGGTGCTGCAGTGACCAAGAGGCTTTTTCACTTACCTTGGAGGGCAGCACTGGCCTTCAGTAGGGTATGGGGGACTCAGCGGGCCTCATCATTGCTCTAACCAGTGTTTATCTGTGGTAGGAACCCTCTTCAATTGGAAGTTGCCACCATTCTTGCAGGGCCACTCCCCTTCAGGGGGAATGCCCTGGTTCCCCTGGTGGGTCATAACCCACTGGTTTGGGAACCACTAGTTTAGAAAGTTTCATGTGGTTAATTATAGCTGTTCTCATTAGTATTGTAGTCAGAACATCAGATAGGTGAGAATGGACCTGTAGGTAGTTGGCAATTAGGGAGAAAGTGAAACCAGTTCAGTGCTTAGATGTGGGTCTGAGCAGCCTTTCCTTTGCCTTGTGTAAGACTGAGGAAGTAAAACTCTTGAGGCTATGCTCAATTTGTATATAGCAAACTTGCAGCATGTGGGAGGTAGTTGATACTTTTCCAAAAATTGGCTCCTGTAATAATTTACCCCTTATACATTTTTACTGCATCATATTTCAACAAAGGCAGTGTATCTCGAGGTTTCTCCCTGCCTTGTATGATTGTAACATGATTTTAACATGCATGTATGTGTCAGTCTTTCAGAAGTTTTTACAAGATGTTGAAAACACGTGAACAGAAAAATGTGAACTGCTCTTTGAATGTTAGTCCTGTGAAAATTGGCAGCTTTCCTCATAAAACTTTTGCATGATCTTTCAGAGTAGCTTTGGACTGGTCCAGCTGGAAGTGCTTGATAACTACTGAAGGGAAATTTGCGCAGGAGGAATGTGCTACAGTTTCCGCCTGTGCCAGTTTCTCTGAACATTACAGGCGGCAGTGCCACCCAGATAGGAGAATGTACATCCAGCTGGCACCACTTCCATTATATCCATTGCTGCTTCTAACCTTGAGTTGTAATGTGTGATTGAGTTGCAGTCACTTACTAAATGGTTTTCAAGATTGGGTATAAAAAAGTTTGGCTTAGCTGGGTTTTTGTTGGTTCTGTACTAGAGTCTAGATATCAAACTGTTATGTAAATACTGCTGTGAATGAAACCATTTCTCTGGAAAGGCTGCAAATGCATCTTTCAATATCCATTGCCTTGGTTAGTATTTAACAAAATGACTTATGCTAATGAAGATTTGTCTTCATTTCTAGGCCCAGCTTCTCGGTCAGTGGAAATACTGAAAGAAATGATTAAATCTGGCATGAATGTTGCCCGTCTCAACTTCTCTCATGGAACTCATGAGGTAAGAGTAAATTGGAGGGTAAAGATTGCACAAAAATACTTTAAATAGTTGTCACTTGCATTGTTGCACAGAGTACATTAGCTGCTGGTTTTAGTAATGAAGCTCTTACCTGACTTCAGAAATGGCACATTCTAGCAAATGGCACATTCTAACAAATTTAGATTCTAAAGTTATTTGACAGGGTACTAATGCATACTAATGCATATTGTGTCTTCCCTTCTACAACCTTTTAATTGTTTCTCAGACTGTTCTCAGACCCCCCTGTCTGTTTTTGTACATCATGAGGAATATTGCATTTGTCTCTGAACTGCATCTTGTTGGTATGAGTCCAATGATCAAACCTAACATGTTTCTTTTGATTTTTAATTCAGTCTTTTCAGGATGCCTGCTACTTACTTAGCTAGTATCTCTCTTGGCCTGTGTCATTTAATGTGCTAATATAATCTCATAGTTGCATTACTTACATTATTCCATGGGAAGAAAATCAATGGAGTAACTTTGATACTGGAGTTGTATTTTTTTTGCTTTCAGATAACATAACCTCGTAGTTGCATTACTTTTATCCATGGGAAGAAAATCAATGGAGTAACTTTGATACTGGAGCTGTATTTCTTTGCTTTCAGATAATAGTGCAATTATAAAAGCCTTTAAAGTTTAAACAAATATAATTTATATGAATGGAGCACAAATTGAGTTCATCAGGAACTTGTATTTAAAGAAACTTAAACTTTCATAAGAATGTCTAACTGCATTGAAATACAGAACATCATCCAGCCACCATGTGGGATTTGGGCTCATAGGAGTAAATGTCAGACTGGAGCTCAAAAAAATCTGTCCGTACATAGTGTCCACTTCGGTACTTACTGAAAGTTCACCTGCTAAAGGTCACATCTCTGTTACTGGATACTGCTGATGCATCCTGGACTTATAAACAGGGTCTTGAAGTGTTCTTACTCTAGTAGCTACAAGCAACTGTCCCTCTCTTCTTGCAAATTGTTAAAATATCATGCTGAAGTTAATGAGAATCTGGTCAAGTATGATGTCAGCCAAAAGCATTTGTTATCAAGATTTTAGCAGCAAATGCTATCTGAAAATAGGCTGCCAATTTTCCCTTTGCAAAAATAAGAGGTTTTCAAGGAGATATTTATGGCTAACTGCTGAAGAGGTTGCCATGTTGAAATTTTGATGGATTTTAATATATATAGTTTGAGAATACAACTACAAGATAACCCTGGCTTTTTAAAAGCAGGCTGCTTAGGTTAAGGTCATTTTAAAATGCCAGTAACTTCTAGAAGAGAACAAGCCCCTTTCTATAAATAGAAGAGCCGTCTCACTGTTACAAGTAGTTGAGAAGTCTCCCATTCCCTACTGCAACTTTCCTTAAATGCCATTTTAAATATCTTTGACCTGGTGCTCTTAACTTTCGAAAGGTCATGCTACAGACAGGACAAAAGTTCCATTTTAGCACATACAATGGTGAGGCCTCTTCCATCTGCCTGTATTCCTTTAAAAGACATCATGCTAATGTGCATAAAAGTCAACAGGTTTGAGACTGTTGCTGTATTTTTAACAAATTATCAGGTTCCTAGGATGAAGGAAAATTAAGAATAACTCATTGCCCTCATTGTATTGTATGAGAATAACTCATTGCCCTCATTGTATTGTATTGCCCTCATTGCCTATTGTATGTTCATCCCTCATCTTTTGAAATTTCACATGATTTTAATATCCTAGAAACAGATTGCTGGTGGAGATACTGTGTTGTAAATGGTGTTCTGATGACCTAAACCATTGTTTATTACTTTTGGAGAGAAAGTGAAAACCTGTCTGACTTCCACTGTAAATGTGCCATGAAGTCTCCCATGATGTAGTGTCTTGCTGTTTTCTGGTTTGACAGTGGTAGTGGTTAAATGCTAAATTGCCTTGACTGTGAACTTTGTTTGACTTTATTGCTGTTAAATCAAGATAAGCAAGCAGTTCTACTAGAGAAAAGCTGTGAAGAGAAAGTCATCTGATAGTGGGGAAACTACTCTGACTTTAGTTAACTAAATCTGAAGATGGTTCCAGTATATAAGAGCCCCGCTGGATAAGGCTGATCTAGTCCAACTTCCTGTATCTCACAGTGGCCCACCAGATGCTTCAGGGAGCATGTAAGACAGCAAGATACATCTATGCTGTTGCCACTCAACAACAGTAGTGTTGTCCTTGCATTTTCAGCTGAATCGAACACTAGTTTGCACTGATGCAGAGAGCTTAGTTAGCAAATTATATGCTTAAGTACAGTTCTAGGTACTCTTATCCATGTTGACTGCCACATAATAAATGGATGAGTGTGAGCAGAAGACTTGTTAGTTCGTTGTGGTCTAGTCTCCAGAATAAAATACTGTACAAGTTTGTAATCTTACGAGGTTTTTATGGGAGTAAATGCCACTGAACCCAGTGGGTTTTGCTTCCAAGTAAGCTTGCATAAGGTTGTGCTGTGTCTTGAGCCATAAAACTAATGGACAAATATACCTTGTATTTAGCAAAACGTTCTGACAATAAATAGGAAATATTAATTGATTACCTGCCTGCGCACACACCAGCTATTATGCTAATGAATGAAACATGGGTTTGGCTAGGAATGTGTGTCTTAAACTCCGTGATATTTATATTGTCTTCCCTTTTAGTACCACGCAGGAACAATCAAGAATGTACGAGAAGCTACTGAGAGCTTTGCCTCTGATCCTATTACATACAGACCTGTTGCTGTTGCGCTAGATACTAAGGGACCTGAAATCCGAACTGGACTTATCAAGGGTGTAAGTTTGTGACATGGTCCTGTTCTTTGGTCTAGTTATCATTGTATAAATGGTTTTTATTCTTTTTGAACTTACGTCCCCGATATATTTGAGCCAGTAATGGATTCTGCAGTAAGATTGAACTTCTCATGCACAGTTGAGTTGAACCTTCAACCACATGTAAGGATTTGTGGATTACAGTTTTAATCAAACATATCTGACCTCTCCAGGAACTATACATACAATTATTCTTGGAACAGAGCAACCACTCCTCTGGATCAGATTGGGATAAAATAGTTTGTATTAGATTAGGAATGTAATCATTCTCTGAAATCCAGTGGGAATTTGTGAGGGTGATTTACCAGATAGCACTATTCCAGTTTGGTTCTTGCTGTTAAAGGAAAGTTCTACTTGCTTCAGGCTTCTGTTCTTTCTGGAGCTTTACCCCCATTGCAGGTATTCTTGCCTCTTGGTTTGAGTGCCATTGTTTTAAGGGTGATACTGCCTTTCTTTAGTAGCTGCCATATTAAATTATGATGAGCAGTTCTGTTTTACAGTATCTTGTCTTTCTTTAAAGCAGGAATGTCCAAAGTTTTTGGCAGGAGGTCCACATCATCTCTGACACTGTGTTGGGGCCGGGGGGGGGGGAAGAATTAATTTACATTTAAAATTTGAATTAATTTACATTACATAAATGAATATATTAAAAGATGAACTTATATGAATGAATAACAGTCTTGCAATAGCTCAAGGCCTATAAAAGGCTTTGCACAAAGCAAGGCTGGCCTTTCCTTTGCTGCTGCTACTGCATCACAGATATGAAACAGCAAGCAGTGGGGGAAGCCCTCATTCCACAGCTCATGCGAGAGGTCAAACAGTCGCCCTCATGCTGAGAGCAGTTGCATTGGGCCAGTGCGGGCTCCAACAAACTTCTGGAGGGCCAGAGGCTCATTGGAGACTGGGGGCTCCTTGAGGGCCGCATTGAGAGTCCTTGAGGGCCGTATGTGGCCCCAGGGCCGGGGTTTGGGCACCCCTGATCTAAAGCATGAGGTCACACAAAAAATGGAGCATCGGTGTAAGGCTGCAAGCTACAAGCTTCCAGCACCTTTGTGAATGTGTTGCATTTGGAAGGCACAAATCCTGTTGCATAGCATTAGTTCTTTGGGAGGTGAATATCTCTGGATGAGGCTGTTCATACTTCCTATGCTATTTATACTTTTAGAGTGGCACAGCAGAAGTGGAGCTAAAGAAGGGTGCAGCTCTGAAAGTGACCCTGGACAATGCCTATATGGAAAAATGTGATGAGAATGTATTGTGGGTGGACTACAAGAATCTCATCAAAGTTGTGAATGTTGGCAGTAAAATCTATGTGGATGATGGCCTTATTTCTCTTCAGGTTAAGGAGAAAGGTATGTTGAGACAGGACTTGGGTGGTACAGCCAGAATTTCAAAAGGAAAACATTTTTACATAGTGATGCTATTCGTATAACAGTCCTTTCATTCAGCTGGGTCTGTGTAAAAAATAAATAAATCCATATTTACATATGTAAAAGGTGGGTATACACCTCACAGTAATGAAAAATACTTGGTCTCCTTAAAAAGACTTATTGTGTTTTTTAGTACACTCTTATAGCTACAAGGTATCAGTCATCTGAATTGATGTTACCTACTCATCAGACATGTTGAGAAAGAAATGGGGTTGGTACAGAAAATGGTGGAAGGAAATTGAAACTTGGTCTGAACCTGCTAACTTCTTTTGGGTTTCTGTAGGTGCTGACTATGTCCTCACAGAAGTTGAAAATGGTGGGATGCTAGGCAGCAAAAAAGGTGTAAATCTGCCAGGTGCTGCAGTTGATCTTCCTGCTGTTTCTGAGAAGGACATCCAGGATCTAAAATTTGGTGTGGAACAGAATGTGGACATGGTGTTTGCTTCCTTCATCCGCAAGGCTGCTGATGTTCATGCTGTTAGGAATGTGCTGGGTGAAAAGGGAAAGAACATCAAGATAATTAGCAAGATTGAAAACCATGAAGGAGTACGCAGGTAAGCTGGCTGTTACAATTGTGGCACTTTATTAGTAGTGAGAACCCTGCCCTTCTGTCTTTGTTTCTCAAAAGTCATTGTTATGAGTGAAAACTTACCTTGAACAGGAGATTTGTATAGGTTAAGCCTGCTAACACAGCTCTAGTTTTGCATTGTTAATCACAGAACTAGAATAAGATGGGTAACACTAAATGCAATCAAGTGTTGCCCACTCAACTGGAGTGCATAAGCTGTTTTGTGCTGTGCTGCTGCCCCCCTCTCCTGGATAGTGGTGGTGTGTGCATCTAAGATAGCTTTCACGTGTGCGTTTTTTCCTGCTTGCCTTTCAGATTTGATGAAATTTTGGAGGCAAGTGACGGTATCATGGTAGCTCGTGGTGATCTTGGTATTGAGATTCCTGCTGAAAAGGTCTTCCTTGCCCAGAAAATGATGATTGGCCGATGCAATAGGGCTGGCAAGCCAATAATCTGTGCTACTCAGGTATTTCAGACAAACTGACTCCACTTTCTGAAGATTCTTGTGCCTGAGGAATATGTGGTGATTCTTGCATGACATTCTACCTTGACAGTAAGCATGGAAGTGTTGAGAAATGAAAATACGTATACTTTCTACAGTGAGACACATACAGATTGAGACTTGTTTGTTACAGATTGTTCACATTTTGTTTGGTTAGATGTAAAAATTACATATTAGCAAGAAAGCTTGACTAGAATTCTTGTGTGGGTTGCAGTGACCTAGATGTTAACAGTTGTAGAAGAGAAGATTAGAGCTTTGATCAAAATTTAAAATGTCTGCCAGTAATGACTCTGGAAAAAGTACACTTTTGGCTCAATACAACTTGCTGATGTTTTAATTGGCACATTTTGTTCTCTGTATACAGTAGTCCCTTGGTATTCATGGGGTGGTGGTCCAGGAATGGATCCCCACAGAAACTAGGGGATAGTGGGGTCCGTGTTAAGATGGCAAGGGATCACTGTATGCAGCTAGCACAGAGCTTGCCTGCAATAGGCTGTCTGGGAATACTATAGACTTGTTCAAGTGGGAGGAGGCTGGAGAATAATCATAAGCAAGAAAAAAGCATATTCCTCGTTAATGCTTGTAACAGTTGCTTCTGTGTAAATGTAGCAGTGTTGCTATTTCAAGTGGTGATATATAGGATTCAGCTTGAATGAAGTGTGGCATATGGCTGAAGCATTACAAGTTTATTTTGTAAATAAGGCAGGTTCAGTGGCAGTGAAAATATTAACTCACTTGTCTTTTCTTATCAGATGTTGGAGAGCATGATAAAGAAACCACGTCCAACACGTGCGGAGGGGAGTGATGTAGCTAATGCTGTCCTGGATGGAGCTGACTGTATCATGCTGTCTGGGGAGACTGCCAAAGGAGACTACCCTCTGGAGGCTGTTCGTATGCAACACCTAGTGAGTGATACACAATTTGGTTTCAGATAGCTGTACTTTTGTGTGCTAATACTCATAAGCTAAGCCCCCAGTGCCCCCATAAAATCCCTTGCAAAGTCCTTTAGTAGTTGATAGGCAGTAAATGGCTGGCCTGCATACATGCTGCATGGCTACCAATCCAACCAGTGGGGTACTAAGAGTTTCTTCCACCAACTGCATGTGTAAAACACTGCTTTATACTGAACATAATTTTTGCATAACTGAACTGCAAGAACTTGATTTTGGAAGCCTCAGGTGGGATTCCATATTCCATCCAGTTTCCCCATACTAGAGTAGCCTGTTTCAAGTCTTCATTGTTCTGCCACACCAGATAAAAGTGGGTGCTCTAATTTACAAACAGTATATAAAATCTGAGTCCTACTCCCAATCTCATTCTGGAGATCTGACTGAGCCCTAGAATTACCATGTGGTGGTGGGGCTGGGCTATTGCAGTTTGCTCACTTACAGTATGATTGCTTTGTGTTCATCAGTTGATACCCTTGGACAGTATTATAAAATGTTTGTTGCATGACTGACCCTTTTACATGTTTGAAACTGCCAGGGAACACTCTGCTCTGCTTTGGATTTCTCCAGTTTCTATTGACAATTTGACCTCAAGTACCAAAATTAAAGTATTGATTGTGTTGGCTGTCTGCTGAGAATTGCAGCCCTGTTAACCTACTAGTTTGAGAGCTCAGGTTAGCTAGCTTATTTGATAAAACTCTTGCATAATGTAGAAGTGTGCTAGTGCTATCTCCTCACTTGAACTCCTTTCGTTTTATAACCTGGCACACTAGCAAACAAAAGTGGGTACCAGTTCCTATGAGCCAGTGGCAGCTGAGCATGTTTGTAATTCAGCCTGTCTACTAACTATCTAAAGCTTCCTGTCATTAAATGCTCAAAGACTTTGGCATCTTGCTATAGGTATAAGATTTATTACAGTGTACTTAAGCAACTTTTAATGAGTAGAACAGCTGAAACTTGCAGGATGCTGGTCAATATTTGCTATGAAAATTAAGATGGTTGCTGTCAAAAGTGTGTTGAAGACCCTGTATTGCTTGGATGCTCTTGCTTCTAATTTCTGTATTGGAGATCACCACTGTTGTAGCACATGGAAGGATTCCAAAGTGGCTTGGTTTTTTGATGCATTCTCCTAAAAGAGAAAGTTAAAGAAAATATAGAATATGTGAAAGATGAAATGCTGAAAAGACAAGAAATTGGAAGATCCAATCCCCACTAAGTTTAACTTGTGCAAAAAATTGTCTATGAACAGGCTCATAGAACTTTAATTCTTGAAGCTTGTGAGAAAAAGCAGATGGGAAGTTGTAAACTTCTTGTGGGACTGTGCTGGTTTTGTACTTGGAACCCTTCCCTGTGATGTGACAGTTTCCTTCTTTTCCTGAAGGACCAGTTGGTGAGCTTCCATCCACATTCTGAAATGGTAACAGCCACAGACACAGGCTTCCTAATACCGTGGGCCCCTGTTTTCACAGATCCTGTATTCACGGAATCAGCTTCTCCGGGCCTCCAATGCCTAATAAGGCATCTAAAACCTCTCTTTCAGTTTCATGGAGAAATCAGAAGTCCCAGGTTTTGAGGTGCTGAGCCTGGCAGAGACCGTGGATGGGTGTCCGTGGCCTCCTTTGAGCTCAGAAGCCCCTCTGGAAGGGAGCAAGACTCCCCTAGCCTCTGGAGGGTCCAGATTGCAGGGATGGGTGTTTGCCTGTATCAGCAGTTTTGGCTGTCTGCAGAGGGTTCCGGAATGGAACACCTGCAGACAAGGGGCATGCCTTTATTTGGGAACATTTATGATAAACTTTCCAGACACATGTTTCCAAGGGATAAGCGTACATTCAAAGCAGAGTGGGAGCAAGATGGCCCAAGCCAGATTAAAGCAAGCAAACTAAAAGACCAGGGTAGACAAAAGTGAGCACATTTCAGTCAGTAAGTGTTATTCTCTCAGGGTCACCGCCTGTCATGGTTCAGAAGATGGGGGGGAGGGGAAGAGACCAAAAGCAGGGCCTCTAAGGAAGATCTCTCCTGGGCTGATGTGAGAATTGACAGTCTATAAGGTACCTGTGCCCCAAATGCAAGACCCTGAATTGAGTTTGTGCAGTTGTGTGTTAAAAATGGCAAGATGTTCCATATTTATGTTAATACCTAATATTGCCTTACCTGTGAGACCCAGACCCAGGATGTGCTGCCCTGGGTTAGAGTCTCTGAATTTCAGTCATCGTGTTTGTCTGATACATTTAAGATCCCAAGTAACAACTCTGCTGCTACACAACATTCAGCATTCCATTGACTCTGATCATCTCTAGGTAACAGTGGGTTTCTCTGGCTTTATACTGTCCTGCTAATCTACTCCTCTTGGCCTACTTTTACCTCATAGGGTTAAATAATGGGAATAAACTCTTGCACAGAAGTTACTACAAAAGAATTCCTAATGTGTCATGCTATAAACTCCCATTTTCTGTCTAGCTGAAAACTCTTGAATCAACAATTTCTCTATAATTTAAAGCAAATGCCATACAAGTCTCTACTTTGGTTGACAAGAATGCATGTAGCTTAATCTAAAAAAAAGTAATGTTCAGTGTGCTGCAGTCTATCTGTACTACTAGAACTACTATTTTAATCAACAATTTCAGCAAACTTCAGGTTTTGGAAGAATAGCAGTCAGTCCTGTACACATTTGGAAGTTCAGTTGTATTTGGCCAGTGTGGCTTAATCCTAGGCAAGTGTGCATAGGATTATACTCCCTGGTGCAATCCTATGCATATTTCTTAGGAAGCAATTTCATTTGAACTCAGAATGTAACGGTCTACTCCTAAACACTTATTTTGGTGTACAGTCACTGAGCATTGGCAGAACTCCTTCACATTGGCTACTGGATCAGATTGATTTTACAGCCAAATGAGAGACTTGGTTTTCTATTAAAGTGCAGGATGGTGCAGTGGAAGAATGTATTTGAAATTCTTTTCCTTTACAGAACAAAGCAGTAAAGTTTCTGGTCACCAAGAACCAGGAATTAAACTCTTGTCCTTGTTAATAACGCTATTTTAGTCTGACAGTCTGTAACAGCAGCAAAATTGGCAAGTCATGAGCTTGCCAAGCTGAGATTCTCTACCTTTCTCTCCCCCCCCCCCCCGTTTAGAGGAGGAATAAACACATTGCTCTAAATTCTGACTTGGAATGCAAGAGTCATTTCATAAGAACCTGGCATCTAATTGGCATCTTCAACAACTAAAACTGGATCCTGTCAGAATTGTGATAGTGGCTTTTTATTTGGAAAACTAGGCATGCTGCACCATCCTGCCTTTAATCTTGCAAGCAAATCTGACATGCTATTAACACTCCTCACAAATTAACTTGATCATATTACTCTGGTGTATCTCTTTCCTTTCTGTGTTGCTCCTCTTTTCCTCCCTCCCTCTCACTCTGGCCTACAGATTGCTCGTGAGGCTGAGGCAGCAATCTTTCACCGTCAGCTGTTTGAAGAACTTTTCCGCATCACTGCTAACAACAGGGACCCTGCTGATGCCATGGCTGTAGGCGCTGTGGAGGCCTCTTTTAAGTGCTTAGCTGCAGCTGTGATAGTTTTGACAGAGTCTGGCAGGTAGGGTTCTGAGTTAGGCAGACAACTAGGATTTGTAAAATATGTTCCAAAGTGACTAGAGCTCACAACAACTTCAAGTGGTTTCTATAGGTGGTAAACCAGTTCCTCACACAGCTCTTTTTAATTAAAACCATCAGTCTGTCCTCATTCTTTTAGGAAAGCAGGATTTGAGGTAGGTAGAAGCAGAGCAAGAGTGACTGGCAGTTGTGAATGGGTGAATGTAAAGATGATGGGCAGAATGGAGTGGGGTGACTTGACAGATGTTAACTTTCAGAAAGAAATTTCTTGGTTCTTCTACCCAGTGAGTGGATCCATTTCCAAATAGCAGGTGATAATTTTTTTTTTTTGAGGGCCTACAAACCATATTTTTGATGAGTTGCCGCATCTTACTGCTAAATTCTCACTTGAGTGAGTTTGGCTTAAACAACTCTACACTTGTATACAGAGATTCTGTCAAGTCCAGCTCCCCTCCTTCACTCATGCCATTAGACTGATGTGAATGTCGTCTTCCGAATGCGTGTTGCTCTTATAGATTGCTCGCGAAGCAGAGGCAGCCATCTTTCACAGGCAATTGTTTGAAGAGCTCCGTCGGCTGGCCCCCCTCAACCGGGATCCTACTGAAGCTGCCGCTGTTGGCGCTGTAGAAGCTTCCTTCAAGTGCTGCAGTGGGGCCATTATCGTACTCACCAAGTCTGGAAGGTAGGAGGTGGAAGGTTCTAGCAGGAGTCGCGTGGACCTCAGTATGTCAGGTGGCTGGATAACAGGCACAAACCAAGCTTCTAAATATCTACCTCAGTCAGAAGTACTGTGACTTGTGAAGTCTGAGTGGAGGAGTTTTTAACTATGTTGTTCTCTCTTAATTTTATCTGGATCACAAAGTTAACAGTTAAATTCTTATGCTGCCTTTCCAAAGCAAGTCTCAGGATTGTTTACAGTAATGAAAACTATGGATGTAATTATCATTAATGACTAAAAGCAACATCCAAACTAATTGTGGTGTGGAGCAGATAAGCGCATCAGCCAAGATACGTAGCAGTTAAAATAACAAGTTATAAAAATTGTGGGTTAAGACCAAGCTCATGCTTAAGATACTAAAGCTGGAAGGTTTAGCAAACTAAAAAAGTTTACCTTAAAAACTATATTCAGGTGGGGCCTGAATATATCCGCAAAGGATCTGATCTCAGATCCCCCCCCAATACCGAAAACTATCGATAATGATATCCACTGTTTTGGTCCCTTTTCTGCTCCAGTCACCTCTGGAGCACTTTCTGAGGCTGCACACATCCGCCCATTGCCTCTGCAGGCTTCAGAATGTCTCTTAGAGGCAAAAAAAACAGCTGGTTTTTGGACAAAAAGTGAAAAGTCCTGCTCTCATTAAGACATTATTAGTTGCTTGCTATGCTAAGCAATAGAGTGTGCTGCTCCAAACATGACATAATTCACCTTCCATGAATCTGAGGCATGGAGCTGGATCTCAGAACTGGCAGATCTTTTCATTCCTTATGGGGAGGAGTTGCTCCTAGACACCAGATTGCTTAGGACAGTGGTCCTCAAACTGCGTGAGTTGCGACCCACCAGTTAATGTAATGCTTCCCCTGTCCCTTTAAGGAGCAAGGGAAGAGAGGCAGGAAAGCAACCCCCAGGATTGTGTCCCAAGTGGGAGGGGGGCAAAGAGTGGGTGCTTTCACTTATCTGGTCTCAGTGATGGCTGCAGGGAGCCCAGTGCAGCCCTCCACAGGGCTTCCCGAGACTTGGAATCTTGAAAAGGAGATTTCGCAGAGCACTTCCTGTTTTCAGGAGGTGCATTGCAATCATTGTTTCAAGATTCCAAGCCTCGGTAAGCCCTGCAGAGGGCTGCGCTGGGCCCCCTGAACCTCATGCAGCCCTCACTGAGTCCAAGTAAGTGAAAACACACCCCCTTTAGGGATACGATCCTGGGGGTCGCTTTCCTGCCATTGCCCCCCTACAGACTTACTGAGGGAGTAAAGCTCCCTCAAAGTTTGAGAACCACTGGCTTATGGCTTTCAACCAGAGATAACCAAAGTGGTCCACTGGGAAGTGAAGATTCTTATGGCCTTGGCTATCCTAAAATTTGTGTCATAACCTTATGGGTATGGCCAAAAGTCTTCTGGTAGAAAAACCAGATGTGTGTGCCCCATATAGGTAGAACTGGACTGCACTACAGGGCTCACCTTTAGTGTGACACTAGCATAAGTTCTTAAATGGGTTAATGTGAATTTGGTGTTCTATAAATTTTAAGCACCATGAGATATCCTGTCCACAAGTATCGGGGTCCCGAAAGTCTACTGACCCTGATTTCTGTAAACTGAAGGTGTACCTGAACAACTTAGAATGTGAATTCAAGTGTACATTGTACCTAGTACATAAGTAAATACTTTGCCATAAAAGTCATTTCTGCCCAAAGTTGCATATATGCAACAGGGACCAAATGTGTACATCTATGGGCCAGGCAAAAATGGGTTAATGAAAAGTAGTTTAGCAACACTTCCCTGTAGAAACAGTGACATAAGCTCTATCCACACAAAGGGTGCAGTTGTATAATGTGTGGAAAATGCACTGTGTACGCATGCCATGTGTGGTAATATAAACTTTAGCACTAGAATCAATACTTCTTTGGATGTATTTGATACAAGAGGAGCAAATTGCCCAGAAGTGTGCTTTTTGTGCAAACCCACACTGTAAGCCAGTGATTTTCAACCTTTTTCATCTCACGGCACACTAACAAGGTATTAAAAATGGTCAAGGCACACCACCAGGTTTTTGACAATTGACAAGGCATACCTTGCTGCCAGTGGGGGTTCACATCTCCCATTGGCCCTATTAATAAATAACCTTCCACTAAATTCCTGTGGCACACCAGTGGACCACTCGCAGCACACGGGTGTGCCACGGCACAGTGGTTGAAAATGGCTGCTGTAAGCAGGCAATTTTTAAGCTTCCTTTTATGAAGTTGGATGACTTATGTAATAGAGTAAGAGGAGGAACTAAAGCTGCATACTGCCTGTAGACCATTGTAGATCGTATTGCAGTGGCTTCTGAATCTGCTTGAAATCAGAGTGGGTTTAAGCTATATTGCAAGCATGTTGTGAGGAGTTCGCTTATAAGGGTTCCTGTCAGCCTTTACACTTGACCTTTCTGAAGACATCTGAACTTTAGAAGGCTAATTTAGCTCTGGATTCTGTTTCATCCAAGTACTGGTATGGATTCCTGGAACCACTTAATGGTTTCTGATGCTACACTCAATTCAATTTACTGCATATATTGAATGATTGGCATGAACAACAAATGAAGAAAGATGTTTAAGATCACTTTTCCATGTTGGACTTGAAATCTGTACTGGTTGAGAAGCTATACTTTATCCTATTGGGAGCAGATTGATCAGAAATCTTGCTCAACACTATACCATGCTCAACCCTAATGCGTAGGGTTAATCTTGGAACAAATTTCCCTGGTAGTCTTAAGAAGTACAAACATGAGTACTACTTCCCGTTTCATAGCTGGGCAGTATGATGGGCAAGGGTGCATTTTCTCTTTGACCAAGTTGGGTATTTACTTCATGGTTCCTGTCTTGTTAACAGTGACATGCTTGCAGCAAGAAGCTCCCTGAGCTTTTAGTTGCACATTGGGGGTTTGCACAGCTGCTGCTCAATAGCATGAGGAGCAGCCTTCTGGTGCCTCCCCATTAATAGAAAAGGGGATTTTCCTTAATCTGATAGCATTTAATATGACACCTTAATCTGATGGTCTCATAGCAGTGGTAGTCTCATGACACTTGACCGATGGTTTCTAGTATTAGAAATCCAGATTTTTAGAAGAGTGCAATAGAAAGAATATTGATGAAAGTGGTACTAACCTTTCCTCTTAGACAAGAGGTAAGGGTACCTCCTTACAGTAGAATGTCTTCTGCAGCCCCAAACCTGGAACTTGGGCTAAAGCATATCAAAACTGCACCTGTTCCTGTATATCAAACTATAATATGATCACTAAAAGAAGGAAAATTGCTGGCATAGTCTGTTGCTAGCATAGTCTTCCAGAATCAGCATATTTGTCTCCCCTTAGAATCTGTCTTTTGCGTGTGTGCTTTACTTCGCTGTTGTATGTGGGGTTCACTGTACATAGCTATTTGGCTTAAGATTTGATGGGTTAAGATGAGCAAGTTTACCATGTGTTTTCTTTTCTAGATCTGCTCATCTGGTGTCAAGGTATCGCCCACGTGCTCCCATCATTGCTGTGACCCGTAATGATCAGACAGCACGACAGGCCCATCTCTACCGTGGCATTTTCCCTGTGCTGTGCAAAGAACCAACCCATGATGCCTGGGCAGAAGATGTTGACCTCAGAGTTAACCTAGGCATGAATGTCGGTATGTTATCCTTGACTCTGCTCTTCTATGCTATAATCGTAGAAGAGATACAAAATGCCTACATTTGCATGCAAGTTAACAGAGGTTCTTGTAGGTTTTTTGATAACTGTCACCTCTGTTACTCTGTACCAGTATTTTTATCATTTAGAGGTAGTGTAACAATTATAACTAAAACTGGTTTTAGAATTGAAAGCCCAAGTAAGAGCATTCCTTCAGGTTTGCTTCCAAACCCATGGCACTACTGTCCCAAGGAGTTCTCTCAGTCTGTTAATTCTTCATTCTATAAGGCCTATTCTTCTCACTGTTTTCCTTCTCCTTCCAGGCAAAGCTCGTGGATTCTTCAAGACTGGTGACCTGGTCATAGTGCTTACAGGGTGGCGTCCTGGATCCGGTTTCACTAATACCATGCGTGTGGTGCCAGTTCCATAAACACCAAGCCCAGTAACCTCGTCCCTCTCCTCCTTTCTCACCACTTCTCCCTTGCATTAGACCAGCGATTGCTTGCAGTATTGTCCTCGTCTCTAGAATGGATAGAGACTGCCAAACATCACCAAGTGCAGTCATTTGGGGGGGAAGAGAGGTTAAAATCTAGAAGTACTTGAATTAGTTCTCTGATATGCAAAACCTTGCCCATTTCTTTCCCATTTCAGGCTACCCTGACTTATTTGTTGGGAGCCAGTATAAGACTGCCCAGCTTTGATAACTTGGGCTGCCCAGTGTCTTCTGCAACTTGAGTGTAGAGAAACTGAGAATCCTAATCTGTCTTGACTGGCAGGGCATGTATGCCTTGTCTTTATGTCATAGCCCCCTCTTCCACATTTCTGTAGGTCTGTACTGTTGGGTCTTCACCCATGTACTCCAATTAGGAGCTACACTAGACCATAGCTCTCTAGTTCTTGCAGCATCTCATTAGCTTTGCTGTGTCCCTGTGGGTTTGCAGGGGTTCTTGGTACACTTTAACTTGAACTCTACCACACAACCACATTGATATCTAAATGTACACTCCAATAGGTGGTGATAGAAGGCAACACCTGCTTACCCCAGAAGTACCAGAAAGCCAGTTTCTAAACTGCTGCTGTACTTCTCCTCCTTCAGCTGCTCAAAAGAGTGATGTAAACAAGGTTTTGCAGCATGTTTGCAACAAGATGCCAGGTATAGACTGCTTCAAGTCTGATTATAATGACAGATCTGGCAAATCTCATGTACGGTACTTAAAGGGGCTGAGCAGTGCCCTCAGTTCCATCCAATGCTCTCCCACATTTTGAGCTGCTAAGAGCTGCTTCTGCACCTGTTGCAGTGTTTGTGTTCCAAGTTGTAATGTTTCCCAAGAGCACTATCCTCAATCTGAATAAGTTACCTACTGTAACAGGTGTATTGGATTGTAGAGTACAACTTCGTACATCAATAAAGCAGACTTCACACACCTATTAGTGCCTGTTCTGTTTTGTGGCTTAATTTTCTTATCTGCAAGTTGGAGTGCTCGGGTGTATAGAAAAATGAGCCTTTTCCTTGAACTGTTCTAGGCTATTAGTTTCTATGCAGGCTGACTTTTGAGAATACCCTGTTAAAGGCCAATGAACTACAGTTTGTGTATTTATGTATGGGTCTCTTGTTTGCTGCTTATGTTGATGCTCAACATAACATAGGAAAAAGGTAGCTGCTGTATACATTGCCATGAGCAGAGATTGAATGGATGGTGGAGCTTCAAAGGTGTTGGGGGTGGGGTGGGGAGATGGGACACTATCAGGCATAGCAGGGAAATGCTTGGATGAAAGTAGCTTAACAAAACAGTATGCATCTTGATAAAAGCGCAAAACTAGGTATTTTATGGAGAGTATCCTGTAAAGCTCAAATCAGGATAGGAGGGCATATCTGATTCTTGGAAGTAGGATTTGAGATTTGGTTTCATAATATTTACAAGTTTATACAACTGTTACATGGAAAAATGCAGTGCAAAAACTATACCAATAGAACAGGATAAAATGACCATAGAAATTCTAGCTTTATATTCAGAGCAGATGCTGGAACATTCTCAGGAGTTTACATTCTATTTCTGGGGTTACTTTGCCTGAAGTAGATGCTGATTGTTTAAACATACAGTGCATCAAGGATTAAATTTAAAGGAGGAAAGATTGAATGTGGGCAGCCTCAGGACCAGCTTAACTTTAACATTGCCCTTCAAACTGGGTTGCAAAGTGCACCTCTGAATTCTTCCACCAGAGGGAGCTTTTATTCTAATTAAGGCAAATGAGAACCTGCATTGGTCAAAATAAACGGAATCAATACAGCTATAATCAAATTAAGCCAAAAATTCAAAGGCAAATGCATTGGTTTTGGCAGCTGTCATGCAGCTTCTTATAGGAAGCATAAAACCACCATACTGAAGTTAGAAACAACCCTGGTTAATTCTGCAGGAGGACAATGGTTTGTGCATCAAGCTGCTCTACCAAAGGAACAGCCTGCCAAATAGGTATGCAGCTATGACTGGCCACACAAATTATCTTCAGCATCAAGCTCACAGGTTACTAGTCTATAACCACTTTTAGGATCCCAGTTGTCTGCACCTACCAGTTGGAATTCTATCCTGCTTTAGCACAGGAACAAAAACAACCTTTGATGGCTAGAACAATGAGTGGGTGGGGTCAACTCTTGCAATTTTCATATGCTCCTCAGAGTATGGATAGGATACTTGCTGAAGCTAATCAAGTGAGTGGCATACTTATAAAGTGGTGTTTGGGCTCCCTGAATAGTTGCTTACTAAAATCAAAGTGAGCAGAAAAGGAGCTTAAACTAACCTTATTCTGTTCTCTCTCCCCCCCTCTATTGAAATGCATGCTTAGATACTAGGAAGATTTCCCCCCCCCCCCCCAAAAAAAGCAGTGTACCTATTAGCGAAATGGGAACAGTTTCTTTTCTAAGCAAACTTTAAAATTTTCACAGTTCTACTTCTAAGGCTAGCGCAATCGAGATGTACCCTTGCTCTGTTTCTTGGGTGGTCACCTATCCTCCAGAAGTCCTGTCTTCAGTTTAAACTCTTGCACTATACGGCTTCGTTTTGTTACATATCAGCATTGATATATTACTGTGTTTTCCAGTGAAGCATTGTGAGTGTGTTCTCAATAGTACTGGAGTGAAGTCAGAAAATGCTTGTAATGCAGGCCTGTCCCTCTTTGATGTCTTCTCAGAAGCAGCGCTGGCTTAGCCATCCACAAGGAAATTATCAGCATTCGGTACCTAGAGATGAAAGTATGAAGAGAGAAAAAGCTGTGTAAATAGCACAGTCTGGCTTAAAAATGATTAAGCTGTGTGTCCTGTTAGATTGAGGTTAGGTAAGTACTCAGCTGCCAGGAAAGTGTTTAGGCAGGTGCTACATGTTCTATGCTAGTTATGTGCCTCTTCCTACTGAAAAGAGCACTGCCTATGGCAGAATTACTTACGGGCACCAGTAGTCCTTCACCACCAGACTAGCAATAGTTCTGTTGTATACTGGTTCCTTACAAAATGTTCAGCAGGTAGTCAGAAGGCTCATTCAGTGTGAAAAGCATCCACTCAGCTCCACAGCTGGTTCACAAGGAGGGTGATGTGCATGGGATGTTCAGAAAGAGACAAATATTCCATACTAGCTTCTCTGAATGGGGTAGAAGCCCTTCCCTTGCAAGTTCATTCTATGATCACATTGTACTCAAAGGAACAGAGAAATGTTCTAGAACAGTGGTCCTCAACCTTAATGTCATGACCCCAATATACGCTGCTCAAAACAATAAAGGGAACACTTAAACAACACAATGTCACTCCAAGTCAATCACACTTCTGTGAAATCAAACTCCACCTAGGAAGCCACACCGATTGACAATCAAGTTCACATGCTGTTGCACAAATGGAGTAGACAACAGGTGGAAATCATAGGCAAGTAACAAGACACCCCCAATAAAGGGGTGGTTCTGCAGGTGGTGACCACAGACCACTTAGCAGTCCCTATGCTTTCTGGCTGATTGGGTGACCTTTGAATGCTGGCAATGCTGTCACTCTAGTGGCAGCATGAGGCGGAGTCTGCAACCCACACAAGTGGCTCAGGTAGTGCAGCTCATCCAGGATGGCACATCAATGCGAGCTGTGGCAAGAAGGTTTGCTGTGTCAGTCAGTGAAGTGTCCAGAGCATGGAGGCGCTACCAGGAGACAGGCCAGGACACCAGGAGACGTGGAGGAGGCCGTAGGAGGGCAACAACCCAGCATCAGGACCGCTACCTCCGCCTTCGTGCCAGGAGGAACAGGAGGAGCACTGCCAGAGCCCTGCAAAATGACCTCCAGCAGGCCACAAATGTGCATGTGTCTGCTCAAATGGTCAGAAACAGACTCCATGAGGGTGGTATGAGGGCCCGACGTCCACAGGTGGGGGTTGTGCTGACAGCCTGACACCGTGCAGGACGTTTGGCATTTGCCAGAGAACACCAAGATTGGCAACCTTGCCACTGGTGCCCTGTGCTCTTCACAGATGAAAGCAGGTTCACACTGAGCACATGTGACAGACGTGAGAGAGTCTGGAGACGGCAGGGAGAACGTTCTGCTGCCTGCAGCATCCTTCAGCATGACCGGTTTGGCAGTGGGTCAGTAATGGTGTGGGGTGGCATTTCTTTGGGGGGCCGCACAGCCTTCCATGTGCTCGCCAGAGGTAGCCTGACTGCCATTAGGTACTGAGATGAGATCCTCAGACCCCTTTTGAGACCATATGCTGGCGCGGTTGGCCCTGGGTTCCTCCTAATGCAGGATAATGCTAGACCTCATGTGGCTGGAGTGTGTCAGCAGTTCCTGCAAGATGAAGGCATTGATGCTATGGACTGGCCCGCCCGTTCCCCAGACCTGAATCCAATTGAGCACATCTGGGGCATCATGTCTCGCTCCATCCACCAGCGCCACGTTGCACCACAGACTGTCCAGGAGTTGGCGGATGCTTTAGTCCAGGTCTGGGAGGCGATCCCTCAGGAGACTATCCGCCACCTCATCAGGATCATGCCCGGGCGTTGTAGGGAGCTCATACAGGCACGTGGAGGCCACACACACTACTGAGCCTCATTTTGACTTGCTTTATGGACATTACATCGAAGTTGGATCAGCCTGTAGTGTGTTTTTCCACTTCAATTTTGAGTATGACACCAAACCCAGACCTCCATGGGTTGATAAATGTGATTTCCATTGATGATTGTTGTGTGATTTTGTTGTCAGCACATTCAACTATGTCAGGAACAAAGTATTTAATAGGCATATTTCATTCATTCAGATCTCGGATGTGTTTAAGTGTTCCCTTTATTGTTTTGAGCAGTGTATAAAGCATGAGGC
The DNA here is from genome assembly GCF_035046505.1 of Tiliqua scincoides. Lineage (NCBI taxonomy): Eukaryota > Metazoa > Chordata > Lepidosauria > Squamata > Scincidae > Tiliqua > Tiliqua scincoides. The sequence continues at coordinate 15,453,712 of NC_089828.1, forward strand.
TTGGAACCCACCATCAATCCTGCCCCCCTCCTGGGACTCTATCCAACCACTCCCTGTACACTGTCCCAGTACTGTTTACTGTAACCAAATGTTGGGAAACGAGTTACCATGAAGCCTAGCACTAGTGAAAGCTGTTTTAGCACAATTACTAAGTACCTGAGCAGGATTGGGATACTATCTTCTGGTACCTGAAGGGGTACCTCAGTTGCTTTGACCCCACAACTGAATCTTTGTGACCACATTGGGGTCCGCATTTGTGCAAAGACCAGAAGTGGGCTGTGATTTGAGCTATCTGCTGCAACACAGAGGCCCACAGAGAGAGCTGCGAGACTCCAGTGACACTCCCCAGGCACACTGAAAATAGCCTTGCTCTTAGTGGCACCATAATTGCTGCAGTGCCATTGTGGCTGCCCTGTCACAACTTGGCATTGTCCCAAAGTCCAAGTAGGACTTTGGGAACCACTGGTATATGGATATATATTGGCTTGAAGCACATGGCTGTAATACCATGCAGATATTGACCAACTTAGAAATTAATTGTCCTTGTGTTAATAGGCACACAATTCTGTAATTATAATACTATTCCATATTGTATAAAACCATTCTGATAATAGGAGAGGGAGCTCTTTTCTCCAGTAGTCACGTATTGGCAGCAGTTCAAAAATTAATGACTACTAAAAAATCTGAGTAAAAAAACCAGACAATATTCTGTAAATATCTAAGCAATAAACATCTGCGGTTATTAGAAATTACATACCTTATCATTGGTTCAGTAGTATATTAAGACAGTCAAATGATATGATCCAACATGGTCTTATAAGGAAAATGTTTCCAGAAAAGAGGCAGGCAGCTTATGATTGTATGTGTGTTGTGAGTGTGCATGCATGTATATGTCCATATGTATGTGTACCCTCTGTACTTGTACCCATATGTATGACTCCATGTGAAAACTTAAGCTTATCTGGTGTTAGAAGAATATTCCTTCCCTGTGTTTTCTCACCCGAATCTTTCCCCCACTTCTGAGATAGCTTTTTTGTTATCCTTAGAGATTAGCAAATGATATATCCTGTCTATCAAAGCTGTGTTTGTTTTGGATGACATTAAAAGGAGGACACTGGAAGGAGAAAGCAAATTCTTTTCTGAAGCTTTCACAGGGATCCAAGCTGGCTCTGCATTCTGAGACATGTAGAACATCATTAGCTGTGCAGGAGGCGACATGGGCCATGGGGATCACACCTGCTCTTACAGGAAGCTCTTAAGGGATCTCTTAATGAGCAAGGTGCCTGCTTTCCAGTTTCCGGCAATGCGGCCTGCTGGTTTTGTAAAGGCAGGGTGGTATCACTTGAGCCTGAAGAATTATCCTCAGAAAACTTAATGGCCAGAGAACAGGTGATAGGTCGAATCAGAGATCACATGTATGTTGCCATGTGTTCCCTTAACAGCAGGATGTGCCAAGTGCTGTACATGATATCTATAGGACACACTAATAAGAGAACTAGTTGTGCACATCAGTTTGAGAAACAAACATGAAGGAGGGAGCAGAGGACTTCATAAGATCCAGGTAACTGGCCGCAGACACCGTATTCTTTGGATCTGCCGCCACAATAGACTCTCTGTCTTGCAGCATGCTGAAAATATCAGTAAAGGGATCTGGCAGAAATCCCAGACTCTGTGGTTATTGTCACAAGACACAGACCGATTTGAGTGGAGGGCCTCAGCTCCTATTGTCTAGGCTCAGGTTTGCCATGGGATGAGGAGAAACAGCTGAGGCCACAATGCTCTGTACATTTACTCGGGATAAGCCACACTGAATACATTGGGGTTCACTTCTGGCTAAACATGCTTAGGATTAGGCTTCTGAACATCCAAGTGCTTGAATTAGGGCCCGATCCTATTCAATTTTCCAGTACCATTGCAGGCGTGCCAATGGGGCATGCATTACTTTCTGCGACGGGGAAGTAGTCACAGAGGCTTCCTTAAGGTATGGGATGGAGCCTTGGGGTTGCAGCTGCACTGGTGCTAGAAAATTGGATAGGATTGGGCCCTTATTCTCTGGTATTGGCATTCCCACATGCTGATCACCTTTGATATGTAACTTCCAAACCACTTAGGAGCATGGATCCAATGGAAGAAGGGTAAGCACCAAGACTGACACCAGATGAAAAAGATCTGAGTTGATGAATTTTATGAATTGTGAAGTGCAGTCCTCTGCATGTTTGCTGAGAAGTAAATCTAGCTGTTTAGTTGAGGGGGCTTCTGGGTAATGTGGGTGCATTTCCTAGAAATTAACGATTAAACCATGGGACTTGCTTCTAAGTAAACATGCAGAGAATTGGACTGTTTGTAGATGAAACAGTTATTGCATGCTTTTGCATAGAAAGGACACAATACAACTTGAAACAATACAAGGGACAGCAAAAGCATACTATTGTTTTAAGCTAGATCATTCACATGTTGCAGCAGCCACCAACATAAGAGAGGTAGTATGAGAGAGGTGTGTGTTTTGGGGGGGGGGGGGTTCTCTCCTAAAGGATGCATGCTATGCACAGTTTTCTTTTTTCCCCCCAGTTCTTGCAGTAGGGCCCAATCCTATCCAATTTTATAGGGCCGGTGTAGCTGTGCCAATGGAGCATGAACTGCATCCTTTGGTGGGGAGGCAGTCACAGAGGCCTCCTCAAGGCCTCCTCAAGGTCTGGGGACATTTGTTCCCTTACCTTGGGACTGCATTTGAGCTTGAACCAGTGCTGGAAAGTTGGATAGGATTGGGCCTTATTGTGTTTTTAGAGCATCTGCCACATGTTTAACTGGGGGTACCTTTTTAGCTGGTCAATATGCTCTGAATGTATTAATTTAGCCAATTAATTTATTAAATGCTGCAGGTGTAGGTATTCTCTTTGGGCACTTTCTTTCCAGCTGAGACCCACCCTGCACACTATACAAAGCAAGTGGTAAACGGAGATGGCAGAACTCTGGATTGTTCAGGCTGCAGTCTGAAGTTGTATTTTAGAAAAACTTGTTTTTCCCATGCAAAACACAAGTAATATGTGAACAAGTTGGAGGAAAGGTTTTGTGCAGATTCTTCCCTGATCTGCAGCATATCTCGGATGTTTTTGGCATGGGGAGGATTCTAAGATATGACTCCACACCTGCAGCCTGAAATGGAACAGTCCATAATTCAACCACCTCAGTTTACCACACTGCATAATGGGTTGAATGCAGTTGACTAGCAAAACAGCAATAAAGGCAAGATTTAACAGTTGAAGGCAAACCATGGAACATAAGAACATAATAACAGCCCCACTGGATCAGGCCATAGGCCCATCTAGTCCAGCTTCCTGTATCTCACAGCGGCCCACCAAATGCCCCAGGGAGCACACCAGATAACAAGAGACCTCATCCTGGTGCTCTCCCCTACATCTGGCATTCTGACTTAACCCATTCCTAAAATCAGGAGGTTGCGCATACACATCATGGCTTGTACCCCATAATGGATTTTTCCTCCAGAAACTCGTCCAATCCCCTTTGGAACCTCCCAAAGGCAACCAGAAGTGTTCAAAAAGGAGTTTTAAACAACAGATTTCCAAACACACACATGGTATGTTAGTTACAATGCTTAGGATTACATGTACTGTATCAACAGCCTAAGACACCTCACACAACGTAGGGTGCAATCCTAACTCACTTTCCAGCTTTGACATAAGGGGAATGCAGCTCCGAGGTAAGGGAACAAACATGCCCTTACTTTGAGGTGGTCTCTGTGAGTGCCACCCAACTGCAGGATGCTGCATACGACCCATTGGGACAGCTATGCCAGTGCTGGAAAATTGGTTAGGATTTGGGTCACACTGTTCCTAGATGTTAGGAGGTCTGTGTTACTTTAATCTTTTTCTTAGCTCCACAGTGAAAGCATCCAAACTAAGACATTGCCTGAGAATGGGTAGAAGAACCCGGAAAAGGCAGGCAGGCAGCTCACAGGGAATCCTGTCTGGTACCCTTGATGTAAAGATGCTTAAATAGACTTGAGCTAACAAGGCTCTTCTTTAATTAATGGCCCCTATCCTTGCAGATGCCTTTGAAGTAAGGATCTTTGACAGGCACCCTCTTTTGACTCCGCTGCAATTAGCAAACCACAGAATGATTTTATACTGGCAGTGCAGAGACATGAAGTGAAAGTTCTTTACTAGACAAGGGAAAATAGAATCTATATTAACAAGGCATCGTTAATGCTCTCACATCCATTGGTAAGGCCTAAGTCAAGGGTAGCTCATTCAGGAAGCTGAGTGAGCTGGGGCCTGCTGCTCCCAGGCTTCAAACAGGAAGAGGGGACTACAGTGGAAGAGAAAGTGTGGAAGGGAGGGGAGGCAAGTGACGGTCTAGAATGTCTCAGAGCAGGAGTGGGACAAGGAGGAGTGTGAGCAGCTCCTGGGCTACCAAGTGACCACCGAGGTCTTAGGGCAGCCCTGATTGAAGCTGCTAATGCTCGCCAGATTCAGAACAGACAACAGAACTTCACACAATGCTTAATCAGTGCAATCAGCTCCATTCCACTTGATTGCTTAGCCTTTAGCTATTAAAAAACACCTCAATGAAATATATTTAAACCAAATTTGAACAGTAAATTGCTTTGCAAACATTCAGATCTCCGTGACACAAATTCCAGTTGTGCCTTGGCAAACAGCAATAAAAATAAATGGGGCAACACTTAATTATCTGAGAGTCATGATTAAAAAGTAGACTATCTTTTGAAGAACAGATCACTTATCTCTCTCTCACACACACATAGTCAGCAAGATATTTTTTCTTACATCTGGCATTAGTGATTTGCCATAAGCAAGGAAGATTCTCAGCTTGACCAGTCTCACGATGACAAAAATACTGGTTCTATGGGATTTCATTTTGGAGGTTCCATCAAGGTCAATAGCTAGATGATATATCCAAGTTTAAGGCTGTAATCCTATGCACATTTACCTGGAATCAAGTTCCATGGACGAAGGCAGTCTAACTTCTGAGAAAACACATGGAGGATATATGTAACTGCAATTATTGCATATGCTTCCCCAGTTTACTCCACCTTCAACTCCCTTATCTTCCTCTGTTGTCTCCCTTGTGTCAATATCTAGAATGTAAGACCTATTTTTTCAGTCACTGTAAAGTACCCAGTTCATTGATGATAGAATAATAACAGCTAAGAATGGCTGTTGATAGACCTATCCTCCACGAATAATTTCATGCTCAATTAACACAATTCACTGCCCCAAGACCATTGAGTATTAGATGGCTTTAAAAGGGGATTACGTATTCAGTTTCTTGGAGGACAGGTCTATCAACAGCTGTTGATGATAGCTAAATGGAATCTCTGTGCTCAGAGATCTCCAAACATTGGAGGGGGGAGGTTCGGTGGTAGCAGGGTTATGCCTTTGCACCCTTTTTGCATCTGGTTTGGCTGCTATAGGAAAAAGGATTCTGAACCAGATTGGCCACTGGTGTGATCCAGAAGGGCCTTTTCCTATGTTCAGAGGAGGAAGGAACATGTACGAAGAGTCTCTGTTCTCATCCTGCCTTTGATCAAGGCTGGTGTTACTTTAATGCCTGGGTGCATTTGCATGCCAAAGTGGGCTCAGCAAGATTAGTATTGTGAAAGTTAGTTTCCATGGCAGGTGCCCAAGGCACAGGGCTGGGGTGCTTGTTTATATCAGAGGAATGAAAATAACGTGCATAATGACAGGTTGGACGAATGAGAAAGTTTCTCCACCCTGTGCTGGCCTTGTGGGAGTGCAGCAGAGTGCCTGGCATTGGCTTATACTCACAGGTGGGAATGATTAGCCAAAGTACGCATGCCAAGGCCTGGCAGGGAGGGTCACAGCACCACTTTTGAAGCTGAGCTGGAGAGGAGGCAATACCGTCTCATCCCTTCACTGGGATCTGCAGTGCATTAGCCAGTGTGATGTGATGTGACTGCAAGCTGCTCCCACCTGAGGGCCACCTAGAAATCTGAAAAGCTGGATCAACATTTAAATTCAAATAAACAGAGCGGCAGACCTACGCTCACTTACCTGGCAGTCCTTTCTATTGAACTCAGTGGGACTTAGCGCTTCTGAATAGGATCACCTTTTATTGGGCTGCGTGGCAGTAATCGTATGTCCCCTACTGCACTTACTGGATAGTTGTAAGAACCATGGAACTCAGTGGGGTTTACCAGTAAACACGTATAGGATTGAGCTACATCATAGCAGTACCTGGCAGTACTAAATGCATCCTATGCATTTAGAGGGGAGAACATCCCATGGACAGGGTAACCAGGTGTCCTCTTTTTTAGCCTCCTGCCCTGGAAAAGAACTAAAATGTCCTCCTTTTCCCTGTGATCAGGCCCCTGCAGGCAGCACATAGCCTTATTGTAATTAATTAATGAATTATGTGTAATATAGTTTTAAATTTAATAATAAGTAATATAGCGGTGTTTCTCAAACTGGGTTGGGACCCACTAGATGGGTCATGAGCCAACTTCAGGTGGGTCCCCATTCATTTCAATGTGCATTTTATTTTTTAGATATTAAACTTGATGCTACCATGGAATGTGACTGCATTTTGGGAAATGTTGCAGAACTGTACTTTGAACAGGCAACTATACACAGCAGAACCTCCAAAGTTGACCACCTCTCTATAATAACCACCTCCTTAAGTTGACCTAATTTTCACAGTATGGACAGACACTGCATATACACTATGGGAGACCAACCTCTCTATATTGATCACCTCTGTAAGTTGTATCTTGACCACTTCGGCCATTGCACAGACCAATGCACAGAGTATTAATTTACCCTCCATAAGTTGCCCACTGAATGCGATACTGTGGGCCTGTGTTTTGTCTGGTTTGTCCCATCTTAGAAAAGTAAGAAGCCACGCAACAATCCCTCCCCTACATCTGCTAGCGCATGTGTGAAAGGGTTTTTATAGGTGGGTACACTGTATATAGCCGACAGACCTGTGCCAGCTGCTGATTGTACCTGGACATGTACCAAGTTTGCATAAGGTTGCTTGTACATAGATCCTTCTGGAGCACTTCACAATCCCTTCTGGTCTTCACCACTCAGAAAAGTTTAGTGTCATCCACAAACTTGTCCACCTCCCTGCTTATCCCTGTTTCCAGGTCATTTATGAAGATGTTGAAAAGCACCAGTCCCAGGACAGATCCTTGAGGCACTCCACTTTCCACCTCTCTCCACTTTTTTTGTCAATTGCCCATTGACACCCACTCTCTGTTTCCTGGTCCTCAACCAGTTCACAATCCATGAGAGGACCTGTCCTCTTATTCCCTGACTGTGAAGTTTTCTCAACAGCTTTTAGTGAGGGTCGCAGTGCTAAAATGTTTGAGAACCACTGCGATCTAGTGTTTAAATGAGTCACGTGAACTCAGTATGTGAGTGTTCTTAGCTTTTATTTTGTCCTGTCCTACATTTTTCTTGGGAGTCCTACATTTTGGGTGCCTGGTCCTCTTTAGTTGTGGTGGTGACATCTGGCCCCCCTGCCCATGGAGTTCAGTGGGGCTTACTCCCGAGTCAACACGCGGAGGCTGGGGGTTGGGGAGGGGGTGGCACACCGCAAGACACCCAAACCTGGTCTCGCCTTTCCAGGGCAGGCACCCCCTCCTCTGCCAGGCTCGCCCCTTTAAGAGGCGAGGCTGCGCTTCCCTCCAGCCACCCCTCCCTGCTCAAAAACCTGAGGGCGGGACATTGGGATGGGTGGCAAGCCCGGGTAGCCAATGGGAGCTGGGGGATGGGATAGGGTGCTGGGGTGGGGGCTGGCCAGGGGGCGGGGCTGGCGCCTGCCGATCTCCAGCTGCCGGGAATGACGGCTCCGCGGAGGGGGGATCGCGTGGTGGGGCCGCCGGGCAGGTATACGGGTTGCATCATCCCTGTGCAGGGCGCAACGTGGGAACGGGGCAGCAACAGCAGCGGCGCAGTGCGCGGCTGGGATTGGAGAGCGGGGAGGAGGGATGCTCCAGCCGGGGCTTCCCCGGAGGGCTTCTGGGCCAGGGGCTTGGGAATTGGGGGGCACCAGCAACCTCTGCCCAGGACCCCACCTGTGCCTAGGGAGGGCTGGGGAGGAAGGTGGGCTGGCTCTGCCCTTGACCCTGGCTCCCTAAGCGAGCCCCTGATTCCTCTCCTCTCCCCTTTCTCTTTCTTTCTTTCTTTCTTTCTCCCCCCCCCCCCCCAGCGCGATGGGACGGATGCTAACTGGGCTCTCTGGGCTCATGCACTCGTCTGGGTCGTTTTTGGGTCAAGACAGCTGCTCGCCTAAGGGTTAGGAGGGGTCAAGGCTGAGTTGGGGGGTTCCTACACACCACAGCCAGGATTTGGCTTGCTGGTGCACAAAGCCTCCTGAAGTTGCATCACTTGGCTGGGGCAAAACTGTACTTCTTTGGGGTGAAGTCTGGCACAGACTTTGCATAGTCCCCCCACGCCAGGCAGAGGATGTGGAGGACGTTTGGGCATCTGGGGTGTGGGCGATAGGTCTGATCCATTTACATTGTCCATCTTCCCTCTTAAAGTGTGGGGCAAGGGAGCCAGAGTCTGTTGCGTTCTTAATTCTCATCCCTTGCCTGGCAATGCTTTTTCCTTTTGGGTCCCCAGCTGCTGCCAGAGTGGGCCTTCTTCTCAGATCCAGGTGCACGTGGCTTGCCAGGAATTTTTGACAAGGTTGACTTTTCAGAAACCATCCTGTGGATTTAAGAGCGCACCCCTTAACTTGTGTTGTGCCACAAGAGGTGTCTCTGCAGGGTGATGGTGGGATTGTTATCATCTTGTACATCTCGTGACTACAACTCCCCTGTGAGGTAGGACACTTTAAATAACTAAAGCTTTATTTTTGTCTGGGAGGTTGTGAGGTGACTTGTCAGAGGCCACCTACCCAGCAAATGTATTTGGAATTGGGTGGCCAAGATCTAACTCCCAACACTGTATGATGAGGGGGAACTTGTTAAGAGAGGTGCTGATGTCTTGATTCTTGGGCTTGGGCCAGGTGACACTCAGCACATCAAAAGAGATTTGGAGAATGCTGATGGTATGGACATTCAGGTGCTTGGCTTGTTGGAATGGTACTTTTTCTTTGGGGGGGGGAGAGAGACAGAAAAGTGTTCATGGTCTAAAATTCTCAACTCTCACCAAAGAAGTCCAGAGGCTTCAAGGCAGTACTGTGCTGTCCAAATGCCCGTTTCCCACTTCTGAGGATTGCATCATGTTGAGCATGTGTTGGGCAGGAAGAGGTTGAAAGGCGGATTTGGAATCTGCGGTTTCTTGTAATTTCTCCCATACACAGTCCTGACTTTGCTGCTGTTCCTGAATTAAGCTGAAAGGGAAGCAAATACTGCCTAGGTTTTGGGGTTCTGGTTCTCCCAACCTAACTGGAATAGACAAGCAGTGGATCAGCTTGTTTTGCTTGGCTGTAGACGCATCAGCCTTCTACAGTAAACTTATCTCAGGTGGGGCTTTTTATAAGTTCTGCACGTGGTGAATTAGGCAGCTGTCTGACTTTTCTCTGAAATCTGGTGTTTGCCCTTCAGTGGGCACCAGGTAATCCTACGATGCCACTTTTTTCTTGTTGTGCATCTTTCCTCTCTGTGGGTTTGATCAACTGATCCGGGCTGATCCCAGGGCTTGCTCTTTTCAGCCCACTGAAGAAGCTCTGTTGTATTATTTTGGAAACTGCCCGATGTGTTGGGCTGGGTGACTTGGACAGAGACTGTTGGGAAGCCTGCAATTCCCGGTTCTAACAGGCCCTGCATTGTTTACTTTGCACTATTATATATCTATCTTTGCCAGTTAGGACAGAATGTCTGATTCTTCCCCCCTTTTGATTTTGCTACACTTGGGCATGTTAATTATTCCCCCCCCCCCATTGGCTGCTTTCTTTGGAGTGGAAAGTCTTTGCAGTGACTTAGGCAGGAATATGAGAAATCAGGGCATCACATGACCTTGAAGTTGGGGGAATGCCTAGTGGCTTCAGCTTTTCAAGCTGTTTGCATGTTTTCAACCATGTTTGGTTTTGGCTCTTTGCTGAATGTAGCTCTGTTGCTGTCACAGAGTCAAGAGGCTGCCTTTGGTTGGGCAGTGGCTGGGCAAGCTAACAGCTAGAGGCTGGGGAATATATGCCCCCCCCACTCCCACCTTGGGTACTGAGATGATCCCCTTGCTAAACCTGCATAATCAGTTCACTTGCATTTCAGAGGTACTACTCAGCTAGCAAGTTTATAAACCTGAGCTGCCTCTTGCAGTTCAGGGTATGTAAGGGCAACATCTGCCTGCACCAATACTGATAGAGATACTTTCTTAAATGACAGTTTTTAAAGAGGTATGTATCATTAGTAATTACACCATGAAGTAATTGCTTAGGATCTGATGGTGGAAGGCTGAATTTGTGTGTGGATTATAGCTTTTTGGAAATGCAAAGGTGCTGGAAGATGTCTGTCATTGCCCATAATATACATGTTCTTTTTTCCCTTCCTTTGTAGTCTACCATGGTCTTAGGTTAGTCTGGTTTTGTAGATCTCAGCTGTACTTAGGAAAGGTAAGAACTAATTCCCGGAAGCATCAGAGGCACTGCTGCCAATAGACATGTATGTTTCGTGTGACTGTTCTGGATGCCTGTTGGGATTATGGCCATGATTCACACACTCTTTCATTCCACCTCATTCGTAATGTCTAGAGTGATTTTAGAGCTGTTTTTTAAATTAACACAAAAGGTATATGAAAGAAGGTGTTCTTGAATTCCTAAATAAAAACAAGAGCAGTGAAAGGCAATCCCTCTTGCCCTCTCTGAGCAATACTCTGTCATTTAAGAACTTTTGTGAAACATTTTCCTTAGGAGTGAAATTGACTGGACCAGAAGTGGCTTGCCTGCCTGGTCCAGTTAATTCCATCAGTCCCTTAGCTGCAGTTAGGACAAACCAAACAACAGTCTTTTGACCTTGCAGTGAGACGCCACCCTTACTCAATAGCGTTTTGTATGTTCTTTGAGGCCCCTGGTGGGCCACTGAGATATTGGAAGCTGGAGTGGTTGGGTCTTTGGCCTGGTCCAGCAAGGCTGCTCTTTTGTATAATCAAGCTGCCAATGCTTGATCAGATCTACTGGTGTGATAGCAAGTTAAGAGAGAAGCCACTCCCCAATGGAGTGTATGTAGCCTGGGAAGTGAGATTAATAATAATAATAATAATAATAACAACAACAACTTTATTTTTATCCTGCCTTTCTCCCTGAAGGGACTCAAGGCGGCTTACAACAGGTTAAAACAGATTAAAAACATAATTTAAAAACAAATAAAAGCATATTAACACATATCATAAAAACAGCAGTCAGATAAAAAGTAGTCAGGTAAAAAGAGCATAGAGCAGCAAATCTTAAAAGAATCAGGCCTGTAACGAAGTATTTAAAAAATATTAAAAGATGTTGAAAAGATGTTAAAAAGGCAGAGAACTCAGAAGGCTTGTTTAAACAGAAGGGTCTTCAGGATCAGGAGATGGATATCCCCTTTCACTTCAGGTATTGCCTCTGGAAATATATGAAGCTGCCTTGGGTCCATCTAGCTCAGTACAGCTTGTGAACTTTTAGTTGAAAAGCGGTATATAAATACTGTTAATAATAATAATAATAATAATATAATACAGTCCATCACAGAACTGTGCCCCATGGGCATGGGGCAAGATATGGCTTGCCTAAAGCGAAGCCTTTATCTTGGATCAAATGCTGCATCCTTTGCTTTGGCAGTGTAGGGGGAGAATCGTGCTGTAGGGTCATTGGGAAGGTGATTTTTTTTTGTGCCAATCTGTCTGGGAAGAGGTGAGTTAAAGAAAAAGAATGAAGCATCAGCAATAAAGATTGAGAAGGCAGAAGCAATAATGACAGAAGCTTGTGACCACCAGGCACATATATTTGTTTGTTCTTCTCTGATCCTTAGTTAAAGAACTTTCTTAAGGGAATTAAAGCAACTACCAGCTTCATATTTTTTCCTTTTTAATGCAGCCCTTTGAGCTGCCTATTAGCTGATGTTCTTGGAATGACTGCATGCAAGATATTTTCTGTGCTGTGCCTAAAGAAGAGTTCTGTATGACGAGAAAGGTTGCTTTCAGGGTCAACACTTTTTCCCCCCCTCTTGCAGTTCCTTTTGCAGAAAGAAAGTGTAGCTTTTTGAGCCACTTTCTCTGAACCTGCACGGACCATTTTGAATGGATTGCAGGTCAGATAAAGGAGGCATGCCTGCCCCAGTGCAAGGACATGAGGTCACCATCGAATAGGGGCTTGCATTCCTGGGGATGTTCGAGCAGGCTGTGTGCAACCTTCAGGACTTGATGTGGGCATTCTTTAGCATGCTTCCTATGGAGGCTTGACTATACATGCACGGACAGGGAGTGACTGATTGGCATTTTAATCAGGTCTGTCTCAGGCAGGCCTTATGTAAGCTGCATTGATGCACGCATGGAGAAGTCAGGAATGGAGTTCAACCCTCAAAGAAAGCTTCACACGTGCAAAGTCAGCCGATGGGTTCCTCTTTCTCAGTAGATCAGTGGTTCTCACACATTTAGCACCAGGATCCACTTTTTAGAATGAGAATCTGTCAGGACACACTGGAAGTGATGTCATGGCCAGAAGTGACATAATCAAGCAGGGAAATTTTTTAACAATCCTAGACTGCACTCCTACCCACATTTACCCAGGCGTAAGTTCAATTTACTATCATTGTTAAAAGAATATACATAGTAGCTTGTTCAAAGTACAGGTCTGTAACATTTCCCCAAATGCAGTCACATACCATGATAGCATCAAGTCTAACTTATTAAAAATAATGAAATGAATGGGGACCCACCTGAAATTGGTTTGCAACCCACAGTTTGAGAAACACTGCTCTAGATGGCTTGTAGTAACTCTCCTGTCCTACCTGGGGCTACCAGGGATTGAACCAAGGACATTCTGCTTGCATAGCACGTGTGCTACTGCTGAGCTATCCTCGGCCCACAAAACAACAACTAAACCTGGGGACAATCAACCCAAATCATAATCTGACTTCAAAAACGCACACCATATTCTCTTAGCTGGAATCAGTTAATCTGATATTGGAACAGATACTCTAGCCAAAGCATTCCTCTTATTGTTATCAAACTATTTAATAAACTGTCTGGCTAATAAGGTGTGGGAAAGTGCATGGCTTATTGTTGTTCATTCACTGCAGACTGGTATTTTTGTTTTTATAAATAATAGTTGACTTTTACATTCTTGATGTGGGGAGGACATTCCACAATAGGATGGTGTCACCAAAGGGGCCTTCTCTTTGGCAGCTTACCTCTGAAGCTGGGAGCAATGAAACTGGGGCCATTGGGGATAAACTTAACAGTGGGCCCAGGTTTCTGTGGCTGCACGCAGTCCTTCTGGTTTTGAAAGAGATCTGTTGTCTGGGACCAAAGTTGTGAGGAAGTTCTTCAAAACACTTATTCAGGCTGACTGTTGAGCAACCTATTTTGATTTCCATCCAGCCTAAAGGAAAGTTCTGAAGAACTTGGAAGCTTGATCATGACTTTGTGAATTTTTAGGGAGTCCGTATAAATGTATTATCTGGCTTCTTCTTCTTCTTCTGGATTGACATGGGCTGCCTACAATTTTTGATTGTTTTGGGCGGCTGTGCAATGGTCTCCATGTAGGAAACTTCCACGTGCGAAGCAGCTCTGAAATTCAGGAGCTTGCAATAAGGATGGGCATTTCTGGGGCTCTGCAAATTGTTCAAGGTGTGTGCCAGCAGCCATGAGGCTGACAGCTGTTGGCCTCGTAATCAGGATGAACTTGGTTCTAAAAAAGGGGGGGGGGAAATCTGCCTGCCTTTAAGCCTTGGTATCACTCTGCTGTTCTTGGTATTGTCACATGAGTTAGATCTGGGAACTGATGAGCTTGGGAAAATTTGTGCTTTGGGAGGGAGGGGTGTGCATTTTGGGGAAAAATCCTTTATCAGTAGCAAGACCTGTCACCACATGGGATTTGGGGCACAGAGACAAATGGAATGTATTGAAGCATGCAGAGTTGGTCTGTATCTGGTATCTTCGCACAAAGACAAGAAGTCCAAGTTTGAGATAACGACCAGATGCAAAAGTGCAGGAGGCAAGTGGAAGGTACTGAGACAGCAGAAGTGGGTCTGATGGGTGCGTGAGAGGAGATGGTCCTGAGTAATAAAAGCCCTCCGTGACAAGACAAAGTTCACATAAGAACGTGAAGTGGGAAGCTAAAAATATGCCATGTGGGGGAAGGAATCTATGTGAAGCCTATACAGAGAATCTAGTGCAATTGTGCTACTGCAGAGAATGATGAGCAGACAATCCTGGAAAGTAGAACAAGTCCAGGCTAAGAATGTATTCAGTGTGGGGGGCAGAACATGGTGTTGCCGGTCTCTTTGCAAAAGGATGCTAGTGCAGGCATTTAATGGCACCAAACTGAGAAGTGGCTGTCTGTGCTCTTGCTGAGCAATTACAGGTCATAGCTAGGACGAGCAACAAGAAGGTACTTTCACACATGCCTTGCAAATGATTATTTCCTGGGACATCACCCCCTCTAATTCACATTTATTTTGTTCACACCTACAGTCTTCTCCTACTTTACAAATCCCCACACCTGATTTGATCCAGCTAGTGCGAGAGCCCTGCCTGTAAAAACAATAAAGTTAAACAATGCAACTTTGTGGTAATATAGAGCAACTTGTTGGTCTACAGACATAATTTTCACTTTGGGTGTGAGGGATCCTGGGTTCAGTTCCTAGGCCAACTTGTACATCTGGCCTGTACCTGGGGAATAAGGGCCCCATCTTAACTTGAGAGAAAACGTAGCTTGGTGGTCGAGCACCTGCTTTGTCTGCAGAAGGTTCCCAGTTTCATCCATGGTAGCATCTAGGGCTGGGAAACACTCCTGTCTGAAACCCAGGAGAGCCACTGCCAGCCAGCATGGGCAATACATACAGTACAGGTATTGGGCTAGGTTGTTTGGACTCAGTAGAAGGTAGCTCCATATGTTCATATTGGTGAAAGGATCATGCACTTTGTCCACAGGTGACTCTCAAAGGGCATGGAAGTTTGAAATGCCATCACAAATCTTGTTGCTTCACCCTGAGATGAATTAAAAAGTGGTTTTCTGCATTTAGAACTAGTTAAAATAATTCATACATATGGAACAAGAGAGTCTCCAAGGGGCTCTGCATGTAAACATGCTTGCAACGCAGTCCTGTGCGTGTTTACTCAGAAGTAAGTCTCACTGTGTTCAGTGAGTCTTACTCTGAGACCATTGGGCATAGGATTAGAGCCGTAACACTGTCTACCATGAAAAGGTCAGCACAGGTGCTGGGATCTACACTGCATCAGCCTATTGGGGTTTCATAGCTGTGAACATGTATAAACCTACCGCAAGCCGCTGAGTGCTGAAGTTTTGTTCTGCATAAAATTCACCATCTACCCACACGCAGTGACCTTGTTTGGTATATGTATACATGCAGATTTTTTTTTAAATGCCCATGAACTGGGCTGTTCCTTGGCCAGTTTTGGCCCAGTAAAAGTACCCTAAAAGAGGAGAACTGAGTGCTCTGGAGCTGGCTGCCAGGGCTCCCACAATCTTTATATTGCCACACTGATTTTACTTGGGTAGAAACCTGGCATCGCATCCCAGCTCTGTGTTGGCTTCTTGCCTGGGAAGGGAGAATGAACCTTCTGTGTCCAGGGGACATACCTAAAATTGAATGGAGTTATCGTGTTGTTTTAAACTTTTCTTTCTTAGTACCAGGAACTAGGATGGTATCCAGTGCAATTTATATATTTGTATACCACCCTTCAAACGGAAGCCTCCCATTTCATAGGCTGTTCATTTTAAGCAGAAGGAAGAAAGCTTTTATTATTCCTCTCTCCCTGGTTATTTATTGGCATAAAATGTTGCAGCAGCCAGTCCTGTGACAATTTCCTGACCTGGGTAGACTCCTGCAGGCAAGGCCCATCTGTGGTGGTGAACCAAAATAGCTGGATCAAATGTGCTCTGAAGCTTTCTGTGCTATTAGGCAGAGAGTGGGAGCCCATCTTGGGTATCAGATATTTGGGAACCATTAAAGGGCAACTAGTTGCCAAGGTGTTAAACTTTTAATTCCTATCCTCCCTCCAAGGAGATCAGGGTGGTGCAAATGGTTCTACCTTATTATCACAAGAACCTTTTGAGGTAGGTTAGGATGAGAGTAATAACTGGTCACCCAGTGAGCTTCATGAGCAGAAACCCCTGGGGCCAAGTCAGACACTCTAACCATGGCAAAAACCTTGTGCTCATCCTACATGAGCAGTGTATCTTAAGTGTGTGTTTGGGAAGTCACTGATTCAGATCTTGCCTCACCCATGTGTTCCCTGGATGGGGGCATAGACAGGCCACTGTTTTCTGAGCCCTAGCTCATACCTGTGATGCAGTGATACTGGCTTACCTTACAGGGCTGTTGTAAGAATTACTAAGAAAATATACTTTCTGCATTTGGGGAAAATGACATATCAATGCCGAATAAAAGGCCACTGTTATGATAGACTCTCCCTCCCAATCCCTGCTGTGCTGACTTTTTCATCAAGAAGTTTCAATGGATGTTTTGTTCTAATGCCCAGATCAAGTTGTCTTCTTCAGGCACATGTCTCTTCAGCTCTCCGTGCCTAATCAGATTGGTTGTTGATGTGTGAGCTTCTTGTGTTTCCTTTGCCACGAAGAAGGCTTGCTGGAAGCAATCTGAATTGATTCAGGTCCAACCTAATCTGTGACCCTGCAAGCCCCTTGAACGTTGTGTTGTCTCCTCCCTCCTTCTTGTGGCGCACGGTACTCGATGTCCTATGTGTTGGCAGTGTCTGGCTTGAGGGTAAATTATGTGCATCCCGTGACCAGTAACTAGTTAGCCCTTTGAGAAGGGGATATGTATTCATTGCTTAGTGGTCTGTGCACGAGTCTCAGAACCACATTTGCTCTGTTCAAATTCCACTTTCACATCTAGTAAGATATAAGGTAGTACTGTAGGAAGTCACCTTATTCAGAGTTAGACCCTTGAGCTAGCTTGGTATTGTCTACATTGACTGATCACTAGTCTCCAGGGTTTTGGGCAGAGGGTTTCCTCAGCCCTTCTTGGAGGTACCAGGTGTTAAACCTGGGACCTTCTATGCTACCAGTGAGCTTTGACCTCATTCCCATGGACTGCCTTCTCCTGTATAAACCTACTTGTGCCCTGAATCAATCTATGGAAACTTTGTTTGTGTTCATCAGAACTATGGGTGATACTGATGCAAGGTAGGAGCTTGCTGGTGGTGACACAAAGTTTGTGAAGTCCTCTTGCCATGGAGGAACATCTTGACATCTGGTAAAGAATCTTTTTATTATTTAAGTGCTGGATAAGGATAGTTTTATTCAAGGGGTCATTGCAGGGGTGGATGGGTCTGTTGAACTTTGCTTTCTTTTATCTGCTTTGATTTGTACTGATTTATTTATTTAAGGACTTTAATCTGTTTATATTGTTTGATATTGTTGTTGGCTCTTTTGTGGACCCGTACACAAACAGAATAGAACAGAAATGGTCTAAGTAAAGTTTTTGGTGCATTTTCATGGGGCCGGATTT
The DNA here is from genome assembly GCF_035046505.1 of Tiliqua scincoides. NCBI lineage: Eukaryota > Metazoa > Chordata > Lepidosauria > Squamata > Scincidae > Tiliqua > Tiliqua scincoides. The sequence goes on from NC_089828.1 coordinate 15,471,350, forward strand.
GATCCGGATTTGGGCAGGAGGTCTGGTCTAGAGGGTAGAGCCTCCGTCTGCCTGAAGATAACATCCACAAGGTCGCCAGTTCGAGGCCACTGGCACCGTGCGACCTTGAAGCAGCTGACAAGCTGAAGCCGAGCTATTCCATCTGCTCTGAGCGTGGGAGGATGGAGGCCAGAATGTGAAGCCAGATCGGAATGAAACACCTGGACTGTTGTGGTTCTTGAAAGACAGAACCTTCTTTCAATTGTAAAAATCCCTACGGGGATTTAATCAGCCTGCCTATGTAAACCGCCTTGAATAAAGTCTTGAATAAAGACCAAGAAAGGCGGTATATAAATACCTGTTGTTGTTATTATTATTATTATATCCAAGGATTTCTGGTTGCAGATCCCTACTATAAAACACTATTTCTTCCTGCAACCAGTGGCTTAACCATATGACCCTGTGGAAATTCATCTGTTATTGGTCTTTGAGATCCTGAAATGATTTTTTTCTTTATAATGCAAGAAGGAGTTATGCTGGCAGCTCTATAATCTTTATTTAACAGATAAAGAGACAGACCAGAGAGGGGGAATTTGTTCAAGATCTAGGTCACAACTTGGTATGCAGGAAACTGGATTGATTTTAGAATTGCAGCTTCCAAAGGAAACTGGGGGTTGCCTGGTCTTACCAATCTGTACTCTCTGCTTCTGGCAACCCAGAGGTGGGTGGGTAGTGTGTTCGGCACTTATGGCTACATGAGAGAGACTAGCTTCAGCTCCCTTCAGCTCATCAAATGTGCTCACTTTAATCATGTCACCCATGTAAGAAGTCTATGAGATTCATTATCATGGAAGCTGAGGGTACTGGCCGTACTTCTACAATGGCTTTGTTCTGAAATTGTTGCCACAAATGTGAAAATGGGTGTGAGTTCTTTCAGAGAATTTGTGCTTAAAAAAAAATGCTTCCCCATTCTCTAGCATTTTTCCTTTTAAACAGTCAAGTGTTTTGTTGCACTTCAGAGAGCTAGAATCTGGAAGCGAGGTTTCTCAAGATTCGACCAGTTTTAACAGGAGTATGGTGGGGGAAGCATGCTGGGTGCTCCTTATGTTCTCGCAGATGGCTTTGAAAGGTGATTAGACGACTTCAGGGAGGAGAGCGCTAATAGCCATAAAATCTGTATTAAACCTCCAGGGTCAGATGCAGTGTACCTGACGTGCAGAGAGAGCCATTGCCTTCAAGGTGGGGTGGTGTGAGGTGGCTCCAGGGATTGGCTGGGTAGGTCACTGTCCAAGGACTCCCCTGGATGAGCTGATTGCTGGACCCTCAGTACCAGCAGCAGTGGTAGTAGCCAGTGTGCTGTCAGGAGATGGGCAGGGCACCAATGAAGGATTTTGCCTCGGGACCTCCAGTAACTTGGCATTTTCACAGTTTCCAGTGCTGTTTTGCTTCTGGGAGGCACACTGCTGGTGGGTCACTGGGGGTACTGGGATGCTCAACCTTTGGTCGATCCAGCAGGACCCTTCTTATATTCCCGTATTTTATATCTGAAGAATGTCCTTATCTTGTTACGTTGTAGATCAAGGAAGTCCACCTCGTTTCATACAGAGGGCTCAAGTTGGCATTCATGGCCTGCTGAGGTCCAGAAATGACATCATTAAGCAGAAGGTGGCCGGAAATAAGCACTTTTGTTCTCATGTAGAAACTCATTAGTTGCAAATGACAGAAGAGAAAAGGTACAAATCTTGATCATGTTTTCAAGATGTGAGAGCGCCCAGTTATCAAGCTGTGAGAACCCAATTATAGCAGGGGGACACATGGATAAACTGCTTCTGGGGGCTGCATTTGGCCCACAGGGCTTGTGTTAGACACCCCTGTTGTAGACCAGGGGTGCCCAAACCCCGGCCCTGGGGCCACATGTGGCCCTGGAGGCTTCTCAATGCAGCCCTCAGGGAGCCCCCAGTCTCCAATGAGCCTGTGGCCCTCCAGAGATTTGCTGGAGCCCGTACTGGCCCGATGCAACTGCTCTCAGCGTGAGGGCGACTGTTTGACCTCTCACATGAGCTGTGGGATGAGGGCTCCCTCCACTGCTTGCTGTTTCATGTCTGTGATGCAGCAGAGGCAGCAAAGGAAAGGTCAGCTTTGCTTTGTGCAAGGCCTTTTATAGGCCTTGAGCTTTTGCAAGACCTCCATTCATTCATATAAGTTCATCTTTAATATATTCATTTATGTAAACTTATGCAAATTTATTCAAATTTTAAATGTAAATTAATTCTTTTTTTTCCCCCTGGCCCCCGACACAGTGTCAGAGAGATGATGTGGCCCTCCTGCCAAAAACTCTGGACACCCTGTAGACTATAATACTCCTTCAGCCTTCTTCCTCTTCCTATCCTAGCTAGGAAGGATTCGACTGCTGGTTTCTCTGGGCCTCTGTGCTACCGTCTCCTGTTATCTGGAGTGCTCCCTGGGGCATTTGGTGGGCCGCTGTGAGATACAGGAAGCTGGACTAGATGGGCCTATGGCCTGGTCCAGTGGGGCTGTTATTATGTTCTGTAATATGATCCTCTGCCACATCTGAATTTGTTCTGGAGATTCTGTTGTCTTGTTTGGTTACGCAGCAGTCCTACTTCCTTCTGCTGGCTGTGAAGGTGAAGTCTGTTTGGGCTGTTGCTTGTGGAAATATTCACCACAAACACAATCTGGGCTTCACAATCAGGGTGGGAGGGTTCAGCAGATGGAGACACAGCAGAACTTGAGCACAAGCTGGTGCAGCGTGGTGGTGACGGAACTGAGCTACAAATTGGGGGGGGGGGGGAGGAGAGTCCTTAATTCAGACCTCACCTCTGCCACAGACTGATGGGGTATCCTTGAGCAAGTCATTCCCTCCTGATCTTCGCTCACCACGTGCAACATGGAGATAATAATACTCATTTACCTTACACGGTTGTAAGAATTACAGCAAGCTAGTACTTGTGATGGGCTTCGAACACATGAAAGTGCTATGCAAATGCCAAGTGCTGCATTACTAGTATACTGAATCCTTGAGATATCAGGTCTTGTGGACTTCCTGGATAGTGCGAGTACAGATTCAAGACCCGACCATGTTGCTTCACAATCTGCACCCCTCTCCCTCCTACCCACCCCCACCTTGTGAACTGAATGATTGCTTGCATGTCAGTGTCTCACTAACGGGGACTTCACACATGAGTAATTCATCACGTGATGACTAAAGTCATGATCGTTGATCCAACGCCACAGTTCAGACTTCGAGATTTGACTTTTTTTGTCGTTAGCATATTTGTATACCTACCTGCCAATCCTACATTGTTGTTTACTGTTCAAAACACACTTCAGCAGCCGCTGCAGGGTGTACAGTGGCAGACTGTGGGCTTATATGGGTCGTGTGCGTGTATTACCACCCTGTGCACAAGAGGCAAGAGTCATTTAGTTATTTGATTTTTCTCTGTAAACCGCTTTGTGAACGTCCAGTTGAAAAGCGGTATATAAATACTGTTAATTAAATTAATTAAATCTCCCCATCTGTCTCTCTCTCTCTTTCTGAGTTAACTTCTAGAAACCCTCAGGAGCGAACAGAACCACAAAGAATAAGATTCCGAACAATCTGAAGAAAGCAAAAGGCAAATCAGGGGCAGTGACTTTGCAGGATCAGGTAAAGCAGGGACTGTCCCTGGTAATAGAGAAACTGTTGGGACAAACTGCAGTATAGAGATCTAGCACTCAGGCTAAAATAAGGACAGGATTAGCTGCTGAACTCCGTAAAGAACCAGCAATGGGCTGGTCACCTTTGCAGCTCAGGTGCCTGCTGGTGCAGCTGTGGCCATGCTTGAGTTCTCAGTGCCGGCAGTCCTCATTGTTCTTCCGACCACTCGAGTTGGAATGCGGCTGCTTGCAGGGGAGCGCCTTCAAGAGATCACCTTGGGGCTGCGGGTTTCAATACTGACCGGCCAGGAATGCACCCTTTTTCAACTGCCAGCTTCCTGATTCAAAGCCTGTTTTTTTTCTATAACCCACTTAACTTGCTGGCTGGAGTCTCAGCAGCAGGATCTGGGGAGGCATGGAGCATGTCTCAGCATGGGGCAGGTAAGGCATGCTGCTTGGCAGGGTCTCTGCTCCAGAAGGGGTGTTCTCTTCCTCCCACACTTCATCTATGTGTCATAGGTAGAGAAAGGAGTGAGTTGGGGCCGGTTTGCAGGAGAGATTGTGTTTCAGAAGGACTGAAGCTTCTAATTGGCTGGGGCAGCAGTAAGTTTAAAGTTGTGGAAAATCAGCAAGAGTGTATTTTTTAAAAGTACAAGGAGGCTGCTGATTGGACTGGTTTGGCCCCTGCACATAGACCAGGAACTGAAATGTATTCATTTGTTTAAACGTTTGATATCCCACTTTTCCCTCTGAATAAATGAAGCACTAGGTCTCCTCTCTTCCCGTTTAGAGAAGAGGCTTTTGCAAAGATGCAGCCAAGCTGGCTTGTGTTGCGTGCCTGTGAACAATGGGGTGATTTTGCTTCTGAGTTGGTCACAGGGACCCCCTTAGGGGTGGTGGAGTGAGCAAGTTGAAGGAGCGATCCTGCTCATCTTTCTTCACTCTGTTCCTCTTCTCATCAGGAAGCCGACATTCTAGTGATGGAATCCAGCCTTACCCAGACTGGCAAATCTTTTCTTTTATCCGCTCTTGAGAAATCCTAGCTTAAAATACGACTGAGCAAATCTCTGCCTTGTCTGATTCAGTGAGAAAATCCACTTAAGGCTTTGCGTCTCTCTCTCTCTCTCTCTCTCTCTCTCTCTCTCTCTCTCTCTCTCCATACCGAAGTGCTGGTAATGGTGTAGAAAGAAGAGACATGCTCAGCCTAAGGGAACAGTTGGCACTGGGCAGTAATTTCAGGACTGGGGTTGAGGGACCTTGAGAGGACACTGAACATGGGAACCGCAAGGCCCAGCTTGCTGAAATGCCAGGCCCTGTCACTGTTTCTGTGCCTCTCAGACTGATTTTGTCTGTTGGGTTTTTGCAGGGGAGGTTGGTCTGTGGGTGGTGTTGGGTGCATGAATTAAAAGCACAGCAGAATCCCCTGTGCTACATTGGGAGGGGGGTTGTCCGGGTAGTGCACTTACTTTGAGCTGTGGTTGGCAAGGATGCAGGCCAGACTGGCAGCTTCCAGCTCTGGCCAGGGCTTGTGCGAAGTTTAGACAAGACTTTGCCTTCTGCTGAGTCAGATCTTTGGCCCATCTACGCTGCCTTGGCTGAAGCTCCTCAGGGTTCCAGACAGAGGTGTATCCCAGCCCTACCTGGAGATGCTGGAGATTGAAGTTGGAACCTCTCAAGTTTTTGCATTTAATGGTTACTGTCCTTAACTGGCACAAGGAGGGAGTCTGCTGACTTGACCTCAGCTGTCCTGGCTCCCAGAGGGAGAGGCAGTCTTTCCCTTCAGAAATGCTAGTCTTGGGCCATAAAGGGCTTTAAAGGTTAAGACCTACGTCACTGGTGGACCTAGAAGCAGGAAGAAACAAGGCTTTGTTGCATTGTAGATTTGGACCATATCGCCCCTGCTCCGCAGCACTGGCTCTCAACCGTCTTCACCCTTGGGAAAGTCATTCCTTTGTTGTTGCTGGACTACCAAACTTCTAAAAATAAATGGAAATATTAAGCTTCAAACCAGGAAATCAGTGTGTGTGGAAAGGCTGGCTGTTCCACTGCAAAACAAATTTCTTCCTCTCCCCCATCATAGTTTTGCTACTCTTTTTATACTCACTCTCTCTCTCTCTCTCTCTCACATTTGAGTCATTGTGGTATAGTGGTTAGAAGCATCAGACTGAGAGTGGTTCCAGTCTCCCACTAATCCATGCAGCTCTCTGGGTGACTCACTGGGCCAGCCTACCCTACCTCTCTAGGTTGTTGTGAGGATAAAAGGGGAGGGGGTAGTGCTGCCCTGAGATCCTTGGATGAAAGGGGGAGATATCAATCAGAGGTGGCCTGATGAGGCCTTTCATACAGCAGTCTGGAGGTGGTAGGGGGTGTCAATCTCTGTTCTCCTACTTGCCTCCACTGTTACTGCTCCTTTCATGAATTGGAAAAGGAAGAGATGGAGGGAGGGGGTTGAACTAGAACACTGGAGAGTGGAAGGGGCAAAGGCTGGCACATTTGTGTGTGGGGGGCAGCATTTAGCAGGCCATCTCAGGTGGTCTTTGGGCTGGCCCTGATATCAATGCAATAAATAATTAAATATGAAATTGTCTCCTGCTGAATCTGATTGTTGGTCCATTGAACTCCTTGTCTTCACTGAGTGGTAGTGACTTTCCAGAGTTTGGGCTCCTAGTGAGCTTTATGGATGAAAGGGAAAATTGTAGCATCCCTAGTCCAGCACAGTAACCACAACACCACAGTGATTCTAGCTGACATAGTTATTGATGCTGCATATGTGCCACTTTCCCTTTTCCTTGACTGATCTTTTCCCAAACTCAGAGCAGTTGGTTGGCTACTAATGCGCTACCTAGGAAGGACCTGAGGCTCCCCTCCATTGTGTCAAGGTCTCTTATGGCCCAATCCTATCCAGCATAGGAGCAGTGGCAATGTCTACTGCTTCATCCTGTGCTACAATTGAGCAGGTTTTACGGTGTTTGTGACACCCAGCACCGGCACAGCAGCAGTGGGGTAGTGTAGGATTGGGCTATTACTTTGCAGCAAAGCTCCCCTAATCCACTGTCCGGCTTATCTGCCTGTTGTTGGAGCACTTGCTTTGGAGACATTGCCCAGTCTCTGCCCTTAGCCAGATGTATCCCAGTAAGCAATGCAAACACCATCCCTTTCTGAGAGAGGCTGCATGCAGAAAGCGCTAAAGGGGCAAGAATGTAACCTTATGTTCGTTTGGAGCTAGGCTTTCATCACTGTAATCTTATTTACTGTATTTCTAAGCCACTCTTCTTCCAGAGCACTTGAGGTGGTTTACAGTTTGAAAGAATGGCTTATAACCTGATACAGAAAGATTTGGAAGGGAGAGGAAAGAGGAAAGCAAGCAAATGAAGGTAACCAACTTTTCCATACCGATGACATAATGAAATAGCAGTATAACCAGGTCACTGTAAAACAGGGGTGGCAGGCTTCAGGCCTGTGGCAACAACTTGTTTTTCACCATCACCTTACAAAGCAAGGTCCATCCAAGTTGGAGCTGGATGCAAATTGGTAGCTCAGGGGGCAGAGCCAATTACTCACTGCACCCCGCGCACTAGGGTGACCTACGCATACTATGTATCTCTTCTTGTGTAAAACAATTCAGAATTATCCAAACGAAAAACATCTTCATCTGTGACCAAAAATAATGAAAGGATGGCACCAGAGAGATTTCCCTGGGGGGAGAATTTGACAGGTGAGATGTCACAGTAGAAAAGCTTTGTTTCCAACCCTCCTCACTTGCCCCATCTTGGAACAGGACCTTGTGGCAGAGCCAATGGTATTAAAGTCTGGAGAGAATTATGTGGGAGAAGGTGAGTTACCTGCCTCCCTCTCTGGCACCAGCGATGGTTCCAGATTTCCCAGGGATGGAGCAAAACACATGCAGTCCTTGGAAGGCCCCCTTCTCCAGACCACATGTTCCAGGGGAACAGATAACAATGTCAGGTGGCCAGGGCTATTCTTGTACTCGGCGCTTCCCATGGACAGCCAGTTTGACGGAGGCACAAATGATTGCTTTGGATGTGTATGGATGTTTGTGCCTGTCCACTGGGAATGCAGAACAATCTATGGAAATAGCCGAACTGTGTGTCCCTCTTTAAAGCACAGTGGAGCCTCTCTTGTGGTTTTTGTATCCTTTTACTTGGGAGTGAATTTGGAATTGAGGGTTTGCTGGGGTTTTTTCCCTCACCTTTCGTTTTAGAAGGCAATGTAGGCTAATCAAAGGTCATGTGCCTGTACATAGTGAAAAGGGAAAGGTCTTATTGTGAAAAGGCCTGCATGACTTTCTGTAGACATTGGCTCTCCATGGCTCTCAAAATAGCTGAAATGCCTTCCTTGCCTGTGACTGCTAAAGAATGTGGATAATGGTGCCTAGGAATCTGCAATACTTACAACAGTGGCCTTCTCTTTCTCCCTTTCTTTCCACTCCTACCTTAGCCTGCAAAATGCTGTTTGTCAATCAAATCAATGTCATTATTGGACAGAGTGGCCCAAGTGAGCTTGTTCCCATTTTCTCCATTTCCAGGATGAACCAAACCCCTCCTGTCGCCTTGACCCTGGGAGTGGTTAAAATAGCAACAAAGCTGACCCAGAAATAGCAGGGACATTTCCAGGAAAATAACTCAGTGCTTGAGATCAAAAGCTGTGTGACCTTCTCTCTCTTTTTAAACCGCTCTCCAAAGCCACAGTGTAAACTGTGCCTTTTATCAATGGGTTTTCTGCAGAAGACTGTCCTGATTGCTCTGGTCTTATGTGTTTAACCCAGGTCGCAGAGGATAGGAGGCATGGTGTTAGGCTAAATACCTTATGTGTGGTTGGGACTGGGGTTGAAACCTGTTTAGTGCTTCTCTTGGTGATTCCATTTTGGTGCCCGAGCCCTGGCCACTGCGCATGTGTACTGGAAGGAAATGTAGCAAACAAGTTGGAACTGGCACTCATTGTGAGTAGCAGAGGCCAGTGCAAAGCAGTACATAGTTTGTCCCCCACCTTTGACCTCACAACACCCCTGTGAGGCTGAGAGTGACTGGCCCAAGGTCACCCAGGTAGCTTCATGGTTGAGCAGGGATTTGTTCTTGGCTCATCCAGGTCTAAGTCCAACTCCCAAACCACTACACCATCCTGGCTCTTAAGGAGGTGCTGCTGGTTGATCAAGGTTTGCAATGGAGCATAGAGGAAGAGATGTATGGTGTACTGTAGTGGAAGAAAACAGAAAAGTGGCAGCTAGTGGGTGTGGTTCAGCCATGCAGATGATGGCCAAAGAGAAGGTTCCAGATGCTTCAGCAATAAGATGTTGCCTTGCTGCACTCATCCGTGCAAAGTAGCATGTGAGAATGGGGCTGTAGCTCAGTAGTAGAGCCAACCGGGACTTACAGAAAGTCCCAGTTTCAATCCTTGGCATGTAAAGGTAGAACTGGGAAAGATCCTTGTTGCTGCCAGTCAGTGCTGGCAATGCTGGACTAGCTGGATCAAGGGTCTGACTAAGTATAAGGCAGATTTTGTGTTCAATATATGTTTGTAAGTATAGTACAAGGAGATGTCTCTTTAGGAAGCTTTACCTACCCTGAACTAGCTTATGCTCTGGAGCAAGGGCTGCTGGTTTGCTCAATGGTGCCCCTGTCCAGAGTATTGGTCCCTGATGCTGCCACCGTCCATTTTTAGTCATCCCTGGAAAGTCATGCCACTCTTACCTTCTCTGCTATTGTGACAGAACTCTCCAGAAATGTACAATGTGAGGGCTTGAAAGTAAGAGGAAGATTTGAGTGGTCCAATCCCATGTCTTTTTGAGGCAGGGTATGTACCCCTATCGGTATCTCCAGTGCTCATCTCAATATAGTCTCTGTTTTATTGGTTGTAAGCTAAAAATGACCCCTGATCTAGACTTACCTGACTAATTAAATTCACGGGACACAAATGAATCTGGGTCGGGAACATTTTGCCCTCTTGAAAGGAAGCCGAAAGCCCCCAGAGAGAAGGTTTCACTCTCTGTAACCTACCTAAAGAATATTAGCCACCTGTGCTAAAACAGCAAAAAGGCACTTTGCTTTTCTGTATGGTGACCTAGTTTGACAAAAAGAGAGTGAGCAGAAAATAAGTTATTGAGGTGAGCTGGTAGCCAGGAGAACAATTCAAGGAGGTCCTAAGAGGCAAGTGTCCAGATGCTTCAAACTTCAGTATGTCTTGTGCTACTCTATTTTTCAGCAAGGTGTGTGCTTCACTGCATGGCTTAAGCACGACATACCTTATTTATTTCCTACCTCTCATCCAGGGAGCTCTGGGTACTGTTCTATATTTGCCACAACAACCCTGCAAGGTAGTAAGAGAACAATGCTGACTTGCTCCTATGTTAAGTTTCATAGCTGAGTTGGGGATATGAACTTGAACTTCTCCTTCCAAAATCAATGTGTAGCACGTGTATCGTACTGGCTCTTGCTTTTCCTTCAGGGACTGTCTGTTCCTTATGCCCCATTGCAAGCCTTGATCAACCAGTAGCATCCCCTTAAGAGCCAGGATGGTGTACTGGTTTGGAGCTGGACTTAGATATGGAAGAGCCAAGCGCAAATCCGTGCTCAGCCATGAAACCTACTGGTGTGATCTTGGGCCAGTCCCCCTCTCTCTCAGCCTCACCTACCTCACAGGGTTGTTGTGAGGACAAAAGGAAGGGAGGAACCAAATACACCACCCTGAGCTCCTTGAAGGAAGGTTGGTATAAAAATATTAAAAAAAAAATAATAATACTGCTGTGTACCAAAACCGGGCATGGGCGCTCAGAAGCTCCTTGGTGGTTTCTCCTTCCTCCCCAGACATTAGCAAGTCTGAGCAATAGCTGGAAATAAACAAACAGATGGGCCGGCTGCAGTCCCTGAAGATTTTTGACCTAGTTTTATTATTGCTTATATAGCACCCAAGCTCTGTGCCTGTGTCAGCTGGCTCACGTGATTTGTACCTGAAAATTGCTCTTGCAAATTGCTCTTGCATCCTGGTTTCCATTCCACTTCCTGGTTCTTAAGTGTGAAAGTTTAAATAAGGCACCCTTTTGTGACATCCTTTTGCCTTTTGGCTTGTCTGTTGGTCTTTCAGCAGGTATCCCCTTGTGCAATTTGGAGAGAAAGGACTGACCTTGCAGAACCGCAGGTGTTTTCTAGTCCTGTGCAGAAGGTTCAGGGTCCCTTTCAATTTTGCACTCCCTTGGTAGGAGGGGTCATTGCTCTGTGGGAGAGCACAAGTGCCTTGCATGAAGGAAGGTCCCAAGTTCTATCCCAGGTGACGGGAAAAGTCCCTGCCTGAATCCCCAGAGAGCCTTTACCAGTTAAAGTAGATTATGGAACTATTTATGGCTGGATGGATTTATGGTTTCATTCAACAGAAAGCAGTCTCATGACGTTTGTATGTCCAAAGTTTCGTGTGTGCGAGAGAGAATGAATACACAATTGTAGGGATGTATATGTAATGTGAATCATCAACATGGGCAGCAGTAGGTGAGCAATCTGCTGATTGGGCAGGGGACTAAAAGCAGCCTCCCCAAGTTTTGTTTCCTTCTCCCCACCCCACTAGTCAAGTTGTTCTCCAGGGCCCTGGGGACTTGCATGGAAAGTTCCTCCTCTCCTACTCACCCCTAGCTAATTGAGTTGGTCCCAGCAGCCCTCTGAGTATAGAGGAACAAGTCTCATATGTGTGACAACATGACTCTGAATCTTTGGCTTTCTTGGTGATATCCTGCGGAGGGACTTTGAGAGTTGTTGTGAACTCTCAACATGTGCCCTTGCTGATCCACCTTCTGTTGTCACCAGGTGATACAAAAACCCTATTTATAGTGGTAGTCTTGCTGGCTAAAGTATCTTAAGCCTGTGTGGTGTGGGAGCCACCACACATTGGCAGCAATCAGCCACCCATTGGCCCATGTGGTCACTTCTTCCTGGCATCAGTGGAACAGGGTGGGAAGCAACCAGGAAGTAGTTCCTGTGCTGCTGTGGTAACCTTATGACAATGCCACCCTTTTCTGGCAAGATTCTTGTGCTTTGTGAGCTACGTGGCAGGCAGAAATACCAGCAACAGCCACTAGAAAAGATGCCATGCTGGGGTGAGGAGGAACAATTGCTCTCCCTCTGCTAAATGTAAGAGGGCACCTCATTGAAAGGTGCCTCTTTGCCCAATTGGTAGGAAGTGTAGACCTCTCTCCATCTCCATGATGGGGAAAGCTGAGCCTGTTGAATGTCTGTAGGTCACACAGTCAAAGCAGCGAGAGCCCTGGAAGGAAACAGGTGGTGGCTGGAGGATCCTTCAGCAAAGTCACAAAAACCCCACACCGCCCACACACTGCAGCATAAATATCACCACTGGCTAAACCTAATGTCTAGTTCTGTAGCTAGAGCAAACCTTTGGTCCCCATAGAATTGTGATCTTAAAGGGCAACACTGCCACAGACTCATGTATTGTTCCTTCTTTCCCTGGACCTCTTTCTCTGCTGTACTCTCCTGTGCCATTTGGTGTGGAAAAGGCTAGGCCTGAATCTGCCTCCTTGGCCTTCCATTTTTTTGTGTGGATAGTTTTTTTTTTCTCCAGGAACATGCAATTGTGTGAGCCCCCACTTGCAGCCTGGAAATCTACAGCCCAGTCACAATGCACTACCTCATGGAGAATGAGGCTCTGTAGCTCCACTCCTCTGCTGAAGGGCTTCCTGTTTGCTTCAGTGGAAATCCCTGAGGCCCTGGTGTGTCAGTCAAAGTAATCCTTACTACACAGTATAAACCTGTTCTGCTTTAATAAAACACCAGCCTGGAAGGAAAGATCCCAGGATTCTATTTGAAAGTCTACAAGCTCTCCCACCAAGGAAACGCTTCAAATGGATTGAAGTCGGCAGATTCATTCTGCCCAGTGAGTTATCTTCAGTTCCTGGGAACTCCAGATTTTGCCAGTGACACCTTCTGAGCTGAAAAGTCAGTGGTTGGTGCAACTCTGATAATCTGGGGAAAAGGAAAGGGGAGGGGGGAATGTGTTGCTGCTGTTCAAGCCTTATATCTTATCTCAAATCTGTTTACAAGATATCCTGTATATAGGCACTGTTGCAGCTTCTGACAGAATCAGTGCAGATAAGGGGAGACGCTCAGCTTCTATTGGCCAAAATGTGCTTTTCGTCAATGGTAAGCTGTAGGTTAAGAACTTGATAGCCCTTGTTGGTCAGGTGCTGCACACATCTGAAGAGTTGGGTGGTTCAGAGACTTTGGGTTATATTTAGGTGACTGTTAATGTGAGTTGAGAACCAGGTGGAGATCTCTTTGATTATGCCAATAATTGGGTGTAAAACTGGGGTTCTGAACCGACGCAGGATACTCAATGAGGCCCATGTCTTTAGCACAGCCATTTTCAACCACTGTGCCGTGGCACGCTGGTGTGCAGCGAATGGTCTGCAGGTGTGCCATGGGAGTTTGGGGGAGCGTCATTTGTTAGTAGGGCCATTGGGGGATGTGAGCCCCACACCAACAGCATGGTGTGCCTTGTCAGTGGTCAAAAAGCTGATGGTGTGCCTTGACAACTTGATCACCTTGTCAGTGTGCCATGAGATGAAAAAGTTTGAAAATCACTGCTTTAGCAGAGCAGAGTGGGGCTTGATGTTCCTTCATGGCAGAGTGATTCTCTGGCCGTCATTCTGTGGACTGACATAATGGGACAGAAAGCAAATTGCCACCTCATGCATTCTCTTTGTACTCTGGCAGGTTGTTTTTTTTTCCAATTTTGCTCTTTGGGCTCTGAATTGCTCCTCTCATGGGATTTCCTATTTTAAGCTCAAGGTGGACATGGAGAAAAATGCGGTGAAGAGTCGAAAGGACATAATTGCTTGGTTTTGTGTTTCGCAATTGCACGTTGAGGTACTGAGGCCGCATCTGTGTGACTCTTGCTCAAGAGGCTCTGGATGCAATATTTTCAGTACTTCCTTCTCTGTACGTGCGCAGAATGCTTCAATGAGCTTAGCTTTAAGCTAGGCCCTAGGCAGTCCAGATGTCTGAAATGACTGCAGTGGCCAGCAAGGCCAAGCAACTGCATGGCAAGTGTGGTGCGATGGTGTGTCTGTGTGTGTGTGTGGGGGGGGGGGGTGTTTGCCTTTCCTCACAGCAATTTCCACTGCATTAAAGACATTAAAACAGCTCTCAGTGGGGAGAATGGTCAGTTGTAGGTTGGGTATGTCCCAATTTTCTGCTTCTTTGGTTGCAGGGTAAATTTGCTCAGCCTCTTGTCCCATGTGGAGACCTCTTTCAACTTCATGAGTGTGTCTGCAGATTGTTGGTGGAGATTTCTTGTAGTTGGAAAACTGCAATGTTTGAGAGGAGGGTTCTAGTCTGTTTCCTCTCATGTGCTAGCTTTCTACATACAGGGATCTTGTCATTGTCATAAGGATCACTGAGATAAAAGATTCTCCAAGAACACTACATATAACTGTGCATTCAAAATAGTATTTTTTGGGTGTTTATTCAGCCCTCCACTCCCAAATGACTAATATTCCTCTGCACTGGCCACTTTCCTCTTTTGGGAGGTCTGGGCACTTATCTGTGGGAGCAAGACTTGCACTTTCATGAGCTGGACTTTGCCATGAGCTGGATCTTAAGACCCTGCTAATGCAAGCCTTAAAAAAAAAAGTCAGGGTCTACACCTGCAGCAAGCTAAAGCGAGAAAATCCTGAAGGGACTGGGAGGGCTGTGCCATTCAGGCTGCAGGTGGGAGAGGGGGATACGATGTTTTGAATGCTCTCCTTGTAAGAGACATTTGCATGGAACTTTGCAAATATATATACAGTACACACACATTTTATATACTGTATAAAATGTTCCATGCAAGTAGAAAAGAGCACAACAAGGAGAAAGCAGCTGACCCAGTTTGCCATGCTAGCTTTTTACTTGCATGGATTGTTAGGTGATTGTTTTTAACGTGGGGACCCTTTGCCTGCCTCCAGTCTGAAGTGAATACTGTCTTGAAGATTTTGCCGCCTCATTCTTCTCCCTGTTTCTACTCAGTCTGTTGATGTTGCTATCATGGAGAGATGAGGAGAGTGTTGTTGAGAGCGTCTCAAAGCTGTTGCCTTGCAACAGGAGAGTAGTAGACCAGGTTGGCTTCACTTGGGCAGAGGACTTGCAGCAAGAGGACTGACAAGAGTTTGTCTGGAGTGTGTGAGGCACCGCCTTCCCTCTCCTCCCTCCCCACTGAAGAACTACTATCTGAACAGTTGCCGTGTTCTGGTACTGGACCCTCTTTCAGCACTTCTCTGTTGCCGAGACAGATGGATGGCCGCCCCTCAGATCTCCATCACTCAACATTTTCCACCTGAGTGGTGGCTTCAGCAGGAGAGAGAGGAGTGTCCTTGACCCTTCATGGAGCTGTAAGTCCCAGAGACCAAAGAGCTATCTTTCCCCCTCGTGCCTTGATTCTGAGAAGGGCTTGGAACAACTGATTACATGCATCAACCCAAATGAGTTTCTGATGTGAAACTCAAGGTGGGCGTGCATGGGGTTCCTAAGTGGTCAGGCGTTGGTGGGCCTTAGGCTTGCTTAGCTTCAACAAGAGTGGCTGTAATGTATGCCCTCAGACCCTGACCTGTTAGTTGTTGTTTAGTTTCTTGGTGTTTTTTCCCCAATGTATAAAGGCCAAGCTTCCTGTTATGGAGGAGATCTCCAGTGTGCTGTCCCACTGGTGTCTTCTTTTTTTTTTTTTAAATAAAATGCATCAATGGAAGGGCAGCTAGTTTATTTGTATAGTTTTACTTGTTTTCTCAATCTAAATTTCCCCTAGTGCTGCAGTTGACTCCATGTGGAAGGAAAAATAAATGTCATTTCTATCCTCCACTGGCAAACTAACAGCTGTTTGCGTGTGTGTGTTGAGAGACAGAGAGATAGATGGTTGATTGGGGTGGAGGGGAATGGCACAGGTAGAAAGTGATATACACCTACTTCCCTCAGCATTGCTGAGATTGTTTTAAATAAAAGGTCAGGAGACCCAGTCTCCACAGGCTTATAATAATGTATGGAACTTGCTGTAAGAAGACGAGGCAATGATCACTGGTCTAGATAGTGTTTGAAGGGGATCACACAAACTCATAGGAAGCTGCTTTATCCTGAATCAGGTATTGATCCATCTAGATCAGCATTGTTCCAGGGTTTCAAACTGGGCTCCCAGCCTCACCTGGAGATTCTGCTGGGAATTGAACCTGGGACCTTCTGCATGCGAAGTGGATGTTCAACCATTGAACCACATCCTTTTCCTCTAAAGTTTACAGAGGACGCGTCTGTAAGTGTCATGAAGGCTCTGTGCCGCCTCTAGGTTCAGAGACAGTCCGCCTCTAAATGTTGGTTGCTGGGGGAAGGAGCAGCGTGTGAGAGCTGTTGCCTTAATGATCTGTTTCTGGGCTTCCCAGAAGCATCTGGCTTGACCACTGTGGTCAAGTGGTAGCGTGTCCCAACTGGGCTCTTAGTTCTCAGTTATTTATCTCGCATGTGACATGGAGTTTCAACTGATCTGCAGCCAAGTTATTTCCTTTCCCCACATTTTAAACTACAAGCATTGTGTTTGAAATTGCAGTTCAGTCATGTGAGTGGAGGAAGAGTTGTTTTGTGGCTGCCAGGAGACCCCAAGACCTGACCCTTCTGGATGCTGGGGTCAGGCAGAAAAATCTAGCATAAGGCAAGTGGTGCTGAGTGCAGCTGTTGAGCTGGGTGTGTGTGTGTGTGTGTGTGCTCCCCAAAGAAGCCCTTTACTTTGCCTGAAAAATAACCTGACCAGGAGGGAGGGAGCAACCTTCCTTCCTGGCCCTTTTTTCTCCCTGGCTGCCTTTGCCAAGCCCTAAAGCTCTGTGCCAGCGCAACTGAAGCTGTTGGCCCATGTGACAGTCAACTGCTTGGCGTCCTGCCGGATTCCCTCTATTGCAGGCTGGTTGTTGTTTGGCTTCCTGGGCCCCTTGAGCTCTTTAATCTCTCTTATCTTGGATGGCTTGTCTATTTGGGGTTATTTCCTGCCCCTCTTGAGCGTTTGGATTGCAGCACTTCAAAGGTAGTGGGGATAACCTTTTGACCTGAACCCGTTTGCTGTGAGTTTTCCAACAGCCTCCTTCTGCATCGGTTAACTGATAACTCAGGTTGTTGGGTAGATACTGGGCCACAGGCAGGACTGTTGGCAAAGCCAGCTGAGGCTGAAATAGGTTACTCTGTATGGAGCACTTGTGTCCCCAGGGTGATAACTGGTGCATAAGCAAATGCTGACTTTAGGTAGAACAAAATCTCTGTAGGCCTGGGTTCACAGCCTCCTGCATTTCCCTCCCTGCTTCAAGCTGGTCAATGCTATTGCAGTAGTCCAAGGGCTTTTCTTGTGGAAGCAAACCCAGCACAGCATCCAGCTCTGGTTCTTCGAGGGCATGAACGATGCCCTGTTGCAAACAGCAAAGAGTCTGTTGGCACCTTAAAGACAAATGCACTTATTGCAGCGTAAGCTGTTGTAGACCATGGCCTGCTTCATCAGATGCATGACATGTATTTGTCAGGCGTGGGGGGGGGCAAGTCTTGTGACAAGCTTTAAAATGTATACAAAATAAGCAACCATGGCAATTCGCAATACTGTAACAAAATTTGGTGACAATGTTCTCACTTCCTATGTTAATTAATTCTGTAATGTGCTAGAAAACATGAGACCAACTCGTGAACGTATGTGCTGACCTCTTGAGGATTACACTTCATGTGTCCTGTGAAGTAGACTATAATCTGTGGAAGTTCATGCTGCTAATATGCAAGTAAGGCCCCAATCCTGTTGCCTGCCAGTCATGCCAAAAAGCACACGCTGAATCCAGTAACCCGAGGAGTAACCCGAGGGCAAATGGGAGTAAGTATAAAACATATATACTTACCTCCCTGTAAGCCTTGGGGCCACCTATGGGTCTCCTTGGACATACACCACATCTTATGGTGGTGTATGTTCAAGCAGAGAAAAGTGGTTGGGAGTTTTGAAATGGAGGGGATAGAATCCAGTGAGTGTCATTGCCACTAGATCAACCCCCTCCTGCCTCCTCTCTGCACCTAGTTCCTCTCCCTTCCCCATCCAGTTATGCCCCCAGTCCTCTCACTTCCTCTCCCTGCTCATCCCCTACCCCCACTGCTAACTAATAATAATAATAATACAGGTACTTATATACCGCCTTTCTTGGTCGTCAGATTTCTCCTCAGATTTTATTTGAGGCGGTTTACAAAGGCAGGCTGTTCTAAATCCCCGTAGGGATTTTTACAATGGAAGAAAGTTTCTATCTTTCAAGAACCACAACATTTCAGATGGATCTTTCTGATCTGGTATCACATTCTGGCCCCCGGTTTCCTCCCACGCAAGCTGACAAGCAGCTCCTTCATCTCTCACATGGAGGGCAGCCAAGCCACTTCTTCGTTCACACCAAAGAGCAGGTAGAATAACTCGGCTCGGTTTGTCAGCTGCTTCAAGGTCTCACCGTTCACGGTGCCGGTGGCCTTGAACTGGTGACCCGCGGATGTTATCTTCAGGCAAACGGAGGCTCTACCCTCTAGACCAGACCTCCTGCCCAGCTCTAATCAGGTCTGGTGCCCTAACTAACCAGGTCAGGTGGGTGCAATGGGATCCGGTAGTGCTTGCAGAATGGCTGCCAATGGAATGCTGTGTGCACCACTGATAACCATTTTATGATGGCACAAAGCCACTGTTGTAAACTCCTCCTCCCTTTCAGGGAGTCTTTTCAGGGTGTCACAAGTGCCGTAATGTGTGATTCTGCTACAGACTTTTGCAGCTAACCTGCTGAAAGTACTTGCCAAAAGGTTTTTGCCTCACATTGCATATAAAGGTATATGCTTAAAAAAAGATTTGATTGTACAATATATATTTAGGAAAAAAAAGATGTAATGTGTAAGTGGGCCCAAAGGCCTGCTTCACAACTTTACATCTTCTGTACGTGTGCAGGTTGCACATGCTGGATGTTTGGGTATGCCTTCTATACCCACAGTGAAGAATCACGTGGCACCTGCAAGACAAATAGATTTATTGGGGGAGGGCTGTGGCTCAGTAGTAGAATACTTGGTTTGCATGCTGAAGGTTCCAGGTTCAATTCCTGACGTCTCCAGGTAGGGCAGAGAAAGATTTCTGTCTGAAACTCTGGACTACCATTGCTAGTCTTATGTTGGATTGCGCCCTATGTGAAGTTTAATTTACTGTTGGCAGATCCAGTGGTATGGAGGGAAACTATAAAACCATGGGGTCCAAAGGCTATGAAATCCAGGTATATAATCTGTGACATTTCTGTGACAATCTCAGATGTATATGTAATAAGTGCAATGGCCGACCAAGATCTCCAGCAGCTCATGAATTGTTTAAGCAAGGCTTGCCAAGACTTTGGACTGACAATCAACCTGAAGAAAACACAGGTCATGGTTCAGGAGGTGGACTCACCTCCCTGCATTGCAATCTCTGCAACTGAGCTGGAGGTTGTCCATGACTTTGTGTACCTTGGCTCAACAACCTCTGACACTCTTTCTCTCAATTCCGAGCTAAACAAACGCATCGGTAAAGCAGCTACCACGTTTTCCAGACTCACAAAGAGAGTCTGGTCAACAAGAAGCTGACAGAACATACCAAGATCCAAGTCTACAGAGCTTGCGTCCTGAGTACACTTCTGTATTGCAGTGAGTCCTGGACTCTTCACACACGACAGGAGAGGAAGCTGAACGCTTTCCACATGCGCTGTCTCTGCTGCATCTTCGGTATCACCTGGCAGGACAAAGTTCCAAACAACACAGTCCTGGAACGAGCTGGAATCCCTAGCATGTGTACACTGCTGAAACAGACGCCTGCATTGGCTTGGTCATGTTGTGAGAATGGACGATGGCCGGATCCCAAAGGATCTCCTCTATGGAGAACTCGTGCAGGGAAAGCGCCCTACAGGTAGACCACAGCTGCGATACAAGGATATCTGCAAGACGGATCTGAAGGCCTTAGGATTGGACCTGAGCAGATGGGAAACCTTGGCTTCTGAGCATCCCGCTTGGAGGCAGGCTGTGCAGCATGGCCTCTCCCAGTTTGAAGAGACACTTGGCCAACAGACTGAGACAAAGAGGGAAGGCCTGTAGCCAGGGAGACAGATTACACTTGCTCCCAGTGTGGAAGGGTTTGTCACTCCTGAATCAGCCTTTTCAGCCACACTAGACACTGTTCCAGAACCACCATTCAGAGCGTGATACCATAGTCTTCCAAGACTGAAGGTTGCCAACAAAGTGCAATGGCCATTTGGCACAGTACTCCTAGCTTTGCTAATGCAATTCCCCCAGTGGCATATCTCATGCACCTGTGTCTGTGCCGTATATATTGATTTACTACTGACAAAAGGAGGTACTTCTTCCCATACTATAATTGTTCTGTGGAATTCATTGCCACCAGATGTGGTGACATCCATTTGGACAAATTCATGGAGAACAATGACTACCAGTCATGATGGCTGTGAACTACCTCCAGATTCAGTAGCAGTAGGTTCTGAATCTCAGTTGGAAGGGAGCAATGGAAGGGTATGTGTTTCTGTCCTGCATGTGAGCTTCCAACTGGTGGGCCACCATGAGAAAACAGGATGATGGACAAGATGGGCCTTTGGCCAGAGATTTTGGTCTTGTCTCTTACATACCTAATGAGTTTAAGTACCCTGTTCTCTGCCTTCTCTCAGCCCATGTCCTATCTGGTTGATGCAGTGTGGGTGCCTGGACTTCAGAGGACAGATCTCTCCTAGCTCCAATCAGGTTCTTGAATGAGGCAAACAGGATGATGTGGAATCTGGATGCAGGCCAGCTCTCTCTCTCTCTCTTTCTCTCTCCCCACCTCTACTTAAAACAATGAATGTGTTAGTCTTTAAGGCACAATGTGGTTTGTTTTACTACTCCGTTGTGGTTGGGTGCTGCTGCCCTTGAACTGTGAACCTACTTAAAAAAAAAGTTATTAAAATGCTGCCATTTGTTAAACACAATATTTGTGTTTTGCGTGTCTCAAAGCACCAATGCTCAATCTGCAATTCAAAATAACAGCCGTGTGTCCCTGGGTGCTTTCTAGTTCCACAGTTATGCTCAAATTCCAGCAAGTTTTTGAAATGTGGAGTGTTGAGTTTTGTGTAAGTTATGAATGGATCGGTGGCATCTCTCTCCCTCTTGTCCTTTCACCTGTTTAGCATGGGATGTTAAAGTGCAACATAAACTTTTCCCTGTTTGTGGCTGACAGGAAAGTGGGTTTCCGTTGTTCCACCACATGCAACTATTTGTGCAGCTTTTATTTCGTCATCAGGCCTTTCATGTTTAAAACTTCCGTCTGCTCTGGTACAGAGAATGCATCTCTTTCAGAAGGAGGTGTGCTAAGTTGTAAGGCCCACAAAGGCACTCATTGTGTAGTGTTTTTGACATCACCAGTGGCAAGGGACACATTTCTTCCACCACCAAGCCAGCACAATTTTTTGGTATTGGTTTTTTTTTGGGGGGGGGGGAATTTTCCCAGAGTGAAAACTGTCTGCTGTTACCACAATAACACTCAATTGGCCCTTTTAAACACAAACTAGATCACCATATCCTGCTGAACGAATGTACTGCTACTTCCAAAAAGTTGTGCTGTTTTTTCCCTCTATTGGAATGTGGAAATAATACTCTTGCATGCTGTGATGTGGTGGCAGACTTCTGGTTGCAGGTTTTCCAGGAAAGCACTTTTGAATTACTCACTAAACCATTAATCTGGAGCCTAAATCTGCACTCATGTCACAAGGAAGGTCTCTGTAACGGACTCCTTATCCATCCCTTAGTTGCCGAACATATGGAGCTCGTACCATACTGGAAGGTACCTGAACCCAGGGTCTGCCCAAATCACCACTGACACCTAAGGCAGTGTACCAAATTCTGCCCCCACTTTACCCAGCAGTGCACCAGCTGCTGCCTCTGCCACTTTTCCTCCTCCCTGGATTAAGAAAGGAAGAGGAGAATGGAGCAGAAGAGGAAGGGAGAAGGGAATGGTGGGCTAGAATGTTGCACCATAGTTCACCACTCCTTTCCACCTCTTTCAGTCCATTTCCCTCTTATTTTTCTAATTCAGGAAGGAGAAGGAAGGTCAGAGGTGGACTTGTACCAGGTCAGCTACAAACTGGTACACTTGTATATGGTACCTTCCTCTCCTAGGCAAATTGATCTGTTGGATTCTTCCAGCTTGGCCAAACCTGATGCCTATTCTGCTGTTTCTTGTTTTCTTTTTGTGTGTATGTGATATATATTCATGACGCATCTCTTCCTAAGGGCCTCCCCCACTTAGCCCATCAGATGTTTTGGAGACACATTGGCTAAATAGGTATTAATGCCTCAGTGTCTACTTTACATGGGAATCTTTGAAGCCTATGGTTGGGTTGTGTATTTCTGTCTCAATACAGAAATATGTCTGTATTATTAAATATGTCTCAATACAGCCAATATGGCTGGCTGTGATTTCATTGTTAACCTATGTATTCATTTCACTTTTGTATCTTGCTGGGGGGGGGGGAGGCTTTGCACATCCCCTCTGCGACACTAGAGTGCACATTTCTGTTTGTCTTTCCCTACCGACAAGCCAACAACAAAATCTCCGCTCCTCATACATTAGTTATTTGGTTTTTTCAGTGTTGTGACAGAACAGGAGGTGGCCTATCATGAAAGGGAAAGTGACTCCTTCTTTTTATCAGAAAAAAAAACCTTGCATGTATAAACCCGTTCCGTTGCTCCTCTCCCATTGTTTGCTGTAGCAGACAGGAGGTTAGAGATTTCAGATGCTCTTTACACCAGGATGTTTGACCATAGTCTGCCATTTCCTGGCAACCAAATTCTTCTGCAGAGAAGTCCCTTTGCAGATTCTGTGTAACTTATCAGAATCCTGGCTTTCAGTAAGACCAGTTTAGAACTTTGCAACTCCCTATATTGCCTGGGACCTCTGCCTGTGGACTGACACCACCTAATGGCCTCTTTCTCCCTAGAGAACTAAACACGTTCTCCCTGCCTCTTTTTTTTTCTGTCTGCAGCACAAAACCAATGCATGAAAAAGCAGGGCCCATGCACAGCCTGGACAAGCTAGAGGCATTGCACAAGGACAAGGAAAAGAGCTTGGATTCTCCAAATGGCAGGTTAGTACGATTTGCTTGGATTTAAAGAAAGAAACACAGTTCCTGGAAGAACGTTCATCATTTTGTTTTTTCTCTGGGATAATATCTACTTTCCTGGTGTTCAGGAGTCAATCAGATTAGTGGAATAACCTTAGCAATGTAGCTTTGTGAGCTGGGACTGGCTGGAGTAAGTTAACATTTAATGTGGACATTTTCTCATCTAGTTCAGCTTGTAATTCTTATGCTGACCTTTATCTTGCCCGTAAGGTAAGTGAGCATCCTTATCCTCATATTTCAGATGAGGAAGCCTGAGGTTGAGGGGGAGTTGCTTACCTTAGGCTATCTAGGTAGCTCACATAAGAGTCAAGGCAGAAACTTTCTCAATTGTAGTGTGGTTTCTTAGCTGCTGTGCCATGCCAGCTTTCTCACAGCTATGTCAATGGGATCTCCATTTGTCTTGCAGCCTGCACCTGAGTGACGCTGTAAAAGAAGAGGAGCTAAAGAAATGTCATCGAGAAGTGGTGAGTCAGAGAGGGGCTTGGCTTTGCTCTGCTGCTGCCATCAGCCTTGATGGCCTTCTTGGTTGGGGTCAGAGAGTACCAGGCATTGCCTTGTCCTGCTAAACCAGTAGTTCTCAAACATTTTAGCACTGGGACCCACTTTTTAGAATGGCAGTCTGTCAGGACTCACCAGAAGTCATGTCATTAACCTGGAAGTGATGTCATGGTTGGAAGGGACATCATCAGTCAGGAAAATTTTTAATATCCCTATGTGACAAAATCAAATCAATTAAGTAAGTACAGGGGAGATCCCATCTCCAAGGATTCTCTCTGTGGTTTCACTTTTCTGCGGAGGCAGCCCTCTGTGCACCCTCCAGAAGCTCTTCTGTGCCCCGCAGAGGCCACACATGTCTGCCTGCAGCCTCTGTGGACCTGCCCTTTATAGATACCAGGGCACCATTGTAAGTAAATTAAAAGTTTACAGTAAGTATAAGTTTAAAAAAATTATTTAAAATAAAGAACCACCCTTCTGGCCCTCCCAAATAGTTGCTGATTTGTTTTCAAAAAATTTGCCAAACATCCCAAAGGCTGCAATCCTATCTACACTTACTCAGGAGTAAGCCCCATTGACTCTCACTGTTAAAGCATATACATAGTAGTCTGTTAAAAGTACTGATCTATAACATTTCACCAAATGCAGTCACATGCCATGGTAGCAGCAAATCTACTAGACAGTCATGTGTCGCTTTGCGACAGGGATGCGGACTGGCAGCCCTATTGTCAAGCAAGGGTTGACACTCTATGAAGCCTCAGAAGACATGGGGAGCTGCACACACCCCCTGCCTTTAGAAGCTATTTTGAGTCTCACAGAGTTGAAATGCCCAAATCACACAAGAGAAATGACTTCTGGTTTCACGTCTATTGCGTGATTTGGGCATTCTGACGCGTGCTGCCTCTGCGAGGCTCAGAAAAGCCTCTAGAGCAGGGGTCCCCAAACCCTGGCCCGGGGGCCAGATGCGGCCCAAAGCAAGCCTCTATCTGGCCCGCGGCCAGCTTCTTGTGCCCTGAAAGCCCCTGGCCCACTTTGCCGAACATGACTGGAACTATGCTCTGGCTGCATCTGAACGGTGTTCTAAGGCCAGAGAGGTTGAATGAATGAGCCCATTCATTCATTCATTCATTCATTCATTCATTTATTCACACATCTAAGTTCCATCTCTAATTTATTTATATAAATTTTATATTTAAATTTTGTTTCCGGCCCTCAACACCGTGCCAGACATTTGATGCAGCCCTCTGGCCCAAAAGTTTGGAGACCCCTGCTCTAGAGGCAAGGGGAGCAGAGCTCCCCTCAGCTTCGGAGGCTGGGGTATGTGTGCAGGGACCAGCGGTGGTGTTGCATATGCGGCCCTTTGTTGGTCGGAACATTACATAGCGGCAGTAAAATACACATTGAGATGAATGTGAACCCACCTGAAACTGGCTTGCAACCCACCTAGTGGGTCCTGATTCAGTTTGGGAAACACTCTCTAAACAAAATGCTGCCTCTTCTGTTCTGATCCTGCTGCTTCCACCTTGGCCTGAGATTCGCCAGAGCCCAGCCTTATGACAGCTGTGTGTTAACCTTTTCCTTGCTTTTGGTATGTTTACTGCTTTATTGCAATGTTTGGAGGTTCATGTTCTCAGCTGCTCCGATGGAGGGTTAAAGAGCTTATCTTGCAAGAGGCAGCAGGTTTCAGGTTGCTCTGGAATAGCCACCCTTCAATATGTGGGGTAGCGCAGATTCTTTGGCAACAAGTGATTAGTGGGCTTGAGGGCTATCTGTTCCTGATATGACTTTATCAACTTTATCTTACAGTCTTATCATGTCCAAGGCTGTAAAACTTTTAATAAGTAACTAGAAAGTATGGGATCAAAGGTCAACATGGTCCATTAAGCAAGCACGGTTTCTTTGACAGGCCTTTGCCAGATTTAGATTTTTGTCCCCTTTTGGCAAAAGAAGTATAGTTTTGCTGAACCCAAATTACGTTATTTTACAGTCAGATTTAGAGCCCAATCCTATGCGTATCTACTCAGAAGTAAGTCCCATTAGAGTCAATGGAGCTTACTCCTAGATAAGTGTGGATAGGATTGCAGCCTCTGGTGTGTGCACACAGATGTGCTTTGAAGAGAGATAATTTCAATGAGAAGCACCTCCTTTCGGGGTTGGGGGGGGGGAATGTGTGGAGGCCTGGTCCTCCTAGAACCACACTGGAGATTCTGGAGGGAAGGAGGGAGGGGTTAATGTTCCTCTCATGCTTCCTTGTCTAAGTGATGTGTTCTCTACCTTGTTCCCTGAGCTCTGTGTAAGAGATTCTGTGTATGTATTTCCTTCCTTTCTTTTTATCCCCACCAAGAATGCTAAGCCTGTGCTCACACCATTGTCTGATGCCTGCATCTTGGCAGCATCCCCAGGGAACCTGTCTTATGTCATGACTCCTTGTGTCCATTTTATCTCCAGGCTCCGAATAAATACAACTCTCAGTACCACAAGTTATTCAAGGACATCCCCACTGAGGAGAGCGTGTTGAAAGGTGAGTGGTCAAAGATGCTTAAAGGGACCTGGAGAAAGGGTCCTCCTTGTGGGAAAGAGAGAAAGTGACATGCTTGGAGCAGAGGGAGCACAGCAACTCCTGGTCAGGAACTGATACTGAAAAGATGTATGATGGAGCTGTCCCTCCCATTGCTGTATACACTCTTCTCTGATCAGAAAGGTTTTGCAGATGTAGAAAACAGAGAGAGTACTACAACTACGACTCCACTGTAGAATCTCTGTGGGTTAAATTACCAGGCTTGTGCGGCGATGTAATGGGGGCGTGCTATCGTCCTCCAGACCAGAAATCGGATGGGGACCTTGAAATGAGGAAACAGATCAGGGAGGTGACAAGGAGGGACAGGGTTGTAATCATGGGGGACTTCAATTATCCTCATATTGACTGAGTCAATTTGTGTTCTGGTCACGATAAGGAAACCGGATTTCTTGACGTGCTAAATGACTGTGGCTTAGAGCAGCTAGTCACGGAGCCCACCAGAGGACAGGTGACTCTGGATTTAATATTGTGCGGTACGCAGGACCTGGTTAGAGATGTAAACGTTACTGAGCCATTGGGGAACAGTGATCATGCTGCCATCCGTTTTGACATGCACGTTGGGGGAAGAATACCAGGCAAATTTCTAACAAAAACCCTTGACTTCCGACGGGCAGACTTCCCCCAAATGAGGAAGCTGGTTAGAAGGAGGTTGAAAGGGAGGGTAAAAAGAGTCCAATCTCTCCAGAGTGCATGGAGGCTGCTTAAAACAACAGTAATAGAGACCCAGCAGAGGTGTATACCGCAAAGAAAGAAGGGTTCCACTAAATCCAGGAGAGTGCCCGCATGGCTAACCAGCCAAGTTAGAGAGGCTGTGAAGGGCAAGGAAGCTTCCTTCCGTAAATGGAAGTCTTGCCCTAATGAGGAGAATAAAAAGGAACATAAACTGTGGCAAAAGAAATGTAAGAAGGTGATACGGGAGGCCATGCGAGACTATGAGGAACGCATGGCCAGCAACATTAAGGGGAATAATAAAAGCTTCTTCAAATATGTTAGAAGCAGGAAACCTGCCAGAGAAGCGGTTGGCCCTCTGGATGGTGAGGGAGGGAAAGGGGAGATAAAAGGAGACTTAGAGATGGCAGAGAAATTGAATGAGTTCTTTGCATCTGTCTTCACGGCAGAAGACCTCGGGCAGATACCGCTGCCCGAACGGCCCCTCCTGACCGAGGAGTTAAGTCAGATAGAGGTTAAAAGAGAAGATGCTTCAGACCTCTTTGATAAATTAAAGATCAATAAGTCACCGGGCCCTGATGGCATCCACCCAAGAGTTATTAAGGAATTGAAGAATGAAGTTGCAGATCTCTTGACTAAGGTATGCAACTTGTCCCTCAAAACGACCACGGTGCCAGAAGATTGGAGGATAGCAAATGTCACGCCTATTTTTAAAAAGGGAAAGAGGGGGGACCCGGGAAACTATAGGCCGGTTAGCCTAACATCCATACCGGGTAAGATGGTGGAATGTCTCATCAAAGATAGGATCTCAAAACACATAGATGAACAGGCCTTGCTGAGGGAGAGTCAGCATGGCTTCTGTAAGGGTAAGTCTTGCCTCATGAACCTTATAGAATTCTTTGAAAAGGTCAATAGGCATGTGGATTTGGGAGAACCCGTGGACATTATATATCTGGACTTTCAGAAGGCGTTCGACACGGTCCCTCACCAAAGGCTACTGAAAAAACTCCACAGTCAGGGAATTAGAGGACAGGTCCTCTCATGGATTGAGAACTGGTTGGAGGCCAGGAAGCAGAGAGTGGGTGTCAATGGGCAATTTTCACAATGGAGAGAGGTGAAAAGCGGTGTGCCCCAAGGATCTATCCTGGGACCGGTGCTTTTCAACCTCTTCATAAATGACCTGGAGACAGGGTTGAGCAGTGAAGTAGCTAAGTTTGCAGACGACACCAAACTTTTCCGAGTGGTGAAGACCAGAAGTGATTGTGAGGAGCTCCAGAAGGATCTCTCCAGACTGGCAGAATGGGCAGCAAAATGGCAGATGCGCTTCAATGTAAGTAAGTGTAAAGTCATGCACATTGGGGCAAAAAATCAAAACTTTAGATATAGGCTGATGGGTTCTGAGCTGTCTGTGACAGATCAGGAGAGAGATCTTGGGGTGGTGGTGGACAGGTCGATAAAAGTGTCGACCCAATGTGCGGCGGCAGTGAAGAAGGCCAATTCTATGCTTGGGATCATTAGGAAGGGTATTGAGAACAAAACGGCTAGTATTATAATGCTGTTGTGCAAATCTATGGTAGGGCCACACCTGGAGTATTGTGTCCAGTTCTGGTCGCCGCATCTCAAAAAAGACATAGTGGAAATGGAAAAGGTGCAAAAGAGAGCGACTAAGATGATTACGGGGCTGGGGCACCTTCCTTATGAGGAAAGGCTACGGCGTTTGGGCCTCTTCAGCCTAGAAAAGAGACGCCTGAGGGGGGACATGATTGAGACATACAAAATTATGCAGGGGATGGACAGAGTGGATAGGGAGATGCTCTTTACACTCTCACATAACACCAGAACCAGGGGACATCCACTAAAATTGAGTGTTGGGCGGGTTAGGACAGACAAAAGAAAATATTTCTTTACTCAGCGTGTGGTCGGTCTGTGGAACTCCTTGCCACAGGATGTGGTGCTGGCGTCTACCCTAGACGCCTTTAAAAGGGGATTGGACAAGTTTCTGGAGGAAAAATCCATTATGGGGTACAAGCCATGATGTGTATGCGCAACCTCCTGATTTTAGAAATGGGTTATGTCAGAATGCCAGATGCAAGGGAGGGCACCAGGATGAGGTCACTTGTTATCTGGTGTGCTCCCTGGGGCATTTGGTGGGCCGCTGTGAGATACAGGAAGCTGGACTAGATGGGCCTATGGCCTGATCCAGTGGGGCTGTTCTTATGTTCTTACAAAAACCTGCAAAACATGTTAACTGGAGATGGAACACGGGAATTTAGGCTTGACACGAGGGAAAATTTCTTTGCTGCAAGAGCTGCCCAGCGCTGGAACAGTCTGACTCATGCATTCGTGAGCTATTCGTAGTTGGAGATTTTCAAGCGGAGGCTGGATGGCCACTTGCTAGGGATGCTGTAGCAGTCACCTGTGCTAAGCAGGACTTGTTAACTTCTAAGGTCCTTTCCAACATTCTATTGATTCTAAGTACACACACCTTCAGTTCTCTAAACAAAACAAAAAACCCTTTCTCTAGTTTTTGTTTTACTTGTCATATGAATATAGGACGCTGACTTATATTGATTTTGATCATTGGTCTATCAACTTCAGTCTTGTCTGGGCTGGCTGGCTGGCTGGCTGGCAGGCAGGCAGGCAGCTCTCAAGGATCTGAGACATGGATCTTTCTCAAGACTGAGAAAGATGCATCAGACATGCCATTTATTTAGTTAAATGAATTGCTGCATCACCTGCATCGCAGCAATGGAAGATGTGCCTGGCCCCAACTAGGCATAAATGCCCATTAACAGCCCTTTTTATTTTAGTTTTGTCATGCTGATCTTCCTCCTCTTCCTTTTCCCTCTGTTGCCCTTCAAATTTCAGGCAGCTGTGTTGGTCCTTTAGAAAATATCCCAAAGTAACAGTAGGCTAATGCCTTTTAATGAGGACCAACTAAAGTGTCATGAAGTAGTGACAGTGAAGTAGTGAAGAAGTTTATGTTCCGCAGAACTCTTTTCAAGCTGGATTTTAAACAGGGAGGGGGGAGAGAGACAAGGGGGTCAAGAAAAATAAAAAAGATTTTCCTGCTATAATTTTCCTGCCCACCTCACCCCAGCAGTGCCTTTTCTAGTGGCTGTCTGCTGGTGTATCTTTTTAGATTGTGAGCCCTTTTGGGACAGGGAGCCATTAGTTATTTTATTTTTTTCTGTAAACCGCTTTGTAAACTTTTTGTTGAAAAGCAGTATATAAATACTGTTAATTAATAATAAAATAATTTTTTTTTTAAATTTGTAAGACTCAGAGCAGGACCTTTGTCTGTTTTCATTCTACTTTCTCTTCACTGTATACTGGACTTCAATTGATATGGCTTGCTTTGGGAGAGGGTGTTTATAGAAATAGCAAGATTAAAACAATCCACCATGCTGTGGTATCTGCCTTTCTTACAGTCTGCTCCTGTGCCCTTCAGAGAGACATTCTTATTCAAGGCCGACTCTACATTTCCCCAAACTGGCTCTGTTTCTATGCAAACCTTTTTGGGAAGGATATCAAGGTATGTTAATGCAGGTGCACTTGTTGAACCTTTTGCAAAATTGTGCGAGAATTTGGAAGGATTGTGGAAAGAACTACAGAAGAGGCCTAGTGGCAGGGGCTGGAGCTTGGAAATATACTTTCATGTTATGCTGCATTTGCTATCCACTCTCTTTTTTATCACTTGTAGTTGTCCTGGAATTGTGGGCTTGGTGTCCTTTTATTGTCTTCATCAGTGCTGAATTGGCAATTGCACAGCTGAACCAGTACACACTCTGATGAATTTAATGCATTATGCCCCAAAGTGGAGGGGGTGCAACAGTGGCAGCAGTAGGCATTAAGACAGGATTGTGAAAAATCTGGGCTCTGGAATTATGTTCTTCAGCAAAAACTAAACCTGAGGAAATGAAAGAGGTATAGATTAATGAATGAATTGGCACAAATTTGCCCCTGACAAAAGATGACAAGTGAGGGTGTGACAATGGAGAAAAAAGGGCAGGACAATGGCTAGGAAGGAGGATGCTTAAAACTTTTGTGTTCTGCATAACTTTCCAGATTTTGTGCACAATGATTGCTCTAAGGCTTGTTTTTTTACTAAGACACAAGTGTAAATGGGTCATAGTGACAGTGATATAGGCACTGCCAGCTTTTTCACATGTCACATTATTTTCTGCAGTAGCTGGTTGGGGTGCTTGATGGTTGTATGAACCAAAAACAGTCCTGGGAGAAAATAGATGGATTTTCATGCAGGTGTGTGATAACATTACAAGGGCTGACCAACTCATGAGATCAACCAAGGCACTTGCCTCAGGCAGCAGATTGAGGGAGGCCACCTGCCTCCTGCCTGTCATCTCCTCCTCCCACTCCCTGGATATTAAAGGAAGATGGGAATGGAGCAGAAAAGGAAATGTGGAGGGAAGGACAGTGGCAGGCAGTGTCTCTCTGACACTCGACCTCTACACTGCTGGCTTTCTTCCTTTCTTTAATTCTTGGAGCAAACAGCTTCAGAAGCAAAGACTATCTCTGTGGCATGCTGAAGATTATAAGAGAACACATTGATGCAGTCCAGCCTTTCTGCTTGATTTCTACTTTTGAGGTTATGTGGTAAACACAGCAGCTGATGGGTAATTTTCTTCCATATTTAGAACTGACTTCCTGAAAACCATGCTGAATGGCTGAATTATTTATATCGACAGCACTACTTATTTAAATAGACATCACACGGGAAGGAGGCTGCTTCCACTCTCCAAGCTGGGCATGTTTAGTGGGACTTCTCTGTCATTGCATTAAAAATAATTGTACCCTTGAACTTTTTTTGTGCTGATTTCTCTCCTTTATAATTGGGGGGGGGGGTGGCCATGTTCAAATTAGACAGCATGAGAAAATTTCAGATAAGTGTTCAAAAACAGCTCTGGAGTTGCTCTGGGTATGACAGTACCCCCTATCACTGGCACTATCCAATAGATACCCACCAAATGTACAGTTACCGTATTTCAGACATGCAACCATGATTGATTGATTACAGCAGTCACGGTCACACTGCTAGGAGCTATTTTGAAGCTTTTTCATGGGTACAGGTTGAAGTGCTGTGAGAAGCTGCAAAACTGGTTTTGTTGAACACTATGCTGGGATAGAAAAAATGGACACATATCACGTAGGTAATAACTGTGTGATCAACCCTTTTTAAAGTCTCTACAAAGTCTTGAACTGTCTGTATGCAGACCCAACATTCCATGCTGGCACGGAGGGCAGAACCAGGATAGGGAGCAGATATTCTTGGAAGTGGAATATTTTTCATCACTGAATCATTTGGTTGGAAAAAAACCCCGAAGGCTCCAAGCTGTGATCCTAAACATTTTGACTTCTAAGTAAGCCTTGGTGAAGGCTTAAAGTAAATCAACATGTCTTACTTTCAGGATAACCACAACTAGGATCTGGGTAGACAGGAAAAGGTAACCAACAAACCCAGGTGATTGTCTCATGTGAACCTCTAACTTCCTCTCCCATCCATGAATGTGTGGCAACTAAGCACAGACCTTTTGCATTTCAGGTTGTTATCCCTGTTGTTTCTGTCCAACTGATAAAAAAGCATAAAACAGCTCGGCTGTTGCCAAATGGACTGGCTATCACCACCAATGCCAGCAGAAAGGTAAGTGAAGTGGGCCAAATTTCTGGGCATTATCTTGTATATTACAGCACATATCTTTTGTTGTGTATGTTTTTTCACCTTTAAATATTTACCTAGTCAGATGAAAGGCTTTTACAAGTAAAAGTGAAAGGCTTTGGCAAGTAAAGATGTTGCATAGGAAGTCCAAGGGACATCAACTGTACAGCTTGTACAACTGTCCCATGAGATTTGCTCCTTTACTTTGAATGTGAGAAAGCAAG
This sequence comes from Tiliqua scincoides, assembly GCF_035046505.1. NCBI lineage: Eukaryota > Metazoa > Chordata > Lepidosauria > Squamata > Scincidae > Tiliqua > Tiliqua scincoides. Next base: position 15,503,830 of record NC_089828.1, read on the forward strand.
TCAATAGGACTGCACTGGGATATACAGTATTTGAACAAATTAAGCTGCCTGAGCTGTACCGTTGGTCTACCTGGCTCAGGACTGTCTGCACCGACAGGCAGTAGTTCACCAGGGTGTCAGATAAGGCTAGGAACAACTATTGCCTGGCGAGATTGAACCTGGGACCTTCTGCATGCAGAGCATATGCTCTGCCACTAAATGTTGGCCCTTTTCCTAATCAACGTGTATGATATGTTCCTAGAAGGACGGCTGCTCTCTTCAGAGGTACAAGGTTTATTGTGTCTCCTCTTTTGGCTTCCTATCTTATCATAGTAGCAAATGCCAGGCATAGACTAGTGGAGCAGTTTACATTCTCTCCTTTCAATAAAAGGATTAGTCTAAGGCTTATAGCGGGGATGGCGAACCTGGAAATTAGAGGCTCACATGAGGTTTCTCATTTCCACTGAAATTCCCAGTCTCTGTGAACTGTGCTCCCTTGTAACTCTTTGTTTAGTCTCAGCCAGTTCTCCATGGGCTGTATCATAAGAACATAAGAGCAGCCCCATTGGATCAGGCCATAGGCCCATCTAGTCCAGCTTCCTGTATCTCACAGCGGCCCACCAAATGCCCCAGGGAGCACACCAGATAACAAGAGACCTGCATCCTGGTGCCCTCCCTTGCATCTGGCATTCTGACATAGCCCATTTCAAAAATCAGGAGGCTGCACATACACATCATGGCTTGTAACCTGTGATGGATTTTTCCTCCAGAAACTTGTCCAATCCCCTTTTAAAGGCATCCAGGCCAGATACTGTCACCACATCCTGCGGCAAGGAGTTCCACAGACCAGCCACATGCTGAGTGAAGAAATATTTTCTTTTGTCGGTTCTAACCCTCCCAACACTATATTAATGGATGTCCCCTGGTTCTGGTGTTATGTGAGAGTGTAAAGCGCATATCTCTATCCACTTTATCCTTCCCCTGCATAATTTTGTATGTCTCAATCATGTCCCCCCTGAGGCGTCTCTTTTCTAGGCTGAAGAGGCCCAAACGCCATAGCCTTTCCTCATAAGGAAGGTGCCCCAGCCCAGTAATCATCTTAGTCGCTCTCTTTTGCACTTTTTCCATTTCCACTATATCCTTTTTGAGATGTGGCAACCAGAACTGGACACAATACTCCAGGTGTGGCCTTACCATAGATTTGTACAACGGCATTATAATATTAGCTGTTTTGTTCTCAATACCTTTTCTAATGATCCCAAGCATAGAATTGACCTTCTTTACTGCCGCCGCTCATTGGGTCGACACTTTCATCGACCTGTCCACCACCACCCCAAGATTTCTCTCCTGATCCGTCACAGACAGCTCAGAACCCATTAGCCTATATGATGACTTGGGGGTTTCTAAGAGCTGTCTTTTTTGCGGGTGGGAGAGAGGTGTCTCCTCGGGATAACATGGTGCTGAAAGTACCCTGGGCTATTGAAAGAGAATCAAAAATGACTGGGCTGATTCTCTTGTTTGTGAAGTTACGAACTCTGCTTCAGTAGTTGTCAGGTGCTTTCTTTGGCCATTTACTCTGCAGATGCAACAGTTTGGAGAAACACCATGAACTTAAATTGCGCAACAGTTTGGAGAAACGCTATGAACTTAAATTGCATGCTTATGTAGACCATCATCATCATCTTAGCTAACAGCCAACTATACCTAATGTTTTCTTCATCCTCTATATTTGTATGACCCTTTAAAAATATCTTCATCCTCTTGGCTCTACTAGATAATCCATGGCAGGCAGTTATTTTCTTAGTAATTGTAGTGCAAATGTTTGAGTTGCTTTTTTCTTTCTTTGTTGCATGAGAAGCTGTTGCACTGTTCCATGTTATCAAGTGCCCTTTAGTCCTCTTGTTATATGAAAAGATAGCCAGGTGCCCAGCAGTCATTTTAGAAAATAAAATCTGTTCTAACTTTTTGCTCTGCCCAGCACACTCTCCTTTTAATATTTCCTTGATATGAATGGTTCCATGTATTTTTTAATTTCTACTCCTATTGTACAGTTTTGAGTTGTTTGTGCCTTACTTTAAGGTGGGATAGCCAAGTTAACAGCCTGAGTGCAACATAGTGGTCTACTGTTCCAGTACACACGTAGGATCTGCCTTTTGCCACTGAAAATGTGCCTCTTTGGATCTAGTAATCCAAACTGCCTGGATGTCCCGGGCACCTGTTTGTCACCATTCAGGGCTTCTCTGTCTGGATGAGATGTTTCCCCCTGCCTGCTTTTGGCTTATCCCTTTCCTAGCAAATCAAGGGTAGGATTAGGATCTTTAAAAAAAAAATAATTCCAATAATACACACATAAGCATATATAATATCCGTGGTCAGATCCATAAAGATGATGCATATACATCCAAAAAGATTTGGTGTTTCCAAATCTCATCAAATTTATCTAGAATTTGTTGACTTCTGAAAGAAATAAGTTCAAATATAGAATGAGTCCTTAAACCTTGGATCCAGTATAAATGCACAGGTTGTGATTGTTTTTCCAAGCTTTAAGAATATAAAATTTTTTAACCTTTAAGGCACAAAGGATCTGCCTATGTTGATCTTCTGCCATTCTCCATATAGATGGCAAGTAATTTAATTATATATGTATATCAGTGAATTCTAACATTTGGTTTATTATTACCCTCTTAATATTACTTGCATCCAAAAAGATCACAGTACACAGTACATAGGATTAGGATCTCTCTCCCTCAGCTGTTATTAATATTCACATACCACTTTTCAGCCAAGTAGTTCACAAAGGGGTTTTTGTAGCAAAATAAATCAGTAAATGGTTCCCAGTCTAAAGGGTTCACAGTCTAAAAAGAGGTGCAGAAGAGACACCAGCGACAGCCACTGGAAAAGACACCATGCTGGAATGATTGCTGGCATCATCCGTGAAATGGCCAATACATTACAGTTTGGGGGCTTGTAAGATTATATACAAGCCCTGGGGGCTGGGAATAAGAATAGGCCCTCAGTTTGGCTGTACTTGTCGTAAGAGGCGACTAAACAGCCAGAGGGTAGATGGGACTCATCAGCCTGGGAAGGCAGCTCATCTGAGAGAAGGAAAACTCTGATCCCAAACCTCCACTGCCTTGTGGCTACATCCAGTTATGGAAAAGGCTTCAGGAGTCAACCTCGAGGCAAAATCCAGAGCCGGAGTCCCTGAGGCAGTTCATGGCTGAATACAGTCACGTTCTGGCAACTCCTGCGACACCGCTGGAACCAACCGTATTGGCCTCTGCCTTTCCATTGGACCATTTCAGCGACGTGGAGAGGGGGGATTTGCTGCATGGGTAACAGCCTATCCTCCATACCTACTTTACCCAGGCTTCGCGCACTGGAGAGGACACTGTGTTCCAGAACCACCATTCAGAGCGTGACACCATGGTCTTCCGAGACTGAAGGATGCCAACAACAAGATTATATATCTTCTAAAGCTTTATTGTTAATTTTTTTCCTGGTAGTTTTGTAAGCTACTCCAAATGGTAGAATGGTAGCTTATGGTAGAAGAGCAGCATATACATTTTAGAAAGAAAGAAATGCTCTAAGAGGATTTCTTGCCTAAGGCAGGGGGTTGGACTCGTTAACCTGTTAGGTTCCTTCCAACTCTATGATTCTATGAAATATGCCTGCCCACTTCTTGTGGCCAACTGTGGGACTGATGGTACTGCCCTTTCTTGAACAGGGCATATTAGGTGCTACATAGGAGGCTGCGTTCTGCAGGCCACTGGTCCATCTAGCTCAGTGTTGTCTACGCTGACTGGTAGCAGCTCTCCAGGTTTTTGAGCAGGTATTGCCCAGCTCTGCCTGGAGATGCTACCAGGGATTGAGTGCACGCAAAGCATGTACTCTGCCCTGAATTGCAGCCCCTTTCCTAAGTGTGCTGGGGACCAGAGCACTAGGGATGGAGGAAATGGAAATCCTGGAACTGGGTTTAACCACACCACCACCACCTCACCCCATGAGAGAGAGAGAGTGGCTAGGCACTTGCAATACAGCTGCACTTGAAAAAGACTGAAGGCTGTGCCTTCAGTGGAAGCCTCCAACATGCAGGGTCAGACAGAATGCAAGTTTCCACACCAAATTTCTACAATTTGAATGTGGCTTTTGGGCGCCTGCCCTTTGAATTTCCCTTTCAGGGTTTTTTGAAATTGAATACCCATTAAAGTTTCCAGGCACAGGCATGACTGCCATTCCAAACCACCCACACAGATAGGTGGGATGCAGATGGCTTGTGGGGAAACCCCACCCTGTTGGCTCAAAGCCTGGCTTGCACTGCACTGGCAGTGTGGGTTGTTGACACTGTACGAGGTCAGCGTGGGCAGTCCACTTGCTCTCTGCTTCACACTATCTTGAGTGGGATGGGCACTTGCTGTCCTTGAGACATTGTAGGTGACATCGTTGGGGATTGTTCATGGCTGCAGTAGATCCTAACATCTCTTTCCCCCTGTTGCTGGTGTGAAGAAGGATACCGTGTCTTCTCTAGCATTCAAACAGCAATATCATGATGTTGGGAAAATTGAGTTTCTACCCTACCTGCTTAGCATGTCCATTACAATGGAGTGCCAGGTGCATTGTGACAGTATAGGAACCTATTGAATAGTGCCTGACATAGCTGGAGATGCATAATGTGGACCTGATCATAGTTCTGTGTTATAGTGTGTGTTTTTTTTGGGGGGGGGGCTTTCGATTTATTTTGTTGGTGACTATTTCCAACTGTGTTATTGTAGCAGCAGCTTTTAGTCTTTTTTAATTTATTATAAATAAATATTTATATAATGCTATTCAAAAAAGAAGTTCACAAAGCAGTTTACATTTCAAATCAGATAATCAAACGGCTCCCTGTCCCAAAAGGGCTCACAATTTTAAAAAAAGATGCAGGCAAGACACCACTCTGGGGTGTTGGGGTGAAGTGGGACATTTATTCTTCGAGGAACACCACTTGAAAAAGTGCCTCTTTGCTCTGCTAGCAGGGTAGGCCCCCTCCACGCACACACCCTGGATGCCAGCAGGAAGCATGCCCTCTGCCACAACAAATACATTTACATTGGTTCCACTTGGTGCATAAAAAGTGTTATTTCAGGGTTCTTCACAATGCAGATCAAGCACGTTCCTATAATGAACAGAACAAAATTCTGTCTTTGTGTTTTCACTGAATCTAGAGAGTCAATAGCAAGTCCTAAAATAATGTAACAAGGTGAAACTTTGTAGGAGAAAAAGAGGAATATAGACAACCCTGCCTCTCTTTGTTTGATTTCTGTACAAAAGACTGGTTTGAAGAATCTGGGGCCTTGTGAATCTAGCTTTATTCTGATAAGTTCCTGTGAGTCTATCTGATTGGTCAGTTGGGGTGCTTGACCTCTGTGCATCCGTCTTTTAAATGCTGAACTGATGAACCAGCTTCTAGCTATTGGTGTACAGACAGAAGCCCAGGTAGCCTCTTCCCCAAATGCACCGCCACAAGACTTGCTGCCTGGGCTAAGATTGCTCACTGCTTCTTTGTTTTATTTCCAGTACATCTTTGTGTCCCTAATCTCGAGAGACAGCGTGTATGATGTGCTGCGGAGAGTCTGCACCCACCTGCAGGTACTGGGATGTCTGCTTTTCACCTCTTCCCAGTCAAGAGTCCTGTCCAAGAGTCCTTGCTAGGTTATTGGCTGAAGTGGAACTCTTTTTAATCTCGATAAAGGGTCAAAAGGCCCAAGTTATGACATATTTCTTCTTGTTTTGTTTGGTTACTTGGTCTGTCTGTTGTTCTGTATTGTCTCTTTTGTGTAATTTTTAGATAAGAGCTGGTTCTTAAATCGCCTTGGAAGTTTTCCCCTGCAAAAATCAGCTCTCTTTAAAATGCAGCAAACCTCAGCTGTAAATAAAGTTTGTTGTGTATATGCCTGGCTTTAAGTTTAAGGCTGTGCTGTGTTGAATGCAAGAACAGTCTCAAGAGAGCTTTAGAAACTCTCCACTATGTCATCTTTAAATGTTCAGGACACTCATGTGAACGAGAAATGTGCAACAAAAAAATGAGAGGTAGAGGAAGGGTTAAGCACCATTCATCGGCTATTAACACACCTCTGTGATTGCAGGAAGATATTGGGATTCCTGAATTGTCACCAGACTTATACTTCCATTCTTATTGTGTGTGTGCTTCCCCTGATCCACCCCTAAAATGCAAACTGTGCTTCTTGCAATTCTAAGAATTATTTTAAGTGTCATGCAAATGACTTGCCAATGACAGTTGGAACTTTACCATTTTGGTGGTAAGCTTTGCTGTCAAGCATGCCTGTGCAGGATGATCTGAATAAGTTTGTAGAGAAACCTAGGCTAAAGAGAAACTTCTTTGGGGCCCTTAGTGCAGTGCACATAGTGCAGTGTGGTATGGGAGTCTTTCAGGTGAGTTGGCCTTTCTGTTTTGGGTTTCCCTTTCTGGTCAAGGCGGTCCCTGAAGGCACCACTTGTAGCAGTGACCTCTCTGTTCTCTACAGGTTTCAAGCAAGAAGAGTTTGAGTTTGAAAGAACTGACGGAGGAGCCAGATACAGTGGCACTGGTAAGACCCAAAACTAAAAAGGAAGTACAGGTGTCTGCCCCCATATCCATGTGGGTTCTGTTCCACGCCTCCCCACAGAAAGGGAAACTTGGTGTTAACATTTAGTTAGTCTCCCTCTAGCAAGGAAGTTACTTTGTTAAAGCAAGAAACACCCACACTTCCAGTACAATTACACAAAAACTAAGGTACTGTAATGGATGTAGGGAAAGGGTTCGCAGACCCACAGATAACTGAATTGGTGGATACAGGATCTGAAATACTGGGGGATGCTTGTACCCAGAGTCAGTTGCTCTGAGAGTTTCTGAAGAGGACTAGAAGTGTTGGGGAACCCTAAAAGATTTGTGTGAGCCACCCTTTGCTCCAAAGCTATTCCAGTCTGCTTTCCTGCATACAAGACAAGGCTACTGCCTCCAGTCTAACCCACTAGGATAAAAACCAGTTCCAGCTTTGTCTATGGCAGCCTTTTAAAGATTTGGAGAAAGTTAACAAGCGAAGAGATTGGGATTAGGCCACAAGATCCAGCATACTTCTTCCTTCCCATCTCTGGAGCACTTTCTCTCCTCCTCTTTCTTCCTAGTGTTAAATGTAGTTTCACCTTCTTTATATGCACTGTTGCAAACCATAGCTAACAAAACCCATGGTTCTCTTTTGAACTGAGAATTGCAACATGGCTTGAAGGTGGGGTTTGCAAGCCACGCCTTTTAAGGGAACCTGGTTTGTGTTAATCGTGGTTTTCATCAGTGCGCACATAACATTTTTCATTGTTTCACATTGGGAAGAAACGGAAAGGGCAGGAAGCATGTGAGCCTGCTGTTGGCTTCAGTCTCTTAACCATGGTTGACCAGCATTATACCTATTTTGGGCCTCTGCTAATTACTTAGTTCCAAAGTACTGAAATAGAGTTTCAGTCAGGGGTTTCCCCAGCCCTACCTGGAAATGCCAAGGATTGAACCAGAGGCAGAGCATGCATTCTGCTGCTGAACTATGGCCTCTCCCCATACCTTTAACAGGAGGTGATCGTTCCAGAAGTGAAGTGGAGGAAAGGGTCCTCGGCATCTCTCTCCCTCGCCCTCCCGGATACAGGCTTCCAGTGCATCCACCGGGCTTCCATCAGCAGCCTCAGCACAAAGGAGAGTTCTTGCAATTCTGAGGAGCCCTTGGTATCAGGTATGGGGCAGTGCAGGGAAGCAAGGTCCCAGAGCCTTTGACTGGGAGCTTTAGCATGCTCATGTACATGAGCAGGAGGCAGGAAGTCTGGTCTAGAGGGTAGAGCCTCCGTCTGCCTGAAGATAACATCCACAAGGTCGCCAGTTTGAGGCCACCGGCACCGTGCGACCTTGAAGCAGCTGACAAGCTGAAGCCGAGCTTTTCCATCTGCTCTGAGCGTGGGAGGATGGAGGCCAGAATGTGAAGCCAGATCGGAATGAAACACCTGGACTGTTGTGGTTCTTGAAAGACAGAACCTTCTTTCAATTGTAAAAATCCCTACGGGGATTTAATCAGCCTGCCTATGTAAACCGCCTTGAATAAAGTCTTGAATAAAGACCAAGAAAGGCGGTATATAAATACCTGTTATTATTATTATGTACATCACTCTAGCTGACCACTATGGAAAGTGTTTCCAGGCCCAGCAGTCCCTGCTCAGGACGATTGACAGCTGTGCCAGTGGCAGCACAGATTGTTCAGCTATTCCAAGGACAGTCACATCCCCATCAAGCTAGATAATCTCTGTAATGCTGATCACCCCCTCGCACAGCTCTTGAAAACCGCCATGTGTCTGATATGCACAGATGGCCATAATCTCCGTTCAGACCTTGGGGAGCACGCGTTGTCCTTTGCTTCAGATTCCAGGCAGGAACAATCCATCCCTTTAATGAGAGATGGATAAGAATGCATTGTTTCAACCATTTGGTATAATACAGCCAAAGAATATAACTGTAATGGTTAGGACTGACTCAGATTGATATTGCTGAGCAACTTCTGCAGCATCTTGATATAACTCTGGAACAACAAGGCATTTCCTTACCCCCCCACCCACCCACCCCCCAAAAAAAGTATTTATAGAGCTTTGTTTCCAGAAGAGTAGGAGTGCTTGCCAAGCTTTGCAGGAATATTAGCAAACCTGTAATTGCCCTCCAGCCTAAACTGTCTTGCTCTCAGAAACTTTTGATAAATGTGCATCTGAAACCTTCAGCTGCTCCAGTGTGTCTCCAGTCTTTCCTTCACCTATACCTGGATACAGATCCAATATCCTGCACTGAAGGCAAGGTGGTAGCAACAATATCCTGTGCTGCCAGGCTTAGCAGACAGCCTTGTTCCCCAGGAGAGGACTGCCAATCTTTGCTAAGGGTGCCCACAAAGGCGTAAGTCAGTTTTGCATGGGCTTCTCTACTCCATGCACCTGACTTCTGGGCATTCTGCTGTAAGACAGTCCTGTTTCCCTCTTCCTTTTTTAAATCCAGGGTGCTAGTGGACAGATAGGAGTGAGTACCCCTCCCCAACTCCATCAGTCTGCCCCAAGGCAATCTGCCTCATCAACTACCTGGATGGACTTGCTCAAAAATAAAGCAGTGTTTTCTACATTCATTGTCCCCCCCCCAACCGTATTAGTTTATAAGTTATGAGAGACATTTTTGAAAACCACAAAGTAGCCCATTGTGTTGTGCTCAGTAGTTCCCAGGTCCTATGAAATACTGTGGGCAGTTGAGCCAAGGAATGTTGGGGCTCTGTGGTAGGAAGGAAGGGGAGGGACCTTGGCTACACTGTACAGAGAAGTCCATAGGACTCTTTTTTTTTTTACTTTTGTACCCTCCACCCTCAGCTCTTGCTACACAGCAAGAAAGCACTCTGAGAGCTGATGCTGTGTAGCAGCTAAGAGACAAGACTCTGAACCATGACTTCCCCAGTTCAAATTTCTCCTCTGCCATGAACTCACTGGATGGCCTTGGGCAAGCCACTCGTATAATAACAATAATAATAACAATAATAATAACAACAACAACAGGTATTTATATACCACCTTTCTTGGTCTTTATTCAAGACTTTATTCAAGGCGGTTTACATAGGCAGGCTTATCTAAATCCCTTATTAAATAGGGATTTTTACAATTGAAAGAAGGTTCTTTCTTTCAAGAACCACTACATTCAGGGGTTTCATTCCGATCTGGCTTCACATTCTGGCCTCCATCCTCCCACGCTCAGAGCAGATGGAATAGCTCGGCTTCAGCTTGTCAGCTGCTTCAAGGTCGCACGGTGCCGGTGGCCTCAAACTGGCGACCTTGTGGATGTTATCTTCAGGCAGACGGAGGCTCTACCCTCTAGACCAGACCTCCTGCTCAGCCTCAGTCTTCCCTATCTGCAATATGGGGATGATAATTTTCGGCATACAGGATGGTTGTAAAGGTTACATCAGCAAAATACATGTGAAGCACTTTCACACTCAGAAAGCACTACTACGCAAATTCAAAATGTGGTTGCTATAATTCAGGACTGGCAACCAGACCTGAATCTGAACCTTTTAGTGCAGTGGGCGATGCTAGCTCATCCATGCCACGAATGAGGAAGCTTGTGTCTGTTGGGGGGGGAGGGGAGATAGCAGACTTGGGGTGGCCTTCCAGCCCTCCACAGATGGAGCCCAATCAATCCACTTCCCTACCTACTTATCTTGCTCCTTTCTCTGTGTTGTCCCTTAAGCAAATCGGGAGATGTGGGCCTGCACTTTCTGTTTTGTTGGAAAGGATCATATTGGATGAACAAGGTGAGGAAGTAAGGGGCTGGATTTTTCTGCCCAGGTTTTGGGGGGCTGCACATGTTGGCATTTGATGATGATGGATCACACTGGGTTGCCCTTGCCAGTGGGGGAAGGTTTTAGGAGGCTGAACCTTCTCCTCTCCCAGACCCTACACAGCACTATAAAGCTCTTCTTCCATACTAATTAGAGCCCTGAATAGGAGTGCACCGATTAGGGTCTGCAGTAGTTTCTTGCAAGTTCTTACTTGTAGCTTACTTAAATGCAGAAGTTTAATCATGATAAGTATATTCCAAGCATGTTTTACCCAGTCATTGATTTAGAAGTCTTCTGTACTCTTTCATTTGTATGCTGAACTAGTTTGCAAAAGGAAAAGTTCAGAGGCCTCCCAAATCAATGATGGGTTAGAACATGCTTGGAATATGAACCAAAAATCCTTTTGCAACACACAAGGTGTTCTATCCTTCATCGGCCATTGATCCTCCAGTGATAATAAATAAAAGTATATTTTGAGTTTCTCTGCTTTTGTTCCAGAAAGTGCAATAAACACTGAAGAAGAGGAATTAGAAGTGGAGCAGAGCTACAAAGCAGAACTGAGACCATCTGACTATCAGCTGCTGAAAATCTTCATTGTGTTGTAAGTTTGGTGTCATGGTTGTATCAGGACAGAGACAGGTATTCAGTAGAGCAGTGGTTCTCCTATTCTCAGGGAGAGTTTGAGCTGTAGTAAGTGTGTGCAGGGGTGGGGGGAAGGCAGCAACAGCAGAGTCAGTAAAAGTCACAATCGTGACCACTCCTGGTTTTGCAAACGAAAAACCAGAAGTGGTTGCGATTGATTTTGAGGGTCTCCACAGTGTGGGGAGACCTGCAGAGGCTGGTGCGGGGGCTCCCCACAACCCTGGGAGGCTGCTGCAGGCTCTGGTAAGTGGTAGCAAGCCCCTGCGCCTCTCCAAAGTGGACATTGTTGACTTCTCCCCACCCCTTAAGGGGGCAGAGACCAGGGCCCAGTTTGAGAACTACTGTGGTAGAATGAAATGAGTAGAACGTCTCCGAAGATTGACGTTGTAGCTGGAACCTTGAGAAATGGAACCTTGAGAAGGCAGCCTGTCCTTGCTGATGGAAACACTTGTTTTGCCTGGCCATGCCATGGTGCAGCTAGGACCAGCCTGTTCACAACGGTGAAAGACAAGTAAATTCACTTGCTGAATTGGTGGGCACCATTTGCCTCATTCCATCTCCTCTGCTTCACATCTTCTGCGTCATCGCTGGATTTGGATAGGAAAAAGATGAAAAATTGTGGAGGACAGTAGAGTGGTGGGCTAGAACATCTCTGACAGTGAAGCCCCCCCTCCTCTCCTCTCTCTTCTTTACTAAATCCAAGGAGGAGCCATGAAGACAGCAGATGCATAAGGGGCAGGAGACAGCACTTGTCTCACCACCTCAATCCCTAGGAGTTCCTGGGCCAGTGCTTTGTGTGTGGCATAGTACTTTGAAGACCTTGGCAATCTTGTATTGTTCCATAGTGAACCTGCCAAGACTTTCTGGCAGCTGAGTAATAGTCTTGGCACCAGAACAATGTCTCCTGTGCTGCTAGATAGCTGGAGATCCCCTCAGCCATGCTAGGATTCCTCTCACTTGCTCCAGTGCCTCTGCTATGCCAAGTTAGTCATCCACTTAGTGCACCAGTGATCAGAGAAAGATGAGAGGAGGCCAAGTGTGACACAGGGGAAGTCCCTCAAATTGCACTATAGGCTTTGCTTGTTGTCTTGAGAGAAGGCAAGAGCCTTGGCATGCTGAGGGGAAAAAAAGAGACCACAATGTGGCCTAGAATGGATTGTGAGGTACATTTTGGATTCTGCAATCCATTCTAGAGTTCTGGCAGACCAGAATGGTTTCACATTGCACTCCACCAAATACTTTTTGGAGCAGAGACAAGCTTTCCCCACTCCCGCTTAATCTCTGCTCATGAATTGCTGCCAGCCAGTGTCAACAATGCTGAGCTTGGTCTGCCTTGGAAGAAAGCAGCTTCCTAAATATCATTCCTTCAGCAACACAAAGCCTTATTTTGGAAAAGGAATTGAAACATGAGCATAAAATGGTTTAAGTTCGGTCTTAAACTTGGGTGCTGATTGCCGCATTTGAACATTTTCCCCCAACAGCGTCTGTGAAAACCCTTGATGTGAGCAGTAGGCGAGAGTGTGAAGCCTCAAGATCACTTAATACATGAACTATCCAATGATATAGCTTAGCCGCCTTTGGTATTCAAAACCAAGAACCAGCCTTGCTCTGCTACAAACTCACTGCAATAATGGCTCCAAATTATTTATATTTTTATTATTTTTCACATTTTTATACCGCCCTTCCTCCAAAGAGCTCAGGGCGGTTTACACAGCTGCTCCTCCCCTCTTTCTTGTCCTCACAACAACCCTGTGAGGTAGGTGAGGCTGAGAGAAAGTGACTGGCCCAAGGTCACCCAGGAAGCTTTGTGGCTGAGGGGGGATTTGAACCTGGATCATCCAGGTCTAAGTCCACCTCCCAAACCACTACACCACCCTGGCTCTCAAACAAACTTCCCCACAGTTTTGCATTGTGCCACAACAGGAAGAGACCTTATTCTCTAGGGTTCTGAACAGGAATTCTTCTCCTCCGTGGAGATGCCAGGAATTGAACCCAAGACTTCCTACATTCAAAGCATTTCTAATGCTGGTTCCTGTCCTGTGACATTTGAAGATGTGCATGCCCCCTAATTCCACAATGGCTTTCCAACTCCCTGTTGGCTCAGACCTGAGGAGTGTCTCTCTGTCTTTGCTCTCAGAATCTGCCTCTTGGTGGTATCCTCCTCGTACCTGGCATTTCGCATTTTCCGCCTGGAGCAACAGCTGTGTTCTCTCAATCGGGACTATCTCTCCCGTGTACCCAGGAGGTAGGATTGCTCAGAAGTCGCAATATTGTCTGCTCAGAGAACCAGTTCTCCAGACTTGGGAGGTAGGAATCTGTTGTGTCCATGCTGTTCCATTAAAGATGCCCTTGTTTGCCTTGTAAACAAACACCAGGTTGACCAAGAAGCAGGCCTCCTTGTAGTCTCGATCAGAAGTCTCCTGGCATTGGCTGTAGCAGGAGCAAAGCATGGCTACTAACCAGTATCTTTGGGGGTTTTTTAGCCCCCAAGTAATTTTGCTTTAGAATTCCCCAGTTCTGTGACTTGAGTAAATCATCATACTTCTATGAATCTACTTGATTTGCAAGGGGGATCATGTATCAAGCAACCATCTGGTTATACTGAGTTCACTTGTAGCACCCTTGATTAATGGAAGTCTTCCCCTCCAATCTCGTCTCATCTGGTTTTTGAGCCTCCACGGAAACTTCTTCTTAGAACAGACACAACCCTCTCCTCTTTTACCCCAGTAACAAGTAGGGTTTATGCTGGAAGGGGTGAAAAATGAGTAGAGCTATCCTAGGTGGATCTATAGGGGATTCACGTTTTCTGTAGGATTGGCTCACACCCTGCTCACTGCAGCCTCTTTCTTGATATTTGTAGGTGACGGTGATCCCAAGATGGACAATGAAGGAAAAAAATAGCACACCAGACTGAAATCCTTGTCATGTGCAAGTAGCTAATGTGGCTGCAATGAAGACTGAGCAAATGGATCATTTGTTTTTACTCTGCATTACTCCTGGACCAAAGTGCTACATTTTCAGTGGTGAAACCTAGAAGTGGCTCCTTACCCTCAATGACTCTATTGTTAGGCTTAGCCTGCTATATGTCAACTCTACAGTGGTGCTTTTTGTGATCATTGCCAAGTGGAGGTCCTGGATTAGGTTGTCTGTGACTGGTGGCCCTAGCCATGACCTCCAAGGCCTCTTCAGCCATTGAAGATACTGAGCTCTCTAGAGCATCAAGAAAATCAAGTTCTATGGGGTTTCTCTTGTGGTGACCCTTTTGTATTTCAGAAATGTCTTCCGAGGACTTTGCGTAAGAAGGGCTGACTGAGAAACTGTTAGAACCAGAAAGCTATAATGACTAGAGGGGCTTGGGGCAGGTGCTGGTCCCTTGCCTTATACCTCAGTCAACACTGGCAAGTTCCAGAGACTGAGTTGGGTACCTGTCCAGGAGGATATTCTTTGCTGCAGTTCTTGCTGCCTGCTTTTCCTTAGTCAAATACTGAACATAATAGATTTTGCCTCAGTGAAAAGCACAAGTCAATGCGTTGCAAGGAATATTTTGCTTTGGATTTGTTTGGACCAGTTTGGACTCATCCTTTCCTCCTCTCTATACTGAAATGATTTCCATTAGGACTGATCCTCTTGCACTTTCCTACTACCTGGGAAGTGCTGTTGGAGTGATTCTCTTCTTAGATATTCAGGGTGGGGATCCTGGGAGCTGCCAGGCAGGCCTGAGCTCTCATGGATTGGAACCTGCCAGAGATGAGTTCCCTGAGGCGAGAACTGCTGTGTTACAGCTGCAGAATTTTCCCACAGGAGAGGAGAAAGTTAGAATGATGTCTTGATCAGTATGCATAGCCCTTTAAGCACTTTACATGGGTCTGAGTAAAAGGTGGAGCCTGGCAGTGAAGTGAGAAGCTGAGGTGGGGGGGGGGGCGCGTCAGGATCAAGATGAACTAGTTGCTGTTTTCCAGTGTTTGGGGAAGGTGCTTGATCTGAGGATGTGCTGGCTCTGTGACTGGAAGACTTCTTACTCCAACATCAAGGCTCCTCATGTCATTCTACAGAAGGAGAGGAGGAGACTGTCCAAACAAGCGCCCAAGAGGGACAGTCAGATGGTCGGCCTGGAGTTATTCTTCCGTACCTTCAACAACCAAGGAAACCTTGTAGCTTGTATGGATGTAATTCCCATCTGTGCTACTGCTCTGGATAAATTGGAGGGTGGGGCACAGGAAAAAATTGTACTGCAATGCTGTTGAGGTGGGACATCTGTGGTGGGAGAAACTTGAATGTGAGTGAAATCCACCCCACAAGACTGGTTGATAATGGTTCACAAAAGCCTGTGCACGTTGTGAGTGAGTTTACAAGAGAGTGTCTATGTGGTGAACGAAAAGGCACATGTATGAATAGCCCTTTTTGTTGGTTGGCAACCTTCGGTCTTGAAAGACTATGGTATAAGCCTACAGCACCCGGTATTCCCGGGTGGTCTCCCATCCAAGTACTAACCAGGCCTGACCCTGCTTAGCTTCTGAGATCAGACAAGATCGGGCATGTGCAGGGTAGCACCACCTTTCACATGCCTGCTCTTTCATGTGCCAGTTTGGGGCTGGTCCTTTGGCAGAAGAGTAGAGTCTTGGCTTGTGCACTTGGGGTATTTAAGGGATCTGGGATCCATATGCTGGCTAGAGTCATGGTTTTCAGGCATTCTACCTTTAGGGAATCTTTCCATTGGTTGTCTATCAATAATTATCCTGTTCCCCCCCCCAAATACCTGCCACCAGGGGCAGCACCACCCAGAACACAGTCTTGAGGTCTACCACCTCTGCACTACCAAAAAAAATCCCAAACCCTTACCATGCTCCTTGCATGCTGTTGTGAAACCCAGAACTGAGGACATCTGTTTTATTTAACAGGGATAGTGTTAAAGTTTGCGCTGTCCCTGTAAATAAAAGCAGAATTCCAAAACTTCTGGATTTGACAACAGCACATGAGGATCACAGTTAGGACAGGAACGATTTACTTCCTGCTCAAGCAAGCAGGAAATAGATCATTGCAGCTTGCATCGTTGGAGGGTAAGAGGGAGGTGGCAACAGAAGACTTGGGGTGAAAAGTACCTTGAATTTGCCACCCCCTCAGACTCCCACAATCTGCCACTGATGTGTGACCCACATCAGCTGGCACATGGATGGGCCAATTCTACCTTACTACAGAGCCCTTTGTATGCTGTAGAAGATTCTGGAACATCGTCCAGTGCGTGCAGCCAATTCACTTGTAGTGCGAATCACAGGCCTGTTGCACCTCCCCTTTGCCCTGCATGAATTTGAGAATACATCCTAGAACACACCCAAACAGTCCCTGTGGCTGCACTTTGCAAGGGGAGGGATATAGCAGTGGACAAGCTGCCTTGCAGGAAGGCTTGTTTGCTTTTACCAACCATCTCCCTGATTCCTAGGGTTCCTCAACACAGTTGAGTAATCCAGACTACTGAATTAGAGGAACACAGTCTTGTATGAGTAGT
Source organism: Tiliqua scincoides (assembly GCF_035046505.1). Lineage (NCBI taxonomy): Eukaryota > Metazoa > Chordata > Lepidosauria > Squamata > Scincidae > Tiliqua > Tiliqua scincoides. Next base: position 15,520,324 of record NC_089828.1, read on the forward strand.
GTTAGTGAGTTCAGGCTAGGTGGATATATACAGCAGGCAGATGAGGATCCTTCTGAAGGAAGTTATCGCCTGCAGCCTCTCCTCTTCTTCTCATTCCCCATGCTAGAGGTTCCCTGGGCTGCTGGACAGCCAGTTGGCCTCTTGCTTTGCAATAATGTCTCAGGTGTTACACGTCTCTGTCTCTTTTTCTTTACACTCCCCCATGTATGGGAGTTAAATGTATATTTTTGCAGATGTGTTTGTTTTTTGGAAAGCGCTGCTAAGACAAAGTCCTCTTGTTTACTTGTGAGTTGCCTTGGCTATATGGACTTGGCATCCTTGGCAGCAAGCATCGCAAGGGAGAGGTTCAAGGTAAACAAAGGTGACATGGTGGAGAAGGTAAGTGGCTCCAGGAAGTGCCAAGAAAACCTGATTTGTGCTAAGGTGATTGTATGCTAGAACTTCTACAAGTTTGTGCTCTAGCACAGTGGTTCAAAACATTAGCTATGAACTGAAAAACCCCAGTTGAAATCTCAGCTCAGCCACAAACGACCAGTTGGCCTTTGGTAAGCTGCTGGCTCTCAACCTGTGGGCCCCCCCCCCCAGTAATATGGGAATTAAAATGCTGACCTACCTTACAAGGTTGTTGTAAGGATTGCTGAGATAATGTCTGTGAAGCGCTTTAAACAGTGGAAAAGCGCTCTATAAATATTAAGTATTATCATTTAGTGTTACTCTGTGTAAGCAATGATTCTGTTTTCATTTATTTTTAAGTATGAACCTTTCAGAAAAATTACACAAGTCTCTTACCAGATATGTTCTTCCTCTCTCCTACAAGACACTTGCACTTATTAGGGTGGCTGGAGAGACATGAAAGATGACTGGCGGCTGAGAGGTCACTAAAGGCCCATCTGTTCTCTCTGAATTTGCTTCTGGCACAGATACGGGTATTAGTAAGGTTCAACTTTTTAGGCTGAAGGGTCACCCATTTCTGATATAAGCTAGAAGTGGATAGTAAAAGGGATGCTTTGAAGTTCAAGTTTAGTTTATTCTGGGATGTTTTCATCCTTTCTACTACCATACACAAATCCTTGGTCCTACTTTTAGGTGCATTTTGAAAAGAGGACAGTTATACATTTGAACTTTTTCCTGGGCAGAGATATGATGCTTAATTCTTTTCCTGCCAGCTGTTTCCCCACTTCAAAATGCACCTGGCCGGGGCAGAATTCTACATGTGATTTTGCTTTCATCTGGCATTCCAACAGGGAAGAGAGTGTGAGCGAGTAAACAGTAGGCAGGGAAATGGTTAAACATGCATATGTGTGGACATGTGCACCCGTACACGCATCCCACTTCCCATAATAAACCACCTACTTCTGGACATGGCTTTTCTTGTTTAAAAAGGACTGTGGGATCATGTTGCAAGCATCTACCTGTAATGTCTGGTTTGGCCTTAGGCAACCAGCTCTCTACTCATTTATAACATCCAACTACACTTCTGCTGCTGCTTCAGGACTTGGAGTTGTAGATGTATGGTAAAAATAGGCCTGGTCAGGTGGTTAGACTCCAATCTGACCATGCTTCCACAGCCCCACATTTCTGACTGCTTGCAGAGATGTATGGTCAGGCAACATGGTCAACTGTGTGGTCAGCTGCCACAATTGGCTAGCTCTTTACTCCATTGCAGTCCCACCAGGAAGCCAAATACCTGTATCTGGGAAGGCAGGAGAACAACACTGGGGAAACTGGTGATGTAGGAAGAAGTTCACCTGTCAGTAGATCTTGCTGGCATCCTACTGGCTGTGACAGAGACAAGAGTGGCAGCTGATGTATGCCTGATTCAAACCCCTATTTGCAGAACTGATAAAGGAACTGCTTCTGCAAAGCAGAGATGTTGTTGTGCTGCCAGAAATGTGTTGATTTTATAAGCATGTGTGCATGCAGCTAATTCAATTAACTACCTAAACTGACAGCTGCTGCAAGTTCAGGAGTTCACACTTCAGCTGCTGAAACTCTCATGGAAATGAGCCAAAAACCTCTGCTTCACAAAGCCAAGAGGAGCCGGGCATTGGTAGTTTCTGAGTCCTCTTTAGATGTACTAAAGATTGCCAAAGGGGCCAAGCTATCATCCACCACCATCATTGCTGAGTTGGAATTTGTGCCAGCAACCTGACCCAAGCTTCTGTTGCAGGGTCGCTGTTGCTCCTGGGTGAGTCTGAGAAGATGGGCAGGACTGTAGGGGGCAAAGGTGATTGTTTATAAAGCTAGTGTAGAGAGAGTGCCATGGGTGGTTCTTGTCTAGTAATGCAGCTTCAGCCCCTGAATCCCTTGCCCCCTTCTGGCTTTAGCATTTTTCATCCCTGGGCCATCTATGTAATTGGGTTTACCTGTTCACGGGGTCTGTTCAAGCTCTCCATTTCACCCTTCAGTCCCAGGTATGAAGTTCCTGTAGTTTGCCTGTGTGTAACAGACTCTTCATAGTCTTGAAAAGTATTAATGTTCTTAAACCTCAGGACCAGATTCTGGCAATGGTTGCCATAGGAAAGTACTGCATATCCATTGGAAGTTGTTGTGCCAAAGCCATGCAATAAGAGCACTGGAGGAGGATAGCAGACAGCTGAGTGTGTTCAGTTGACTGGAATTGTTGGTGCTGGGCTGCAGTATGGGGTGTTTCAACATATGTTGAGGATTGCCAGGTATTAATCTGCAGGTCATGCTAATATTTTGTTTAAAAAAAAAAGTCTAAAGCCAGTGACTGCTTTGCCTTCCAGTTTCCTGCTCCCTGGCTCAACCATCCATATAGCCAGTGGCATGCTGGGGGGAGTCACTTTACCCCGGGTGGCACATCTGGGGGGGATAGCACCTCTCAGCCATGCTGCCTCCCCCCCCCCCCACTGGTCCTGCACACTGCCTTCCGGAGGTCTTTGGTAGGCCAGAGAGGCCAACTTCTAAGAGCATAAAAATGTCACTTTTGGTTTCCCAGAGAAACCAGAAGTAACATTTTTCAGTCTTCCAAGGGTCTTACATGGTCTTTGGAGGGTCAGGGAGGCTGTGTGTGGCCTCTCTGGGCCTCTGAAAGGGGGGCAGCAGCCCGGATAGTGGAGAAGCAGTTTGTAGTCATGGCCCTGGGTGGCACCAGGGCCAGGATCACCACTGCACTTAGCTGCCTGCCATAGCAAGCAAAATGTTTGGTTCACAGCAAGTATGGGGGAAGGTGAACAGTAGGAGCCATAGCTGGAGTGCAAAATGATCTTGTCCTCTCCTGCTGCTTTGAGCTTCATGCCTGCTTGCAGGATCAGAGGTGAGGTCTCTTGTAAGGCCACAATGAGGAGTGGGGTGCTACTATCTTGGTTGACCTACTTCCCCCAGGACTTTTCCATCCTGTGCTATGCTGTTAAACCAAAGTCTCTGGGCATGCCAGATTTGTCTTGGAACTAACTGCTCTGCCCACCAAAGGTTGAACTTGTGGCATTTATTTTTTGTAGGGGAGACCTCTTGGTTAAGATTTCTGAGGTTCTGAAGTGGAAATAAACACAGATTAATAGCAGCATTGTCCTTCTCTCCCTGGTAGCTAAGCATCAAGCAGCTGTTTAGCTCTCTGGCCCAGCTGGCTGAACTGTTCTCGTATTCATGACATTCCAAATGGGTGACATCTGGCCTCTTAGGAAAGATGGGCTGGGTGATGGTGTAAAATTACTTAAGGTGCTTGAGAACTGTTCTTTCAGACTAGGAATGGTTTTCCTGTGATCATTTGGTGCAGAGGGTAACTGTTGGGTTCACACACTTGTGTGAGCAATATATACGATGAAACCAGGGTGTGAGAATGGAAGTGTCCTCTTCCCTCCCCCGGCTTCATTTTTTTAAATGCTTGTTTTCAGAAACTCTTCTCATAAGCCTCTTATTCTGGATTAATCAGCATAGTCTGTTCTTGTAAACACTCACAGAGATTAGAACTGTCACTCAATGGCCTTGTCCTTCTTTAGAAGGGAAGAGCCCATCAACCCATGTGATGACAATTATAGTTATATGTTGAGGTTCTCTTCTGAACCTTCCCTTTTGTAGTTGTGGGGCCTCAACTGAACCCCCAGAACTGTTAAGACCTGTAAAATGTTTCCAGACTTATTGGGCTTCTGCCTGTAGAGAAGCTAGAAGTGAGAGAGATGAGTTGGCATTGAACTCCTTGTGCATTTGCAGGGGACTCCAGCCAAATTCACAATTAGTCTTGTGTTTTAACAAAAGGGCTATTGCTTAAATGAACCTGCTGTTGCCTTTCAGCACTAACAGGTGGTTGGGTGGGTCCTAGAGTACTAGCCATTGTCCCGTATTTCTCCTGCTTGAGGGGCCCAGTAGGACACCTGTGTTTCTTGCTTCTCCTACTCTTGAGCTATCTAGTATTATGAAACCTGAATAGCGATGGAGGCGGCAGCCCTGGCCTTGGGTGTTTTAAACACAAACACACACACACACACACACACACACACACACACACACACACACACACACATACACACACACCTGCTACTTGTATTCTAAAATACTTGTGATCTAGCAGTATTTTTACAGTACAGGTGACTGCTCAGTACCCTTGTTATTCTGTGAGCATTAGTGGTTGGGGGCTGTTGTTGTTGGCAACCTTCAGTCTCGGAAGACTATGGTATCGCGCTTTGGATGGTGGTTCTGGCACAGCGTCTAGTGTGGCTGAAAAGGCCGATTCGGGAGTGACAATCCCTTCCACACTGGGAGTAAGTGTAGTGTGTCCCTGATCTGTCTCCCTGGCTATGGGCCTTCCTTCTTTGCCTCTTTGCCTCAGTCTGTAGGCCAAGTGTCTCTTCAAACTGGGAAAGGCCATGTTGCACAGCCTGCCTCCAAGCGGGCCGCTCAGAGGCCAGGGTTTCCCACCTGTTGAGGTCCACTCCTAAGGCCTTCAGATCCCTCTTGCAGATGTCCTTGTATCGCAGCTGTGGTCTACCTGTAGGGCGCTTTCCTTGCACGAGTATTCTTGAAATGTTCCCATCTGTTGGATGTGTTTGCATCGGCCGGGCCTGGAAGAGATTCCTCAAGTGCTCGTGCAAATAGACGACGCACGCAAAACAGCTGTCATCGACATGGAGCTGAGCAGACTGCAGATGGACATCGTTGCCCTTCAAGAGACAAGGCTGCCAGATTCCGGATCTGTCAAGGAGAGAAATTTCTCATTTTTCTGGCAGGGAAAACCACCAAACGAAACCAGGGAACATGGCGTTGGCTTTGCGGTCAGAAATACCCTGCTGGAATCCATCATCCCACCTACTGTGGGAAGTGAAAGAATTTTGTCCCTGCAGCTCCAGTCATCAGCAGGACCTGTCACACTCATCAGTGCTTATGCACCGACTCTGTCGTCTCCAGCAGAAGCCAAAGACAAATTCTACGATGACCTGGCCACCACTATCAAGAAGATCCCTGTAAAAGAGCTATTGTTCATCCTCGGCGATTTCAGTGCTAGAGGTGGTGCTGATCACAGTTCGTGGCCCACTTGCTTAGGTCAGTTCGGCACTAGGAAGATGAATGAAAATGGCCAACGCCTGCTAGAGTTTTGCTGTCATCACGGTCTCTGTGTCAGCAACACGTTCTTCAACACGAAGTCCCAACATAGTCTCTTGGAGACACCCAAGATCAAAGCACTGGCACCAGCTCGACCTGATTCTCTCCAGACGCTCCAGCCTTCCCAGCATCAAGATCACACGCAGTTATCACGGTGCTGCCTGCGACACTGACCACTACCTGGTGTGCAGCAGAGTGAAACTGCAAGCAAAGCGACTGTACCACACGAAAAAGGAAGGAAGACCTCGCATTGATACCAGCAAGATCCGGGATCAGAGGAAAGTGGAGGAATTTCCACGAGCACTTGAGATGGTTGGGGGCACTCCAGGGAATAGTTGGCATTCTTGCTGTAAGGTACAATGATATTACCAATAAAAGAAAATCAACTTTTTCTAACATTGATAGAGTCTGCCATGCAGCTGCAGCCTTGCACTGTGCTCCAAGCAGCCTAGTTTCATGCAGTTGAGCTTGCATGTGTGTACGGGAAGAATACACTATGTGCATCATGAACTTCTGCTTGCTGTCAAGATCCCAGCTCTGAGCCAACCTAAGATTCTGTGCCCCTTCTAGCATGTGCAGGCTGAAGAAGTTGCAACATACTGGTAGGGTCAGGCTCTCACAAATTTGCATATTATGTTACTGTCTGTGTAAATGAGTTTAGTTTATATACCTACTTACTATGCAGAATCGCCAGTTAGTATGTGGCCTTCTCCTTTCCACAGCAAGTAAAACAACGCAAACCATTTTCAGCTGAAACTTTACCCCACCCCCTGCTGCCACGACTGCAGTGATGCAGAGGGGTTGAGTAACTTCACAACCAGACTTTCCTCTTCAGAGTCTTCATCTGATTTCCTAGTTAGGATGCCATGCTGAAGTTGTTTGTTTTTGTCTGACATTTGTGTGGGTTGTAAAAGCCTTAGCTACACCCAATTTTTTTTTAACAGCAGTGTTGTGTGTGTGTGTGTGTTTTTCCCTTGTATTCCCTCCCCTCCCAATTCCATAATATGTTTAGTGCAACTAAACAATGTTGAGTCCAGTTTCTATAAAGACCTCAATTTTGCTATAGCATGTGCCTGCATAATGAGATTTCCTAAAAGATGTGATGGAGGGAGATCTATACCCTGGCTCACTATAAAACATTTAAGCCAATCGTTCTCAAACTTTTAGCACTGGGACCCACTTTTTGGAATGAGAATCTGTCAGGATCCACTGGAAGTGATGTCATGACCAGAAGTGACACTATCAAGCAGGAAGAGTTTTAACAATCCTAGGCTGTAATCCTACCCACACTTACCCAGGAGGAAGTTCCATTTACTATAATTGTTCAAAGTATATACATAGTAGCCTATTAGAAGTACAGTTCTGTAACAGTTCCCCAAATACAGTCACATCCCATGGTAGTGTCAAGTCTAATACAGTTTATTAAATAAAATATTGAAATGAAGGGGGACCCACCTGAAGTTGGCTTGTGACCCACCTTGTGGGTCCTGACCCACAGTTTGAGAAACACTGATTTAAGCAATTAAGCCAATGTTGTATATATGCACCAGAGACCAAATGTGTACAGCTGTGAACTGGGCAAAAGTGGGTTAAAGCAGATTCTCCCCCCCCCCCACTGAACGGAACTATGGGAACCAGCAAGAGCCATTTCTCCAAGGATGTGGAAGTGCACAAGTGTAAATGATGCTTTAAGGACTTTGCATACACTAGAGGGCAGCAAAATCCTCCACTTGTGAGCAATAGAACAAAAAATCAAACCGACCCACCCCACTTTGAAGGGCATCACAACAGTTGACTCCAGCCACCCTCCACCTGCCTAGAAATGGCTTTCTTTTCTGATTCCTTATTTGTAAAGTATGACAACACAGGAAACTAGATGAACTAGTGGGAGAGCAGCAGGATACATCCCTTTTTCCAAGTGAGCATTCTAGTCTGTCCAGGAAGGACCATATATATAGTGTTCTAAAAGAGACCTGCCATCCCATTAATCTTTATACATTTTCTATTGAAAATCTTTTTCTTCTGTTGATAATACTCTCCCCTGATCCCATGGGCTCCTTTGTTCTTTCCTAATGTTAAGGCATTGTGGGTCTGCTGCCATTACAATTTTTCCTTACAGTTGTATCTTCTGGGGTAGTGAAAACTATACAAGCAAAGAAGATTATGCTTGAATGAGTACAGAGGCTGCAGAAACGCTCTTTCAGCAAAGCCCTTTTTGCAGCAGACTGTTTCACCTACCCTGCCCCATCAGATCACAAGAAAGAGACCAAGCTAAGGCAGCCTTATCTGAGACCATGAATTTCATGTTACATCAACTGTCAACCAGCCCAAGAATCCTGTAAAAATCCAAACACCTAAATATACATCTGTGAATTCTGACAGTCCCCTAAATGGTATTGTCCAAATTCCCTGGTCAGAGAAAATACTTGTGTCTAGACACTTATGAAATTCTTTTGAGATTGTCAGCATTTATAGATGGCCAAAATGTGCACATTTATTATACACGGGGTGTGTGTGAGTGAGTGAGTGAGTGAGAGAGAGAGAGACACACACACACACAGACAGACAGGCAGGCAGACTTAGGCTGCAATCCTAACCACACTTTCCTGAGAATAAGCCCCACTGAACAAAATAGGACTTCTGAGGAGACCTGGCTAGGATTGTGACCTTAAGCTATGACAAAAACTATCACTTGGGCAATTTCGTAATCAACAAAAGTTCCTGGAATTAGTTTTGTTGATTGCATTTGGATGAAAAGAAACTTTCCTGTTTTAATATGTAGCTATATTTAAGATACGGAGGTATGCCTCTCAAGAGTGTTTGCCACCTGCAATTTTAAGTATAGTGCTTCTATGAAATATATACTTTAAAGCAGGTATCTGATTTGGGCGGGTGGCTGGAACACTTTTTTTTAGCAAATTCCTTTTTAATCGCTTAACAGGCACACTAAAACCATGTCAATGAATATTCGTGTTATTTGAATATACTACATAAGTAACTTAATACTCTATAAATGCACAATAGTGTCTGGGCCTTCTGGTATATTGTCAACTAGCATGCTTCACAATGTCCAAAATATTACTGTCTGCAGAATTGTCAGCCTTCAACATCTTAGAAAGGTTCTTTCTAAGTCAGCAATTATCAGATTAAGGGTGCAATCCTAACTAACTTTCCAGCACTGGCACAGCTGTGCCTGTGGGGCATGTACTGTATACTGCAGTTGGGGGGCAGTTACGGAAGCCTCCTCAAGGTATGGCAATGTTTGTTCCCTTACCTCAAAGTTGTATTGCCCTTATGTCAGTGCAGAAAAATGGGTTAGGATTGTGCCCTTAAACAGACCGCTCAACAAAAATGGTTAGGGTCTACGCTGTCTCCTGTGTGTTGCATGACTATTCAGTTAGAATGGCCCCATGGCTGCACCCAGAAATGAACAGACACTGCTGCCTCACTTGTGTTAGCTGTTCACTATGGTAGAACTGAGCAGGTTTTTCTTGTCTGGTATAGTGCCAGAGTGTTTAAGGCCATCAAAAATGCAATGCAAGGATTATAGTGTTTGCTGAGGAGGGTTTTACAATCCATTCACAAAACTGGAATCGGCCAAGGGCTACAACAGCTGCTCTGCAGCTTCCTAGGAGGAAAGGCCCTCACAAGCCCCAGACAAACATGGTTCACAGGTGAGAGAGTGGCACTGAACTGTAATGTCTTCAAAAGTTATGCCAAGCTATCAGCTGGCTCTCTGCTGAAATTTTTTTGGCTCTGCTGAAAAACTGGATGCAAACAAACCCCCCCCCCAAAAAAAAACCTCTTATGCTTGGGATGAAGCACATTTGGCAGAAGTACAATGAAGCCCTAATGAGCACATCTTAAACATGCAAGGGTGTAGACATTTGGGCCAAACTTGCACACTGCCACACAATCATTTGGGTAGCCAGCTCCATTCTGATGCCATTGTTCCTGGAACCAAGGCAGCGTCAGTCATTTCTCTCAGCACTGTAGTCAAACTACACCGAAGCTAGGGTATATCCAATATTTAGTAATTTGAAGTATAAGAATATCATTACTTGTAAAGGGAGGATTATAGTACAATATTTTAGGAACTACCATCTCTCTGTCACTTAAACTGAATGGTCAGTGTTTTAGGCACACCTTTAAAAAAATGTTTCATTTACTAAATTAATGGCTATGAACTTTGCAGTTCATTCCTTTTCTTGGGGGAATTGTTTGTCTTTCTCTCTCTGCCTGTTGACGCCCTTCGTATTTGAAACTGTTTGCTTTTCTCCATACATAAAGAAAAGTTTCACCCAAAAGCTATCATACCAAGTCCTTCAACTATGAAGGAGGCAATCCTCTGCACACACACACACTTGCAAGCAAGTCCCATGAACCTTGGTGAGAATTACTTCTGAGTGAGCATGCACAGGACTGTGCTGCAAGCCTTGCTATAGACTTGTGCAACTTCCATCCCCATTCAGGCCCAGAACTGATCTTCCTTTATGTTCATTACTTTCCTTTGTAGCTTCTTCATGCAATGCTCAGCCACAGGTTCAGGCACATGCAGCACAGCCAAGGGTCACTGACCATTTCAAAAACAAGCAATTCAGAGGACTTCAATCCCACTTCATTGTCTATTCTAGCCCAATCCTTACTTCTCTTCCCCCCCCCATCTCCGATCCAACACACTCAGGCTTACTTTCGGTATCAGCTTCACATCCAGGAATGCAAAGTACTTTGCTGCTCCTGAATAAATCCCATTGAGCACAATGGGGATAGATCTAGAGCAGGGGTCTCCAAACCCCAGCCTGGGGGCCAGATGCGGCCTGCAGCCAGCCTCTGATCCCCTCAGAGCCTCTGGCCGAGTTGACCAAACACAACTGGAGTTAGGCTTCTGGGGTGGGGGAATGGGGGCCATTTAAGTGTGTGCTTTATTTCTTGAGCTGTGTTGGTGCTTGGAAAAATCCTGGGCATTTGAGCCCATTCATTTATTCATTTACGTTCCATCTCTAATGTATTTATTTAAATTTTATTATTTAATTTTTTCTTCTGGCCCTCAACACTGTACCTGCTATTTGATGCGGCCCTTTGGTCAAAAAGTTTAGAGACCCCTGATCTAGGGGAACTGCAGCAATTGTGGCTGAATTTTTCTCCATGATAAATTGCTTTTTTTCCTAAACAATCCCTTAAATACAAAACTGAGTCCAAGACTCAAAGCACTTATCAAGCTTCTCTATTTTCCACATCTGTTTCAGAAGGATGCTGACACTTCATTTGCTTTTACACATAGTTGGGTGCTAGGAGAAGCCCCAGTTTTCAGGAACATGGTAGCCTCCAGAACACTCATCATCCTAACAATGCTTGAGTTAAGACTACAGTATTACTACTCACACTATCCTGACATATTACCAGGTGGGCAATATACCACTGACCTTTTTTATTTGAGGTAGCTGAGAGAACAAGATCCTCAATGTTATGAAGCAGAGCACAATTCTTTGGAGTGAAAATTCTCTTTATTTTTGGCTGAAGACTTTTCCCCAAACAAAACACAAGTTATCGTGCTCTTCCCCACACAAATGAGAAAACAAGTAAAGCTCTTCTGCTCCAGCAGTGTCATCACATATTAAAATAATCAGCTTGTTACTTAAAGGCTGTTTGCTGTGTTTCTTGTGCAGCACTTAAAGAGAAGGTGTGTGGGTAAGAAGGCATTCCTTGGCATTAACAGGGGCAATCAAACAGAAACAGGAAAAACAAATGATACAGCTCTTTTTTTGGTCCATCACTCATACTGGTATGCTACCCAACAGGATAGGCTGCTTTCTTCAGAAGAGCTATGAATTTTGCAGAAGGAAGCAATCATGTTATCAAGCAATACCAGAATTTTTTATGCAGCTGGTTCATTCTCTCTTCAAGCTGCTGAAGATGATTCACTAGGCTGGGAAGATGCATTGAGAGAGCTGGCAAACTCTACATCACCTTCAGCCACTGCTTTTCCAAGTTGAGAGTTGCCACATCCAAAATCCAAATGGAAGTCAAATGGAATCATGAGCTTGATGCTCAGTAGCTGTGCGCCTGCTGTTCTCATGGAATTCAATGTCTTAAAGTCTTCTGCCCCCCAAAACACAGATATTATAAATACAACCAGAGTCCAATGGCTTGCTTAAGCATGTCCAGAAGGCTTTAGGGTGCAACCCTGAGCATCCTTACTGGACTGACTTCTACCTGAAACATTTTAGGACAGTTTGTTTAGTGCACTTTTTAGTCACCAGCGCAAAGTGATGTACTGAAATAAAACAACACCACATACCAACAGGCCATAAAAATGATTAATTCTTCCCCTTCTTCTTCCCCTTCTACACCATGGAGTTGCAAGTGTGGTTTTTTCCCCCCCTTGTGAAATTAATCACTGCACTTATTCAGAGATGCAGGATCTTACAACATTCATAGCATGTTAGTAACCAATAGCAGGAAGAACAGTGAAAAAAACAACTTTCTTGCCACCAAGCCTAACACATTAGATGCTGCTTTGCCGTACTCTAGCAAACTGTAAAACTTTTCAAGGGAGCTAAAACATGTTTTACAACAGGAGGCCCCTTTTCTACCATTTCTGTTAAGAAAAGCAGGAATGAGAGAGGGTTGTGTGTCTGCTTACGGTTTGAGGCATTTTAAAAACAAGCCTTGTTGAAGTTTTACAGCATTAGATCATCTTATTTCACTTCCAGAAGTCAATGAATGATTTGAAAGAGAACTGATGAAATCTGCCCCAATTAAATACAGGTAGAACTATACTGCATGCTTCTGACATGACTGTAAATGACTACACAGGCATATGAAGACCTTGAAGATTTGCAGGGAATCGCTTGGATAGAAGAAGGGGAAACATATCAAAGTCACAGCTGTCCAATATCTTAGAGGGAGGATACACAATTGTTTTTCTTATTATTCAGCTCTATTCCCATTCATGGCAGAATGAGGCAGCACAGAAATGCAGAGGTAAATACATTCTATAGGGAAACCCTCTGCACAAGCTTCCCCCTCAGCCACTGGGGGCAAGACTAAAACAAGAGGGGTTGCTGACTAGACAGATGTGTTGCGAATGGACAAGTCACTTCTGTGAGAGCTTAGCAATGAGTGCTTTCCATTCTTCTCTCTTGCCTGTAATATAGGAAGGAGTAAGGAGCTGTAGCACTGGCTCCTGCTGTCCCCGGAAGATTTCCTGACACAGGGCCTCTGTATTGCAGATTACATACATCCCACAGTCATAGCTATTCTGCTGAGCAGGGGCCTTCTCTTCTATAAAGGCAACTTTGTCTCTTTTACAGAGAAAGACCTCCAGTTTCCTCGCTACCTGTTTGGCATGGATGGAGTTGCTCCTGGTATGAGAATCATAGTGAGCAAAACAGTTTTTGTCCCGGAAGTAAGCTAGCAAACTCCAATGGGTGCCACCAGCAGCCTGGTTAGAATTGTCATTGATAGCCAGGAATATGACTTTCTTTTGGGGAAGGTTCAGTGGCTCAAGGAAGAGGGACAGTTCCTCTTGGCTAGCTGTGCACTTGATAAACTGAGCCACCTCGGGACCAATGAAGCACACTTGATCAGACAAGTCATGGAACTGATCACTGGCAAAGTACTCAAAGGCGAATCCGATGATATGGTCATTGAGCCAGCAGGGGGGATCCAGTAACAAAACATCCGACTGTCTCAGCAAACTGTCCATGTAACTTAGGACAACAGGGTCCATTCTGTGTAAGCAGAGTCACAGCAGCTGGGGAAATACCAAAGCCTAAGTTAATCAAGGATGAAAGAAAGCAGATAATGGTTAGAAAAAGTTGTACTTTTTCCATTGTCTAAACTCTAAAAGGTAGCCAATGCAGTCATGGACTGAGGCCAGCTAACTAAGGTCTACAAAGTGTCTTACTGGGCAGTCTACGTTTGTGCTGGCCATCACCCTCCTTCCCTAACTCCTCTGACATACACAGATGACTTAAGGGAGAGGTAGGAGTAGTCTCTGCTGTTTCTTATCTTTTCCAAAATGAAGTGCAACAAAGACTTTAGGGTGCTGGATGCAAAAAGAAATTTTGTGGGCATCCTTTTGCTAGAGAACCAAGAGCACAAGCAACCGATGGCTTGCAACTGACTGATGTAATTTACTATTTATACAATGAGGCTGTATAAATGACTTGTTATGATAGTACAACTACCCAGAGCAAGAGATAACACATCATTATAGTCAATGGCAGGAGGTAATGTCTTCCTTTATTTTTAGGCCACTGCTAGAATATATAAGACTGTTTGTCTAGCACTTACTACAAAAATATTACCTGTTTTGTTTCTTGTAGCTAGACAAAATAGCAAGAATGGAAATGAGAATAGGGATGGGTGGGGTGAGGATCACAACTAGAGTTGCCTCTAACTTTTACCGTAGCATTTACTTTCTTACATTTACAATTTTCTTACAGCCAATTGGCAGAAAGAAGCATACAAGAGACACCCTGAATCAAACCCTAAACGTAGTTAAGGTTTAATACGCATCTGCTCAAGTTAAACAGATCAAGCAGATCTCATGAGCAGAAGAGAAAGTGGCTGTGAAGTTTCTCCCTTCTGTTGCAGAGTGGGTTTGTTGGAAAAAAAGCAGAGTTCTCTGTAATTCTTTAGGTAGGGAAACTTGCTTGTTCACAAGCGAAGCATCATAAATTAAAGGGATCAGCTTAGCTGGCCCCTTAAGTAATCAACAATGTTTTAAAAGCCAAGATGGTCGAATAACAATTGGTGACTTATCTGCCTTTCTTCCAACAAACCAACTCTGTAGCAGGAGAAAAAAATTCCACAACTGCCTTCTTTTTGATGTATTTGACTTTTCAGGATTGGCTGACAGGATGAAATTAGTCACTGCACTGGGGATGGGGCAGCCCCTGAAAATGACAATCCTGTTGAGTTCTCTCTACTCTTCTCGGAACATTCAGACAGCATCTCACATGTCTTGACCCTTTCCCCCTTTTCCCACCCTCACCAAATTAGCCAACAATGTAAAGCAGGAAAATGATCACATGATGATGCCACAGCAAAATGTAAGAGTAGTTTTTAATCACAGTACTGTATCCTGTGTAATGTTCTGCTCAACCTGCCCATCTCATCTCTCCAAACTGGACTGTGATCCCATCTAAACTGGAAGGGGTTCTAGAATATTCCTATTAAGATAACAGTGGACTAGCGCAATATAAACAAGACAACAGGCATTTAAAATGCACGACAGGTCTAACTACTGAATGCATGTCCAAATAAGTGCAAGTAAGATTGTGTTTTGAAGTTATTTGAGGTGCTATGTAAAAAGTATATGAATTTATTGTCCAGGGTCTATCCAGGCTTTTCAAAGTGCAGGACTAACACGGGTGACAAATATTGTCCCTTTGACATGACTCATTGCAAACCAGGCAGTACCCATGCACTGGGCAGGAAAGAACTCACATATACTGGTTTATTTATTCACCAGGAAGTGGGGCCAAGCTTCTCCCAACAGTCATCTGAGTCACTGGAGGATAAAGAAAATCTAAATGACTTATGTTCCTGTAGATATGCACCAGTGAACACTGTCAAGCTTTATTAGGTAAGAATTTAAGCAACATTTCCCTATGTTTTTATTAAGAAACTTAAGGTGACATAAAATGAAATGTAACAAATGGAAAACAAATACATCAGTAGTATATTCAGTATCCACTAAAGCAGAACTTTCTACTCTCTTATATACATGGAAAACCCTGGATGCCTATTAGTGAAATACTTTATGAGCCAATACATATGTCACCATTCATCCCTGCCAAGGCCAAACAAATATGATAATTAAAATGTAAGGCATGCAGCTACGGTCACCTCATTTTCTTATTATCTGGGTGCACACTGCACTTCAGAGGGTGCATGCGGGGGATGGGCCCATAGGGATCTGATTCGCAGATAGGTGAATCCATGGATACGGTGGCCTCCCTGTAGTGACGAAAATCTACCCATAGATGCAGTTACAATACCTGGAAAAATAATCATCATCCTGGCTTAAGGCCCAATCCTCAGGGCCTAGGAGAGGGGGGTAAAGGGGGTAATTTGTACCCAGGCCCAGGGTCCAAAGGGGGGCCCAGGAGCCAAAGGAGGGCCCAGAAATTTCCTGGGATTTTATGTTTTCCTATCTACTCAGACTTGTTGCCTGCACGGGATGCTGGGGACACTACTGATGCCACATGGGTTGGTAGACCTGGGCTCCAAAGACTTTTCCCGATGTCTTTACCCTGAACCTACCCTGTTTCGCCCCTCCCTGCCCCTACTCTTCTTGCTTGCCTGTCACCACCCTCCCTGGCTGTTTCACCCGTCCCTCTTTTCAAAGGAGCCCAAAAGGAACTTTGTACCTCCTGATAAAATTCCTCTCAGAGACCCTGCCAATCCTATCCACACTTACTTGGGAGTAAGCCCCATTGACTATAATGGGACTTAGTTCTGAGTAGGCATGCACAGGATTGGGCTCTCAGTCTCCACAACTGCAGAATGTACTGTTAGTATCTGAACATCTTCTATGACTATCTGAAAGGAAATATCCAGCTTTGAGTTCTAAAAGATGATGCCAACACCCTTTCCAGTGTGCAGCAACCCTGACATTCTACAATAATCTATTCCTATCTCTTTACATCACAACAGAAAAGATTAACAGTCAGGCCTAGCAGAGATTACAGAATGCAGGACTCATTCTGTAGCTATTCCTTTGCCTAACCTCTTCCAGCTCCTAGTCAGTGTAATGCATTGGTTCTTCAGTTTTGTTCCAGTGCGAGGAACTGGCAGCCTCTTGCAGGCATTACTTCTTCCAAACAGCAAAGAAGCACTATTCATTAGAACTATTAGCTGCTACTTGAAACCTCTTGACAATGACTCACCACATGAGTCCCACATCTAAAAAGAAAATCCTTGTCAGACAACTCATTTTTCTGGAAGCTACTACAAAGCACATGGTACATGCTATACAAAAACAGAAAAATAAAACCTACAATTAGGAAGGGGGAAGGCATTCAAGTGTCTTTTCTTGGCCCAGCAAATCTCCAATAAGATGAGAAGCAGAAAGGGCTTCTTGCACTGGGAATTACACAAGATTATGTCAACTTTCAGTATAGTTATAGCTCAAACATTATTCTCTGTTAATTAATTATTAATTCTCTGTTAATATGATCTTATTGTCTACCTGCCCCATCCCAAAGACTCAAACTGGGTAACAGAACCAAAGAATTACTCCCAATTCACCAGGAAAACACAATGGATTCCAAACAAAAACTGCAGGGTGAGGGGTGGCCAGGTTGTGGAATGGCTCAGTGGGTAGAGGTGGTGATAAATTCCTGTTGGGAGGGCAAAATGCCAATTTTGTCAAAGGAGGCAGTAGAAATGCTCCTTAAAAAGCCCTCCCTGGAACCCCCACTCCTGATAATTGCTGGCCAGTTTTTAATCTCTCTGTTGGAGGCAAGATGATTGTGTGGTGGTGACTCAGCCATAGAAAGCTTTGGATAAAACTGATTTCAGTTCAGTTTCCAATCTGGTTTTGGTACTGAAACTATCTTGATCACCCTGGTAATTACCTGCACTGTGATCCAGACTGAAGGAAACAGTACTAGATAGTGCATCTCTGTTGGTTCCATCAGTCCTCTTAAGTACACAATACCTTTCTGGAGCACTTCTCAGGATTGGGACGGAGTGATGCAATGTTCTGCTGGTTCTGGTCCTATCTTCATGAGAGGGTACAGAAGATGATGCTAGGAGATTACAGTTCAGTTCCATTACCTGTGGCCATTAGTGTCCTTCAGGGTTCCATCTTGTCCCCTTTGTTATTTAATATCTACATAAAAACTGCTTGGGGAGTTAAGCTTGAGATTTGGGCTGAGTTGTCATCAATATGAGGATGGCGCTCAGCTCTCACTATAACATCTGATTCTAGAGTCAGTACATGCCCTGAACTAGGGTATGGAGAAGCTGAAGAGGGAGACTTGATTCTGGATAGCGTAATGGAAATGAGCAAGATCCTTCCAGGAGATAGGGTGTGGTGTCAACAGTGGCCCCTTGCTCTGGCAGGCAAGCATAGGGTTAAAACCTAGGCTTTGTGCAGTGGGTGTGCTGTACAGCTGCAGCCACTAGAGGCAGCCAGGTCATTACATGGAAAAAAGCAACACCTGAAGCAGTGAGAGTGGGTGGGTGTAGAAGGAAGGAGCTTGGAAAGACTGGGAGAGTAGAAGGAAGGGGTTTGGAGGAGAAAGAAGTGGCTGATGGACTGAGGAACAAATGGAATGGCTGATGGACTATTGGACCTGCTGACTGACCAATGGACTGACTAGTTGACTGATGGGTGAATGAGGATTGCTGAAATGGAGACTGGTGTGTGGCTGCCATGCCTAAGATCTGCTGAGGACCAAGGTGTTGCTGTGTGGCTGGAAAAGCTGCTGGTAGGAGAGGGGATGAAGGAGAACTTCTGCAGGTTGAACAGGCAAGCTACCCTGGTGGTGGGGTCCAGCAGTGCTACAATGCAGAACTAGGGCCATTGTTGGGGAACAAAGGGGAGCTAATTAGCTTAAAGTGGGCATAGGTTCTCTAGGCAAAGCTTGGACTGGGAATTTGGCAAAACAGATAGGGTGGCACTATCTCTGAAAAAGCAGGTGCTGCTCCTGGATGTGGCACTGCTTCTTGAGAAGAGATGGTTGCTGTGGCCAGGAGAGCTTTTGGACATCTCCATCAGGTACATTAGTTACAGCCCTTCTTGGAGAATGCAGAACAGTTATCCATGCCTTGGTCACCTCAGGCTTAGACTATTGTAATGTACTCTATGTGGAGAATATCTGAAGAGAATTCAGAAGGTGCAACTGGCACAGAATGCTACAGCCAGACAGCTCATGAGAATCATGCAGGGAAGCATATTACTTCTACCCTTTAAAAGGGGATTGGACAAATTTCTGGAGGAAAAATCCATTATGGGTTACAAGCCATGATGTGCACATGCAACCTCCTGATTTTAGAAATGGGCTATGTCAGAATGCCAATGTAAGGGAGGGCACCAGGATGCAGGTCTCTTGTTATCTGGTGTGCTCCTTGGGGCATTTGGTGGGCCACTGTGAGATGCAGGAAGCTGGACTAGATGGGCCTATGGCCTGATCCAGTGGGGCTGTTCTTATGTTCTTACCCTGCAGGGTTAACACTGGCTTCTCACTGGTTTCCAGGTCCAATTCAGGATGCTGGTTCTTATCTTTAAAGTCCTATATGGTTTGGGCCCTTAGTACCTTAAGGTTCGTCTTTTGCTGAGTAAGTTTACCCTACCTGTTAACAGCTTCCTGGGAGGCCTTGCTCCATGTACCAATGCTAAATGAAATTGGCATGTATGTGGGACTGGGCCTTCTATGCAGTGGCCCCACAAGATATGCAACTCTCTGCCACTGTGAATGAGGATGTCAGTTCAAGAACAACAAAACAAAGAGTAGTGGGAGAGAAATAACTGATCTGCTCAAGCCCCAAACACCATATAGTAAATATCCTGCAAAGCTGAAAGGGGATGTGCACTGTGAATATGAGGTTGGTGAACTCCACTTCTTCTATTGCATTGCAGGAGGAAGGGTGGGGAAAGACTTTTTCTTCCTTTCTTACTCCCCAGAACCAGCATATCCCACTATACTGTATAACATTAAAATGTTCACCTTGAGGGCTGACAGGCTGGCTGAAGTCCTAAACAGGTGCTGAGCCTATAATACGCAATTGATCTTGTGACAAAATACCATTATACTTTAACATCTATTCTATTATATTTATATCCAAGGTTTCTTCCATCCTGGAAATCAAAGTTGCTTATTTGGAGTTCCCAGATGGTCATGTCCATTCAGGCACTGACCAGACCTGACCCTGTTTAGCATCAGCAATATAGCTGCATCATCATGCATCCTCAGCCCATAAGAACAAATAGCAGTCATAGCCAGGACCAGCCCATTCATGAAGCCAATTGAAATGGTTGCCTAGACAGCTGATTGGTAGGAGATGCCCAATTGCATTCATTTGCTCACCTCTTCCCATTTCTTAGACTTAGAAAGGGAAACAAAACAGAACTGTGGAGAAGGGAAGTAGGATAAAGTGCTGAAGGGGCAGAGGCTGGAACATCACTAAGTACGAGGGCAGCATTTGGCATGCTGCCTCAGGCACCAGGAGGTCTTGGGCTGGACCCGCAATAGCTTTTGTATTTAAAAACCAGTAACATTCACTACAAATCAACATCAGTTATGATGCCCAGTTTATATTATGTTTGGGGAGGCACTTCTGGGGAGCCCTTATGATTTGGCAGGGGCACCATAAAGACAAGCAGTCACCAGCAGCTTTGGGGAATGAATGGGGGTTGTTGTTACATGCCTAACATTTAAGATACCATTTCCACTATCCACCAGTGGCAGTATGTCTTTCTAATGAGGTGCATCATTTTGTGAGAAAGGCCCAAAAGTAAACACTATACAGGGACAATGGGTGACAGTTCCAGGGTTGAACTGCTGCATGTTACCTTCAGATTCAAAGATAGGATGTTTCTGAATACCAGTTGCAGGATAGGATAGGGGATGGATAGGGGTACAGTATAGGGTCTTTTTCTCCCATATGTGGGCTTTCCAAAGGCAGCTGGTGATTGACTGTGGCCTAGCCTGGCCTTTCAGCTAATCCAGCAGGGCTCTTCTCATATGTCCATCTTCAGCAATCTGATCATGCCAGCAGCACAGGACATCAGAAAAAGGGAAGTAGAGCAAAATGAAAGCCAAACATCACTATTCTCTCTCTCCTCCTCTCATCAAGAGAATGACTGGTGCTGCATCTTCCAATGGCAATACTTTAAGAACATAAGAAGAGCCCTGCCAAATAAGGCCAAAGGCCCGTCTAAGTCTTGCTTCCTGTATCTCACAGTATTCACCAGATGCTTCTAGGAGCATCCAAGACGACAAGATGCCTGCAGCCTGGTGCCCTCCCTTACATCTGGCATTCAAAGACAGCCTACTTCTAAAACCAGGAAGCTGCATATTCCCATCATGGCTTGTAACCTGCAATGGACTTTAGCTCCAGAAATCTGTCCAATCCCCTGGCATCTAGGTTGGCCACCATCACCACATCCTGTGGCAAGGAGTTCCACAGACTAATGACACGCTGGGTAAAGAAATGTTTTCTTTTATCTGATGAAATCGTGGCCATAACACCTGAGCCGCCTCCAACTCCACTCCCTGGAGATCATCATTATAAGAATATTTATTTATCCAACACTTTTCGCTCCCAAAAAGCAACCAAAGCGGCTTCTACTGCTGAGAGCAGCAAAGGCAGTTCCTGGAGAGTGACCCAGAGCCCCATCCCAGGCGTGTCTACTCAGAAGTAAGTCCCATTCTAGTCTATGGGGCTTACTCCCAGGTAATTGTGGGCAGGACTGCAGTACCAAGCCGGCCTCGCTACTGGCTGCGAAGGGCCGCGACGGCCTTCCCGGAAGCAAGGCAGCCATGTGCCCCCGACCATACCGCGGAGGAGGCCCCGATCCTGAGCCGCCGTTCCCCGCAACCCTCTACCTGCCACCGCCGGCCTCATTCTCCTCACGACGCTCTCCTGCCTCCCGGTTGCTAGGAAGGGCCGTAAAGCGCAACAAGCCCCCACCGCCCAAGCGTCGTAAAAATCAAGCACCTCCCTCATTAGCTAGACCACACCTCTCCTTTTTAGGCCACGCCCCCTGCGCCGGGAGCTGTCGCTTGAGGCGAACGCGCGTAGGGTGGGAAAGAGGGGAGCTAATTAACATACGGGTCCCGACGTGTGTGGGCGGGGATTGCGGCTGAAGCGGCGGCCGTTGGGATGCGCACGCGCACGCCTGTTTCCCCTTTTCCTGAGGGGTGTGGGCGTGGCTTGGCGCGCGCCTGAGGGAGAGGCGGCCCCGCCGTGCTGGGTACGTCAGTGGAGGGGCGTGGCCTCCTGGTGTGGCCGTTGGAGGAGGAGTGGGGGAGGGGCGGCTCCTGTGCGGGTGCGCGAGGGAGCGAGCGGCGTTTCCTCACAGGGAAGGGGGAGCGGAGGAAGGAAGGGAGGGGAAGCGAAGGGAAGCCGAGCCAAACGCGGGGACTAAGGCAGGCGGAGGCGGAGACTGCGGCGGCCGTCGTCGTCGTCCGTCCCCCGCCCTCGAGCCGGAGACAAGGGACGCGCTGAGGGATGCTGCGACCGCGCCCGCCCCACAGGTGAGCGCTCCCCGCCCCCCACATGCCCCCATCTCCTCTCAGCTCTCCCCGCCCGCTCTTGCTTCAGTGGGCTTTGCAGACCATACAAAGCGGGGGACGCCCGGAGCCTTCCCGGTCAGCCAAGCGCCCTCCCCGCCCACTTCACCTCGCCCCCCCGCCCACTTACCGGTCGGCACCTGCAGCTGCCCCAGGTAGTGTCTGTGGTTGCCCCCCCGCAGCTGCCCCCGGTAGAGGCTGCTCTCTCAGACAGTGGCTGTGGCTGCTCCCTCCGCAGCGCCCCCTCAGACAGTGGCTGTGGCTGCGGCTCCCCCCCTGCAGCTGCCCCCCCCAGGCAGAGGCTGTGGTTGTCCCCCCTGCAGCTGCCCCCCCGGCAGAGGCTGTGGTTGTCCCCCCTGCAGCTGCCCCCCAGGCAGAGGCTGTGGTTGTCCCCCCTGCAGCTGCCCCCCCAGGCAGAGGCTGTGGTTGTCCCCCCTGCAGCTGCCCCCCCAGGCAGAGGCTGTAGTTGCCCCCCCTGCAGCTGCCCCCCAGGAAGTGGATACCCCCACCTGCAGCTCCCCCCTCAGACAGACTTGGTTGCCCACACCTGCAGCTCCCCCCAGTCAGTGGTTGTGGTTGCCCCTACCTGCAGTTCCTCTCCCCCCATAATGGCTGTGTTTGGGGGTGGAGGGAGTGCAAGGATCCTGACAGCCCTTGGTTAGGTTTCTAGTCCCTCATGTTGTAAGAGATTTGGTGGGAACTGTAGTAGGTTCATTCATTCCAGGCCATGGGCAGGCAGCCTTCTTCCCTCTCCCTCCGCCTCCCGGTTCTGTTTCACTGGCCGAGGGTCCTGGATTCCTCCGCATCTTTCCCCCATGAAACGTCTCTGGAAGATTTATTTTTCCGTACCTACCATAGCCTTCATCTTTTTCTTGCGGCACCCTCCCCCCCCATTTGGAGACTGTTGCAAGGTCATGGAACCTTCTGCTTTTCTACCCACCCCCATCCCTGCGGTGTGAATGTAATATGAGATCATCCATTTTTGGAACCCCACTACAGTGTCTTGTATTTCTGTCACTGTTATATACTGTATATGATGATTGCTTTTTGCATTGTGTGTGTCTGATTTTCAACTTCTTAGTCTCACAGTGCACTGACAAGGAACTAAAATTGTCAAGGCATACCATCAGTTTTTGACAATTGACAAGGCACACCATGCTGTTGGTAGGGGGGCCTCACATCCCCCTAATGGCCCTACTAATAAATGACCCTCCCCCAAAGTCCCATAGCACACCTGCAGACCATTCGCAGCACACTAGTGTGCCACAGCACAGTGGTTGAAAATGGCTGGTCTTGATCTGAAATCTGTGCTACAGCTGCTTCGTTGTGATCAAAATAAAAAAGATCCTGGGGCCAGGCTGCTGTTGGGAACAACTTTCATGCCCCCACCCCCTTTTAACAGGTTTCGATTGCTTTTGCTTGTGTCTATTCAATCTTGGAGTTCTCCACTTCCTAAAGACTTCCTTAGTGAGAACCTTTTGTTGTGGGTGTTTTTTACTTTTTTGTGCACAGCTGTGTGTGTTAAATGAGAAACAAAGCAAGTCTGTGTTATATTTTGGGGTGGTGTGATTATGCTCAGTCCCTGTGTGCAGCCAGAATGCTGCAACATTGATACATTCTCACATCACTGCTAAATAGCATTTCACTAAGAAACTGCATCCTTACAAGTGGTTGATATATACTGTACTCATTCTATGCTTGCTTTTTGAAGGGTGCGGGGGGGGGGGAGGAGGTGAGTATTTTCAGCATATTGTGTGTGGTGCAGAGAGCACTGGTATATGGTATTTTTCATCCTAAATGTAAAAATTCTTAGAACAACATCAAGAGATGCTTTTTGTGAGGTAACTGAGTGTGCAAAGACTATGTGCAGGGTTCGTTAATGTTGCTTATCTCAGGTTACAATCCTGTGCACACTTAAGTGGGAATAACGCCCACTGATTCCCGTAGAAGTTACTTCTGAATAAATGTGCTTAGAAGTGTTCTGTTTCACTGATTGCAAGCAGTACAGTACCTACTCTTGCCCATGCCAATATGTGATTTAAGAGAGGCGTAGAACAATCCTGTGCATGTTTATTCAGAGATCTCATTGAGTTGAATGGGACTTGCTTTCAGATAAGTATGTATAGGAGTGCAGTCTAAAGACTAAGCACTTCCCTTCTGTACTACCTAAGCTCATTTGTCCCTTTTAACATTAAAAAAAATTGGCTGACCATATCAAGTCAAACCACCACCCTAATCAATGTCTCTGTATTCTGCACTGAATGCACATCTTACCTAATAGTTTAGAACAGTGGTTCTCACATATTTAGCTGGGACCCCCTTTTTAAAATGAGAATCTGTCAGGACCCACTGGAAGTGATGTCATGACTGGAAGTGACATAATGAAACAGGAAAATTTTGAACAATCCTAAGCTGCACTCCTACCCACACTTACTCAGGAGTAAGTCTCATTGTTAAAAGAATATACATAGTAGCTTGTTCAAAGTACAGGTCTGTAACATTTCCTCAAATATAGTCACATACCATGGGAGCATCAAGTCTAATATAGTAAAAATAAAATATTGAAATGAATGCGGACCCACCTGAAATTGGCTCATGACCCACCTAGTTGGTCCCAACCCACAGTTTGAGAAACACTGGTTAGAAAACAAAGTAGAAGAGTCTTGTCAATCTCACTCAAGTCTCTTCCCATAATAAAGGCAAAATTGACGATGTTCCTTTTAAGGCATGAAAAAAGATTGCATAGCAGAATGGCTTTTTAGCTCAAATCTGCAGCAGGGCCCATTCTTCATTTTTGCCTGTCTGTGAGAATTGCATGTGGTGCTGTGAAGAATTTTCAGGTAGATCTTGCAAAGGAGAAAGTGTGGTTGGGTCTTACTGGGCAGGACTATGTGGATAAACATTCTTTTTTTGTGCAGTATTTGATTTTCTCATGCATTGTGGTGGCAGTGAATGACACAAGTGACAAAACCACTGTGGCTAGTATACTGTGCAATGTATTGTTGGTAGGCAAGACAAATAAAGAAAAACTGAGCAGCTGTCAGTATAGTTATTAAACCTGTCCTGGCTGAGAGTGATGGGCCACCAAGCAGCCTATCTTGGCTTACGGCAGGGGTGTCCAAAGTTTTTGGCAGGAGGGCCACATCATCTCTCTGACACTGTGACACTGACACTGTGTTGGGGGCTGGGGGAAAAAAGAATTAATTTACATTTAAAATTTGAATAAATTTACAGAAGTTTACATAAATGAATATATAAACGAATATATTAAAGACGAACTTATATGAATGAATGATGGCCTTGCAATAGCTCAAGGCCTATAAAAGGCCTGGCACAAAGCAAAGCCAGCCTTTCCTTCGCTGCCACTGCTGCATCACAGACATGAAACAACAAGCAGTGGAGGGAGCCCTCATCTCACAGCTCATGCGAGAGGTCAAACAGTTGCCCTCATGCTGAAAGCAGTTGCGTCGGGCCATTGCGGACTCCAACAAATCTCTTGAGGGCCGGAGACTCATTGGAGACTGGGAGCTCTCTGAGGGCCGCATTGGGAGTCCTCGAGGGCCGCAAGTGGCCCCAGGACTGGGGTTTGGGCACCCCTGGCTTAGGGCATAGAGTGCAACATTCTTAGCAGAGCTGCTAGTCTTCTCTGCTTCTGCATTCTGATCAGCAGCCTCATCCTGATCCAGACATGCAAAGGGGGAACTGTGAACTGCCATTTCTGCCTTCTCCTCTTCCTCTAGCTCAGGGGTCTCTAAACTTTTCGGCCAAAGGGCCACATCAAATATCTGGCACAGTGTCAAGGGGTGGAAAAAATATCAAATATAAAATTTAAATAGATTGTAGATGAAATAACGAATAAATGAATGGGCTTAAATGTCCAGGATTCCTCCAAGCACCAACACAGCCCAAGAAATAAAGCACACACTTAAATGGACCCCCATTCCCACACCCCACAAGCACAACTCCGGTTGTGTTTGGTCAACTGGGCCAGAGGCTCTCGGGATCACAGGCTAGCTGTGGGCCGAATAAAGGCTCTCCGCAGGCCGCATCTGGCCCCCGGGCCGGGGTTTGGAGACCCCTGCTCTAGCTTGTTGGCTGGGACAGATCTGTGATAGTTTGGGGAGGGGGGTGGCTGGCTTGTAACCCTGGAAACAAGCAACTGTGCTGGCTTAGTTGGGCTATGGTGGGAAAGGGAGGGATGTGCAACAGGAAGAGGCTTTTACCAGGTGGTCGGTTGAAGGTTACATTTATTAAAGTTTCTTCTTTGGGAAGCACCACTCTAAAAGTGTACAAATTTTGCTCAAACAAGGCATTCACAATATGTTTAAGTAATACAGTGTGCTTCAAGGGGCGGCACTGGCAGGACAGGGTGGAAGGAAGAAGGAAGTGAGGTGATGGGAATATCTTTAAAATATTTTTGCTCTGGGGATAACTGAAATCTTGGAAATTGAGTCCATAGATATGGGAGGGACTACTATAGACCCCTGAATACTAGTTGCAGGGATCAATGGTAGAAGAGCTGTGACTTTCTCTCCCGTTTGTGGGCAGCTGTAGACCATGACGGGAACATAAGAACAGCCCCACTGGATCAGGCCATAGGCCCATCTAGTCCAGCTTCCTGTATCTCACAGCAGCCCACCAAATGCCCCAGGGAGCACACCAGATAACAAGAGGCCTCATTCTGGTGCCCTCCCTTGCATCTGGCATTCTGGCATAGCCCATTTCTAAAATCAGGAGGTTGCACATACACATCATGGCTTGTAACCCGTAATGGATTTTTCCTCCAGAAACTTGTCCAATACCCTTTTAAAGGCATCCAGGCCAGACGCCATCACCACATCCTGTGGCAAGGAATTCCACAGACCAACCACACGCTGAGTAAAAAAATATTTTCTTTTGTCTCTTCTAACTCTCCCAACACTCAATTTTAGTGGATGTCCCCTGGTTCTGGTGTTATGTGAGAATGTAAAGAGCATCTCCCTATCCGCTCTGTCCATCCCCTGCATAATTTTGTATGTCTCAATCATGTCCCCCCTCAGGCATCTCTTTTCTAGGCTGAAGAGGCCCAAACGCCGTAGCCTTTCCTCGTAAGGAAGGTGCCCCAGCCCAGTAATCATCTTAGTCGCTCTCTTTTGCACCTTTTCCATTTCCACTATGGCTTTTTTGAGATGCGGTGACCAGAACTGGACACAATACTCCAGGTGTGGCCTTACCATCGATTTGTACAACGGCATTATAATATTAGCCATTTTGTTCTCAATACCTTTTCTAATGATCCCAAGCATAGAATTGGTCTTCTTTACTGCCGCCGCTCATTGGGTCGACACTTTCATCGACCTGTCGTCCACCAGCCCAAGATCTGATCCGTCACAGACAGCTCAGAACCCATTAGCCTATATGTAAAGTTTTGATTTTTTGCCCCAATGTGCATGATCTTACAGTTACTGACATTGAAGCGCATCTGCCATTTTGCTACCCATTCTGCAAGTTTGGAGAGATCCTTCTGGAGCTCCCCACAGTCACTTCTGGTCTTCACCACTCGGAAAAGTTTGGTGTTGTTTGCAAACTTAATGAAACAGGATGCTGGACTACACAGGCTTTTGGCCTGATCCAGCAGGACTTTTCTTATGTTTTCATCAAAAAACATGAGATACAGTATTGGACCCAATATTAGTAAGTCATGTTGAATTTCATTTTGATTCTTTATTCCTTGTGTCAAGAAGCTGTAAATGGTGCCATTTGCTTTTTCTAATCCTTATTCGCTAGTAAAATCCTGTCACTTGCCACGTTTTTTGTAACCTCATTTT
The DNA here is from genome assembly GCF_035046505.1 of Tiliqua scincoides. Lineage (NCBI taxonomy): Eukaryota > Metazoa > Chordata > Lepidosauria > Squamata > Scincidae > Tiliqua > Tiliqua scincoides. The sequence continues at coordinate 15,547,946 of NC_089828.1, forward strand.
CCTTCAATTGAAGATTTATTGTTAAACTGGAAATAACAAGTTTTAGAATCTATAGATTGAATATCAATGTACACTGAATAGCAATGAATAGTTATTGTTTTCAATAAAATCTTTTAAATGAGCACTATTGCAGAGTTGAAGGGAAGGTACGTGCAAATATGTCTTTATTTCAGGTTGAAAGTTCTGCAAATGAATCAACCAACCATACCACTAGCTGTAATGAAAATGAGTTGTTTTTAGATTGTGTGGTCATCATGACCAGGTCTCATACATTTTAAATGTTTGTTTAAAACATGCAGGGTTAGGTACTGGCAATATGTAATTATATTAAAAGGAGTCACATACAAAGTAGCAGGATACATAGACCAGTTATGTAAATCTTGGGTAATTTTCCTAACCAGTGAAGTAGAAGCTAGGATCCTTAGAACAGTTCAACTAATTCCTAGTGACCAAAGGGACTTTAGGCTTGTGTTTTTCAACTTGTCTCCTTTATGTCACACAGCTAGTCATGGTTTCTTCAAGGAATTAACAGAAGCATATTAACAGATATGGCATGGGTGGTGGTGGTTCAAATTTTAAAAAGTCAAAAATTAGCCAAATTCAGCATTTTTCTGGTCTCTTGGCTTTAATGGATAAAGGCAATGCTATGGAATGCATCCACTGAATTCAGTAGGGGTTAGCTGTGATTACTGTAGATACTAGAGTATAAGTCAGTCTCACAGGTAAGTTAAGGGCAGGTTGTGAGCCAAAAATCATGGAATTTTCTATCAGATAAATGGGGGGAGGGTAAACTTAGGTGTCTGACTTAAATTTTGTCTGATTTTACCCAAGGCCAGATCCTGAAAAAACACCAGTAATTGTTACCTAAGAACTGTACAGTCTCCATTTTATTAAAAATATAGTAAAATATCATAAGAGACAGTTTTATTCATTAAATTTTTAACTTCTAGTCTTCACAACTTTTTTGTAACCACTGTTGGAGTAAGTGCACTGTAAACAAATACCAGTAGAACCATTAATCAAATTCTCCTGTAAGGTGCCTGATGTGTTAAGCCAGTGGTTCTACATATACAACTTGTAACACATAACTGGGAGTGTGCAATTCAATTCACAGTGGAGAGACAAGCAACAAGGAATGAATGTGAGCAAGCACAGCTACACATAGCAGCAACCTGATTTAATCTGGAGTAGACCCCATTGCTTTCCATGGGTGTTATTCTTAAGTAATGGTGCACTGAATTGTAGCCTGGGAGCTTGTTTCAGATAGAAATGAGGATCACATTCCAGTATTTTAAAAACCAGACCTCTGTCAAAGATTGGCATATTGGAAGGAGGGTGCAGAAGGGTTGGGTGTGATCCTCCCAAAGAGAATGAGGTGCACTTAATTTAAATGGAAGTGTTGAATCCTGCATTCTCCTCTCTGTCCTCTTGTTCTCTTCTGGGTTTCCCCTGGCTGTGGTGACATGCCTGAACAGCCCTGACCCGAGTGACCTGCAGATAAGGCGAGGAGATGATCTACAGTAGATTTTTTGACAGAAATTTCTTGCCTTAGAGCAGTGTTTCTCAAACTGTGGATTGGGACCCACTAAGTGGGTCCTGAGCCAATATCAGGCGGGTCCCTATTCATTTCAATATTTTATTTTTAATGTCTTAGACTTGATGCTCCCATGGTATGTGACTGCATTTGGGGCAGTGTGACAACCTGTGCCTTTAACAAGCATATTCTTTTAACAATGATAGTCAATGGGATTTAGGAGTAAGTGTGGGTAGATTGGCAATCTAGGATTGTTACAAATTTTCCTGCTTGTTGATGTCACTTCTGGTCACATCACTTCCGGTGGGTCCTGACAGATTCTCATTCTAAAAAGTGGGTCCTGATGCTAAATGTGTGAGAACCACTGCCTTAGAGGTCTGTTTCTGTGGTAGTTTTGTCTGAATTGTGGGTCTCCCACTTAAAATGCTTCAGTAGTTCCTTAAATAGTTCCAGAGTCATTTACAGGTGGGGCCTCCGTATCCGTGGATTCTGCATCTGCGAATCTGTCTCAGTGCTGGTCCCTCCAGAGTTTACCTGGGCCTCAGAATGCCTTATATGGCATTAAAACGTCCCTTCCGGTTTCGCAAAGGAAACTGAAAGTAGCTTTTTTCAGCCAAAACAGCCATTCTGAAGCCTGCAGAGGCAGTGAACAGATGTGCGCTGCCTCTGCGGACTTCAGAAAGCCCTCGGAGGGTGCACTAGAGCGCAGCTCATGTCTCCTTCAGAGAGCTTAAAAATCACAGATTTAATTGATGGCCATTTTTAAAATCCGTGCAGGATCCAAGAACGGATCCTCCATGGATACCAAGTCCCCACCTGTACAAAATTTAAACAAGGTTGTGTAAGATTTGTTGATATATTGAAAATTTTCTTTTGTTATGCTTTATATGAGTGTAGTTAGGTTATTTGCTTTTAACAATATTGTTTTATTGGATTATATGCTTGTGTATGCTTGAGGCAATTGTACTGTATTGGAAAGAATTTAGACCAAGGCCAGACCCAGTCCCAGGACTTTGTGATGCTTGTGTCCAATGGACAGCACTGTGGCTGTCAGAGATTTAAAGTGTTGCAATTAAAACTTCTGAAATGACTCAATCATGAGGTATCGTAGACTATTCACAGTTATTTTTGGAGTGTTGCTAATATCTGTTTCTATAGTCATAGAATGTCAGCAGTCTTAGTGAAAGTTGTTGTGAAAGGATAAATATAGAAGTAAGCAGATTGAAGATATGTACATAGAAGGAAATTGAGTGCTTTGTTTAAGCTCTGGAGTTGACTAATGAAAGTAGCCCACCAGGTGGCCATTGCTTTGCTGACATAACTAGAAATTTGCTCTAGAGGCTTGAAGTATTATTTTACCTTTTGTTCAGTTTTCACAGGGAACTTCAAGTTGGGAAGTGCAGTCTTTCTTTCCTTTTTTTGCCAGATGATAATGTCACAGATTCTATACAGACTTCACATTCACTTGTTGGGAATATGGGTGATGGAGAGGGAAACTGGGGAAGGGGATATATGTGTGTGTGTGTGTGTGTGTGTGTGTGTGTGTGTGTGTGTAAAGAATATTTATATTTATATAAATTCTTTATGTATCATTCTTTAAATGATATAAATGTGGCTTATTTTTATGATCAAACACAAACTTATGGTGGAAATTTTGTTTTATCTTCTGTTTCCTTTATAAATTACTTATTGGGCACAAATGCATATTTAACCCCTCTCTTAAAAACTACAGTATGGTTACTCAAATATACCTTGTGATGTTTTAATATTTTAAAAAAAACATTATTTGATATGGCTATAAAAGTTAGATTGGCAAGAGACTGAATTCTTTGCTTCAAATTTCCAGAATCAATTGACTTTACAATGTTGAACGCCTGTTTCTGAAATCATGGTGGGAATTGCAATAACAGTTAAATTGCATCATATTTATTTGTCGGTGAATTAAGATTAACAAGTACTTAAATCATCAGTTACTGTAAAAAAAATTGTGTTCATGTTTTTTCAAAGCACTTAATCCATTAGCTCTTTCAAGCCAGTAGCCTCCATAAGTGATATTACTTTACATCTTATATGTAAGCTTTTCAATAGTTTCGGTATACACTTAAATTTGTTCCTGCATGAGATCCTGAGGTGTTATGAATTATTCCCAAAATATATGTATTTCAAATGTATCGGTCTGGCCAGCACATGGTTATGAGACTGCCTGGGAACCCTGTGTATGAGTCTCTTGGAGGAAGTGTGGGATGCACATTTTAATTTTTTTTAAAAAGTAGTAATCATTGTTTAAACTCATAAGGGAAACCAGGATTTTGCATTTCATTCAGACAGCTTTTTGATGTATTCTGTTGATCTTTTGCCCTTATTAGAATACAGAAATTGACAAAATTGGGTTTATTTTCTCCCAAGCAAATCTTTCAAAATAATGCAGTATTTTCAATTGCTATTATTCTTGTCATGTCAGGCAGTCTAGAAGTGTGTTTCTGTGAGAGTCTTTCATTAAAAATAGTTTCCTGTACTCATAATGGGTACGAAGAAAAGCTAGATACGTAAGTAGACTTTCCTTAAAGCAGAACCACAAACCAAATACAGAATCTTTGGTTTGAAGGCCTTGTATCTTTTTAAAGCCTATTTTGAGACTCCTGAATTTGCAGCATTGAACTATGCAGCTTCAGTCTTAAAGTCATGTTTATCTTGTTGGGCCTCATTTTAAAGGGCTCAGTTTTTTCAGCATGAATGGCGTTCTGAACGTTTGCCTTGGTCTTGGTTCCCCTGAAGCCAGTGGTTCTCAAATTCTCTAGGAGAGTTTGAACCGCAGTAAGTCCTTGCAGATGGCAGGGGGGAGGCAGCAGGGGATTGCAGGGACTGGCATTTACTTACCAGTCCCTGCTGTAACCTCCCAGTGGTGTGGGGAGCCCTGCGCAATTGTCCGCAGGGCTCCCCAGGTCTTAAAAAGTGAAAGCGGAGCGATCGAGACCTGCCTCCACAAAACCGGAAGTGAAGCGTGATTGCTCTGCTTTCACTTTTTAAGCCCCAGGAAGCTCTGCAGAAAGTCGCACAGGGCTCCCTGCATCCCCAGAAGGCTGCTGCAGGGACTGGTAAGTAAATGCCAGTCCTTGCAGCACCCTTAGCAACGCGATCCTGGGAATTGCGTCGCTGCCTCCCCCTGCCACTTAAGAGGAAAGTGCAGGGCTCTCTGGCTAGGGTGTTGCAACACCCCAGTTTGAAAACCACTGCCCTGAAGCTAACCAGCCAGGAAAAAATGGCCATTGCAAGTTCTTTTTTAATATCTTTGTTGGGGATGGGAGAAGGGAGAAATACCTTTCTTGTATAAAATATGTTTAATGCTATCTTTTTTGGCGTTGGAGTGTTGATTCATTCATGCATTGTAACTATGTAGTAGGACAGTGTAGGGCCAATGTGTGAGCCTGTGCCTACTTAGTTGGACATTGCCAGACCTAAATGGAATGAGCAGTGATGTCATGGATGGTGTGGAACTGTGCTGGCCTGCTTGAGAGTTGGTTATATGGTGGCAAAGAGACTGAGAGGTAAATCTGAACTTTCTTGGCTGAAATCTAACCTCTGCCATGAGAACTCTCTTGGTGGACTTAAACCATTACCTCTTGGGTCCCCAACTGCAATATGGGGATAATATGTACCATAGAGCAGAGGTTCCCAAACTGTGGTGTCATGATGCCCCAGCCAGGGAAGCCCAGTCTGTGTCCTCTTGGGGTGGGGTGATGTGGAAGGCAGTGATGCCATTGCCAGGATTGTGCCACTGCTGGGGACAAAAGGTTTTTTTATACTTACCATGAGCAGCATGGTGTCCCAGGAGCGGGATGCAGGAGCCCACAGATGACTCCTCAGGTTTCTCCGAGCCTCGGAATGTCTAAAAATGGTCCAGTTTGTGATTGTTCCTCTTTGCCCCTACCCCTCAAAGACTTACAGTGGTTCCCAAACTCCCAGAGTCTTTGGAAACAGCTGCCATAGAGGGTTGATGTAAGGATAACATCAAGATAATAACATGAAGTACTTTGGAAGCTTAGGCAGCGCTTGTAAGTGTTCAGGTTTGGTGGGGCTAGTTGTGGAGGACTCTTGTGCAGAGAAAGTTAGATGCTAACCCTGTTGTTGCTTTTACCATTCTTTGTGCAGAGGCTGCTTCTTCCTAGAGGCCTGAGCCTTAGAGCAGGGGTGCCCAAACCCTGGCCCGCGGGCCACTTGCGGCCCGCTGCATGTCCCCATCTGGCCCCCAGGGGATCCCCCCACCTCCAATGGGCACCCGGCCCTCACCCCAGCCCGCGCTGGCCTGCCGCGCAAGCTCCGCGCTTTGCTCTCCCTTGCTGCCGCTGAGCTCAGTGGCAGTGAAGGAAAGACAAGCCCAGCCGGTGTGCAGGGCCTTTTATAGTGGGAAGGACTTGCAGGTCTCGTGTTACTTCCCACTATAAAATACCCTGTGCGCTTGCCTGCTAGCCTCTTCTTTCAAGCCTATAGGCTGGGCTGGGCTGGGATCGCTCCATTTGGCTCTGCTCCCCTCCCCTCCTGCAACCTGAGCCAGGGGAGACAGAGAGAGAGAGAGAGCAATCACAAGGGAGGGGAGCCCAGCCCAGCCCAGCTCGCCTCCCTTCTGAGGGATGTAGGGCTGGTTGGCTGGCTGGCCAGGCAGGCAGGCGGCGGCAGCAGCAGCAGCAGCAGCACATGGGCAGGCAGGCAGGCAGCCCAAGAGGGAAGGAGGGAGGGCGAGGGGGCAGGTATGTGAAAGTGTGGAAGATCCCCCCCTCCATTTGTGTGTGTGTGTGTGAATGGGACCATAAACTGGCGTGAAGGTCCCCCCCTTCTTAGGGTGAATGTGCTCATAAACTGGCATGAAGATGCCCCCCCTCCTTAGGGTGAATGTAATCATAAACTGGATTGAATTCATTCATTCATTTTCTGTCTCTAATATATTCATTTATGTAAATTTATTCAAATTTGAAATGTAAATTAATTCTTCCCCCCCCCGGCCCCCAACACAGTGTCAGAGAGATGTTGTGGCCCTCCTGCCAAAAACTTTGAGAACCCCTGCCTTAGAGCATTCTTCTCTCTTTGCCTCCATTTTAAATTTCTAATGTTGATTTGTGAAGCATTTAAGAACTTGTACTCGTATATTCTCCCCCCTCCCACATTATGTGCTTCAGAAGTCTTCTGTGGTACACACCAAGCATGTCAAATCTTGCCCCAGCTGCTGTGGAAGTGATTCTGTATTTCACTTGTTTATACTTATGTTGTCTGTGCATCTTTTGTTTTTCAAATATGTTTGTTTTATTTTAAAATGGATGAGTGTAACGTTGAGTAAACGTGCACTCATGCTGCATGATTCTGAGTATGAGAGCAGCAGAGGATTGCTGGTTCCTCAGCTTCTGGAGAAGTGAAGTGGGATTCATATTTTCTAGATTGTCTTCTCCATGCTGAATTTTGTAACTGTATTTTGCATATATGTATGGTGTGTGTGATAGAGAGACTCTACTTGTAGTCTGTGGCTTAGTTCATTTTCTTGCGTTATCTATTCTACATGTACTGTATTAGTTCTAGTTTCTGATTGTGAAACGGCTGAAGCTTGTGGTGTGATCCATGGGTGCCTGAGATGTTTGGAAGAGATGTGTTAAAATTAAAAAAAATAATAAAAAGATGTTTGGAAGATACTGTTTGTAGTCAGGGACTTGAGGAACATGGAATAGCTATATATTGTAGATGAATAGGTGGCTTTTATGCTAGGTTCTAGATTATCCAGATCAGATAATTTTTTTCCAATTTTAGGACTTGGCAGCTTTGTTCACATGTATTTAAGTGTATGTTTCTATGCTCGCTATAATGGTTTTATTTTAAAATTTGAGATTTCCTGCAGTATTACTCTAGGGAACTTTGTGAATAATGATTCTCCTCACCCCACCCCTATGTCAGCATTTACTGGCATTTATCCTCTTGTAAATGTGATTTACATTGGAGAATTGAGTGTGTGTTTTCCAGTTCACATTTGTGTGCTCTCTCTCATATATATAGTTGATTTTATGCTAGTGAAGTGATGCTTTTTATAAGGAATAAAACAAATTTTTTATACAATTGAATTCTCTGCAGTTTGAAAGTAAAACAAATGGAAGACTATACAGCAGCTTTTCCGGTTCTATATTCTCCCTGAAATGTGACAACCAAAATTATTTTCAGTACAGGGATTCCTCATTTTACAAGTATTTGAGTCACTTGTTTAAAACTAAAACCTAATTTATGCTCGCCAAGTTTTGCAATAATATGGTTAAACCTCCACTGTGCTCCCACATGATTGGCTATGAACAGGGGCGTCACTAGGGGTTGCATGCTGAATGACAAAAGTCACTCAGTTATGACAAATATGACACTATGGGAAAAGCCCATTTCATCTTCCGCCCATTCTGAGCCAAAGATGACTGAGCAAGGGTATAACCTCTCCAAGGCAGTCACCAGAGTCTTTTCCTTAGTAGTCTTCTGCTGCTGCAAGCCAAGTTGCTTCTTCATGTTCTCGTGAGTGGCTCAGAACAGGCAGAAGATGTGGCGGGCTTTTCTCATGGTATCACCTTCTCATTTGGTGTCATCTTTACATTCGTGCTTGGGATATTGACATCAATAGACCTGAGTAGACAAGCATAGGATTGTGCTCTCAGTTCTTTAGACTCCCTCCCTGAGGAGGTCAGTTCAGGACTTGATTATTCTACAAACTTTGTAGTGAAGATGGATACAAAGAATTCCTTCAACTTCTGTGTAATCTCCCTATTCTTTTGAAGCTTTCCTTTATTTTCTTGTTATCTAACAGTCTATCTCAGGGGTATCAAACATAAGACCCAGGAGCCAAATGTGGCCCCCAGAAGCTTTTTATCTGGCCCTCAGGCTTTCAGCTGCTGAGCAGTAGTAAGGTGTTACTGCTGAAACAGCAGCCCACATGAAAATTGGGAATTCCCATATCTTGAAATATGATCAAGATTTTCTTTCTCTTTTGTCATTTGCAGTTAATGAGTTTCTGTGTGAGAACAAAGTCCTGATTTCTGCTTAATGATGTCACTTTTGGTCCTCAGCAAGTGGCCTGAATGCTAATTTCAGCCCTCTGTATGAAACGAGTTTGACTCCTCTGGTCTATCTGCTGCCTTTTGATGTATTTGAGGATGTTTTTAAGGTTTGCCTTGCCATTTTCAGCCACGTGCTCCTCATATTCTCTTTTTGTCCATTTATAATATGCTTACATTTCTTTTGATGCATCAGTACTGCTCAAAGAATTTGTGTATAAGAACTTAGATTATTTTGTGAAAGACTTTCAAATAATTCCAAGATCCAAATATAGCATGTTGTGTTCATCCAACTTCATATCCTGCTGGTGACTTCATTTGACCTAAAGCATGGTTAACTTTTTAGTCACTGTACAACCTTTCCGTTGTCTCATCAGAAGCAACTGTACTGCACACCCTGGCATCTTTTACCTTAATCGCATAAATTTTTTCGGTCTCCTGTTGGCTCTCTTCAGTTCTTGCATCCAGCTTTCTGATGCAAAACCATCCTTCCCTCTCATTGCCCTGACCATGTCACACTGCTCCTTAAACCCCTACACTGATTTCCTGGGCACTCACATATCCTACATAAGCCTCTTATTCAGAACTCTCCATTAGCCCGCTTGTCTCTCTGCTGTCATGTCTTGACACATCTTGTCATCTTCTCATCTTCTTGCACCCAGCACCACCACTCTCAGTGGTCTCAAGATGACTTTCTTCTCCAAATGTCTCTGCTCTTGCTAATGCCTGGAACTGTTTCCTACAATGCTTCCATAATGCCACCTCCCATATATTTAATCTGAATTCTTCCTCACTCACCTTTTTCATTCATTCATTCATTCATTCATTCATTCATTCATTTTTCACATTTTTATACCGCCGTTTTTGGTCTAGCCCAGGGGTGTCCAAAGTTTTTGGCAGGAGGGCCACATCATCTCTCTGACACTGTGTCGGGGGCCAGGGGAAAAAAGAATTAATTTACATTTAAAATTTGAATAAATTTACACAAGTTTACATACATGAATATATTAGATGAACTTATATGAATGAATGAAGGTCTTGCAATAGCTTAAGGCCTGTAAAAAGCCTTGCACAAAGCAAGGCTGGCCTTTCCTTCGCTGCCAGTGCTGCACCACAGACTTGAAACAGCAAGCAGTGGAGGAAGCCCTCATCCCACAGCTCATGCGAGAGGTCAAACAGTTGCCCTCACGCTGAGAGCAGTTGCGTCGGGCCAGTGCGGGCTCCAACAAATCTCTGGAGGGCCAGAGACTCATTGGAAACTGGGGGCTCCCTGAGGGCCACATTGAGAGGCCTTGAGGGCCGCAAGTGGCCCCAGGGCTGGGGTTTGGGCTCCCCTGGTCTAGCCCCATAGTTTCCATACTGCACTCTAAGCCTAAGTACGTGATTGGAAAATGTGTACTGTTACCCAGCCTTACCTTGCATCCACTTCCCTCACTGTCCTTGTGGCAGTGCATCTTGTGAGTCTTTGAGACAGAGACTTGTATTTTCACTCTGTAAAAAGTGCTATGTACATGAATAGCACAATAGTGTATTTAAATACACTATTTGCAGAAATAGGGAAGAACATTCACCGCAGACATGTG